>NC_133823.1:10241334-10913834 GCF_047830755.1 Zonotrichia albicollis
TCTTTCTGTCTCTTAAACAACCCCAGGTTTTATTCTATCAAAAATAGGGAACCTTCTTAGAATGAAAGGATGTTGGACCCAATGACCCACTGTAGTCCCTTCTAGCCTCACCCATTCTGTTATTCTCTACATTTAAAGTTGTGGCAAAATGACAAGAACATAGATTTTGAGAAAATTTCCTGCTCAAAGCCCATGTGCCAGGGAATGGCTCTCAGACCAGTAGCTTTGTGGGTCTGCAAAAGAAGAAGCTTTTGGGCAACAACTACAAAAGCTTTTTGTTTATAACATGTTGTTTATAGTCAGAAAGAGCAAAACAGGCCCATATGTTTTTCTTGTGGCACTCTGTACAGAATCTATAGAAAGCAGAGCTTTCTGGAAAAGGAAAATGCTTTTTAAGACATACAGAAACACATATGTAAGAAACAAGTGGGCTCAGAGATGGTTCAAGTTCCAATTGACTGTCTTCATTGTTTATTCCTGAGCCTGGGCTAGGCATCTCTATAGCATTGGGAGGGATTAATCTTGGTAAAATATCAGCACCTGTGCATCTCCTGGATGGCCAGGTGCCTTTCAGCATCAGTGAAGAGACTCTTCTAGGTATGGTTTGTCCCAGGTGTCTGAAGTGATTCACTGAATTCCCCCAACCAGTCCTGTAGCAGACACTCCCTCAAAGGCCAGCTGAGAATAATTGGCTCATTTGAGTCTGAGCAGACCTCAGGACATGTAGAACCGGAACTTCCCAGGATGGCTCAGTCACCTTGACTTCATTCTCTCTGCCTGTCGGCTTGGGACTCTTATTTAAGCTCAAAACAAGAGGTAGAGCTCTTTTCTGGTGTGTCTTGTGCTCCTTACTGGAGTGCTTTGTTGGTGAAGACTTGGCAAGACCTCTAGTGGCTGAGCTGATCTGCCACCACCAGCCCATTCTGCCCTCCTTCAGAGCTGTGGCCATTTCTGGCCCAGGATTGCCAGACCCCAGGGTGTGTGTGCAGCCTTGCTCCTGCTCCTCCAAACAGGTACTGCCAAATACATGTTGCTAAGATAATTTTTCTGCTGAGTTAGTAAGAGTTAAAAATATTTAGAATATCACATTTGGCATTGCTGAAATACAGTTGTTATTATTTTGCCTTGATCAAGGAGACAAAAGTAATATTTAAAACTTTCATTTGAGCAATTGTTATAGAAAGACTGTGCAAGTATAGGTTTATTCCAAGTATCTCTGTTGAGTAGTATGTATTTATAATGAGGGTTTTTCAGTCATGAAGAGCAATGCTAGAACAGTCATCCTGTTGTGAAGTTGCTGTAGGTTCCCTACTGAAACTGCCAACAGGTCTTTGGGTGGTAATAGAGATGCTATTTATTTACCTTGAAGCAGATTTATTTTTTGTTCATCTAATATTTTTAAATGGTTTCTAAATGGCACTGTCACGTCATGTGTGGTGGAAATATAGCCTTCCTGTTTAATTTCCAGTATGCTGTGTGACTGTCCTTGCACCTGTTGCTTTGTCCAAGTGTATGCTGCCCATGATAGGGCCTTCCTCACATTTCATTACCTTGAGGTTATTTCTTTGCCAGAATTTCCAAAGGAAAGTAGGAGCACCAGTTTGTCTGTAGGGATGGGGAGAAGTGAATAGAGCTGCTGTCCTGGGTCTTTAGTGGTGCTGAAGTCAAGGGGGCATTACTAGTGAAATGGGGCAGAGAACAGGGAGTTCAAAAAGTGAGAAAGCTGGCACTTTGAGATAAAGACAGTTTGATAGGTAAAGTAAGAAGTCTGTGTGAAAGCAAAGCAAAACAAGGAATTCATTCACCATGCTCCATTGGCAGACAGGTGCTCAGCCATCCCCAAGAAAGCAGGTTGTCATCACACCAAGTTATTTCTTTGGAAGAAAAATGACATCACTCTGAATGTCCCTCCCTTCTTTCTTCCCTCAATTTATGTGCTGAGCTACCTTTGATGAAAGGCTGCCTGCTAATAAACTCTCCTTATCCTTAAGGCATTTCTCTTAGGACATCCTTTGAGATTGCTTGCCTATTTCATAAAGCAAACATTTTCAGTGTTTTCCTATGATCTTACGTGCTTGCTCTGTCCTGGCTGTTTATCTTATGAATAAATTCTAACAGCATGGTCTGCTTGATTGATTTGTAGGTGCTGCTTGCTATTTTGTGCATGTGAATATCCTAAGAGGCATTTCTCTCTAAGCATAGTTATGCAGGCAGACAGACAGGCTTCTGCATCAGCCTTTTAGCCTTCAAGGCTGTGACTCTTCAAAGTACTGGAAGAGAAGTTGGTTTTGGTATTACAAAAAAGAGCAGTGGGACCTACCCATTCCATTTAACATTTTCCCAACAAATGCTTCTGTGTTGTTCTGGTTTTGTATTTTGTGGCTTTGTTTTTTGTGGTAGTGAATTTCAGTTTTGGGAATGTATTATTGGTGGTTTTTTAGTAGTTTAAAGATGACTTTTTTTCTGCTGCATGGAAGCATCACATAGATATGAATAGCAGGGCCTTGCACAGAGAAATTGTATCCATCATTTTGCACCTTACAAAAATTTTGTTGCCTGTCGTGATGGCAGATTAAACTCAGATTTCAGTTTTCAAAAAATGATGACCATGAGATTTTGGAGGAAAAACTTCAAAGTTAATTGTTTGGGCTTTTTTTTCCCCTAGGCCTTGAGAAATAGAAGAGAGAGAGAGAATTGCTTTTCTACTGTTTTAAACCCTTATGCTTCTTTTGGAATAGATGCTTGATTCTTGAAAACTGCTGCCTTTGTTGTTGTTTTTACTGCCAGGCCCATATTTTAACAGAAATGCTACCTTAGCAGGTGCTGGCCCCTCTGAAGCTCTGCAATGAAACCATGTCTCTCCATTCTGAGGAACAGAGAAAGTTAGAGGGTAGTGAAACCCAGTATAGCATTTTACCTATGCTCCAAAGAGAAGCTGGGAAGGCCAAGGACATTTTAAGGAAGCTGTATAAATTGAGTAAAACCAGCTGAGTAAGAGGTAGCTTTGATTTACAGCTTAATTTCTTCTAAGGGTTAGTGTTTTCTCAGACTTGCAAGGATTTTTTTTTCTTGTGCATGTTGTATATTTCTAGCCATTCTTGAGCCTTGTGCAGCTGTATTCTCTTCCAGCTCCCCCCATCCAGGGTCTTTGTTCTTATTTGTTTCATCAGTATGCTTTTCCATTGCCACTACCTGAGGCAGAGGGAAGCTGAATGAGTTTCACTCCTAATATTTTTCCCTCTGAAGATCCATTAATCTTGGTATAGCTTTCCAGAGCAGGTGGTAACACTAGTGTTGCTCTAGCAGTCTTGTCTCAGTAAGAAGCTGTTAACTGAGATGGCAAAATGAGCACTAGCAAATTGATTCTTTTATTTGGGAGTACTGGGAATGAGCCTATAGTTCTGTTTGTAATGATCAGCTGCATCATCTTGGAGCGTATTTCTCTTCAGAAAGTGTATTACTCTCTCCTGGCCACCATGTGTAGGTTTGGGCACCTTTGGGCCACAGGTGAATGGAAAAAGTGTCTGCCGCTGGCCAGGAGATCCCACTCCATAAACACTGAGACAAGGAACAGAAAGCAGCAGTTTGTGTGTAACTATGCTCTTCTTAAAGCAATGGCAGAACAACTTGTCCCAAATGGTAAAATTAATTTTCATGGACTCTGCCTAAAGTAAGATCCTTAACTGGTTCCATAGTAAATAGACTTCCATTGGCTATCAGAGTGGGAGCGCTCTCAGTGATATTTAGTGTAATCCTCCCCATTTAATTCATTCACTGAAGCTACAATTCAGTATTTCTGATGTCAGACTTAATTCCCATAGCGGCCATTGTGGCCTCAAAAGCATTGAACTGTGGCCTTGCTGAATGTATCAGGCAGAAGAAATAGGGATAATCATCAAGGAGGAAAGTGTATATTTATACATGGATCATTGTCATTGATAATAGCTGAAAGGAAAATGCAGAAGAAATACATATGGGTTTTAATGAGGCTTTTGAGTAGCAGTTCTCTAGCCACACTGCAGGAGTAATTACTCATCAGAGATATAACTCAGGGATTACCCTAATGCAGTTTTGTAAAAGTGAATGAGACCTCTTTAAAAAAACACCCATCCCTTTAATCAGTGTTTCCCTTTGACAGCAGGTGCTTTAGCCCTGCCAAGACATTTTTACTATGAAGTCAGCTCAGCATCAAAGTCCTAAATGATGCATAGGATTTCACGGCTAGCTCTGTGGTTTAAATGTTATGACTGATCAGGGCAGAAGAAATGCCTTTTCATTTCACTACAGGAAAGTCTCCTGTTGTGTGGAAAGAAACTACCATTTTTTCTCCACCTTTTCCTCTTCACCACACATCTGAAGTTTTCCCCCTACTGTTAAAGCAGTTCAGTCTAAACAATAAAGCACCATAGGCAGGCTGTACAAAGATCAGGCCAGTTCCCATGTTTATTAGCCTGAGAGTTCTGGGGTTTAATAATGGCCAAAAGACAGGCTTTTCTTGCAGAAAAGGGGGTGTCAGTAGTCTTCAACCTTCAGCAGTCTGCCTTCTCTAACAAATATCCCAGTGGTGGTATCAAGCTGTGTGGTTCAAAACTTTGTCTTTTCTCTTGGATCAGCTGAAAGAAGCAGATGTCAGGAGTGTTTCTTTTCACACAGCCTAGGCCTCAAACCAAGCTAATGCTTGGGCTTAAGCTGTGGGGCATCATGTCTTCTGGGCATGCAGAGGGGATGTGGCCAAACCTTTTGTTACCAGGGAGTGTTGTGAACACCAAGGGCAAGAGAGAATTGCTCTATGCACTCTTGAGAAATGACGAGTGTAAATGGAGCAAGGGAAGCTCTGAGTGGCACAAGACATTCCTGTATGGTACTGTAGAGGGGAAGCTGCCTCCTTACTGCTGTTGCTCATCCCTTGCCTGGCTCTGGAGATGTGTTAACCTGGCTGGTACAGGGTTAGTCCATGCTGGAGGCCAGCAGAGCAATCGGATTGCCCTGGGGATTGGTTTTTCTTTTAATCTTTCACTTCTGTAACTTCTAATAGGAATGCAAGGGGTAGAATGTTGTTTGTGTGGGGCCCAAAGTAAGAGGGATGTTTGTTTGAGTTAGTCTAAGAGGAAAGATTCATGCTTAAAATAGAACATCTGGGCATGACTGAGATGACATTTCCTAACAGAAGATTCAGTGTTAAAGGGATATATTTAGAAATGGTGGGGGAAATGGGACATGTAGATTAATCTCTATTGGATGTTTATGAAGTGTGATAGTTTTATTTGGGCAGAGGTGTGACAATTATCAACACCAGCCCTGTTTATTAGTTTTGAAAGTAGATCAATAGCAAATTGGAATTCTGTTTATTTTTGTGACTGCTTTGCTGCTGCCTAACAAAGTGCAGCAGAACACACCTACTGGATGGTCACACGTAGGAGTTATGAGGAGAGATGTGCATGTGCACACTTACTGCTGTTAATTGCTTTCATGAGATGAACTGTGTTGTAGTAAGGAATTTTCAGAGGAGAATCAGGAGGAAACTCCCATGGTAAAGGAAAATCTAGTGAAATGAGTAGGGTTCAGCTGATGGATGTGGTGATAAGGGAAGCCCTGTGGTAAGGTGTGGTCTATTTAGCAGCTCTATTTTAACTGACTTGAAGCTTTTGCAAGAGCTGGGGAAAACATTTCCTTCTTATTATTCTTTCTGAAAGTTGCTAAATATGTACAGCACTGTCCCAAACCATGAAAAGCATTCTGCTCTTAAATTGTTGTCAGGGATGATGAGAGCAATAAAAATCATGCTGTAGCAAAAATAAGAGACCAAAACCTGTGAGTTTTTACTGGCAACACTGCCTAAATTTCTGGTGATACAGGTGGAAGAAAAAAAATCATTGGAGATGAATCTCTAACAGGCAGCTCTTGGTTATGCACATTATACTTCTTTGAGAATGGCTTGGCCCCTGGCAATGTGTAAGTTTTGTTGGAGATTACTACTATTATGCTCAGGATAGATATATCTTTTTGTTCCTTTGGTTTTGCACTTTATAACCAAGCCCCTGTGATGGGCAAGATTGTAGTTCCCATGGAGATGGGAGCATGCTCTTGCCCCATTCTAGGGACTTGCTTCAGCTGAGCTCATGGAATGAGTGCTTTGCTTGTGAATGCATGAGAGGTAACACTCCTTGTTACATGCCAAAAAGGGAGCAAAAATAAAGCTAAGATATGTGTAGTTTGCAAACCACTTTGAGTTTTGTGGCAGCAGCATGAATGAAGGTCTTTTTGCAGTGGAAAGATGCAGGATTCAGCAATTGAAACCTACCATTTGGTGGTTGCCTGAAGAGACTGAGCCAAAATCGAAGACTCTGACCTTTACTGATACCAGCCTAGCATCCAAACTCAAATCCCTTGGCACATATTCATCTCTGCATGAATGTGTACTGAGAAAGGTATGAAATATCTCACATTACTAATAATACTCTAATTAAAAACAAAACTGAGGGAAAGAGTCCAGGCACAGAGAAATGACTAATTGCCTGGAAGCTGTTAAGAAAGCATAATGATCCTGATGCAATTAATCCATGAGAATTACTGGCTTTTAGATTCTCCCAAAGGCCCTTCTGCCTTTGATTTTGCCTATTGCTGGTCAGCAGGTGGAACATGGTATGCTGTACTTGTCAATTTTCTGTTCTGACTCCGTCCTTGTGAACTTGTAGCTGCCCAGATGAACTGTGATTTGTTGGAGAGGTCTGGAATTCTTCATGTAGATGACTTCCAAGGTGACAATTCAGCCTGAGGAGAGGCGGTCCTGCATTCTGCGTTGAGAATTTATTTCTCAGGAAGCAGAAGCTGTGACTGATGACATCAGTGTTGCCAGGAAATCAAATGAGCAACCTATTACCTTTGGATTTGTCTTTTAAAGCAGAGGCTCTAGCAAACTCTCTCATGCCCAAGAATTGATATGATGGTTTGTGAACTTTATTTGGCAGAGGATACTGTCAGTCATATAAGCAACATACTTGGGTAATCTTGGTCTTGCCTGGTGAGGGTTCTGTAGTTAGGTGTTTTTAAAACATCCTCTCAGTAAATGCATTCACTGGTGGGCAGGAGGGTGTCAGGCTCTAACCTCATCTGAGGAATAAGCCAAATTGAAAAGGTTTTTCTCAACATCAGAGTTGTTTTTCTCAGAGGAGGAATGGGGAAAATTTCGCTGGTAAAGTTGCTGTGTCAGAGGAGTGCAGAAGATAGTGAAATAGGAAAATACAAATAGCATGGAGCCAACAAACCATTTAGCTGAAAGTGTATGAAAAATAAATACTCTGCTGTAGAGCAAGTAGGATATGGCCAGGACCTGTCTTTCCTGTGACCTACAGGATTTTAAGAGAAAAGCTTCAGAATTTTATTGGCATTGCCACTATTAGACAAACTTTTCTTTCCCTTCTCCCCAGCCTGGGGTCAGCTTTAAAGAGAGCATTAAGTGAATGGCTAATGGAATTAAGGGTATAATAATAGAAGGATATAGTGAGACAATTGTATTAACAAGAAATAAATCATGTTGAGTGTAAGGTAAGTGTTATTTAATTGATTGATGGGAAGGATGCTCTGTAGTTCTTTTTGTCTTCCCATCTACAGTAAAAAGCCAGAAGGGAAAAAGAGATAAGAAAATTATGCAGTGGGGAGATAAATTATTCAGAGAAGATGGCCATTTTGTGCTGACATCACTAATGTGAAAAAGCATTAAATCTTTGATACTAGTTGCATTCCTCAGAGGTTGTGGTGGCTGCACAAGATATTAGAGATTACAGCTAGAATGCTACTTCAGCTTCCCTGGATGACTTAAGTGGCTTCCCAAGGTGATCCACTAAGTGAAAACTCAGCAATGCCTGTGGGTACCAGGCTGCTCTGACTTTTGTAAAATTTACATTATTCTAGTGACTTCACCAGCTCCCATGTTTTATGTAATATGGCCTGAAGATACAGGCAATGTGTGTAGAGATGAATGAAAGCTGGTGGCTATTTTAAGTGTGGAGCTTACACCTTACATCTGTATAATTTCACTGAAAAGGGGGAGATAGGAATGCTAAATATGAAGTGAAGCTTTTAAGGCCAAATCTTTCTGTTCTGTAAATAATCTGATTTTACAAATGGAAACATGGTGTCAAGCTTGCACCTTTTCGGGACCTGATTTTTTTCAGTCAGAGAGTGGAAAAAATTAGGTCCTAGCTAAGACGCAACTGAGATGGAAACTTTGACAAAAGGCAATTAAGAGTAACTACTGAAGGTCTATAGAGTACGTGAGTAAAATGAAAGCAATGTGAAGGAAGAGAGGTCATTTCATGGCCTTTTTTTTTTTTTCCAGTTGAGAGCTTTTAAGCAGTGCAATTAAAGTGCTTTTCATTGTCAGTAATTCAGCAGGACCCTTTGTGTGATGCAAGACCTTAAATCTAACCTCATTTTATTCCTCAACACTTTAATCAACTGTTCTCCCAACAATTCCCCCCACCTGTTCAGCGCCTGTGTGTGCTGCTTTTGCTGAGGTCAGAGCTGCAGCAGGCAGCCTGCGCTGGAGGAGGTGCCCGTGTGGATGCTCACCTCTGCTGCTGGGGAGACCACTTCAGGAGCCTCGTTGCTGCACTCATGTGCTGTGCTCCCACAGCTTTCCATCAGAGGCGCTGGGGTGTCTGTTAGGTACAGCAGGACTCACTTCAGTAGAAAGAAAGAGTTTAATAGGCTTTGAGAATTATTTGGAACCTTTAGTGGTGTGAACACTGCAGGGAACTGATGTGAGTATACGAGTCACTGAGTTTAGGCTCACTGTATTGTCACAGAGAGGCTGAGGGAGGGGTGGTGACCCACTGAACCTTTCAGGCATGGTCAGCATAAGAGGCTTTTTACTCTAAATAGGGTAACCCCTGGCTTCTTGCACCACTTAGGCAACAGATTTCACAACCCTTTAGTGAGTGTTAACAACTGGGTTAATGTCTCTTAGAGTTCAGATATCTGAATCAATCTCGCCAGGCAAATTGAGCATAACTGTGGTGTTGCTGTTTGCAGCCAACTTGAGATACACATGAACATGCACTGTTTTTTCAAATGGAACAGGAACCTGTATAATTTTTAAATGCTTGTGTAGCTCTCAAATAAAGCAAACCAGAAGTGTTTTCAAACACTTAGTTTAGTAAAATACAGTAAAAATAAAGCAGAGGTCTCTAATGTACTTTTGAAAGGCAGTCTCACAAAACTTGCTAAGTGAGCAAGTTTGGGTATTGCTGTTATCCCTGAGGAGGAATTGTCTGTGGTGTTGCTGTCCTGTAGCTTCAAGAACTCTCTAAATGCCCACCTTTGCATTAGTGGTGTCCTGTGGTCAGCCTGTCGTTGACTTGTCAGTAGCCAATCACACCCATTTTTGACCAAATGGTGTCATTTGCTGTAAATTAATTTACTTTTGCCATTAAGTGCAGACGGTATGTGGTCAATTCAATTTTGTCCATTAGAGACAATAACCGTAGCCAAGCTCTTTGATGCTATTCTTAGTTCACCCCTTGGGACTACTCTACTTACATCTCCAGAGGTCCTGGTAAATTTATATTATCATTCCTTGTCTAATATTCATGATTTGTTGTCTTTGCTTTAATACATGGATAGTTAAGTCTAAATGCGAAGGCTCTTGCACAGAGTAATCTCAGGGATGTGAAAGTTCTGGGAGGAGTAGAAAGCAGAGTGGTTGTGTGTAGCAAATCCAATACTTGTCTAGTTTGGAGAGTGGTTATTTTTGTGTCCCTACTCCCAGCCTGACTGAGGTAACTGGTTTTACCACAAAACAGGGGGGGCTTCTTGGTTGCTCGACATGATTATAGCAGAAAATATATATATGTATTTAGGTATTCTACTGATGGAGGTCCTACTGCAGATAACTTTGTAAACCCCTGACTTAAAAAAATATTTATTGTTAAAGTAAAACAGGGAGATTGAGACGCTTGTGATGCTTGACTCTTCCATGGTTTTGTCATACATGGGTGAATCTCCATTTACTTTTGGCTGCTTTTAATTGCAAAGATTACTGGCAAACAAGGAGAAAGAAATAAAGTGAAGAAAATGTCTTTGCAATCTGTCCATCTTTACTCATTTACATTCTTGTATAGACCCGCACAATCAGATTCCCTAGAAGTTGTTCTTTTCTTGTACCCCTGTGACATGATGAAAACAAGTTGTGTTGCTTGTGCAGATCTAGAGATGCTGAGTGCTGCACACACCCAAGACTGTTTGTTCTGGCTTAACACAAATAGCCAAGTGCTTGGTTTTGGTCTACCAAGCAGTGTCAGTGCCTGTTGTATATTATCTGTTGATAGTGTGTCTGTGTAGTAGGTAACTTACAGAAGTCATGTTTTCAATTATTGATTTAAAGAGGCTAGAAGCCATCTTGAAAAGCACATAACTTCTTGTGGTCATGAGTTCACTTTTTCTCCTGCTTGTCCAGTTAATGAGCAAGCAGTTTTGCTTCAGTCCTCTCTGTAATAATGTGAGCTATGTGTTTCTTTATAGGGCCTTGTTATTTAAAAACTGGATCAGGCACTGGCTTGACAGAACCTGATTAAGTGGAAGGCAGTTGTGACATTTCTCTTGGGCCTCTAAAAGGAAGGAGAATGTGCCCAGCATGACACAGAAACAGCACCTGTACAGGACACAAAGGTTCTTCCTCCAAGACCATGTATGGTCTGCTCTCCATGTGATGTAGGAACCCTTCCTACAATACTTCATGGCTGTATTTTTGGCTGTTTGTGTAGAATTAAAAGGTGGTGCAAGGTTTTATGCATTGGTACTGCTGCACAGTTTTGGACAGATTGAAAAGAAAGATTTGGACTTCCAGTTGTGAACCTGCAGCACACAGAGGGATGGAGGAAATGCTGTGGAACATGGAAAAGTGTTAACTACCAATCTCTGAAAAATAAGAAAGCAAACCTGATTTAGGTGAGACATGAGGAACAGAGGCTGCACGTTAATAAGAGAAACTTGAAGAGATGAGAGACTACAGGAAAAAAATCTTCCTTACTTTGGTTTAATGCAGTATGCTAGCCTTTTACCCCTTGAGGCAGTAGGACCAGTGCAGGTTTGGGTCACAAGTGGAAATGAGGTTAGCAGTCTCATGCTAATCTCTAGTGGATGTTTGCCTACATTGTGAAGTCATTGTGTCTTATGGTAGAAACGGCCAACAGTGTTTTCAGGCAGTCTGGAGGAAGTGGGTCTGCCTCACCAGTTGTACCTGTAAAAAAACCATAATCTTTGTTCTGCTTCAACCTGATTCCCAGGTATTTTGTCTTTTTGCTGTCAAAAAACCCCACAAACAACCACCTGACCCTGCAGCAAGGCCTACTGTAGTGCTGTCCAAAACAAAGGAGGTCTGG
The DNA here is from genome assembly GCF_047830755.1 of Zonotrichia albicollis. Classification (NCBI taxonomy): domain Eukaryota; kingdom Metazoa; phylum Chordata; class Aves; order Passeriformes; family Passerellidae; genus Zonotrichia; species Zonotrichia albicollis. The sequence continues at coordinate 10,252,716 of NC_133823.1, forward strand.
AAATTATTGCTGTGGCTGAAATATGACTTTTAATCTATGTACTCTAAATGCTTAAGCCAGTGATGGTGGAAGGCAATTCTGGCTCTCCAAATATTATGACTTCTACAACCAATAGTATCTTCAAAGTAGATGCAGGAGGCCATCTGAATGGTTGATACTTCTCAGTGAATGGGATGGCCAAAAAAAGAAGCTGTAGGAAATAAGAAAGCAAATAATAACTTTGACTTTTAAGGAAAGAAGTAGAAGAGTAAATGCTGCAAAAATGGGAAAGGGATGTATCAGGTCCATCACCTATGGATAGATCAGGGATGTATCTCCAGGTGACAGTCTTCATATGATGGGCTTTAAAGGGGATTGTTGTTGATCCTGAAGGGTCTGGGGTGGAAAAAAAACTCAGTTTTGCACTCTAGCATTTGCTAATTCACAGGATGGAATTTTGGGGGAGCTAAAGTAAGCTTATGAGTTAGTAACTTGCTCCGTCTCCTGGTGTGTATTCTTTTTAAGAAGTTAGGGTAAAATTATCACAGAATCACAGAATAATGAGGTTGGAAGAGACCTCTAAGATCAAGTCCAACCTATGCCCTAACACCTCAACTAGACTATAGCACCAAGTGCCAGGTCCAGTCTTTGTTTAAACACATCCAGAGATGGTGATTCTACTGCCTCTCTGGGAAAAGCATTCCAGTACTTTACTATTCTTTTGGTGAAACATTTCTTCCTAATATCCAACCTATCCCTTCTCTGATGTAGCTTGAGACTGTGTCCTCTGGTTCTGTCAGTTTTTGCCCAGTGAAAGAGACCAATCCCACCTGTCTGCAACCTCCTTCAGGAAGCTGTAGAGAGCAATAAGGTCGCCTATGTCAGTGTTGATCGGTCTCTTGCTCTTGGTTTGAAAGTGAAGAAGTGTAAAGCCAAAAATAAAAGGGGAAGGGAAAGAAAAAGGATTTCCATGTTGTGCAGAGTTAAAGCTGTTTAAATATCTGTGTCTGTCTGTTTAAATGTCTGTAATCTGCTCTATTTCTAAGCTTTCAATTCACCCATTCCTTAATTTAGCTACATGAATTTCTTCTTATACCTTGCCTGGGGTCTTTTTCTTTAACTGCTTTGCAAAATGCTGGAAATAAGTTGTCCTCTCAGGATAAAAACTCAGGGTGCCTCGAAAATGTACCTGCTGCTGTGTTAAGTGGTGTAGTTCTGGCTCTTTTGATTTCTGCAGCCTGGGGATTGAAGTGGGAGCTCAGTGGGCAGCCTGCCAGCAGGAGGGGTTGGGCAGGGTTTGGCAGTGCCTGCTCCTGTGCTAATGGCCTCAGGGTTTTAAATTCCCCCAGCTAGCCCATGGTGGGACCTTGTAGCCCTCTCCCCATGGGCTGACTCTGAAGTCACAATTGCCATCTGCCAGCAGTTGTGTGGGCCCTAGGTGGGAGGTCAAAATGAGGCTTAAAGTAGTTTCCCTGCAGTTTTGCTCACTATTAGTTTGCAACAGGTAGAGGTTTTTTTCTTCCTTAATCTGAGAAACTTCAATTTTCTTTTACTGATAACAGTGGTTACCTCAAAGTGTAGAGCAAAGACCGGATCCCCTGTGTTAAACACTTAAGTGGCTGATGTGGAGAGTTATTACCACAGTGGGACCCTGAGTCTCCTCTTGCTGTCAGGAGCTGTGTGTTAGGTCAGTGCTTCTCAGCCCTGGTTTGGGGTTATTAGCTCAGTTGCTAACTGCCTATATCAGGACCTATTTGTTGGATATTTGTGCATCCTGATGATGAAGATATGCAGATTGAAACTTTAGGAGGATGAGCTGCAATTCATCACACTCATTTCAGATGGTGAGTGGGATAGAAGGAGCTGAGTTCTTGGAACCAGGATATGCCCTGGGCAGCACAAGGGTATGCTGCTGGAGGCTCCTCTATGCTGGCAAAATGTGGAAAACCTTTACTTTCTTCCCCTATTCTTTGTTCTCTTTCTGCTTTGATATCAGCAGGTATTCAAGCAGCTGACATGTCCCTGCAGGCCTCAGTGAGGAATGCAATTAATTCCCTGTAAACACTGGTTTAAGAGTACTTGTAGAGATTCTCTTAAATTAATCCAATACAGGGCATGGGTGGCAATGACAAGCCTCATACCTCTAAATTGGTGAGACTCTCCAACAGGAAAGTGTTAATCAAAGGGATTGACATAATTTTATAAATTATTATTGCTGATAAGCATCTACTGTTTTTTTTAATGGACCAAATGGGATAAATCCCCCTGATTTTTGATCCCAGGGAGAAAAGTCAACTTCTCAAAACTTTGCCCCTATATATAACTTTCAAAATTCTAAGTCACGAGTCTCATGAAAAACGTTTGTTGGCAAATCACTTCCAGTAAATGCTTTTGTGCCAGATGTTTGTTTGAAGGGTCTAAATCTCATTCTATGGTGGCTTTTCCTGTTAAAATCAGAGTAGCTGCATCTGGTCTAGGAAATAACTAATCCAAGTCCTACCAGATACTGGACAAACTATTCCAAGAAGAAGCCTCAGATAGTTTACATACCCCTCCCTACACTTTCAATTTTCTTTGTTCTTGTCCCTAGACATCTCCTATGTCTAGGAGGAGTATCAAGAGCTTTGCTTGAGCTGTGCCTTGGAAACACAGGAGGCATTGTGTCCCTTGGAATCTGGGGAGATCCAGCTAAAACAAATTTGGGGTCGCCTGAGTAGCCCTGTTAACTTTGCACACACTGCAGGAGCCCTTGCAAAGATGGAGATGGCAGCATGATCACCTCACCCTAAAAGTCAGTGATGGGGTTAGATCCTTTCTTCTTAAAACAGTAGTGTTTGAACACTGAGCATTTGTCCATGGCATTCCATTATGCCCCAAGTTGAGGAAGCTTTTTGTGCTTTTTTTCCTGATTGGAAGTTTTTATTGTGAATGTTGAGACTATGAAATGGATGGAGTTTGTATATTACACTTACTGAGTTGGATAGTAATGGTATCTAGTCTAATGGCCTTTCTGGTTTTCTCAGGGAAAACTGAATTTGCACTGGAAATGGACAGAGTTATTAATTGCATGGTTTGCTGCTCAAACTCAGAGCAGGCTTTCATCTAGACAAATGAAAGAGATATGAATCCACATCTATCTTCTCCCTACACATTTATTTCTTTTTCACGTATGTGGAGCCAAGAGCAAGAAAAAATATTCTTTTAAAAGCTGTGAAGTGCCAAATTATGAATGAAGCATATGTTATGAAAAAATATGGATTGGAAAGTAACAACACTGAGCTGAAAGGAAAAGGCACTCTGCAGAGAGGCAGCTAGCAAGGACACGTTGCAGAAACAGTAACCAAACAGAGACAATAAATATGTCTTACCTCCCAATCTGTCAGCAGAACTCTGTCCTTGCTGCCTTCTCCCTTAACTCCCATTTTGCTGTGGACTCCTGTGGAGGTGCTGCTGTCTATCCAAAGAGTTTTGGGTGCCATTCCCAGTAGTGGGAGGTGAGCTGTGCATGACAGCTGCCCTCCAAGAGGAAGTTGCAATTAACACTAGGGAGTGTGCAGCTGGATGCTGTGGAGCTGGGTGTATCAGTTCTGACTTGCAGAAGTTGTCTGCAGCTCTTGCATGCCCTTGGAGGAGTCAATTTACTGCTTGGTTTACATTCTTTGCCTTTCAAGCAGAAGTGGTAGCATGCATCTGGTCCTATTTTCCAATGCTTTCAGAATCCTCTTGCATAGGTGAGGGCCGTGTAATGAGAAAATGAGATGGAATGAGGATCTGTTCACTAAAAAGTTACAAAACTGCCCAGAAAAACTCCTAAAGGGAGTTTCTGTCTTTTTGGGCTTGGATGCTGACACAAAGCAAACCTTTATAATTACAAATCTGTAATTAATGGAAGTTCAGTTTAGACCTTGTCATAATACTTAGATACCAGAGAGAAAAACAGAAGCCCTTAGTCCAATAGTGCAAATATTGAAGCCTGGATTCTGCTGATACTCTTTTACAACTTGGTATTTTATGTGAAATACTGGGATGCTGGTCACAAATTCACTGGTAATACAAAGTTCTTGCCTGCTGTTCCTTGGAGGCCAGCAGATAAAATTTCAGGGACCAAGATTTCAGTATATTGAGGGAGATTCTAAGAGTCTTTGAGCAAAATCAATAGACTGCAAAAAGGAGGAAGAATATTTTTGTATTTTCCTGAATTTTTACAGGTCCCTGTTGAACTCTCACTGGCCTCCTTGAAGCAAAACAAATAACAATCAGCCTGCTGAGACTCTAGAGGTAAAATGACAACAAATTTTGTTGCTGTGAAGGCTGCCAACATGCAGCTTTAAAATATTGCCAAGAAAACTAGATAATCAAATCTTGTTAAAAGGGTTATTTAAACACAAGGTGAATGGGTTGACCAGATCAGCTGAAAGTCAACAGTTGTGTTTCCATTGCACTGCTGAATTAAGGTCATGTATTGGCCCCTTCCTAAATCTTTGACTCCTGGGAGTGCTGGGAAAAGGCTTGTGTGCCTTTGCCCTGCTTAGGTTGATCTGCTTTTGGACAAATGAGATGTGCTCAGCTCCTGCAGGTGCCATTGAAAGCTACCTTTTTGCAAAAGGCAGGGGGTTTTTGGCTGACTGAACTTCCCTCAGGAGAAGCTACTGCACAATGCCAAGATTATGATGTCTGGCTCAGCAGAGGGGTGAATCATCAATTGCTTTCCCAAACTGAACAAATCAGGCTCTGCTGCTTCTCTTCCACAAGCACTTAAGTTCATTCCCTAAAATGCAGCTGCTTACATTCCACCTGCCTATACCTCACCACCTCAAGCATCTGCTTGGTTTTGTAAATCACTTTTCTGATAATTATTGTAAGAATATTTGAAGAGCTGACATGTTGCTAATGTGATGAGGTCTTGGATGGGCAAGAGATGGGCTGTCCCTGACGCTGTTTTTCAAAGTTCCTCTGTGGGCCAGAGAAATGTGAGAGAGTAGTTGTTCTGGACTGAAACAGCAGGAGAACAGATCTGTGTGTTAAGAGATACAGCATCTGAATTCACTGCATCCCAGGGGAATTTTTTTGGTGAGTGTCTCTCCCCAGCTGGCTCCATTCCTCCCCTCACACAGCCTCCTGCACCCACGATAATCATCCACCCCTGGCTATTAGAAGCTGTGCAAACAAATGACAAATCTCTGGGTGCAGGAAGTTAACAAGAGGCTGATCAGTAGCTTTAGTTATCTTTCCTTCATGTTTATTGCAGTCTGCTGCAGTTATTTCAAAGGCACTGACATTGATCGACAACTTCTATTAAGGCCCATCCAAGGCAGCTGGATTGCACAGATACGTTAAATAAAGCAGTTATTGCTTTTCATTGCCTTTCCATAAAATATCACTGCTAAATAGCTTCTGCCATCAGATGCAGTTAGGTTACATGGTTTTAATTTGAGGGACTGCTTTATAACACTGCACAATTGACATTGGTCTTTGTTTCCCCTACAATAATGATTGTGTACATCCTGGAGAATTGATGAGCTGTCTTCTGAGGCGGGAGGGGGGAGCTGGGAAGGGACACCCGCCTTTGTTGCTCTTGCTCTTTTTTATACTTGCCATGCTTGTCAGTTGTTTGCAGCACAGACAGAAATAATGTCAAGCAGGGCCCCTTATCTCAGGATGTTGTAATGTAGCTGCTGTAAGCCCTCGCCTGGATACGAGATAAGAGCAACCTTACAAGCTTGTGGGGGAGCGAGGAGGGGGCCCAGCAGTGCCATCACTGGGACAACAATGGCAGAGCTGTCACTCGCACATTATGGCTCTTTCTGGTGCCAAGGAAAGATATGTATGCTGAGTGGTGAATAACAAGCACAAAAATAAAAGTCTTGAATGTTCATCTAATAATGATGTATTTGTAACAGGATTATACTGCCCAATGATATTCTTTTTTTATCTCCTCAGTAAATGGTGAGGCAGCTGTGTGCTTTGGCAAGGCATGATGTCCTTTCTTTTGTGTGCTGCATATTAATCCTTTATTGAAGTAATTAAATGTGTGCTTAATGGCAATGAGCTGGCAGAATGAACGTACAATTGAATTAGCAGTTATGATGGGGACCATGCTACAAGATGAACTAAATGCAATTACTGTAGGCATTTTTCTCCAAGTTGAATCTGGCTGCATGACATGACTTAATTGCAGGTTGTTAGACACACTGATCCCATAGTGGTGCATGTGAAGGCAGGCACAGCTTCGGCTCTCTGTGTATCTGTAACACACATATGGGCACTATTCACTGAGAAATTCAGTCTGGTGTCCATCCAGACTCCTGAAGGCAGCTCCTGGTTGTGCTGAAAAAACACAGATTAACAACCAGACAAACAAAAACAGAGGAATGCCAGTGCTCTGCTGCTGGGGGCATCTGGTGCAGGCTTTGACCAGGTCCTTGTTGCTTGGGGATCTTCCCCTCTTTTCTGCTTTTTGAGAGAATACTTGCTCTTCCTTGAGGAGAAAGAACAGGTAGTAGTCTTCTGTATAGTCCTTTTCTCAACATTGGTGCCTCTGGTCAAACCCAGCTCTCAGCAGGAGTACTGACCAGCTTGTCTGACCCCAGCAGGACATCTCTAGCCTGGCAGGAACACAGTTTGGGAGCTGGTGTTTGGAAATGCTTTAGAAACAAAAACTAAAAAGGCAAAGCCATTAGAAGCTTTTATTTTTCAATACTGACCAAGTTCTACAACATGGCCCAGAGCTGCATCAGGACAAAGGTAGTGCTAAAATTTAGGATGTGGTAAGTTGCTGAGATTTCTAACACTAGGGGGACTGTAACTACAGCATTGCAAGTACGGGTTTTACAGCTCTTTAGTGATCTAATATGTCAAATCCTGGATTCCCAGAGGAGTTTTGTCACTGGTTCAAAACTGAGCTAAGCTTCAGCTGTCACCAAGGGAAGATTTGGTCTATTTTGGTAACTATAGACACTTGGTCACTGTTAGCAGCACAAACATCTCCAGTGTCAGGGCCTACTTTCTTTTACCGGCGCACAGAAGGCAAGAAGTCCTTCTTGTCCCATGCTTCTCTGCACTCTTAGTGCTCTGTGCCTGCTCCAGCAGCATTGCATTCCTTTGAGGGAGGCAGACTGAGGTACAGGATCTGCCAGGCAGCATCCTGAGTGGGGAATGTATTGTGGCCCTCTGGCCTCAGTCCGGAGGCAGTGCAAACCTTTCCTTACCTCGGCAAGAGCTCCTCTGCCAAACAAGTGCATCCCAGAGTTTAGCAAGTCCCAAACTGCCAATGTCCTGCCATCCTTCCAGGAATGCAAACATTCCAGGGTGTCTCGGAGTTCCTTTGCAAAGGACTTCAGATCAGTGTTTTGTTTGGGTGCCCGACTCTCTTGTATTGTCTGCAATTGAATTTCCAGATTGAGGAGAAGATGGTGGCAGAAGTGATAATAAAGCTGCTGGTATAATATGTAACCATGTGTAAGGTAAGCATTCTGGTCACCGGGACTCTCGAGGTTTATTTTATAGCCTTCATTCTCTTTGGTGCCATAAATGAAACCCTATCATCCCTAATGACCACAATGACTTTCCTCGATCATGTTATTGCTACTTTGGCACATTTATTGCTTTCACGTGCACTAATGGATGGGTTTGGATATGTTAACAATTTATATATCATTTGATCCTAAAAAAGAGCCACCTCCCACCAACCAAACTAACTTAGCCTTGAGGATTGAGTAGCTTTTAAGGAGTATAAATGAATTTAATGCTTTCGAAAGAGCTTCTGTAAATTATGAACATGACACCTATTACATTAAGCTGCATTAAGCATTAATACATCTTCATTACTGGCAGGTTGCCCAAACCTCCAAGGTTGAAAAAGCTGCCTGAAATGCCCAACGTGGTAGTCACCTAAGCTGAGATTTATGACCTCTTTTTGGGCAGATGGGACACCCTGACTCTCAATGTGCTGCATTTGCCCATGAAGAAATGTCTTTGGAATACCTGTTGCATGATGGGTTTTTTTTCCTAGAGTTTTGCTGGCCTATCTAATCCAAATGTCAGACTCTAGGTAAAAAGGTGTGATAAATCTTGTGGAAGCTGCTACAGAAATAGAAACTGTCTTCACTAAGCTTTTTAAGCCACTGTTAGTGGCAGATTTCTTGGCAGATTTTTCTAACCACTGGCCAAAAATTATCTCACTGAGCATGTAATAGTAATTTCTTATTGTAAATCCTTTCTGCACTGTAGGCACCAAAAGCTGGAATTGCTGAATTTGTTTCCAATGGTTTTGGAGGAAGAAAGTCTAAAAAATAATCACAGTACATTAATGAGAGCCTATTCTACACAGTCAGAGAAAGAAATAAAAGTGATTTTAGTGTCTTAAAAAGCAATATCCATTAGACTCAGATTTGGCTAAAAGTGGACTGAAAGGCTCTTATTTCAACAAGATGTACAGGCTCAGGGGAAAAAAACCAAGTTAAATGCTTCTGACATTGTAATTGATTTTATGTGGTACATTTATGAGACTTTCAATTCATGTTCCATATGGGATTTAACACTGAGATGTTATTGCAGCTTCTGAGACTGTTATGTTGTCGTTTTGAAGGAACAATTTGGTGGTTCCTCTGCTCCCAGAACAAGTACTGACTAGGGTTCAATGTTTTCAATGTTTACACCTTACCACAGAGAAACACTTTAAACTGGAGACTGTTTTCTCACAGGTGGGAGAGCACATAGCACATCTTGGGAATTTGAGTGCCCCAGGATGCTGTTGTGAGCCTCATGTTGGCAGAGAGAAGGTGGGAGTGGCTGCAATATTGAGACCGCAATCCAAGCATAAAGCAACGTGGTCACTATATGAGATGGAGATTTAATGGATATTGTTCATGGTGTTGGAATATATGAAGCAATAAATTGCTTTTCTGGGTGATTTAATGCTGAAGCAAGGTTGAAGATGTAGGTAACTGTACATGGTTTACTGCAAATACTAGCTTTACAGAGGTAAATGTAAAACCTAATAAACAGCACAAAAGGGACAGAAAAAGAAGCCAACCCCAAAGCCTTTTAATCAAAATAATATTCAAGGTTCAAAGTCAAGCTCTCAGAAGTTGAGAAATACAGTATTTAAGGCAACCTATTTAAATTACATGCTCTGGGAATGTGTGTGTATTTGTGTGAGGATATTTTTATATGGGTTTCAATTATATAAACACATGTTTATCTCTTCCACATATTACCAGCTTCAGTGCACATCATGAACCATGCACAAAGTGTTAAACAACTCCACAATATTTCTTCCTGTACTGATGGCTCAGTGCCAGAGGTTATGTAAACCTTGCCATAAATATGCATTTAATAATTTCCTGATGTTGTTCTTTGTGGTGACTGTCACTGCTGTGGACAAATATTAATGAATTGCTTTTCTGTGAAACAGCCAACTAACATACTTACATCATTGGGCATAATTCACCAGAAGTCAGTGAGAAAGTTTGAGTGTTTGAAGTTAAGCACATGCTTAAATATCTCTGGGATCAGGGCCTCGAATGCCTTCACTGGATTAGTGGCAATGTGAAAATGAAAGTGAATTGTAAATGACACTAGTGGGCCTTATTTGAAATTGTGAATCTTACCAGTGTGTCCTGAAAAAGCACATTAAGAGGAAATACTTACACATACAGAATTTAGGCACCTGCTTATGTCTAACTGGAGATGTATCTGCTGTTTCTTGACTTGTTTGCTTGTTTTTCTTTCTGTTTGCAAGCAAACACAAGTGATGGTATTGTTGTTTGTTCTCTTAAGTGAAACTTAATTCAAAGGGACTTCAGGTTTTAGGAAGATTATCCTGGTTCCCTCGGTGTTGATGGCAAAATTCCTATATTGAGAAGTGTGATGTAAGTCCAGGGCAATGTCCCTAAAAGGTGATATGCCATAAAAGCTTCCTTCCTGCTACAATGTGCATTCAGTGAAGCTCTGTGCCTTTTCCCCCCTCTAAGAAATTTAGTGTTTCTGAAGAAGATACTTCTTTACTTTGTTAACTCATGTTTGTAGATGGTTCAGCTTACTGGGTGTTTCAGAAAAATAAGATTTGCTTGTTTAATGTCTTTCCAATTTTTAACAGACTTTTCATAAACAGTCATGTTAATTATTTGCCCAGACCTTGTCATAAATGAAATGTTTGCCAGAAGAATTAACTCTACATTTGCTTTATAATTGCTCATAATTTCCTATACATTTTAAATTGTAGAAGGAAATACAGTCTTGAGCCTTTTTGGCTATTGTAATGTTCTATTCATAAGCTGGCAGTAACTATACGTCAGTATTGTGCAAAAAATAAAGAATGCATCTACTAGCTTCAAAGAAATTGAGAAAATATCCTTAACTATTGAATAGAATAACTGAATCAACTCTAATATTGATGCTAAGAATTCACAAGTGTATCTGTAAATGGCGGATCAAGTTCTTGGGGTTTCCCTGGAAGCTGGAAAAGGCTGTATGTAAGGTTAGGATCTCTTTTAACTGCAGGCTTGTATGATAATTGCATCCCAACCCAAAAGTACATCAGTTTGTTTTTTGGGGTTTTTTTTGGCACTAAGTGCTGCCCTGACTCTAAAAATATCAAAGATATCATAGTTTGGTACAAGAAATAGTTCTTCCTTTTAAACATGGGAAGAGAAAATATAGGTGTGTTTAAGGCATGTCAACTGCTTCCTTCTCACTATCAGCCTTGTGTTTCCAGATGGTTGATGCTACAGTAAAGAGTTAAGCAATTTATTCTCTACTTAGCTTCACAGGGAAATTTGGTGAATGTACAACACATTCCCTGGCTTAGTAAGTACACACAAAGAGTTTTGCAGCTTTCGAGGCCTGAAATTCTTTCTTGGGAATGGGTATGAGATGGATAACTGTTTATAATGCTGGAAATGTGTATAGTAAATTCTGTGTATATGTACACATGACATATATAATTATAATTATTTCTTTATATATACACATGTGCACTCTGAAAGATTAGCATGAATTAGGTGCTAAACTGAGTTTTAATGTGACACTGTACCTTGTTTATAAGTATCCAAGTGTTGTCAGTTTAATTTTCCATACCGGCTAGTGATTCACAGTGACCTTATGCAGAAGAATTTAACATAAAAAATAAAATTTCATGAAAGAAACCTTTATAAACTATGTGATTAGCAAATATTAAACAAAACACTGTACTTCATGGACATGAAGTTGCAAATTCTAAACTCAGAAAGTTAACCATATTTAAGTATTCTCTCACAAATAGGTGCAGGAAAAGATAAAGAGTTAGCTGTTGTCTTTAAGCCAAACATCTGAATGCATTTTGCTGTGCATAGAGCAAACACAGGGTGATCTTGGGCCCTTTGTGTGAGCTCACTCTCACACTTCAGTATAGATGAAGACATCTGAAGTGTTGGCTTGTGTTGTTGCAGCTTCAGCCCTAACCAGTGGGATGCCAGATGCACTGAAAACATGTCATAGTTAAAACTGTATTACTTGATTATTTTAATGCTGCTTGAGCACAAGTTTTCTGGGACAGGGACCAGCTTGATGTCTGTTTCACAGCTTGAAGTGGATATTGTTTCTCTGTTGGGTGAGTTAAGTAAAAAAAATGCTCTGTTATTATAAGTAAGAGCTGCTCTGTCCCCATGTAGCCCCCGTTTGGTGTACCTGATTGCTTTTCATTACTCAAGGATAACCTAAATGTCAGAGGTGAGTTCAGTTTAATGCAGCAAGATGCTTGTAAGGTTCATGGGGCTCGGTTGCTTGTAATGAAACCCTAAATGACCTTCTTGGTGTCTGTCTATGACCCAAAGAGCAGGGCAGCAACTGATCTGATGACAAATTTCAATACTATTTGATTGAAAATTGGAAGGCAGGTACAGGAATGAACTCTTTGCATAAATGGTTTTGCTGCTGGTAATGTCCAAGTTACTTCAGTTGCAAAGCAATGCTTGCCCAAGATGAGCTAGCAGGGAAAGGAGCACCTTTTAGAAAGAACAGTTGGCCTCAGACTTGTACATGTTATAAATGTGCTTACAGTGTTGCTCTCTGTGTGTACTTACCTGTGGTCAGCTAGAGAAGCACAGACATCCTGCTGGTGAATGTGCTTCAAGTAAACCCTCAGCATCTGAGGGTATGAGTTTAGTCAGTTCCCTTTCCCTTCCAGGTTTTGGGAGGAAGAGGAGTCTGGCCCAGAGCTGTGTGTGGTGTGTCTCTGCAGGCATGGGCTCAGGGATGGGATATGAGGGGAACATGAAATGGCTGTAGGCAGTGCTCCCCCATGCTATGTTGATGCCTGTTGTGTTTGACCATTTCCAGTGCTTCCCAACAGGAAGGAAAACTTGAAGTCAGGAATGTTCTGCTGAGTCAGCTCCTTGATTTGTAGCTGTGTTTTAATGGTTCATCTGACTCCAGGGTCAGAGACATTTGTTCTTTCAAATCTCAGTAGATACAGAGTTTTCTGTCTTTGACTGATTTTAGCCAGTATACATCCAGCTCAGGTATGAGGCATCCTCTTCCTGTTCCTATTAGACAATTTGTTGCCATGATTGCTATGAGTTTTCTGGATGATATAACTACTGAAAATTTTAATGACACTAAGATTGCTTTTACGAATGAGCACTCAATGTGCCATTAAAATTGTTCTCTCACTGAAAGACTTCATACTTGAGAGGCTGCTGTATCCACAGAGAAAAAATGGCTCAGACACCAGCCAATGAAGTCAGTAAATCAAAATAAATAAATGGAAATGCCAGGGGCTATGAGCATGTACTTGATGCAGTTCAGAGCAATTACTGTTACCTGAAGGGTGGGAATCCATCATGTGGAAGCAGCCCTACCTGTGGGTGGAAAATCTGCTCAGATCCGTGTGGTTCCAGTTCCAGTGGTGGCCTCTCAGCAGGAGACATTACCTCTGAGGCCATAGCTTGAAAGTCAAACTTGAATTTTTTCAAGGACTCCAGTTATTTCTTGACTTGCTATTTTTGCACAAGCAGCCCTCTCCCACTGCAAAGTGAGGATCCTAACTTCTGTCCAGGAGAGATGTCATTTTCTTTGGACTACTGAGCGCAAATAGATCTTGTAATGCTGCTCATTTGCACCAGCCAAACATGTTCTGCATGTAAAAATGATCAGGAAAAGTATGTGTGTTGGTGGAGTGATTTTAAATACTGCTGTTGAACTAAAGTAGAATTCCTTCATGTATTTCCTTGTTTGGTATAAATGGTGGTATGAAATTCAGCCTAATTTCCCCAGAAAGAAAATCAGTTGACCCTCGCATTCTTAAAGGCTGAACTAAAAATTTGGAGGCTTACATCAAAGCTCTGTAAATAAAGTGAGTAACACTTTGGACACTTGTGGTGGGGAGCGGGAGAGGAGGAAATTCCCTCCATAACGAACACCCAAGTATTCAAAAAGAAATGGCTAGATTGAAATATCTCACTGTTTTTCTTCTCTGGGGCTCCATGCTGAGGATTTTATTTTCCTTTGCAATGCCTGTGCTGCTGAGCCTTTTTTTCAGAGGTAGGCTGATGTTAGCACACTGGAGCCACTAGCAGGTTCACCAGAGCAAGTTTATTTGTAGTGTGGGCTGAGTTGTTTTTGAGGGTACCATCAGGATTCAGAAGGCTCCCCCAGTCTTCGGTGGCACTTCAAAGGACTGGAGCTGCGAAGGGGTAGACGTGCTCCCTCACAGGCTCTGGGGTGAGCAGTGGGAAAGATACAGGTTCAAAGGTAGGAAATGGGGAGCATTTGTCCCAGGGCACTGGTAGTGAAGTAGGCACCCTGGTCTTCTAAATGTGGTGGAGTCTGGGATCTGCAGGACGTGAGAACTCTACAGGCATTACTCAGGGCAGCCAGGCAGCTCTCCCTGCGTTGCTACCTCGTGTAATTCTTCAATCTAGCCAGGAGTTGAGGAGAAAGAAATACAATCACTTTTATGATTGTTTTTCCCCCTGAGAGATATAAATTGAAACCATATAATTTGTCTTAGATTTTCTCAGGTATCATTTTAGATTTTGGGAATCTTTAAGCCACCCAAAGCTCCTTCCTTTGTTAGGCCAGTCTAAATAAACCTTAAACTTGGGGTAGTTCCTTTTTCTTGATCTCATGGTTTAGCTGAGTGCTTAGGTTTATTAAGGATGAAACCAGTGGTAGTATTTAGTCTTAACTGCTTGAGACACTATTAAAAATTGTGTTAAAGACTAGCAAAGGTGAGCAAAACCTAGGTTTTCTTGCAAACATGATCAGAAGTGCCTGCTTTTCTAAGATTATATCCTTAATAAGTCTGGTGGATACAGAAGAAGGCCCATATCTTTAATTTAAGGATTGGAAGCTTGTGAACAAGTATTAAGTGACTTGACCAAGGTCATTCAAGCAAATGGTGTCAGAAATAGGAAACTGATGGCCAAACAACATGCTTTCATGCTGTAGTAATGAGCTGTAGCTAAGAGTGTGGCCTTGATACCTTTTAACTAAATTAACTCAGCCCAGGAAGCTTGTTTTGATGGGTTTTCTGTCAGTTTTAATTTTTTTCAACAGGATTTTGCTTCTCGACCTTTCTCTCTGGAGACTTCTTTCTAGATCAAAAGTCATATTGCAAACTTCATCAGGCAGGAGAAACAACTGTGTGTCCATATGGCGCAAGACATTGGCAAAACCTCTTTTGAATTGGATCCAGATCAGGACAGGCTATCTGGGTATGCCATGAGGTAGGCAAATACTTTAACATCCACTGATAAAACTTCTTAGGAAATGGTCATGTTTCTCATGAGTGTTCAAAAGGTCAGTTACCTCTTTTTCTGGAGGTGATGTAAATGTTTCCTGTGTGGAAGTGACTGTCTCCTGACTGTGGTCCTAGCAGTGCTAGGGACCACCACAGACTATTCTGGAGATGTTTTCTGTTACAAACCACTGTTGTTCAGAGAACATTCCCTCTGCTTATGTTCTGAACTGGCTTTGCATCAACCACAGTAGAAAAGGGGTGAGGGACACCTGTCTAAAACAGGTGTCCTTACATGCTGCATCTAGGTCCTTGTAATACTGTCTTGTGAACTCTTCTGATGTGGAGATGGCCAAGTGCTTTCCTGTGAACCTGAACTGCTGGGGACAGGTTGGGACTCAGTTTGATCTCTGCAGACTTTTTTTGCAGCCAGGAATGTCATCCTAGCTGGCCATATAATCTAGGCTGGTTTGAGGAGGGAAGGTAGAATTCAGTTTCAGTTAGATAAAGATGTTCTAATTTTAGATTTTTCTATGCTAGCAGAAGGCTGCCTAATGTGTGTATATTTCTCTATATAACTATTTTTTTAACTTTTGGAACTTCTATTTTTATTCATCCATATTTTGCCTGATCCATACTTTCCCTTTTAAACCAATGAGGTGCACTTGTTTTTTTATTCACAAAGAAGTAGTTCTTCCTTCAGAGTAAAGGCTGTATTTTATGTTGATATTACTAATGAGTTGACCTTCAGAATTGCTGGAGCATACCTTTGTGTTCTAACCTTTTGTTATGTAACCTGACCTTGTTTGTTTTGGAGGCCATATCTCCGTTAGCCATTGTTTGCTCGGGACTCTGATAATACAGGCACTTTGCTAGTGTTAATTATTTGTTTTGCTAGTATTTGGATTATTCTTACAGCAGACTAAGACCAGAAGCACATTACTCCTGAAGAGCAGCCCATGTAGTACGCAGGCTTAGTTGTGCTATTGTTTTGGCTCCAGTGGTAGATCCTGTGTGGGAATCGTGGCTTAATTTTGGCAGCTCAGGAGCAATTGCCTGTCTTAGTGGTGCTCATGCTCCTCAGCAGGGTTCAGAAGAGACTGGAAACACACACAGCACTTGGGGTTTGGACTTGCTCTGTGCTGAAATCTGAGGAGCAAGCAGAGGAGGGTCTTGCCATGCCTCAAAGCTGTCAGGGCAAATATATATTCAGATGAGAGAGAAAGAGATTCTGGGATGGGTGGAAGAAAGTTGGGGGTAAAAGCAGTGATCACAGTTGTTGCAGAGAGGTTACAGACATAGAGTACAGATTTCCTGATGTCTCCTCCAAGCACTCAAGGAATTACCAAGAATATGGGCATTACTAAGATGTGAAAATGGAGGAGCGTTCCCATCTAAACAGGGAGTTACTTTTTTTCCTCATGCTGAAGAAATCTCTGCCTAAATTGGTGCAGCACTATTCACCTCCTTATGGCAGAGGTGCAGAGAAGCTCTGAATGAAATGGACACCCGCAGCCCATTTGGGGATGCCAGGCCACACGAGGCTGTTGTTGTGTCACTCCAGCAGTCCACAGCCACCCCTGTCCTGGGCAACGGCCAAGACACCTGCAGCAAGCCCCAGCACGAGGCAGCAGCCCAGACGTGCGCATGGCTGCTGTGGTGTGTTGGAGATTCAGCTGCTGTGCCAGCCCAATGACACAGCATTGCCATTTTGTGAATTCCGCTGTGCAGAAAGGAGCTCATTAGTTCCTGCAAGGATTTACTTGTTCCAGCCCCATCACTTGTTTTACAAAGCTATCACGTACCATTTAAATACTTACCACTGTTCTACAGTGTTCTTACACTACTTTTTGTACTGATATATTGCAAAAGGACCTGTGTTAAATCCAGGGTGGTAATGATTCAATATCAATCATTATTATAATTTTTGGTTCAGTGATATCTGGTGAGGTATGACTAGGATAAAAGAAATGAGTCTTTAGGTGTAGACAGTAATTATTTTTCATTGTTTCCTTTATTTGTGAATGTTCCCATGGATTTTTTTTTTCAGATCACTTGCAATATTACAATGAGTAAATAGAGCAAGAATGGAAGCATACTGTGTAGGACAGCTCAAAACCAGGAAAGCAAATTGAGTCTGGTAAATTTTTCTCTATTAGTGTATTTTCTATGGCATGTTTTTACTGCTCTTAGATGATAGTTTTCTCTGCTCCAAATATACCTTTTGTTCCCATGCATTAGGAGGGTGCATTCTAGACTTGCTCGTATTTTCCAAAGAGACAAGTGATTTTTTTGTTCTTTGGGTTTTTTTGAAGTCCATGAACATTCTCAACTTGGACCTCCTTTTATAGAAATACTAATTATTTTTATTAAAACCCTCAGCACCAGGTTCTTAGGCATTCCAAGACTGCACAGATTGTATCTCATCAGCGTCAGCATACAACAAGGAAAACATTTAACACTGAATTTAACCAGCAGCTCAATGTATTAGCCTATTAATTTGAAAAAAATGCCGATGAAAATTGATGTAGGATTTTTTTTTTTTTTTTTTTTTTTTTTGGAAAACAGACCAGGAAGCATTGGGAGCTCAGGATCTTGAGGATCTTGAGCCGCAGATCCTGCCTGTGAGCTGTGCAGTTTCCCACTGAAGAGGAGGGGGCATTTCATGCCAGGCCATGGGTGTATCTCTCTGTAGCAGTAGTTTTGGCATCCATGGCAGAGAGTAAGAAACAGCTGACAGAAGCAGCTGGGCAATGGATGATTTTCCATGTTATGTGAAATCTTCATCAAGGAGCAGAAGTTCTTTTGGAATCAGCTAAAATGCACATGGTTCCCGTTAAGGCAGTTCTACAAGAAAGCAGCCTTCATATGTGGTCTTTGGATTTTAGATGCTTCATTTCTGTGTGTTTCTGGAAGGAGAATAAGGAAGCACTAGAAAAATTAAATTGCCTACTAAATAAAAGGCTAAATCAGAGTGCTGACCAGCTGATAGGCACTGCTCCACATCATAGAGTCACCGGGAGCCAAGTGGGGCTGCTTGGCAACTGTATATCTTCTGAGACTGGAGAGAGGGGATATCTGGCACTGTCTGCATTGGAAACGGCCTGTAGGGTGTCACTTGTGTATGTGTCTAAAACAAGCATTCAGTGAGACTCAAATCCCTTCTGGAGCTCATATTTTATTTTGGCAGACTGATATTTTTTTTTTTTTTCCCCTGGGAGGTGGAGGTGAATTTTCAGAATTCACTGTGAGGCAGGCTCCCCTTGCCTGGAAATACTGAGGTGTGTGGGCACCAGTGGCAGAAGGCTCAGGTGTGTGGCACAGAGGATGAGCTCTCCTTCGTGCTAACTCCACCCAGCTGCTTGGGCTGGGCTGGGCTCTCAGTGTCAGCCCAGAAGCTCAGTGGGACTGGCAGTGAGGGAGAGCAGCAGGCAGGCTGTGAGCTTGGAGGAGCTCCCTAGACTGAGTGTGAGAGGGGGTGAACAGCTCACTGCAGCCTTTTGGTTTGGACGTGCCGTTTGTGTAGCCTTATGTCTCAGAGAAACAAACCCAGCAGAAAACAGGGATTGTGTTCTGGCCTTGTGAATATCAGATGGGGCAAGATGCATTATGTGCCAGAAACCAAGCAGAGACTCCAGCTTTTTGTGCCAGAGGTGGCTAGAAATGGCTTTGGCTCAAGCCATGTCAGCAGAAAGGCTGTGTGGTGTACACAAGATGTGTACCAGGGCATGGGGAAAGGAGAATGCTGCAAATTAATCATTATTCAAGATTATCAAAGAACACTTCTTCAGCTTAGCTATGGCTTTCACATAATTAAGTTCCCATTAATGAAATATCTATTTTTCTTTTTTTTTTTTTTTTTAATTTTATTAGAGACACATGTACACGTTCGACAGGTGGGGTTTTTTTGTTTTGTTTTTGGATTTTTTTTTGCCAGGACAGCAATTAAAGCATGAAACTTTCCAAACCAGAAAAGGCTATTCTGTAGAGGTATGCAAAAAAGGAAAATCTTCTCAAGATGTGAGGTTGTGAGGAGCTCATTGGTGTAACAGAGTGAGTAGGTGTAGAATGGAAAGTCAATTTTATGAGAACTTGCTTGCATTTTATAATTCGGTGACAAATAACACAACCATGTGACCTGACAGCTGATGAAGTTCAGCTTGAGATCATCTGAGTGTTTTGAAAGCTTTTCTTTCTTTTTAATGAATTCCATGATAAATAGAAGCAAAATCCTCTTTTAAATTATGTTGGTAATACTTCATTTGAATAAAATCAGTTCTGTGAGCTGAATATACAAGAGACCTAAAAGTAGGAAGGAGTCCTATTTTGAAATACGTGAGGTAGTCTTATTGAATCTTTTATCTAAAAGAGTGTCTGAGAATTCCTCCACAAGACACACAAGTTGATATTAGGTATTTTTCTTGTCATAACTTTTCTGGTTGACAAAAAGTTTCTGAACCTTCTCTATGGATTCAATGCCAAGAATAGTAATAGGGAAAAAACCTTAGAGTTTTTTTCTATGTTCACGTCATTCATTTGCGTAAATAGTTGTGGGAGCTTCTTTGATTTATGTGGTCAGCAGATGTTGGAGCTTAAAGCACCTGCTAAGAAAAGCAGATTCTTTACAGCCATGGCTTAGCCCTGTCTCCATTGGTTTTTATTTTTCCCCTGGCCTCCTTGCTGTGGCCCAGCAGTGCCTGTGCTATGAGTTCATCTGTGCAGGCAGCGTCTGCGGTGGGTCTTGGATGCTGTGCTCTGTGTATCTGCCAGCCCTGCTTTGATAATGCAGCCAAGCCACTGCTAGTTGAAATGTGAAAAATGCCAGAAGCTTCTTTTTCTGTGTGTACAAAATCAGCCCAGGGGGCCTGTGACATGAAGAAAGCATCACTAATTCTACTATGGTGCTAAAAAAGCCCCAGCAAAACCCAAAATAAATAAAAGAGGCTTGCTAGCAACATCTAGGCAGTACTGCAGATCAAAGCAGGGGCTTGTATTATAAGGGCTTGATAGCTGACAAAAGAAGTAGTATCAAGAAACAATGAAGAAACTAAATTAATCCTAAACAGACAAACTGTTTGCTCCCCTGTTTACCTTGTTTATTACCTATCAGTGTGTCTGGGAAGACCTTGTTTTCTATTTCTAGGAGCTGCCCATATTTTCAGTCAAATCACATTGGTTTTAACCCCCAAATATTTGGTTACACGGTGACAAAAACAATCTAATGTTCATAGCTGCTCTCCTCCCATCATAACCTCTTCTGATCATGCCTGTGCCATCTTTGGCTTTCAAAACAGATACACAGCAGATGTAGAGCAAGCAGGCAAGAACTACAAGTTTGACACTAAGCACCAGCAAGATGCTGGAAAGGCAAAGGGTAGATAGGTCTGTCTTCAGCAGCCTTTGTCTGTTTTAGTGTAACTGCTCTATATGAAACTTGGAGCAAATCATGTATGCTTCATCAATAGATGGCCTGTTGTTGGGGAATTCATAGGAAGCTGACATGAAAAATACCCTGTGATGCTGGAAACAGTTGAAAAGCTCAGATATCTGCACCAAGACACACAGAAGGGTAATGTCCTCTTCTTTAGGAACAAACTGTACTCCTTGAAGGGAAAAGGCAAACACTAGGCATGGCACTCAGTTCACGCAGACTGGTGGAGCTAGTCCTTATCCAGGTGAGGTGAGATTAATTGTTGGGGTACACTGGGGTAGCTGAGTAACAGATGACTCTTAGAAGAACAGTGAAATATATGCAGCAACTGTGTTCCAACCCTTTCCCTGGACAACTCCCATGCAGAAATGTGTGTTTGCCAATCTTCAGTGTGCAATGTGGAGCTCTGCCTCACTGGAGTCCTGGGTTTGTATAAGGTGACTTCGGTGTGGATGATGTAACTGAAATGTAAAAACCAGGTTTGCCTACCTTAAAAAAAAAAAAAATCACACCACAGTTTGCAAATCCACCACTGATAAGGTTTCCAATTCAGTTATAAATCTCTTAATTACATTTAGATCTAGGTTGCTGCTGTTATAAGTGTCTGTAATACTATGAATACTCTGCCAAGCACAGAAGTTGGAGAGTTAAAGGAATACATCATACCAATTAGTTAACGATGTACTTTTGGCTGGCCAAGTATTGTTAAAAAAAAAGCTGGAGAGCATTAAAGGAAGTGACATATTTTGGCATCTTGACTGATACTGTGTTATCCTTGACCTCATTTAATTGAAGTAGTAACTGATCTTAAACACAGTATTTCTTTCAGCTCAGAGTGACGTTTGCAGTACCTGCTTGTAGAGCCAGTCCTCTGCCATGGCTGTTCATGGCTTGCTTTTAGTTCTCAGTAAGCCTTGGCTTCTGCCTTAGCCTGTGTTACTGAAGTCCATGCCTTGGCATTTTTCTCAGGAGATAGAGTATTAGTCCTAACTCAGGAGGGACTCTCTGAAGATGTTACTCTGCCCTGCTGTTTAGAGAAGTAGGACAAGTCTGAGTCCTCTTCCCATGATGGAGATGATGGACTGGGACAGTTATCTCTAAAGTTGCTAATACAGCCCTCCTGCTGCTTGTATCAACAGGATTTGTTTTACTTAATCTGAAACCAAATCACTTCCAGTTGGGAGAGTGATTTCTCTTAGCCTTCACCTTGATCTGACATGCTTCGCAACTGTTCATCTTTTCCAGACAGCCGGCAAGTTAGAATTGAAGGTTTGTTTGTCAGAACACAACTTTGTGAGTGTCATGTAATCTCAAATTAACAAACCAAAACTACTACAGTGGGTTTTCCTGATTTCTGGCCTGCCAGATAGCAAGAAGTAGTAAAAACAGATGGTGTGTTAGATGGTGGAAATGAGACCAGGGCATTTGTGTTGTTCAGCAACCTGGCACGCTGTCCTGGGAGAAGCCAGCTCTTGGGAAGGTGTTTTTGGCTTTGCTGCATTTCATTCACTAAAGTACTCTCCTTTGAACACTGACTGAATCTGATTCTTTGAGCAGAGCATTTAATCTTGTGCTTGGCATTAAGTTGTTGCTTTATTCTGAGACACGTCAGAGAATAGCCTGATGTATTATAATGGACTCTATGGGTGAGCTGGGCTGGACTGTGTGCAGAGAGTTCCTAGGGCCTTGAATGACTGCAAAGGAAATGGGAGAAGAATTTAGATCCGTGGTGTGTAAATTAAGTTAGATGAAACATCTTCTTAATCAGATGTGACAGTCATACTGCTGTAGTTTATTTATGATAAACTAATAAAGGCTGTCCATAGCTGATGGAATAGGCATATCATTCCTTGTTGAAGTCATTCTTAATTTCAGGCAGAGTCCTCCATCCCCTGACTGAGTGAAAATGTGTCTGACACAAAGTGAGAGGGGTTCTTGGGTTTAGGATTGCACACAGAAATTGTCCTATTTGTGACAAACTCAGCTTGAAAAGGCAACCTCGGGAATGTGGGAAAAAGCAGAAATGACTAGGGTATCAACACAGCTCAAAACTGGTGTTCCATATCACCAAAAAGAAAAACCTTTTAGCAGTAGAAACAGTAAATGTATATTATTGTCACAAAGATGTGTGAGAAGCCAGTGCATCTCATGCTAACCACCATGCTGAAATGGAGAAATAGATCCACTGGCTCAGCTGACAGCTGGGCACCAACACAGAGTGAGCATCTCTGAGGTACCTGTCCAGGGGAGAATTCCTTCCATGGCCGGGGACAGGAGGTACAGGTGAGTGATGTACATAGAGTCCAGTGAGGTCCAGGGAAAACAGATGGATCCCCCCTCTGGAGAGATGAGTCTATTGATAGGCAGGGTTTTGTTTTGCCCAGATGGCTACTGGAGCAGAACACAAAAGTAACCAGGGAAACTTAATGTGGAGAGGCTCTGGCATCCATCCTGGTAGAGTTTTAGAAATATCTAAGATATTTCTGCTTGAAAGGAAGGGAAGACATAGGGTTTGATGAATAGAGAATGCCTGATCTCTAGAAGAAATTATTAGTTATACTTAAAATTATAAGGTTGGAGATTCAAATCTTTTCCCCTTAAAAAAAATGAGGAGAGGTGAGGGGGTGACCAAACTTGAAACAGTAAGGTGAATTTAATCACGTATATACAATACAACTCTAGGCACAAAATGCTGAGGAAGAAGGTTTAAGATATTATTTAACTTCTTTAATGATCTTAAAAGGTAGTAGGCAGTACATTAATGAACTGATAATAAATTAGAAGAATCTTTGAATAGATAAATGATAAAAAAGGGACATTGATTTCTTAATACAGAAAGAATAGCAAAATGATTTTCAAGCAATTGCCACTGAAGACAGCTGTGAATGCCAGAAATATTTAATATTAAAGAAGTACTTGTATAAAACAGTAGGTGTTCTGGCTGCATGGTGTTTGAAGCTAAAAATTTGTGCTTAAGCTTCTTCTAGTAAATTACAGAAATAACTGTCTTGTACTTTCAAAACATTTAAATTTTGATGATTTATCCTTGATAACAGGTTTTCCAAAGATGTTTAACTGGGAACCAGCAATTAATTGCTAGTGTAATATTGTTAGATTGTTTCCAAAATGTTCTTGAAATATTAGCTGTCCTTTTCCCATTCACATCTGTATATTCCCCTGCAGCTGGATCATCACACTAAAGGAAAAATTACCAATGACTGTTCAGAATTTTGCCCAATATTTGACTGCAGCTGAAAAATGGGAAAGCATTGCTCGAGATAATCTGTAACTCTGCTTCTACACAATAGCAACAGTAAAAAAATAATAGTGTCCTGAGTTAAATATGAAATGCACCTTAAATTTAGATGGCTAGCAGCAAAACCCCTCTTGGCCAGGCCAGCTGGAAGAGAAGGTCCCTGATCTAAGGTGGTTTAGTTAAAGTTGAATCACAGGAAAGGAGGAACATGAGCATTCCAGCTTCTGAGTGCATGCTGTGCCATACAGTAATTGCATGGCCTGTTTCAGGCTGCTTAGGCTGAGGATGATCTGAAGTATTCCCTTTGCTCAAAGACAAGATGTTTTGATCACAAGGTTAGGAAAAAAGACAGCAGCCTATTGATATTGTAAAGATTTTTTTCTTGTTTTCCTAAACTTCTGTGTTGGAATCCTTGCAATTAGTTTGGTCAGTAATGGAGCAGTAAATATTTGTTGAAGCTCTGGACAAGGTAAAACCACATGAAAAACTGTCTTTTTATTATGTATTGATGGAAAACTTAAATACTTTTTATTAAGTATCTTAGAAACAAGACTGATAATCAATTGCAATAGGAAATGTGATTAATTTCTAGTTTCTCTATTTAGGTAAGGCCCATAAAGTCTTGACATGTTATGGTTTGGGTTTGTTGTGTGTGTATCATCCAGTGACACAAACCAGGGTCTGGAGGAGCTTTTGTGTCAAGAACTTGATTCTAAAACTGCTGGAAAGAGCAGCCCATAGCTCATCCAGTGTGTCTTACACATGTTCCCTCCTCTGACTTTTGCATGTATGACTCTAATTTGGCATTTATTTACTCATTATGTTCTTTTGAACATGATTTTTATTAGACGAAAACTATCCAAGCAGTGTAAGCAGGAGTTTCCAGAAGGAAGCTCTTGAGGACCATGGGGAGCTGGGTATTGCATAGTGCAGGTCCTTCTCCCTCACCCTGCAGACTGCAGCTTTCTACTTGCTAACGTGCCAGGTACAGATCCAAACTGCTGGCACATCACCCAGGCAAATATTCTGATATTCTCACTGAAGCATGGGAAAGGGCTCCTGGGAGAAGCTCTGTTTCTTAGAGGCCTCAGCTGCAGCTGTGGTTTCTGGAGATAACATTTGATTAAATGAAAGCTGCTGCTCAGCACAGCTTGTGGAACTGCAGTACCATCCCCTGCTCTTTGTGCTCACAGCTCCCCTTGGCTGGGCTGGGCTGAGGAGCCTCTTGCAGCAGGATGCAGCTGTGATTTGTTAACCTGTGTGACAGCAGGCCTTGCCTCCCTGAGCCGCCTCCAGGGACTCCCTAGTCCTGCCTTGTTCCCTTGAGCTGTTCAGGGGTAGCCTGAGGGTGCTCACTTTTGGCTCCCAGCAGTGCTGCCCCAACAGCTCCCTGGAAATGCTTGTTGTGGTGTAGGAACCACACAGCTATTGCTGGTAACAAGGCTTGTTTGGAAGCTCTCAGCTACCAAAATTCATCTTGGAGCCATGCTGGAAGCTCATGGACAGCTCCTTCCACTTTAACCAAGGATTTATTTTTGCTATAGACCACGTACAGCTGTAGTTTAATTCTGGAAAAATGCATACAAATGAAATGAGGGTGACCGGATGAGCCTGGTCTCAGGGGGAAGAGCCAGCAAAAACCTGCTCTAGGTGCCAAGTGCTAGGAAGGAGCCCTAAATCCAGGAAGAAAAACACATGGGAAACTTCTTGGGTGAAAAGTGTTGATACTGTTATGAACAAAAATTCTGTTAATATTTTTGTTGTGAGAAAGAGTTACAGGGACGCAGCCAGGTCTCTGTCTCTGCCAGAGTTCTTGGTGCTTTGTTATTGTAATCACGGGTCGTTGTGGCTTATCGCTCCCTTTGTATCAGCAGAGCCTTGCCCGAGGCTAAGTTGTACCTTTCCCAGAACAGTGAAGAGACCTGGAAGGGAGGGGTTATGCAAAGTGACTCCAAAGACCAGAATGCTTTGTGGGACCCCGACTCTAAACCCACAGAGAAAACCCCAAAAACAGCGAGCCAAATAAGAGTTGAGAGACTAAAGTGATGTCTGGACATGAGGAGCCGATTGCTGAGCCTGCAGAGATGCGGAGTCCCTCTCGCCCTGACGAAGAGAGTCGTCCCCGGCGGCCGACCAAGCCGACTGGGGGAAGAAGGGCAGCATCTGACGGAGACATCACGCCCTAAAGGCTCCCACGACGACTGGATCCCCCAGCTCTGCCCCTGGTGGACAGAGCTGCGCATATCCTCCTCCTCTGAGTCGCCTTGGGAGACACGACGGGGACTGCAGCCCTGCCGAGCCGCCCAATCCTGAGCTGATCACTTTCAATAAAGGCATTAAAAAGGAAAAGAAGTCTCCTGGCCCTATTTATTTCAATACTACTGTGGTCTATTTTACAAATTAAGTATTATATTTTTGTATATTTGGGGGGCTTTGTCTAAAACTGTGTGCATCTTTGGGTTCTTCAGGTTCAGTAACTTTAGCTTTATGCAACTTTGGATGAACTAAAAAGGGACTTTTTTTTTTTTGTTGTAATGGCAATAAAACTCTGTCCCTCGTTTTACTGGTAACTGTAGCCTGTCCTGTTGGTATCCCTTGGACATAGACACTGATTAACAACACACCTGTAATGCACAGTACATGGTCTATAGATACTGAGAGCTGTAAATGTCAAGAGAAAACATGGCTCAGGACTGCTGTTACCAGCGTCTAATTAGATATCTCTGCCACCCTCAGCTACTAGGTCAGGCCTTCAGTGAAAGATACTGAGTGCTAGTACCTTATGAAACTGTAATTTTTTAAATCCAGGCTTAATACTCTTCCTTCTGAATAAGTAAGTTAAATGTGCTGTATTAATTTGAGAGAGAATGTAGCAGTAAGAGGCAATCATGTACGATTGGAAAGAAATATTTACGGTCAGCTTAGCAGGATCAGCTATCAGATGACCTCTGACATCCACCATCATCTACTGAGGAGCTAATTAGCTGTGAAAGTAGATGACAATAGTAAGTAGATGCTTTTTGCATCAGCACAAAGGATGAATTTGCCTTTTTGGTTTTACTGATAATATAGTCTGCTAGATAAAGAGAGGTGGAGAGCCACCTGCATGTGAAAAGCAAACTTTCCTGAAGGAAGGTTAAAGAGGATACAGTTGTAAAGAGAAGCATAAAGCAAGGTAAAGGTACAGGATGTAGAGGTGCTTGGGGTGAATTGGGAGAAGGTTCTCATAATGAAGCACAGGAGACAATTCAGTCTGTGGACAGCAGATTTATTTCCATGCTAATTCAGATTATCCTGGCTTTTAAAAAAGCTGAGCATCCTCATTGCAGCTCTTTGAGTGTCACCCTTGTTTTGGTCAATGCTGTACCATGCTGCTCTCTGCATAGAATGTTGCATTGGTGCCTTTACCCAGTAACAACTCGGGGCTGCTCCTTTTCTCTTGCTGTTTCTGAAGTGCTGGTTATCATTGTGAACAGTTTATGGCACAAAGGCTGGATCTACTAAGGGGCTTAAAAACACTAGGTACTACTTTACAAAAACACAGTGAAGGAAAAATGGAAGCAAACTGTACTTTCTCTAGAATGTGAGATGGGCTCTGTGGGGTATAGTAAATCTAGTTAGCAAGTGATTCCCACTTCTATAGTAGCACAGTTAACTACACTGAGTAATTTAAAGAAATTTTTAGAAAGAGAGTGTTTACTTTTGAAGGGGACCTGCTTGGAGTTACGCTCACATTCAGAATGTTATAAATGATCAATCGAAAGCCAAATTATCAAAAATGTGGAAAGATTTATCTTTTTGCGCGACCAAAATACGGTCCTCAAAACCACCACAGCCAAAGAGATAGTGTCGAGCCCAGGATCTGCGCTGGGTGAACACAGACCCGACCTCTCTATCACATCAAATCCCCCTCTGTTCACGAATGCTGCTTCCAGCAAGGCTATTTTATACAGATTTTTATGCCTGAGGCAGAGGTGCCCTGCTTTCCTTTGTAGCCCCGCATATGCATGAGAGTTTCTTTCACTGTGCAGGGCTGGACAATTGCGGTTTCCTGAGCAGTGGCAGGCGCTGATCATGCCAGGGGAAGTCACGTGTTGAGATGTATCTTTCTGGCGGCTTCTGCTATCTCGATCATGGTATCATGGTATCAGTCCAGCGATGATTACTCCTGATTACCCCGGAGGACAACAATCATCCCTGGCCATGTCTATTCATAGGTAAACGGGGTATTGTTCTCTTGCTGCCTTCAGGAATTTCAACATTCCAAAGCAGACATCTGTCTCTGGGCTGCTTGTGGTCAGAGATTCATTTGGATTTCACAATCTTTATAAAATACATTCTTTTATAGTATGAATTATTTCTAACTTGTATTACAAGAATATGTTGGTGCTTTATGCAATTCTGGACCTGGCAAATGCTTCCTCTGTGTTAGCAAGTGAGTCAGGCATGATTACCACTGTAATTTTTTACAGTTTGCACCCCTGAGTTTCTGGAGCATTAGCTCTAAACCAGGCCAGGTTGTTCTCAATTGTCTTCTGCTGCTGAAACAGTCTGACAGCTGTTACAATTGTGGCAGCTCCTTTGTCTTCATTACATGGTTGAAATAAAAATCAAAACAGCTCAGGCCAATTTCTAAGGTTCATAGCTGAGCACAAGTCCTCAACAAAGCTGAGGGGCAGTTATTTGATTGTTCAGAAAATTTGGATCAGTTTGTAAACTGTAGGGAAGTCTCAAAACTCCTGAAAACCTTTAGCTAGGATGCTTTAGACCAACTGAACTTCAACTTCAGCACCACTGCGGGCTCTAGTGAACTGGATTGCCTATAAAGAGGCTTTATGAGTTAATGGAAGCTCCTTGCTTCTTGCCTCTGTTCTTTCATAGCTGGGCTACTTTGCTTTTTACATACCTATGGAGTTTTCTCCTCCATCCTGTGTCCTAATAGTTCAAGTGATACATTTAAGCAATTCAAAAGGGAAAGGATGAATCTCCTGCCTAGGCACATGCTGGACAACAACATCCTTGACACATTCAGCCAGGGACTCACAGGGAAAGAGTGGTGTTCAGAAAGTAGCACTCTACTGCTGGACTATGTGCTTTAATACTTTGGTAGAAATGCTTCAACAATAAAATGAGACCCATATAAATTCAAACTACAGTCCAGAGCAGATTGAATTTTTATATTTATTGGTAATGCAGGTTTATTTAGACTATATATATATTTTTTTAGTTTGAAGTCATTTGGAGATGTTGCATAGTAAAATTATCAATAGAAATCCACAATGCTTAACTGTTTGTGTTGCTTTTCATATTTTAAATGAAAAATACTTTAAAAAATTTTTCCGAATTATTTTTTCTGTTGTCCCCTTTATATTTTATTCAGGCTCTTCTATCCTGCCCACTTCTGTGGTGCATGAATATTTAGCTACCAGTGCACTACAGCAGACCAGCATGAAATGTTATGAAACACAGTGCCATCAGTGAGAAAGCATGATGGAAGATTTTAAAGGGCTGTATAGGTCAGGAAGAGCACCTTGAAGCTAATGTAAAGTCTGACTGGCATGATGGAGACAGAGGTAGAATTGCACACTTATTTCACCTGGTGCCGGTCAGAACCCCAGTCAGTTAATTGTGTGTTCAGGGAGACTGGCAAAAAGAGGGTTAC
This sequence comes from Zonotrichia albicollis, assembly GCF_047830755.1. Classification (NCBI taxonomy): domain Eukaryota; kingdom Metazoa; phylum Chordata; class Aves; order Passeriformes; family Passerellidae; genus Zonotrichia; species Zonotrichia albicollis. The sequence goes on from NC_133823.1 coordinate 10,281,763, forward strand.
AGTGGTTCAAATTGAGTGAAACAAAAAAAACAGGAGCAAATACCTTTGTTTCTGAAAGGGCAACTTGCTGTCATAGACAGCTGGTGTTCCTGAGGTAAAAGGTGGTGCATTGCTCAACAGAGAGCTTCAGCTGCATGTGTTGAATTCCAGGTGCAAGGAAAACTCTGTCTCCTAAATTGCTTGCTAAGTGAATACATTGCAGTGATACTTTTAAAGTAGATAAATGAAAGTGAGAGATTGAAAGTAGGGTATGCAATGACTTTTGCAGTATTTACTTTTAGTTTTACTTAACGAAGGCTTCAGATAGTTACTCCAGGCCTTGGTATGGCAAGAAGGCAGCCTAGTTAGAACAATGGGTGTAATTTAGTAATAAGTCAATGGTATGAACACTGGTGATGGTTCAGTTTGATTCGGGAATTGATATAAAAGCAAGTAGGAAAAGGAATAGTTTATGGATCTACATCTCAATACTGGTCAAATGGAGAATAAACAGAATGGGAGGAAATTTGTGCCTTTGTTACACAGGGTTATGTGTCAGAAGAGAGAAGTTCAGAGGGCCCAATCCAGCTTCCTTTTGTGCCTTACCTTCTCATGTAAGTGAAATACTCATGCACCATGTAATATATGTTATAAAGTAATTCATGCTTAAGGAGAGAATGCATAAAATAAAAATTGTAAAAAGAATCTAACATCCACTGAGCCTCTGACCACAAGCAACCTGGAGACAAGATTACTACATTGAAATTACGAAATTCCTGGTGGCAACAGGAGAACGATGCCTGGTTTACTAATAAAAGAACTTGGCCAGTGTGGAGATGGGCTTCCTCTGGCAACACCAGGGAACACCCAAGGGTGATCACTGCTTGGTAGATACCATCAATCAAGACAACAGAAGTCGCCAAGGAACTTACATCCCAATACAGGACTTCCCCTGACATGATCAGCACCTGCTACTGCTCAGGAAACAGCGATTGTCCAGCCCTGCACAGTGAAAGAAACCTTCATACATATGTGGGGTTACAAAAGAAATCAGGGCACCTCTGCCTCAGGCATAAAAACTCTATAGAATAGCCTCATTGGAAATGTCATGTGTGAACAGAGGGGGATCCAGTGCGATAGAGGTCGGATCTGTGTTCACCCAGCGCCGATCCTGGGCTCGACGCTCTCTTTTTGGCTGTGGTTTTTGAGGACCGTATTTTGGTCATGAAAATAAAATCTTTTGCATTTATTAACTTGGCTTTCTGGCTGACCATTTATAACAACTAGGAACACGGGGGTTCAAGCTATTATTTTTTTAAAATAAAGAATTTTCAGGAAGCAGTGTGTGACAAAGTCTTGCAAATCTTAAATACCTGAGGCACAGCATATAAATATCAAAATACCAGGGGGGGCAGTTAGAGATGAGTTTTAGCTACACAATTAGCTGCAAATAGTTGTTCATCACAAAGGGTGTGATACTTGAGTGTTCTCTATTTCATGGAGTGACAAAGCTTGTACATTTGGCTGAACGCTCAATGTACCTTCCTGGAATGCTTTGCCTTTCAAATCTACAAGCAAACAGCTGACTCTGCATTGCAGTGTTTGTTCTACCTGTCCTCATCAGGTCTGTACAAGCTGAAGGAAAGATGTTGATGGAAGTAATCGATAGAGTAAAGAATGATGAACCAATGAAAAGAATCTGACTGAAAGGCCATGACGGAAACCACAACAGTCATGACAGTATCATAATTGTCATTTTGGGGAATGCTAAATTAAAGTGCTAGCACAGAAATTACAGAATCAATAATTTAAGCCCTGACAAGTATAAGGTTTTAGAAGAAAAGGCCAAGACCAGAAACTGTTGTACAGAGGGGAATACTTCCCCTACTCTTTAGCTCACCAGCACGATCATCAGCCATGATGGGATTCCAGGCCTGTTTGCAAACTCTTTAAAACAGCAATAGTATGTCAAAGAAGTGGAGGGTGTGGGGGAAAGGATGTTTTTATATGTGGAGATTACAGAAGTCAGGTTTCTCCTGGGTTGTATTGCTATCTGCTGGTTGTGTGACCCCGAGCACAAAACACATGACTTCCTGATGACTCCATATTTTCAACAGAAAAAGGATTGTGCCTTTTAAATTTGTGGTTTTATGGTTTTTTGCTATACTTTGCATGGGTGGCAACTGCAAAAATTCATATGGAACTTTCAGCTTTGCATTGCAATGGTGTGGGTTAGTGTCAGCTATAGTAAAACTGTGGCTTCAGGTCTTGATTCACAAACTCTCCTTCTGTTAATATTTGTCATGCTTGGAGTTTAGGGCAAGAATATGACTGAAGGTTTACAAGACTTGTGGAACCATGCAGGACAGTGTCCTGATGGATAAGAAAATAAATTGTTTTTAAACCTGTCACAACACTCCTGTGCATAGAACTTGAGTTTCAATTCCATGAGTTAAAAGACTTGTTTTCATTTGTAAGAAAGTCAAACAAAAAACAAAACAAAAAAATAACCTCAAAAGAACAAAAAACCAAACAAACAAAAGGGACAAAATTACCTAAAGTAGACAGGAGGAAAGGAAGTGAAATAGTGGAGGTGAAAGAGAAATATAAAGGGAAAGGATATGTAAAACTTTGCTAGATGTCTTGAAAAATCATGTTTGTTAAGATAAAATCAGAGTTGAGGCTGGCACACCTCTAGAAACAAGATGAGCCCCTCTCACAGGGGCTGAATCAAGGGCAGTTATCTCTCTTTCCTGATTCAGCAGTTTTCAGGGACTGATCTTTGCAGAAGATCAGCTCTTAAAAAATTATGAGCCAACAGAAATTCTCAAGAGCCCTGTGGAATTTTGAAAATGTGATCACTGGTATGTGGTCCCTTAGTGCATGCAAGTCTGTAGTGCTGTGAAAATGGAAAGAAAGGCCATTTAATCGTAAACCTAAAACTTCAGTTAGGTTTAAGGCAGGTTTTGGCTGTAGCCTTTATTTGTTATCATGCATAAAAAGAGAAAAAAAATTAAAGTAGGAGAATTTATTATAATTACCAAAAATACCTTAACTTCTTCCAAGGAGTTAGGTTTGTTAGTAAATCTGCATTAGTCATGAAAGAATAAAGCTTGAGTTCTTAAGTATTACTGTTTTCTGACTCTATACTGCAACTGTACCTTATCAGTACATATATCATATAACTTAGGTTTTTCTGTACTCTTCTATTTTAACTGAGTTCCACTCACCTTATTCAAGGCTGACAAACACCATGTGATGTGCACCAATAGCTTTTTTTCAGAAGCATTCTGCTTTAATTACCATGTGTCATGTATTTCCAACCAGCTTGTCGTCCTGCAGAAAAAATTTAAACGTCTCCATAAAGCAGTTAAAATATATCCAAAACTGGGCTAAACTTGCACCATGAATATATTAATGAAAATCCCAATCTGTTCATGGGCATTCTGTGAGCCGCAAAAAAGCAGCATTAATCAAGTCTATTACCCAATTTGTGTTCTTCACTTGATGGTACGAAATGTAACAGCATTTGGCCCTCTAACTTCTGGTAGTAACACAGGCAAGGGAACTTGATTTTCAGCGTTCTCTTCAATGTGTCTATTCTTGCATTTCCCTGTACCTTCAGATGAAAGCAAAGCCTGGCACTTGGAGTGTGTCCTGCCCATAATTCATGCTGGGCATGTCAATCAGCAAGCTAAAATGTCTACAGGTGTCTGTGTTGGTGTCCATAGGGTAATATTGCTTTTCATTTTCTAGTGGAGGGCATTATTCTGGTAATAGCACCATTCCCAGTATGTCTCTGAGCTTGCCTAGGAGTAAAACATAGCTCCTGAATATAGGTCAGGAAAGGACGCTGTTATAACTCGTGTCCTTGATGGAACTGGTATGTGCTGAATTTGCAAAAACTCTGAGTTCAGTGTCATCCGTTTTCAGTATTTCCTGAACAATTGATTTATTTCACATTATTAATGAACTTTGCAGCAGTTCCACTTGTCAGGCCTTCTCTGCAGGGGTCAATAATGAGAGGAAACCTGATGTTAGTGGATCCAGCTTAAGTGATTCTGTCATGCGAACGATTCAATATATCAGGACAAATGTCAGCTCCTTCCAATATGTTAATTCCTCTGTTCCTATTTGCATAAACTACAGTCTATGAAACACAAGTTTTCCCTCTAGGATAATTAATGGAGATTTGTAAAGGATTTTTTATTTTCCTTTTTCTGTGTTTCTAAGAAGGCTGGGGAGAATGGGACTTCATTTCTGAACTCCATGTGTCACCTGGAAGCAAAGATGTGGCCATCTTTGAACATGAGCTGTGCATCCATTGTATCTGATTTTGTAGGGCTCAGAAGGGATCGCTTGTGGTGTTGATTTCTGGTATTCTGTGCTCAAAAGAAAGGCTTAACTTGTCAGGTTAGTGTGCTGTTAGACATTTCCCAACTTTTCTGGCAAAAATGTTGCCTAATTCTGTGTCTTCATAGAATGAAACCTGTCACAAAGCACCCTTGGTAGCTCTGCTCTGAAAAGATTTTTGGAGTACTTCTCACTCTCTTATCTTGTCTGAGTTCCCATTTGCTTAAGCTGAAGGTTTTTCTTGATTTCTTTACTTTTGTGAAGTTTACCTGGTGGCTGGTAAGTTCTTTAACATAGCTTTAGCAAGGCTTGCACCTGAATTTACCACAGGAATGACCTAACTCCTTAAAGTGCAGTTCTGACTGCAACAGCCTTCCTTTAGGAATAAAAACCCCTAACTTTATGAACATTAGAAACAGGAAAAAAATAGGAAATTAAAATAGAAATAGGAAAAAAATCCTCAGATACTTTGTGGAAGTGATATTCTTTGTTTTCATGCACTTTCTTGGGGCCCATGTCCTGCCTTGCTTGGTAGCTGAAGATGCTACAATATTTTAGTAACTTAAACATTATTTTTTTTCACAAGCAACTTAAAGGCATGTATTTAAAACAAAGTTTTGCTGAGGTTCTCTGTCACTACTTTGCTTCTACCAGGATTAAACTAAAATGATGGATTTTGTGTAGTATGTCCCCTCTTCCCTGAGTTTTTGAGATAATGCTTCAGTGTTTAGGCACAGCAACAAAAGCATGGAATAATAATGGTTGAAAACACCATGAGGGGAAGCAGTCTTTCCCACAGAGTGTTAAAGTTTCTCAGGACAAAAAAAATAAGTAGCTACTGCTTTGTTTTATTCTACTTCCTCTGTGTATGAAATCAGTTTGATAGATTTGCAGGAAGAGATTTAGTTGCAGATGGCAGAGGTCAGTGTATTGTGTATTCAATGTAGTCAATAATAAAGTCAGGACTTATGCTAACTGAATGTTAATAAGGAATCACAAGGACCTTGGAAAGTCATTATGTCTGGTCATTTGCTTCACAATATTGCTCCAAATAGGCTCTGGAGGCCAATGCAAGGGGATTAAAAAAATAATCTGCACGAATAAGGGAAAGCAGAAAGGCTAAAAAATAGAAGGTTTGTGTAATGTGTATCAGACCATTGTAAAGAAAGAGAAGAAAACTGTCTTCATTAAATTACTTCCGCATTGAACCCCATCCTGGTTGTCCTTTCTCCCCATGAGTTTGCTGTCCTGTTGGCCTTGGAGATCATGATGAAGCCACACATTTTTCCTGTATGAGCAGAAATTTTCAGCTTTGGCTGTAAAACTGAAGTTACACCCACTGCATTCAATTGCTAAGATTAAAGAGGAAATAGTCATGCAGACATAATTGGGTTAATTCCTGTAGCCCTAGATAACTGGGCAAAATTTTTGCCTGCTGGGATTTTCATGTCTGAACAATTCAAGATTTGTCCTAGGAGCTCTATTTTTGGGTTGGGCTCATAAGGAGAAAACTTTAGGCTATTGGCTAGTCAATACTGACCTAGGTAGATAGCCTCCCCTTCCTGTAAACCAATTATTTGTTCTCCCTTATGTTGAGTTGTTACTGGTTTGTGTCCCAACCTTGGGATGACCAAAACTGCAAGAACAAAAACTTCAAATCCTAAATTGAATTATTTAACCTCACCCAGACAAAGTGATCTTTCGAGAAGTAATGTCACTGTACTTGATGTAGGATTTTGGTGCTGCTCCTTATTCTTGTTTCTAGAGGCTGATAAAGAAGGAAAGCTCTCTCATGGAGATGTAGTCAGTGAGCACTAGCAGGTGTTGCTGCCCTGTGACACACAGTTACTGCTCTCCTGGCTGGTTGAAATTCCAGCCTTTACAATTTCAGTGAGCCATGGCCAGTTCTGCAGTACACCCAGTTCTACTACTTGGCTATGCACGATACTGTCTCTGTGCCACTGAGTTGGCCTCACTAGCTAATTTATTTCAAATGCCTATAAAATGCATGTAGAAGTCAGATAGGCCTGTCATAAATCTCAAAGTGTTAGCTTAATGCTTCTGTTGTTTGCAGGCTGAGTCTGTGGGCATAATGCCTGTGTTCATTATAATTTGGTTCAAGGGTAAGTGTTCAGTAGGCAAAATTGCTGGTTATACAGCAGTGTTCCAGTATATTTACAGTGGAAAGGACGAGGAAGATTGTTAACATTGCATTGAATTCCATTACTGGACAAGGTTCAAACCGTTTTCTTAGGACACCCTAACTTCCAGCAATTTTGTGGTAGAGAGGAGTCTCAGCCTTTGCACAGAAAGTCAGCATGGGGCATAAGGCTTCAGATGATCTAGGGTTAGGAAAATTGGTAGTCTCATTTATAGATATGCTCTAGTCAATGAAGCCACATCCACAATATAGATGAAAACGCTTGAATTTGGGAAAAATGCAGCCTGGGGAGTGACAGGGTTTCCATTGGGATTAATTAATTTTTCTTGTCATGCAGTCTCAAGATTTTGGCAAAAATATTTTCTGCTTCCAAGTTCTCCTGAACAAGGAGTGACTTGTATGCTTTCAAAAATATTGCTTGTGTTCAAAAATATCGGGCCCCACAAAGAATTGTATTTTGAGGAATATCACTTCTCTACTCAGCTTCTACACAAAGTTGAGCTAAATATGGTTCGGACAAAGTTTGGCTAACCCATCCTCTTGCAGATGTGACACTCTCGAGAGATCTGGGGTATCTGTTTGGCACTATTACTGCTGTTCTGGGTAGGTTTGTTCTGATAGAAAATAGTTCATTAGGTAACCTGGTTACTTTTCTCTGCTAGTACTGAATGTTTACACAGCACTGGATGTAATGCCTGTGTTTTCAGTTTCATAGGAAGCAGCTTAAATTATGATGTTCTCAGTTACAACAGTCTAAGCTGTTGATCTAGAAGTACTTAAAAATGACATGAAAATGCTGAATGGGATCGAAGCTGATGATTTATTTATTAAGGACAATTTTTGACAGCCTAACCTGGCACCTGGTTAGAACAGGACAGGCTCATTATTTAGCGGCTGTAGGATGTCCAACAGGTTTCCCACATGGGAAATGAATACTGAAGGCAGGGAACAATCATGGTTGATAGAAGTGCAAAGGGGCCAAAGAAGCAGTTATTTGCCACTGATGAAAGGCAGTGTGACAAGATTTGTCCCCCAAGACAAATCTTGGAGGAAGGTTACTAAGGGGTTTTCCCATCTGGGTATTGTATTGATGGTTCTTGCTCAAATTTTCATCACATTCTGATGTTGTCAGAACATTCACTTTTTGTGCTAAAGCTAGAAGAATGTGGGGTTTAACAAGAAAACTGGGATATCACAAAGCAGAAGAGGAAGGTACTGAAGACTGGAATTAAAAAAGTACAGGTGTCTTTCCTACAGCAGAAAATGTGTCCAATGCCTTGTATATCAAATACATCCATAATAAGGTAAGAAAATATTATTTGTGGGTGACTAATGATAAAGGGAGGAATTAATGGTAGGCCAGGTCTGGGCTCACCAAGGTGAGATGGCTGTAGGAACAATAAATATTGCTGCAGCCAAGGTAGATGCCAATCTGCAGAGTGCTGAGGTGCTGCTATTGTAACAGGCATTGAGGAGACCTCACACAGATGCACAGGTCTGTTCAGATATGGTGCAGAAATGATTCAAATGCAAAAGAGGCACCTGGAAGTAATTAAAGGGCTGATCTGACTGTCATTTCAGAACTGAAAGAACATGGCTTACTTAGCCTAGCAGCATTCAGAGGTGATATCATTGTTTCCTATAAAGCTATCATCAGGAGAGTAAATTTCTGCAAGAGAGGCTACTGTCAGCTCAGAGCCATGGATATAAACAGTGAAATTATTTCAGTTGAAAAGCAGGAGATTTTTTTCTTTGTGCTGTTGCCCACTGTGACAATGAGGGGAATTTCTCCTTTCAGCTCCTTTTGGCTCTTACCTAAGGGTAGCACAAAACTTGACTGGTGTGTAAAGGAATGTCAGGGGTACCTGAACCCTCTGGGTCTAAACTGCATGGCCAAGTGGAAAACTTGAAAGGCATGAGAGGAAAGTACCTTATACTGCTAAACAGCTTAATGGCTCTTTACTGTGTTGTTACCTCTTTCCTCCCCAGAAATCTGGGTGAGGAAGAGCACTGTCCTAATTGAGAAAGTAGTCTGGCTCAGAAAAGAACCTTGAAAGCAGTTAGAAAAACATGGACACCTCATGGAAGAAAGTGGAAAACTGGTAGTAATTATCACAAATCAGAAGGTAAGTGTAATAGAAATTTGGCGTGGAAGCAAAAGGTACAAGGAGAAGCATGTGGCTGGCTCTCTTGAGGTTAGTAAACACAAATTTATTATTGCATTAAGGAATAAAAGATATCTCAGGAATAGTATTGGTCTGTTGCTGGAGAGAAATAAAACTGGAGATAAGAAAGCAGACCTTATCAAGTGAAGTCTCTATTCTGTATTTGCATTAAAGGTCAGATAGTCATCATGTGATGTTGATCTGGCTTTCCATTCCAGCAGTGCAAAGGTTGTCAAACAGCAATATCAAAGTGGATGCTTCTGAAGTGGTGGGGTAAGGGGCCTCAAAGATCTGCTCATTTGTTTTCTCAATACCTGCCCAAGAAGTGACTGAGGACTTCCTTGATAATAGTCTTGAGACGTGCTTAAATTATGTTGAGACTATGGAGAAACCAGGATGATGCAATGTTGGGGCAGCACTTGGTATTGCCTGAAACACTGGAAAGATTAAATCCCAGAAGCTGTTTCTGAGCAGCTGCTCTTTCCTGAGTGGGGAATGAGTTATCAGCAGGCTGATTCTTGGCTCTGAGACATTCACTCTCTTAGCAACCTGGCAGAAAGAACAAACCATAGCAGGTAATATTTTCAGCAGGGAACAGAAACACAGACATGGATCACAGGGGGCAAACTTTCTATGTGGAACTGAACAAATAGTTTGATGGGAGAAAATAGCTCCAGTAGCAATTTACCAAAATTGTGTTGGATTTTTTCACTCATGCTGTTTAAAATCAAAACGTTTTCCTCCATTAAGCATGCTTCAGACAGCAGTCATGCCTGTTGCCTTTGTGGAACATATAAATAGTACCTCTGGAATCATCTGATGTGGGTTCAGCTTCCCTGTCATGTGCATCTCCTCCAGATGCTTGAATATCCTGTGTTGGTTGAGAAGCAAACCGTGAGGTTTGATGTTGAGCTGCTGTTAACACAGTATCTATTTGCATTCTTAGAGCAGGAGGCAGGTGTCCAAGCTTTTGCCTTGCATGACTATGTAAGGTTATGCTAAATGTTATAAGGAAAAATGGCTTTAAAATTCTTTCAGAATGGTTCAAGATAGCAGAGAAAAACAGTTCACTGGAATGACAAAAACAAGACAACTTCTGATCTGTTAATGTCACTTTATCAGCAGCAAATGCTGAAAATAATGAGTTTTCTCAATGTCAGACCTGGCCCTATATGATATTGTCAAATAATATTTTGCTGTCATAGAAGGCAACTGCTATAATGCATCTCAGTCTGGAACCTGACTGAGCTCATTGGTTTTCAGCCAGTTTCTGCAGAGCTGTAAGAATCAGAACACAAATCCAAAAGTTGAGTTTGGTAAGTTTAAATTCTTCAGTTTAAGCAGGAGGGGAAAATAATCTGAGTTTGGCAAGCTGAAATGTCCAAAATCACCAGGGAGTAGTGGTTTGATAAAAAAATAGATGGCAGATAACTGAGACAGTTGGTATGGCCTTTTTTATTGAATTCTGTTTCCTGTAATATAAGGACTTCTTTTGCCTAAAGTTGACTTAAACTGCTGTTTTTGAGCAAGGTCACTGACAGAGGAAGGGCACTTGAACACATGACATTGAAGAGTGTTGTAAGGACCATGAGGATTAAAGGTATACAGAGCTAGAGGTTGAATTTGAGCCCCACGCGTTTCCATTTCTCTCTTCCTTTATCAGTATTTTGGCTTATGTTTGTAGCTAATATATTCTTTCCTGACTTCTGAGGTTCAGAACTGTGGGTTTGAGTTTTACCTTTTTGCTTCCGCTTCTCCTTACATCAAGGCTGGGTGCAGCTTGCAGGGATCTATCCCCCATAGCTGTCCAGGATACAAAGCCATACAACTGCAGTAAAGCTCTGCTTGAGCAGCAATTAACAAGCAAACAAAACGCAACTTGTTTTTAAAAAGTTGCAAATGCTAAACCTGGGGTCAATCTTTTAATTTCAGAAGTTAAAGTACAAAATTTACCACAATGCCCTTAGGTATTTTTGAACAGTTTGTGAATGTGGTATAGGTGTTTAATCCCAGAATCCATTTAAAAGGGCTTAAATCCATACATATGTACAAATGATGAATTAAGTGGATCAATTTTGCCTTATGTGTATTCATCACCATACTGTTCATTAGCTGAACAAAGAAAATAGCTTCAAGATTTCAGATCAAGAGTCTATCAAGGTTTGGCAAGCTGAACAACTTATGCAGAAGCTTGGCCTCGTGGGACATGAATGCTCTGGAGTGACCTTGAAAGTGTGATTTTGCAGGACAGAGTGGGCAGCAGTGTCATGGCTGTAGTGCTGTGTGGGTGGGTGTAGGAGCTTGAGTTTGTTTGCTGAGCTGTGAAATCAGAAAATTCCCTGAGGCCGACCTCAGAGTACAAATACTCTTAGTGGAACAGAACGAATTCAAAATGAACTGTGAGAAATGTTCAATATTGCCTATGATCCTGAAATATTTCTTTTTGGCTAAGTTCTTTACGTATTAATGACTTTTGAAGCAAAAAATTGTTTCAGCACAGAAATGATCCAAAAGCCTTTTCTTCAATTGTTTTCAAGGAGAGAAAACATTTCAAAACTGTGTGCACTTTTTGAACCACTTAACAAGTCATGATGCCCACTGGGTGCTAGAATTCAGGTTTTCTGGTAGCAGTATGATTCCTGCTTTCATGGCTGGGTTGTGGAAGCTTGGTTAGGATGAAGAGGAGGGGAAAATGGGGTTGAAAGGGAGGATTACTGTTGCTCTCATTGATGGGAGTGGCACCAAGAGAGTGCCATAGCCAGGAACTTCTGTGCTGACCAAATTTACCTCTTGCCTTGCTTTCAACTTTGATCTCTTCAAATTTATATTGTTTTACCCAAATCTGAAATGTGGGAAAGTTTGGAGGGAAGAAGAGTCAGTTCTTAATGATCTGTAGCTAAAAGGGCTGTTTGTCTCGAAAACCTTGTTATTACTGGAGGTCATCTGAAGCTTCCTACTGAAGATGCCTCAGGTAGGCTGAGAGGCAGAGTGGAAACCTATTAATGTTTGAGAAATTTAACTGGAGTTTGCCTTGACATAAAGTTTGGAAAACTTTTCCCTGGTGTTTTCACAACTAAATAGGAGGAGAAGGTGCAGGCAGGTGATCACAGTCTATTGAGGCAGCAGAAGGCTTCTCTTTGAAAGTAGTGAATAAACTCAGGAAACAAAACTAGCACTGTTCTTAATTGTTCAAATGAAATGCTGCCACATGGTAGCATTCAGACCAGCCAACATCTACACTCTGTAGCTGCACTGCAACTCAACCAATGCCCCTTCATTTCATCGTGTAATTCATCCCACCATCATCGCCACTCTGAACTACACTCATAACCTTGGCTTCCAATATGCTGAATTGGTGATAAAATCAAAGTGGGGGGGAGAAATATATTTTATAAAGAACAGACATTACTCCCTTTTGACAAGAGACAAATGTTTCATTCAAATGCTGCATTTCGCATATTGGAAATAGTAATGAATTTTTGTGCACCTTTCTCCCTAGTTCACAATGTCAGCCCCAGGCATAGAGGCACTTCAGGCTTTTCTTACAAAATTAAATTTAGTGTTACACCCTCCAGTGGAATGATGCATAAATCAAGTGTTTGATTTGCATGGACTCTAGTGAACAGCCCCATTCCGTGCAAATATAAACCCAGACTTGAATATTATGTCAGGGAAAGGAACAAAGCAATCTAGGGCTTCCAATAAGAGTATGGTACCAAGTGTAATTCAGGCTGGTATTGTGTTGCTCTCATGTCAGGGCTGTTATTAAAATTCTTAGGTTTTGCTTCCTTTCTTTCATCTCTAAAGAAAATGTTTTTTCTACCTTCTTGTACTGGGCAAACCAGAATACACCAGTGCGATTTATGCACTGTCTGTGAGGAGCTAAGATGAAATTGTTGAGGGTTTTAGCTTTTCCTTAGATAAGCAGCGAGGCTAGCAGGATAGAGGGGTAATGAAACAAGGCAAAGCAAAGATGATCATGGAATAAAAATGCAAAAAGAAAAAAAAATATTAAGCAGGTTTGTATGCTTTTTGAAAAGAGGTTGCCTTCTATGTGAGTATTCATAGCCTCGACCAGGTCAACAAAGTCGAGGGACTAGAAGGCAATGAATACATTCTGCTTGAACATGCAAATGCATTTGTCTTCTACACTACAGAAATCCCCCTGCAGGGCTTTCTCCTGGAGCTGTTGGTACTGCACTGCCATGTATTTATTGCAGATAGCTGTTCTTAAGTTCTTCGTGTTTGTTGGTTTAGTGTAGTGAATTGTAAACATTGCTCATCACAAACTGCTGAAATTTGGATTGCTTGAGCATGAAGTTTGTTGATGAGATGATGAGTTTCTAGCTGATCAAGGAAACCTTTCAACAGTACCTGTGTATCAACTCCATTGGAAAAACCATACCACTGTGTTAAAATGTAGCACTGAATTACTAATATAATTTATATTTTAACATTAAGCATTTAAGTCTTAGCAACTTAATCTTTAGCTTAGTTTTGCCTTTGTTTCCAAACAAGAAACACACGGTTTCATTGGATCAGTCACAAACTGCCCAGAAATGAAACCTGAATCAAACCCAATTCCTCTTCACTGAAGGAAGGCATCTGCTGAACCTACTTCTTAACAATGACCAGCACCTGCCTGGGGCTGTGCTGGTTGCAGTGGCATCAATTGGTAGAGTCTCAGATCCAAAAGGGAGTGAAGCAGGTTAACTGCTGGATGAAGCTCTGAGTGCTGGGGAAGTCTATTTGGCTTTTGGGAAATCTATTTGACCTTCAAGGACAATATTTTCAAGGATCAATCAACTTTGATCCTGGGGTGCAGTAAAATCAGAAAGGTGGCCAACCAGATGGATGAAATGGGGAAATTCAGTTGCATTTTAAAACTGGAGTGGGATGCAAAGGAAAAAGGTAAAGTGAGAAAAGCATGTGCTCTCAGCTGAATTGCCAAAGGTGGCAGAATGGACTGAGGTGTCTGATGCTTTCTTTGCTGGCAGGGTTGGGATGCAGGGCTGGTTTTGGGAGAAAGCAATTACCTGCTGTAGAGGATTGGATAACAATCTGCTAACTGGATGTAGACAATTTCCAGGAAGGGATGGAACAGGATGTTCCCGTGGGTGCTGAGAGAGCTGGTTAATGTCACTGCAGTTATCGTGTCGGACAGATTATGGTAATTGAGGGAGCCCCTGATGGTAGAAAAGGCAAATGCCCATCAAAGATGGATTAATAAAGCAAGGAGTAGACTCTAGCTAATTGCAGGCTTGTCAACTAACGGAAGATCTGGGTGCTAAACTCTAAAAGGGTCAGAATTAGCTCTGAAAGCCTTGGACACTTAAACTCCACCCAACCTTATATATTTCATTATACCCCTCAAGTATTTAGAATGATCTTTTCTTTTCTAATTATGGTGCTAAATTCTAATCTTTACTCACAGCATTCAAGCTCTTATTCTGTTGCTGGTATCACTTTTTTGTCATGGGCTCCTTCTACTTTATCCATACAGATCTCACATTTTGATCTGAAAGCTGAGAGCTGGATAGAGCCCATTGTATTGAGGCTCTGTCTTCTGGAAAGAGCTGACAAAGCAGAATGTGAGTTATGCTGTAAGTGTTGAGAAGGAGTACGAGGCCAGTTTCCCTAGGAGGCCTGAAATCAGGTTAGCATTGCTGAGAGAGTGCTCTCAGAAAGATGAAGAGCTCTCTTGGAGAGATGGACTTAAACACACAAGTGAAAAAGTACATTCATGGTCAGCTACATAACTTAGAAGGATCCTAAGGGCTTTTTTAAATGCTTTTGGGAACTGTACTTTCAAATGTTGAGCGTTTGGGAGCATACCTGCTTTTGGTGCTCGAACAATAGTTACTTTTATGATAAAATGAACAGGACACTTATGAGGGTTGTATATACCCTATACAACATTAACTGGCTTCAAAGTCTGTTTTCTTTGAAATAAAAACTGATAAACTGAGTTATGGTAAGCAAAATGTATTACTAATATTATTTAAAGAAGCATAAAAATAACTTGAGAAGCCTAAGACATTAGCAGTTGAATGAGATGAAAATGAGACCCAGAGTATGGCACATACCTAGAATTACGAAATGAAAACAGGCTTTTTTGACTTGATAATACACTAAAAAGAAAATTTCCAGATGACTTGATGCTTTTTGTCTTCCTTTTTCCCTGTTTGTACAATAATATTAATTGTGCAATATGTGTGATGTTTTCCTGCTGCAACATGGACAGTCACACATTCAAATAAGAGTTTCCAAAGCCCTTCACCAGGAGTTACTAAACAGGTCTAAACAGTGTTGGCCACCTACATTTTCCTTCTGTAATCATTTTCACTGTAAAATGTGCTGAAAACATCCTGAAAGGTCAGACATTCTGCAGTATGACCTTGATACAGCAGCTCACTTTGATTTAATTATCCTTTACTGATGTTATGGAAGTCAATAGGACTTATTCATTTTCCTGTATTAAGTACAAGTTAAGTGTTCTGATGGATGGGAATGCTTCTAAAAGTGTATTTTAAGTTCCACACCTGCCTAAGTGCTTTGCTGAATTGGAGCCGTGGCAATTTACTGTTTTGATTGTCACCATCTGCGTGATGGAACTTGGAAAGTTAACTACATATTCTCAAACAAATAAGTGATACCAGGTGCTTAGTCTCTTAACATTTAGGTTTTTTACAAGCCTTTAAACTTTGAGTTCTTAGCTGACTGGAATAGCTACTGAGGTTGGCAGAGGTTGCATCTGCAAGAGGGATGTAACCTGAGCAATGAGGAATAAAATGAGGATATAGGGTAATATTTAGACTAATAGATGATTCATGATATTAAAAGGTTTGAGATCTTTAATGCCAGGACTTGTAGATGTAATTGCTGTCTATGTTCATACAATCCCCAGTGTATGTGAAATATGCAGGTGACACCCTTGTCACATTTCATCTGTTACCTAGGCTTAAGCATCTTTGGATGATGCCTTTGTGTCATGCCACAGTTAATCGGGACTCAGCATTTTAGTTTGGGGTCCCAAAACACTTTTGGTGTAGATAAAAAGTAAAATAGACTGCCATTCTATATGAGGACCAATATTTTAACTTTTACATTTTCTATCTGTCCATAAGTTCCTTCCAGGTAGGGCATGCTGGAAATGTCCTGTCAAAATTTCATTTGAAGAATTAATTGCTGTACAACAAGGAAGGATGCATCGCTTGTAAATTGTGTTTGTTGTCCCTGAGCAGCAATCAGCCCTTCTCAGCCAGTTAACAGGTTTTACACTGGGCATGGCCCTCTGTGGGAGAGTGATCACACCTCAGATCAGCTGCTCTGGCCATGGTCCCTCTTGGCTTCTTGTGCACTTCCTTGCTGGCTGAGCATGGGAAACAGAAAAATCCTTGGCTTGGGCCAGGCCCTGTTCAGCAAAGCCAACACATCAATATGTTATCAACATTATTCTCCTGCTAAATCCAAAACACACCTACAGCTACTCTACCAGCTACTAGAAAGAAAATTATGGCTATCTCAACTGGAACTGGGACAATCTGGTCTAATAGAATACACCTATGCTTCAATTAAAAAAAAAAATTAAATTAGATCCCATTAAGATCAAGCAGTCACCTTGAAAGACTTTATTCCAAAAAGTGTGGTTCTCTGTTTCATAAAAAAGATCATTGAGCAACATCCACAATGGCATGGCTTACAGGGCCGCTTAAGAACAAATACAACTTTAGTTGCTTTAAGATTGTTTAAATGAGCTCTCTAGTTAATAAATGCTTTGAAATTCTTCTGGACACCAGCCATCCGTGCACATTTCCAGGCTCCCATTCTTCCCTCACATCCCTCTTCTCTCCTGGGTTTTTGCTACCATTTCAAGAGGCAAGAGTTTGGCATCTGCCACTTCTGAGGCTGCCCTTTGTCAGGGCCAAAAAAAAGAACTGTTACTAAATAGGGATTAAAGACTTCATCTTGGAGAAATGCAAAGTTTGATGGAGGGACTTGCGGTGTGCTTGGAAATAAGGACTGTGTTGGATTTCTGTTGTCATCTTTGTGATGAAGGGAGGATGTGAATGGTGACCCTTGTCTGTATTGAGTACATAGTAAATAATATGGATCATGGGAATCTATTTTAATCAAAGTGGGGAGAAATTTCAGCTTCAAAAGGTAATGCAGAAAAATCTCTTGTTTTATCCACTCTGCCTAGTAGTGGGATATGACAAAGTACCAAGGATCTCATTCTTAATACAAATGGAGAGAATTTGCTTGAAAGAACAACCTTAATAACATCCTTGCAAGGCCTGACTTGCTTTCAAATTTTCTCATATCAATGACAATGTAGTTTAGGGATGTCATCTCTAATCAGTTTATTCTAAGTTGAGAATCTTGAACAGAAAAAAGAAAAAAATTTAAAATCCCCCCATCAGCTTCACTGTGTGGGATCTAATAGATCTGTGCAAGTGAGCATGGTGGTTCAGCCCACTGAATAGCACTCCCTGTAACCAAGTTTCTTCTTTCAGACAAAGTATTCTCCTTACAGCTCTTTTAATGTTGAATCAGCGTCTGTTTTTAAAAGTTTAGAAAGAACTTGGCTCAGGCTAAATGTAATGATTTTTGCCTCAGCAGTTTTCTTATCAAATTCTTCTGGGAAACAACTGCAAGGTTGTCCAGTGAAACAAGCATAAAATACACCTACCCAGCTAGATCAGTGCTTTTATATTCAGTCATGAACACTGATGAATCAGAGCCAGTTGCTTTGGCAAAATCCAAGTGTAGATATTTGCTGTCCTTGCTAATGGGAGGAAAATGCAGTATAACATTGGCCTAAAGGCTTCAGCTGTGATTCCTTTGTAAGCTGTAGTGCATTACAAAAAGCTTCAGTCAGCAAGATAACTTAATTTTCACGACTTTTATAAACTGTTTTAGACTGGATCTTGGGAAAATCTCTTTAAGTTTAAATGTGTAAATCCTTTTGTCTCAGGATTGCTAAGCATCTTGAGGACACCTTTATTTCAAACTCCAAAATCCATGAAGGAATTCTGTTTGTGACCATTATGGTAAAATTAATGATCAGCTAATGTGGAATTCCAAGGTTTTCAATGGGTCCCATCACCACAATGCTGGCCTAATAGAGGGGAGCTGATTTCTCTCAATGTGGGTGGGGCTTCTCAGGTTGTGTGTCAGCTGCTGTTCCTACACTTAAAAACACTTGGAGGAACAAATTGACTTGTCACCAGAGTCATCACTTTGTCCTGCCCCAGCTGCTGCCTTGGCCAAATATATTGAAGAGAAGGGCAAACCTCTCTTCTGTGGAGGTGCACTAGTGTAAAAACACTGGGCTGCTTTGAGAAATTGCACTCGAACCAAAGTCATAGCACATAAAATGAAACATGTGAGAAAAGTAGCTGAGACTTAAGGTGGGCTTCTTGCCTATCACAGTTCAGCTCCACGCTAGGGCCTTGTGGTCAAAACTGGCTCTGTGCATATCTGCATTTCCATAGTTGTAGCAGAGGATGGATCATGTACCTGATAACAGCGCCTCTGGAACAGCCTGCTGCATGGCAGTGGACCCAAGTCTCCTGTGTATAAAAAGATTCTCTCCTTGGTGTGTGAGCTGATTAGTTTTTAAACTAAGCAATTTAGATTTTGTTCTCCTAATGAATGAATAAAGCAGCATGGCAGTAGTAGAATACTGGTACTTGATACTGGTATCAAGTATATTTTGTTGTCTTTGTTTAGGGGGTAAGTTCTGCTAAAGATTCACTGTCTGGAGTTGGATGCTGACACTGTAAAACCCCAAGTACTTTTTGGATTTTGTAATTTGAAATAATATCTTTAATCAACAGATTTAAGTGGGAAAAGTTACTGATAGGGAGAAGGCTCTTTTTCCGTGTCTGACCAGAATCTGAGTCACCAAAGAGCGAATTAAAATTTAATATATTTCTCCCAAATACATCTGTCTAATGTAAGATATTATCCCACCTACAAATTTTGCCTTGCCTTGCTCTCTATGATGAACACTGATGTGAGCTGACTCAAGTAGAAATATTTCTTTTCTTGCCATGTCAAGCTAAATGAGATGGATTCACCTCGTCTTTATGGTGGCTAGAATGATGAGCAGCTGTCCTGACTGGTGTTTGATGAGATCACAGGCAAAGAGTTTAGGATTTTTCCTTTAACTTCACTGTATTAACTTGTTGGTGTGTAAGGCTGACATTTTGCTCTCATTTGATGCAAAATCAAGAAATGTATGTATTTAATCAACTATTGGAAAATGTGGTGGTTACAATATCGACTTCAAAGTAAATTTAATTTCTCTTTTTTGGTACTGTGAGATTGCCTCTTTTCGTGTTGGAGTTTTAGGGTTTTTTTGAAGGATGTAAATAGTACCCCATGGTTGCTGTTTAATTAATTCATTTGTGGTTTATAACTTGATAGCCTCATTTGATCAGAAACCAAATCAAAAATCTTATTTCAGACTGAATGCAGAAAAGGACATAAAGGTTTTGCACAGCACTAGCAACAAACAATTGAGCATATTTTTGTGAAAAAAAGACTGGTTAGGGAAGTTTCTTCTGCTTTTAATTTACATGCAAGAAGTTTCTCTAAATATAATTGACCCAACCAGGCATGGCTACTTCTTGTAGTGTTCTTTAGAATACTGACGAGTGGCTAGAAATGTACAGCCACATCATTTTGTGCAGAAATCCGTGCCTTCCTGCACACTGCTGAACTATACAAAATGCGTTATTGATCATATACATGATTAGATGGAGGTTAGTGGAGGGCATACCCTCTGTAAATTTCCTTTGATCCTGCTAAATGTTGTTACCAGTGTGCTACAGGAAATAAGTGAGTGTAATGATTTTAGAGTGGTGTTATAGTTGGTTATATCAAAGATGAAACACTGCCTGTGTTCCCTTAACAGACTATACAGTAGTTCCACCATGAAAGATCTGAAGACCATTATTTACTGGAAATAAAAGAACAAGGCAGAAATCGATTACTACGACACTAGATTTATGTCTCCATTGCACTCTATATACATCTCCTATTTGTTCTAACTTCATGGAAGGATATTTAATACGTAATGGAAAGAGGCTTTTGCTTTTGATTTATTTTTTGTTTATTATTTTTGGCATTCCTTGGAGAAATTCTGGAAATCAATACTTGGATGGGAGTGTGCCTGGATATAGGTAGTGAGAAGCAGTGGCAATTGATGTATCTGTGTGTTTTTGAGCTGACATACATCTGGCACACTCAGGACTCTGTTGTTGCAGTACAATATGCTCAGCCTAAGTGGGGAGAAAGTAACATTTCTTCCATCATCTGTTTACATAAAATAAGCCAAGAGGCATAGATAAATTTGGGTAGTTAAGTTCAAGCTTGGAAATCTGTCCCACTGAAGCATTTAGTTGCAAGTGTACGTATTTGTTGCCTCAAGATGAGAGATGAAGACAGATGATGGAAAGCATGAGCATAGACTGACGTAAAATGAGGCAGAGGATGGTAGAGGATGCCAAGTGCTCAGAAATTTCAAGTTAAATTACAGATTTCTTGGAAATGGACATGACTTTTCTTTCTGTCTTTTTACCTGATGGGTGGCACTTAGCCGACTTTTGCTCTTGCCCTAATTCCAGGTAAGCATCTTAGATATTGCAGTTTCTGCAGCCATGTCCTAAGGGAAAATGCAAAACACTGCTCTTCTTAAGATGAAATAGTGGGATTTGTTTTAAAAATCCTAAAGTTGGTCACACCCTGCAACATGATTAGACCCTAGAGAGGTTTGAAATCAAAGTCAGTTTGTTGTCTCCCAAATACCTTTTGGTAAGATAGTATGTAAACAGTGGATGAAATAAAAGTAGGATTAGCTAGCTGGCTGCTTGGTACATGGAAAGGAGCAGATCAAAGGCAGGGATGCAATATGTTACGACACAGAGAGCCACACAAAGTACCCAAGAGAGAGCACAACATTACCTCAGATCCCCTGCCACCAAAGCTGTGCTCTCACAGGATATAGAACATGAACTTTACCACAAAAACCACCCCCTCTCCCAGCCAAGCATGTGCTTTGGAAGCTTGTTGCTATTCCTTTTTGACTCCTGATGTCTCATTTGTAGAAGGTCTTATTAAAGCTTCCCTTGGCAGTGTATAATCTGCATAAACCATGATCTTTGATTGTGTTCAAGACCCTTGTGGGAGCAGTTGCTTCCTTCCTGCAGAGAAGGTTTCAGTGCTGTGTACCTGCAAAATCAGTGGGTGAGCTAGTCACTGAGATGTGGCAAGATCAAATCTGATAATTGTCTCATACCTGCTCCCTGTGTGGTGGGCAGGATGGAAGGAAAGAAATGTTCTCTTGATGCCTTTCCTCTCCCCCAGTTTTAGATAAATAATTTGAGTATTGTTGGTTCACATTATGATAAGTTTAATCTGTGGGTCACTTGAGACCATTCAAGTTACTGTGGATGGTTGATCCTATGAATCACTACTGGGCTTCACGCAGGAAAAATACCAATTTTTTAATTCAGGGGAAACTTGGAAACCCTGTACTTGCATGGCTTTGTAAAACGTTATAATGCTTCCCTTTCTACACAGATTAGTTTGAGACAAAGGGGAAAAAGCCACTCATGTTGTTTCCCAGACTGACATATTTATTCCCTTTGTTCCTTGTTGGTTTTAGTCATGATTATGAGCAGCAGATGGCCAACCACAACAGTCTGGTGATTTTCCTCTTCACTGCTGACCTGTGCTAGGGCAAATTCCACATATTATCTGTGAAGATGCAGTTTTTAAAAAAACCTCTACCTTGCTAAAGCATCTCTCAATAACAATTTCTAGCTGATATACATAGCTTTACAAAAAAGAGTCAGCATCAGCTGAAGTCTAACACTGCATGTCCACCAGGGCTTCCTGGATCAGGAATCAATATTCTCAGGTAAGTTTAGGAGGATGACATGAAGCCCTCTAAATGCAGTGGCATTCTCTTCAGCCTTTCTTGCAGCCCATCAATTCCAGACTAAAAGTCAGTCTTACTGTAGGAAAAGTCCACTCTTCAGTTAAGATTTTTTTTCTTACTTTTCCTGCTAGGGGGTGGGTGGAGATGTTTGTTTTGGCAGGATCTATTACTGTATAACAAAGTTAGCCAAAAGAGGCAGAGGACAGCCCTTCTGTGTTCATGTCTTGCTATTTTTATTTCTGAATCCTCTCTGGTAAATCAGAGGTATTTTGGGGCTTGTGAATGTCTGTTCCAAGTAGCGAAACAGCCAGCGGTGATCTGTCCTGAGCTGGCAGGGAATAAATGGAACTCCAAAAGTAAGTTCCACATTACATTGTTAACAATTCCCTGCTTTGCTGTCATTCCTTCTAAAATAATTCCAGTGTTCTATGAAGAACTCCATGAGGTTAGAAAGCAACTGCAAAGGGAATGCCTGCCTGTCTTTTACATGCCTTAATGCAGGCTTTCCTCTTTGAGTATGTATGCAAAGCTTCTCACATATTTGATTGTCAGAACCCAGGCAAAGAAGCAGTTCTGGTATCTGTGGCTGGATGTTTCTCCACTCCAAACTTAGCTAGGGAAGAACCTTCAGCAACATTTTGTGTCTCAACTTCTTTGGAGCAGAGCTTTTGAAAACTTGTTTCATTAATTGTCAGTTATTTTAAAAATTGTCAGCATTAGCATAGTTGCATTCACCCTGGTGCTCTGGCTCAAAGTAAAAAGTATTTGGCTATTGCTGACAAGTTCTGAATGCAGCTCTCTAATATTTTATGGAAAAACTGTCACCAAATGTATATACCTTCATGTATATTCATGTATATTCATAAATTACTTGAGAAGTTCAGCAAATAATAAAGGGGATGGAAGGAGAGGAGGAAATACAAAGTAAAAATCTTGAAAAATACAATGGAAATGCATAAGCACCTTTTTTTAAAAACGTGAATAATTCAAAGTGAAGAACTTTATCATCCAATTTCTATGGCAATTTCTAACCCTGAATTCTGAGTGAAAGCCTTTTTGCCAGAGTCAAATCTCACCCCAGGGGAAAACAGTATGAATCCTTCATGTTAGGCTGGATGTGAGTGCAGAAGTGATGTTCCTTCTATTTTTTTTCTCTGAACCGAAGGGTTTTGTCTTGTAAAATTGCTTCTAGGACTATGACAATTTACTTTCCCACACCTGGAGCATTCTGAGCACTGTCTGCCATGTTTTGCTCAGGATAGTTGTCAGGTAGCAGCATAACCAAAGAGAAGGTCAAGCTGGATTAAGTGGATGTTTCCATCTTCACTTGTTTTGAGGCTGTGTCCTTGGAGTCGGCAGCTGCCAGTGGGTTGCTGGTATTGGACTGTAGGGAGGATATTATCTGGATAGCTTAAAAAGACATGGGGAATGCACTGAAGGAAGGGATTTATCTAAACAGCAAGTATGTTGATGGTAATTTCATATGAGGTCTTGCTGTGTGTTAGGTTAAGTGGAAGCTGCTGTTTGTTAATGACTTGCCAGCATCGTAATTCCACGAATGGATTTATTACTACGTACTACTCTGAGGACAACTGCCCCCTTAGTTTTGCCTCACAGTTCCTCTTCTTGGGGAAACCTGGCATCAGACATGACGCCAAAAGCAATCAGAGCTATTCCCTGGGCAGGCAAGTCTCTTGTGCCTCTGCCTCCATGAAAACCTGCTGCACCTCTGCCCTTTGTGTCAGTGCTCTGACAGCAGCCTTCCTCTCTCATGTAGTTTTTCAGAACTAAACCACAGGCAACCGGGTTCCAGATAATCCCAGACTCGTAGTGTCTTTAAGGACCAGATTTTAGCAATTCATTAACACCTTGTTAGGGGAGGTTGGTGTGGGATTAGGAGGTGTTGGTGAGCGGTATTGGCCAAAGCAGCAGATGGGAACAGGAAGCCTGTGGAGAAGCTCTGATATTCTCTGAGGCATCTCAGTGCTCCTCCAGCACTGTCATTGCACCCATCACTGTGGCCAACTCTCTACCCTCTCTGGGTTCTTATTCTCCAGAATATAAGCACATTTGTGATGCAACTGTTCTGCCTTGTCTGACAGTGATCATAGGTACTTTTGGACTCTCTTTGGAATGAGAGCTGGAAACATATCATATAACTGGGTCAGGAAAATCAGGCAGATTCTTGTTGTGCTCCATCCACCATGTGTGGGTATTACAGCGACCCAAGGAGGTCACTGGGTGAGAGAAGGACGAGAATCTTGTTTCTTGATCAGGCTGGATTTATTGATATATGATATATAATACATTATAACTATACTAAAAGGAATAAAGAGAGAGCTTGCAGAGAGCTGCTAAGCTAAGAATAGAATAGAAGGAATGAATAACAAAGTTCTGTGTTCAGGGAATCTATCCTTGAGCTGCTCCTGTGATTGGCCCTTAATGGTACACATGGAAGATGAGCTAATCACAGGAACCCCTGCCACATTTCACAGCAGCCGATAACAATTTGTTTACATTCTTTTTCTGGGGCTCTGCTTCCCAGAAGATGGACAAATCCCAAAGAAAGGATTTCTATGAAGAAATGTCAGCGACATGTGGGGTTACCACACAACTTCAAGAGGAAGAGGTGCAGTAGCCCCTCCAGAAGGGTGTTTGTTTTGGTTTCCCTTAGTTAAAGGCATACTTCAGTTCTTGAGAAGCCTCAAATTCTTCTCCTTTGATTCTACCAGTTTTAGGGCAAGCCATAATATATTTATGCTCTATCAGTTTAGAAGTTGTGGAAGTCCATCCGGAAATCCTTCAGTTTTTGCCTCACAATTGTCATGAGAAAAGGACCACCGAAGGGTTAAAAACTGTTGAGCCAGTTGGGAAAGAAAGTCTCATGCATATTTAGTGTGTTTACAGATGGTGTCTGCAGAACATGCCATGCTGTAATCGAAGGGGGCATGCTGCCCTGTTCTGAACAATGGAACTGGACTTTCTTCCAAACTTCAGGCCTGGCTGGACTGAGCTCTGGGGTGGCTCCCCCCCCGCTCCTAGAGAAGACCCTTCTTGCCTGTCTTCAACCACCGTGACGGACCAACAGAGATGCGAATCCCCTCATCAAAGAACCAAGAACCCCTCTGGCACCCTACTGGCACCCTATTGGCACCCCCATAGCACCCCCCGGGCCACCTCCTTCCAGAGACTGGAACTGTACCCCCTCCCAACTCAGGGAAGGGGGAGAACCTGCCCAGAGTAAACGTACCTGGAAGCATTCGGCCATGAAAACAATGGAATAATCTATCCTTTTCCCCTCCATGGAAACATAATTTCAGCCACCCTTCCCCCAACCAAGAACAGTATAACTGGGGTTCGGTTCGACTGCCTCTCCGAGATCTCCCCAAGATGTGTACCAGCGAGCATCGGCGGCAGGACCCCGAAGACATCACGTCTTGGTAGCTATACCCCATTCCCTAACTTTCTTTCCTCCCTTTTTCCCTTGTCCTACCCTTCTCTTCCCCGGATCCTCTGTGGTTACCATCAATAAATTGCATCTTGTTGATTTGCTACTGCAAAACCCCTGTGCCTATGCTGGTTATTTTTGCACCCAAAAATCATTCGTCACCCGTTCATTTTGGGCGGACCTTCACAGAAGTGACTGTAAACAAATTAAAATATAGAATTAAAATAAGAATATTAGTTGTAACCATCAAGATCATCACAAAGAAGTACAGTACATTGTGCTTCTACATCTCAAGTGCTCTGTGTGTGTATATATATAAAAGCATGCATGTAAACACATATTTTCCACACTGACACTTCCAGCTTTGCACCCAGAGCATACCAGCAAGCTAAATTCCATTCCAGAAGGGAATACACAGTGTCTGTCAATCACCCTCTGTATTAGAAGCCTGACCCAGTTCCAGCTTGGATTATTTCTGTCCTGGTTTTTGGTGTTTTTTTTTTTTGTTTTGGTGGGGTTTGTTTGTTTGTTTGTTTGGGGTTTTTTGCTTTTTTGTTGTTGGTTTTTTTTGGTTGGTTGGTGGTGTTGTTTTTTTTGGGGTGTTTGATTTTTTGTTTTGTTTAGGGGGGTTGTTTGTTTTCGGTTTTATGTTTGGTTTTTTTTTTTTTTTTGTGAGGATGGGAAGGACAAACTCTTCTCTGGAAGTACTGCCAGTCATATAAGTGGTGACACAGACCTTATGCAGCACATGACAAGAGATAGGCTCTTACACAGACTAAGTCAGGAGGCTGTAAGGATCCATCACCCAGATGAATGAACTTTTGTATGGATGTGTTCAGAAAACCACTGTATGGAACCCTACCTGGCCCCATCCTTTGCTCTGAAGAGCAGCTGAGGTACCATTTTCCCCCAGCAGTTCCAACAAGCAGCAGAAACCACCACAAGTGGAGCCCTTTAATCCTGTCACTGCATAAAGACAGCAGAATTTAATCAAGAACAGTTTGTTGAGGAAGGATTTCTGACCTGAAAGCACAATGTAAATGATGGCAACTCTTCCCTGGCTCCCTCTGCTTACAGGCTTCCCCTTCAGGACCAAGTGTCTGTTACACCATGGTCATAATTCAAAGCGTTTTCTAAATAAATTATAAATAAAGGCAGTGAAGAGTTAAATGCACCATATATTAGATTTCAGTGATGAAGCCTCTGATTAATATAATGAAAAGCCTGGTTTAATTGCATTACCTTCCATTAGCTACCATCTTCCTTTTTTTTATAATTGTTTCTAAGCCTCTGTGTACTTTATCCCTGCTGGGACTTTCATCCCACATTTATTCAAGTGAGACTTCTGCTTTCAAAACTGCATCTTTCATCAATCTCCCATTAATTAGCCAAATGCCACATCATATTATACATTGATGCATTCCATCAAGCATGTGCCATAACAGGAGGAGAGCCCATAGTCTGTCCCAGCTCCTCTCGGGAGCTGGTCATTGGTATTCCAGGATAAGTCTGCTTACTGTAATTTGAAATTGGTCTGCTGTCCCATTAGGAATCTGCCTGATCAATACCAAGTGAATTAGAGTTTCAGTGATCTGATTAACTCCCCATTATTTTCTACCCTGGCTGGTTTAGAATGCATGATGAGACAATATTCCAGTTTCTTTGTTTTATCCCAGTTTAAATGGAATATAGACATCTGAGGAAGCAGTGGCTGTACATTTGATTTGGCTGTGGTATTATAAAGTCAAACACTGTAAGTGTCTGCCTTGCATTGACACCTGGGGGCAAAAGCTCCCATATCAGATAGAAGGATGGCAGGACAGGAGGCTGGAGAGAATGGGGCATCTTCCCACACTACTGTTCCTTTCTGGCTTATCCATTCTCTGCCTTGGTTGGGCAGTCTTGGGTAGACTTGCCTAACTTAGGGTAGTGGTTAGTAGCTGGGTTGGTAGGTGGCCGCACCATTTCTGGTCCTACACATCCTTAAGCCAAGACTTAGAGGTGGGAAATTCTCTGTACTGAGTCTCTGACTATGAGCCTGAGAAAGGGTCTAGACGATGTGCAGTCGAAGTGTGAGGTTTTCTCTAATTTGTGGGATCTCTGCCATCACGAAAGAGGGAAGTTAGGGAATCTCATCAAGTTTTGTTAGATCACAAGTTCTTTGCCTTCAAGACACGGATGATTATTTTATGTTGGCAGCTTGTGGATGCAATCCATAAATGGAGCTTCCAGTTGCTGTATATAACAATGGGAAACAGGACCAGAAAAAAAGGCCTAATTTTGCGAGTCTAGAAGGGAGATTTTAAATAGAAGTCTTGCTGGCTTTGGTTCATTTGCTAATCTTGAAATGATGTTAACAGATCCCACTTATCAACTCTTTTGCCTTTGTAATAGCTGGAGGTGTTTCAGCAAGGTATTCTTACCTAAAGAAATTTCCCCTAAAATATCAGGCCTTTCCACCTACACACACAAAAGACAAAAAGGAAGAGGTTTCTCATTGTGCTTAGATACTCAAAGAGAGAGTTTGGACCCAAAGCTGTACTTTAAAATGTACAGTCTTAGTGTGCCAGTAGAAAATAATTAAAAATACTTTAAAAATGAGAAAATTTTTTGGGGAATGCTGCATATGTATTTATTTTAGGAGACAAAATCTTGTTTGTTTTCTCCTTCAAGGTGTTCATAATTTCTTAGCCCCTTTACTGCATTTCGGGGCATCAAGTTATGGGCAGGGCTGCACATTTAATGTGCCAATAGGCAGAAAGCAGGTAAAAATCTGCTTAATATGTGCAATGTGTGTATTAATATTAATTTCTCTCTTTGAAAATTGATATAGATTTGCTGAGTAGTACATGTATAATGCATAAATGCATACATAAAAGCTTAATGTGGACATACTCTCCTACCTTCTTCCAGTTCACATTGACATAATTTTAGTATTTGTTCATTGCTGCTTCATGGACAGTTTGCAGGCTGTGTTTTTTTGGGAGTATCCTTTTTTGGGAGGACTGTGTTTATTTGGGGTTTGTTTGGTTCCATTTTTTTTGTTGGGATTTTTTGTGTGTATTCATGGGGTTTTTTCCTTTGAGAAAAGAAAATACGAGAGAGGAGACTTGCTAGTGCCAGGCATTTGAGTGGCCAGTGAAACTGAAAACTCCGACTCCCAAAGTTAAACATCTTCAGAGGTCCTGGCGCAGGATGACACCGATGGGATGGTAGAGCTCCGTACGTAGCCCACTAGAGGGTGACAAAGCCTAATGTTAGGGACACGGAGGTGACACTGGGCACCCAGAGCCCTTGGCATCCTCCTTGCCCGCTTGGGGTGCACGCTCTGGTCCACCCACCAGGCTTAGTGTCCATGTTTAATGGCATAAACAATCCCTGCCTGAGAAAGATGAGCTGAGCCTTCAGCTCATGAGTAACATCCTTCTCAGAAATCTCCTCAGAGCATCATGAAATGGAGGAAGCAACAAAAAAATTATGGGAAAAAATAATAAAGCAGATGCAGGACATCTGACTTGATGCCCAGTACCATATGCAAGGGCTGAAAACAATGCATTACAGGGTCAGTTTTACCAGCAAATAAGACAGGGAGCTGCACAGGGATGTCCACAAACTAACTCTGTGAGCCAACTGGTTTATTCCAAGCCCACTGGAGCTGGTGAGAAGGTGGTCTGTTGACTTGGCTGGGTTTCAGTCATGACCACAGCAGAAAGGCACATTGTAGTGTGTTCCAGCAAACACAGCTCACCCTTGGGGTGGAAAGCAAGCATCATTTCTTGGGTTTGTGGGGTTTAGACTCATGAAGATAAAATTGACACATTTCCAGGAGAAATATTGTGAGCTCTGGACTATGTGTAGTTTAATGTTTGAATGCTATAGATTGTCTCAGTATTTGTCAGGGATCAAGGCAAGAAAACAGGAAGAGGAGAAAAAGGAGTATTGGTAAACATTTGTGTAAAATGTTGGGCTAAACTAGCAACAAAACAATTGTATAATTTAAAAGTATGGCTTTAAGTAGCTTTAAAAGTATTACTAAAAGTAGCTTTAAAAAACGGCTAGTCGTCTTTGGAATTGTGCAAACTGTGGAATCCTAAATAAAAAATCTGTAGGATTTGAAAGAAGTTCGTGACAAATTTCAGATGTGATTTATTACTTCAATGTTTTATTATTATTTCTGAGAAACCCATATAGGACTCTATTAATTAAAACTCAGACTGACACTTTGGCTCCATAAGATTTAGGAATTAGTGTGATTTTATCTCATTAGTGCATTTATTGCAGTGTTCGTCCTTTTAATTAAGCATTAAGTTCCTCCAAGGTGAGTTTTATCATCCCATAATGCATCTGGGCTTTTGCTACTTGCCTAAATACACATTAGGGGATGACAGCCACTTTGGAGAAACCTTAATTGTGTTATCACTGAAGCCTTTTATTTATCTGGGTTTGGGTGACAGGTTTAAATTTCTTCAGGGGCCTGCTGCAAGGAAACACTGTGATGTGAGTTGTGTCTGTGTGGGTAGGAAGGCTGAACGCAAAGGGCTTGAGAAAGACCTGACCCAGTGCCCAAAGAGGTTCCCACAGGTCCTGGTGGCCTTGGAGATGGGATCCAGGATGTGGTGCTGAGCACACAGCAAGGATTGCTGACGCACCTTTCATCACACTTGAGAATTCCAGCCAGCTGCTCAGGCTGGGGTGGTGCCATCTCACATGGCTGGCTGAACTGGAGAGTGGCTCCTGCTCCTGGATGTGAGGCTCCGATCCCTGGGGGCCTCTGCTTCCCATGTCAAATATGGAGGGATTGAGTCCAGGCTTCTGTGGTGCTAGCTGGTCATCATGTTAATGGAAACAAGGGGATGTCTTGTGCATATACGTACATGCCACATATACACACACCTGTGTGTATGTAAATGTATGTATATGTGGGCATACAGAAAATTGGGTCATTTTTGCCCCAAAAGATTTGCAGTGCTAGCACTTGCAGAACGCTGGGTGAGCACACAAAGTGATGTACAGTGACCAAAGAGAAGATTTCTATGAAATTATCCCTGCAGACATGCTCAGCTGTGCATACAGTCCTGTTTAAATAGCTGCTGGTACAGTGTGGATATGTGCATACCTCTCACAAGAGCAGGGGTGATATCGTCAGACTATTTCAATAAACCACTTTGCTGTCACCAGATGGCAATGTAATGATATTTTGCCATTATTTTACCTTGATATGTCACTGCCAACTTGTGCTACTTAGTGTTTCCCTGTAAGGCCTCAATCAAACAGTTAAAGTTTAATTTAAAAAGACATAACAAACCAACAGTTTCTGTTTCCATTTTACTTTGTTGCTAACTTCTTTATTTAAAAGCATAACTTTATTAATTTAGAAGAGTGCAGTAATTAAGAAATTTGCTGCAAATGTCTGCCTTACAGGTCCAAACCTCCCAGGTCAAATAGAAAACCTTGTGATTTATTGTCAAAGCTGTTATGACTGTTAATATTAATATGTGAATTTTTTTCTTAAGTGTATTGTGACTGTAAAATGAATGACTTGGGCAGCAATACAGACTTCTCTCAGTAAAACAAAAAGGCTGAAAATTGGTGATACAAGTTAGACTAAATATCTAGAAATTATGAAAAATTATTGGTATTTTCCTGACCTGTGTTACTTCTGACTTAGTGGGAATTATGTGCAATTTAGTCAAATTGGGGAGCTCAGATAACATCTAAAAAGTCTCAACAAAAAGACTTCTAGGCTCATTAGCTATTATTATGAAGCTGGGATATTCTCGTGTTTTTCAATCTATAAGTGAAAAAGAGAATAATTTTTATTTTTCTCAATGCTAGTACAAAATATAACATTAAAACAACCAACATGTGGTTCCTGGACTGGACCTGACACTGAGACAATCTAGTCAGAAAATCTGATGCTTTTCTATGCAGGTGTAAATCAAAATATGTTCTCCTGAAGTAAGTTTGAAGTGTATTTCCATGGAAGTGCCCTGAGGAGCAACTGAGTCACATACAGCAGTGCTTATTAAGTATTATGGGGCATTTGTGATTTAGTGCTGCCAAATTAATTTCTCTAAATTTCAGTTTCCCCTCTGTAGGCAATCCTAGTGCTGTCCCCTAGGAGAGTGACAAGATTGCTCTGTATGATTGCAGTGAAGCTGTAGTTAGAGGTCCAGGTGTAGGGACTTGGCCCTTCCTATATATAGAGATTAGCAATTATGAATATAATCTGAGCAAAAGTTAACTTGCCCTGCTTCAGTAATGAAAAGTCATCTACTTTTCCAACAAATTACAAGGAAAGGTTTTTTTATTGTATGAGAAATCCAGCCTAACACTCTGTACTGGGTGCAGGAATCACCTTTTGATCCCAAATATGGATGCTCAGGTTTGTAAATTTAATAAAAAAGATAAAAACCCCTGTGGCAGTGCTTATACCAGAAGCAATAAACTCTGATTAGATCTCAGTATTTTTGTATCAGAGTCTCTTTGGCTTGCATGGAGGTGGGAGCTCTGGACAAGATAAAGGCTTCAGAAAATGCTGGAGCATATGAAGTTTAAAGACCCATTCAAACCTGACAATGTCTAGGAAATTAAAATAATCAAGTAAGTTTTCTGTCACTGTCCCCTGTCTGTTTTAACTGTCTGTGCCCTTTCATCATTTGTTCCTGCACAACTGAGGCTGTATCTGTGCTCCTATTTCATGGTCTTGGGTGCCTGCTTGTGATGAATATCTCCATCAGCTCATCTTTATTGACCTATAAAGCAGTGAAGAGTCCTAACCAAGCAATCAGGTACCATCAAAACATCAGAGATGCTTCTGGTATTTGTCTTATTGTTGACACTCACAGCTGAGGAAACTGAATATCCAAGAAGTGTAATAATGTGTTTGTCATGCCTTTCTCTCAGAACAAGCAGTTAAAGAAGGGGAAATATTAGGGTGAAAGGCAGGGAGGACCCTGTTGTGTTTCCTCAGGCAGGCTTCATTTGCTTTAACTGGTACTAAAATGCAGCTGTGTTTGTGCAAAGACAACTGATGACTAACCAAACCTCTAAACTGAGATTTGAGTCAGCAACTTTTACAAAGTCACCTTCATGAGTGGAAGAACACCTGTAGAGATTGCAGCAATAAGTTCCTTGATATGAACTGAGGTGAAAGAAACAGAGATTAGAAAGTCTGCAGCTTTATTTAAAAGCCAGGGGAAATGTTCTGTATTCAGTTTTAAATTTGGAAGAAGACATATAGTAACTTATAAATACTTTTGCAGTCAGTATTCTCAGACTTTAGTAGTGGTTTGGACAAAAAATTGCTCCTACTTGCCTTTTCTCACTGTGCCTATTATAAGAAGCTGACGAATTTACAGAAATAAAATAATTCACCAATATTCTGTTGGCTATTACCAAAAAAAAACCCCAACACATTTGTAGGGGGATACGGTGTGGGTAAATGAAGGTGGCATAGAATGTAATCTCATCCCCCAATGAGTTGCAACTGAACCAATTACCAAAGATTAGGAGCAGGCCTGATGTTAACAGGCCACACCTGTAGCCAGTAAGAACAGTGTTATAAAAGAGTGGATTGGTGGGCTCTAGAGTTAGATGGCTGCTGCAAGGGCCAGGAACAGTCAGTGCTTAGAGGAGCTGCCTGTGAGCAACATCGAGGGGGTATGAAATTCTGGAGATGTAGAATCCTTGCACTGTAATGATAATAGAACTCTTGTGCTATATAAGACAGCACACATTAGTCAGCAGATGTGTGGCATCCCTTGAGAACTGGACTTATGTATTGGAAAGTCATTTCCTGATGAGAGACTCCTTATGCTGAGCTGAGGTGCTGGAAACTCTGGGTGTTCCTGCTCTGCATATTTCCAGGCCTTTATTCCCACTGCAGCGGGACAGCCGCTCGTCACACAACAGCATTTTCTTTATTTCACTTGAGCAATAGCAAAATATTGCACCTGCTGCCTATGCTGCTTTTGATAAATCTGTGGTTTCTGGGTTGCCAGTGCTCATTGCTGGGTCATGTTGAACTTCTCATCCACCAACACCCCCAGTCCTTTTCCCAGGGCTGCTCTCAATCCCTTCACTGCCCAGCCCCTACCTGTGCTTGGGGTTGCCCTGACCCAGGTGCACAGC
Organism: Zonotrichia albicollis; assembly: GCF_047830755.1. Classification (NCBI taxonomy): domain Eukaryota; kingdom Metazoa; phylum Chordata; class Aves; order Passeriformes; family Passerellidae; genus Zonotrichia; species Zonotrichia albicollis. Next base: position 10,314,954 of record NC_133823.1, read on the forward strand.
CTTGAACCTGGCCTTGTTGAACTTCAAGTGGCAAATCTCCTCAACTGCAGTGCTTGAAGCAGCAGAAGCCTCAGGTATGTTACAAGAGAATGTGTGTGTGTGAGGGAAGATTGTCCTCTTGCAGATTTTGGAGAGGTCTATTTGCAGCAGCATGGATGGTGCCTTACACTGGAGCAGCTGTGTGCATACAATCGGTTTTGTAGACAGCATCAACTCAATAGAGAAAATAAGTGCAAATGTAATCTCAAACCAAGGAACACTTGCCTGAGAGCATAACATAAAGTGAGTCTGAAAGTCTCTCATAAAGGACAGGATATTAAAGAGAGTGGTGGGGAAGGGGCAGGCTATTAATCCATATGTCATTGATGCCAAATGGGTCTTCTGCAACTGAACATCTTCCAGCAGGGACATTCACCAGCCCAAGCATAGAGCGTGGCCTGTCTTCCACTCTACTCTCTGATTTCTGGGGAAAGAGCAATAAATATTTTTCAGGAAAGTGTAACTGGTGTAAATAGGATTGAACTGGAGCAGTTCAGGAAGCACTGAGGGTGACAAATCCTCCTGTTCATGAGACAAGCATGCTCTCTGTAAAGCTGTATAGAATTATCCCATCCCAAACATCCTAAAAACTGTAGACAGAATTTGTGGCAGAAGTTGATTATTTTCTCATAATTTTGAGGTAAATACTTCCAGATTCTCTGGTCATATCAACAGACTTGGGATGCTTAGAGTCAATGATGCAACACCAGGGGTCAGATGGGGATCTGGACTGTCAGGTTGGAACCTGATCCATGCTCTGTCCTTGCCTGATTTAGGTCAGACCATGAGGGAAAGGTTTCACTTCACCCCTGAAGAAACAGAGTTGTCTTAGCCCTTCTAGAGAAACTGGCTGCCAAACTTGCTTTTGCAATTTTTGAATTAAAAAGTATCAGAGAGTGGGAGGATGGCCTCCTACACAAGCTGGCTTTTTATTGAATTTTTGCCCGCTCAGACTCCTGTTAGGTGGAGAGAGTGATGCCCAGGTGCGCCTGCTCAAGCTGGCTGGTGAGGCCTGGAGACAGCCAGGATGTGATGTCCCACTGCCCATCTTGGGGTTTCTTGTCTCCCGGCAAACTGAGGGATCTGCTCCTGTGGCACACTACAATGTAGACTGGGACTTGTGCTTCACTTTCCTCCCCTTCTTACCAGGGGCCATATAAAAAGATCCTTTGTAAAGCAAGTTTATAAATAATTTAACGTCAATAATAAAAAAGCTTTTAGCTTTTTTTTTTAAACTGGCTTTTTTTTTTTTTTTTGTTAATCTGTCTACATGAAAAACATTCCTAGCAAAGTTCATGCAGAGAAGGCCTAAAGTTATTATTAGGCACATAAATTGCTTCCTCATTTATATGCAGGAAAAATTCTTTAATTTATTAATCGGATTTGCATAGAAAATTGTGGCACTCATCACTGAGAAGTCTCATTTAGGAAAGGTTTTATAAAGCTGTGACTAATTAGATATAGAAGAAGATACATAATTGTGTTTAACTTTTTACCTTTCAAAACTTGTGTTCTTTAGATGAAAAAAATACTTTTAAAAGGTTCCTATTGCAAGAATCTGGAGCTTGTTTGAAAATTGCTTCAAAAATACATATTTTGTATCTTCTTATATTTAATTCAGGACAGAGGAAAAAGATGGTTGAACTTAATTTTTAAAGTTCACAAGGGAGAAAAAAGAGCTTAGAGGAGCTGTTCTGTGGTAATGTACGAAGACACTTAATTAACTTGGTCTTCATTTAAAACCATAGTGTAAATCTTTTCAAAATGAATCAAAGTCTCTGCTGAATTACATCTTAGCCAAGTTTTACAGTCAAAAGGCTCTTAAATCAGTAAGACCTGTCACTGTGAGAGCTGTGGTAGTGTTTTCACATTCTCTGCAAGCTCATATGCTCTTGGACTTGAAAGTGTTTTCCCCGGGTCCATTTGCTCTAGCAACAGCTGGCTGTTAGAGGCAACACATTAGCAGCTTACAATTAAACAATATTCCAGCTAATTTGAGCTTGGGCAGATGAATAACATCAGTGACAGTGAATTTCCTCCCTCCCACCCTCTGTGTGTTCAGTTTTAAAAAAAACTTTATTTTACTTTAATGGCTCCTTGGAGACAAGGTTGCTAGAATTCTCTCTTCATCACAATGTCCAGCTGAGAAATTGTTCTCCCATCTTGCTGAGGAAAAAGGAGAGCGTTCAGCCCACACATGCTGCAGATGTGCAAGGGGGCAAACTGGGGGAAGCAATGACAATTAAAGAACATATGGTCAAAAATAAATCTGTACAGTAGTGCCAGTCCATATTAATCACAAGATTAGAATAGCAGTGTATCTGTACAAGTAGCATGCTAAATCTCCTATTACATTTACTAGCCTTCATATATCTGGATCTGCATGTTTATCAGGGTGTCTTATATGATATAGTATATGAAGTGAGGGAGAATTTATAGTACATCTAGCGTAAATGGGCCTGATATAAACCAAAAAAAAAAGGGCTGGTAAAATGTTAACATCTGGGAAGAAGTATGTCACTGGAACAGCACACACCAAAGAGGTGTGTGAATGTTTGAAAGGACAATGGAATTCAAGATTCATCTTAGCAGAACTGTAGTATGCCAAGCTCTTCACACATCTGGGTAAAAATGTAGTAAGTTTTCCTCTCAGGTTTAGCACTGCAAGGAGGCTTCTTGCCATGGCATTGTCATCAAGCTTCTTTGAGATCTTGGGGGTTTGTTAGTGGGATTTTTTTTAGGAAAACCTTCATGCTTTTTTTGGAAGGGTCTGTTTTGCCCTGGGCACGTGGTCCTTGGGCGGACTGAGGGAAAGGCAGAACTAAACCAGGAGAGATATTCAGTGTGCATGAGTTTCATCAACCAAAGCAACACTTCTAACAAGTGTCCTCTTGCTACTTGCATTCTGCAAGGAGAGAGCAGGTAGGGAACTGATGGCACTGGCCATAGCATGACATTTGTAGCCTGCTCTATGTTAGAAGTGCATGCTCTGGACTAGGAACTGGTGCTCCACCTACAAGCATGAAATGTAAATTTTAGGATTTTCTAACACTGTCTTAGGCTTTGAAACACCTTTTCCAAAATGGCTGCTCTTCCATCATCCAGGATGGTGCAGATCTCTAAAAAGTGAATTATCTCTTAAAAATTAAACCAGTGCGATTCTCTACTATAAAAATTAAGCACTTAAGTATCCATGATAAAACATTTGGGATTTTTCCTATCAGGCCTTTTGTGAAGCTGTAAACTTTCTGTAACCTGGTTTTCCCAGAGGTAACATGAAAAGGGAATAATTCCCCTTGAGGAAGGATGGTGTCTCAGGGGAGGCAGGTGGATAAAGGGGATACTGGGTTGGGAGTAGCAGCCACACCAGGCAGAGTTCTGTGTACTGCAGCTGTCACAGGCTGTTTGGTGTTACTCAGCCTCAAACTTGAGAGAAAGGAAAACCTGCTGTAGAAGCTCTTTTAGACTACCAGAATTCCCCTGGGATTCTAGGGATTTTTTTAAGGCTAAAAAGTTTCCATTACCCCATTGGTAGTGACTTCAAAGGAAGGATCGTCACAAGTCTCAGGCTAAGCCATAAAAGCAGATGCTCTGCATTAACTTTGAGACCTATTCTTGTATTCCTTGATGAGAAGCCTGCTCTTAATACCTTGCTTCTCTTCACCTGGGTTGTGCTTTTTGTCTTCATCACCTACTCTTCAAAGTTCTGAGCAAGCCTCTGTATTTCTCATTTGCAGAAATAGAATTATCTGGAAGGAAATATAACAAATACACCAAATATTATCAGAAGTACAGGGTGTCCTTGTTGCTGGCAATAGTCACACCCCATTTACAAGCCTGTCTTTGTGTGGCTGCACATGCTAGGGCTGGTTTGTGCAGGATAAGAATGGAGCTGCTTCAGAAGCACTCAGAATGCTAGTGAGGTGTCTGATGGAGACACACTTCATGCAACAGGAAACAGAATAGAATTGTTTTTTTAAAATCAGCTCCCAAAATAGAGAACTTTTTGACTTGATATTTCAATAGATATGGAATTGTTTATCAGCTTTGCAATTCACACAATCTCACTAATCCCTCAGGCAAGAAATACCACAATGGTGCCTCTGTCTGTCTGCTCCTGTCCTGCCACTGATCTCCATGTTTTATCTCTACACTTATTAAGTATTATTCAGTAAGAGAAGAAATTAAAATTTCCCCTGCTCATTTAAGCATCTCAGGTGGTCTATGGTCTTATGTCAGATTTGTGAGTAAAAAGGGGATGCAACTTTCCTTGAATGAAAGCTTTTTAAAGTTTTGCTTGTAAAAGCATCTGCAGAAAACTTTTCAGATACTCTGACAGTCACTTCTCTTTAGTTGCATCCAAATATCTCTGTAAAAATGGTAACTGAGAATGAATGGGCTGTGTGCTTGGGGCTGCATTGTGATGTTGACAGATTTGCGTACAAGCAGAACAACTTAGAAGGGCTGAGATGCTCAAGCACTACTAAATTCCTCAAAATGGAAAGCAGTCATTGCACTGCTGAAGCTTTCTTAGGTGGACAGGAACTTTCTGCTGGTCAGCATCTCATTTTTCATGCCAAAGCTTCTGTTCTTTCCTGTTTCCTCCCCAGCACATGATATGTGTGCAGCAGCATTCCTAGATTTACTGCTTTGCATCTGAATGAGGAAGCAGCTGCCGATGCTGTGATGATGCATGCAATCTAAGGCTGCCAGCTTTTTATTTCAGTCTGTGGGGGTTTTCTGTGGCTTTTACAGTGAAGCTTATTGGGCATGGTCAGAATTTTAGGATGGGCTGGGGACACAGTTGAAATACGGGTAATGGGATGTCTACATACTCAAAGACTTGCAAATGCTTAAAATGAACTAAATAAGGTCCTGATGTGGGTAGGAGGGATTTTTTTCCCTGCGTGACTTCTTCCATAGAAATGTTTCTGATGAGTTTCTTTTTTTGTATATGATAGTTTCTGGACAGCGGTGAGGTTATAAACAGTGTTGGTACAGAGGTTACAGCCAAAGACATGGCTTTGGTTTGTGACTCAATTTTTGTGACAGAATGCACAGAAATTGGTCATGATTAACAAAATATGATTTTGTTAATGAACAGACTGTGAAAAAACCTCTCCTATTTCTCCCCTGCTTTGTTCTTTTTTTACTTTTTTTGAACTAAACCTTGCTACTGAGTAAGTGCAATTCAGCTTAGTTATGTTCCCTGTGCCTGTGCTGGGTACTCTGCCTCGTAGTTTCTCTCTCCATGCTGAACTCTGTGTTGGTAGGCATGAAACTCCCCCAAAAGTGTCTTTTCCTCAGTATTTGTGAAATGTGGGAGATTTCTGCAGTAGAGAGCATTAATAAGAGCTATGAAAGGAGTTTGGGGCTTCATCTCCATTGGTCTGGCAAATGGAGTTTATTTGCAGTGAAGCTGAAAAAGGACTCTACCTGCTGCAGGGAGTAACAGGACGAGAGACAGATGCAAAAGTTCTGTGATTATTTTCAATAAATTACAAATCTTTTTCGTTTAGAAAAACAATTTGCACACAAATGTGAACAGAAGTTCATATTTAAATAGCCAAAAAGGTCACTTGTAGCCAGAACATTGATCTGTCTGCTTGTTTCTCTAGACATAAGTGGAACAAGTTGCTGTATTTAGCTTGAATTCTGCATTCCTGTCTAAGCCTTAAGCAAAATCCAGAGCTCTTTCGGTCACAGTCTTTCCTTGGGTATCTGTTTATTCATCTCAGCTGACAGTCTGCATTTCTTGTCAGTCTTCCTCATATTGAATGTAGCTCTTGAACTGTTGACGTGGCAAGTGGGCTTCCTCTCCTCTCCCCAGCTTTCTCTGCAGATGTGTCATTTGCTTTGTGTGAGAATTGAGTGTTTTCACTTAATACATCCCTATGCAAGGCTAGAGGGATCTTTAAGCCAGATGTGCCAGTAATGATGTTAGAGAAAAGGAATTTGCCTCTTGGGTTGTCTGAATTGATGGATGGACATGTACTTAAAATTTGCTTACTGCTGGTCAAAGATATCAGGTTAATGACTTTTGTTATCCACACAGAAAATACAAAAACATGGGTCATATCAGGCAACCTAAGAGTCTTCTTCCTTCTCTGACCATCCAGATCCCACTAAAATAATTGTAAGGGCACATCCTGTCTCAGTCTTAATCTGAAGAAATTGTTCTGTGGGTGAACAGTTTGTTAACCTTCATGAACCCTGGGTTTCTCCCTCCAGTGGCTTCAAATACCTCCACTGCCGGTGCAGAGCCACATCCAAAGAACAGGACATATATTCATGGGACATCTTCCTTAGGAATGGAGTGGAAATCTGGTTTTCTTTATATTCTCACTTTAAAAAAAAAGGATTCTTATAAGGAATGGCACAAACAGCTGAAGCAGGAGGACTGAACAATATCTTGACTTAAAAGCAGCTGTTTCAAGGTGAGAGCATGTTTGCTCGTGGGGTCAGATTCAGCAGCAGTGCTCTGGCCAGCCATTCCATCTGACTCTGTTGTCAATAAAGGGTTAGACGCAACAAGACAGTCCCCTGCAATTGAAATGGACATTAGTGCAGAAGAATTCCGAGATGTATGAAAAGAATTGTAGCTTATTCTGGAGCAACTGTCGTTCATGTTAATGTTCCTACATCCTGTGCAGCAAAGAAACTGTCATCCTCACAGGACTCGTGTACTGTTGCATAAGTCCATGCTTGATGTTGATCTTGTATTTAAATGCATTGCTGAAGCTGGTGGTGTTTGGATAAGACCAACAAGGAATTGTTGATATAGAAGAAAATTTGAGTGATAGTTCTTGTTGTAGTGTTAGAAGTACTGTGTTGATTCCAGTGATATTCATGAAAAATCAATAAATGCTCTATAATGGGCCAAATTCAAACAAACAACCAAACAACACCGCCCTCAAAAAAAAAAAAAAAAAAAAAAAACCAAAAAACAAAACTCAGAACAACCAAACCCCATTACACACAACAAAAACTCCACAAATCCAAACCAGACTAGAATCCATTAAAACTTAGAAGAAACTAAAAAAATTCTACAAAGTCAAAACAAACCAAAACTAATAATAACTAAACCCAATCCCCAACAAAATATAAACCAACCTATGGAAAGTTTCATCAGTACCCCTTTTCCAGAAGGATTAATTGAAACAGAGAAAAGATCAGCAATCTGCCATCACCTTGTGAATCAGAACAACTCAACATGCAACCTAGAAGCCTGTCTTTGGGTTTTTTACTTGAGGATTAAGACAGCTTGCTCTGAAGAAAGGTGTCTGGCTCCCTGCTTGGAAGGAAAATAAATTTGCATGGTGGTGGTATATGCTTTGTACATCTGCTGTGTAATATGCTTGGTGAAATGCAGACATCCAGAGCAAGTATGCAGATGCTCCACTACTTGCAGAAGTTAATGACCATTATCCCAGTCTTTGATGGAAAACAAAGTCGTGATGCTCTCATTTCCACAATCCATCATGCCACTGGAGGTTTACTGCAGGATACTTCATGATGGGCTTGGTGAGAAAAATATACAAATTCATATGCTGCTGTTGCAAATCAATTCTGCAGCAAAGTGGAAATAACTCTTGTACCAATAAGCAGTGAGGCCTAAGAAAAAAATACCCACTTTCTGAATTTTCAGCTTGCAGATAACAGGAGAAGCTATCAATCATGTTAGACAGCTCCCATTCCAGCGGTGCTGTTCTTAAGGACACACCAGATGAAATTGGACAAGACCAGAATATGCAAGCTCCCCCCTCCTTTTTCTTTTCATTTTGCATCTTTCTAAGGGGTTGAGCATGAGAAGGACCTTTTTCTGTTTTCTTTTCCTACTTTTTTAAAAACAAACCTGTGTCCCAGCAAAAGTATGTGTATGGGTTAAATTTGCTGTCCAAATGGCTAATTAACAGTTTCACAAATGGAGGGGAATACTCCCGTTCTTTGGCATGTCTCTTTCCTTGGCACCCCAAGCTGGCTAAAAGCATGCACAACTCAATCTCACCACATCACAGGGTGTCCAAAACTGTGCTCCAGCTGAAGAGAAGCAAATGTCCATATTTTACTGAGTAAATTCAGAGGCACTTCATCATTCCTTCAAACCTTCTTTGGTTCCTCTCCTTTCTGCCTTTCCTGGGCCATAAGAAAAAGTCTCCAATGCACTCCATACCTAACATACTCTGATAAACATGTGTTCCCTGTTGTCTTGCAAAAAAAATTGTCATGTCATGGGTAGCAGATAAAACCTGAAACCTACCAGTCATGCTCTCAGCATCCCTTGAAATCCACCTGCATTGACAAAGTGAATAAAAGAGAAAGGACATCATGCAATGGGATGCTGTTTCGTTTTGTCTTTGGCAGAGATGCAAAATACTCTGAAATAGAAAGAAATTGTCAGCCAGATGAAGTTACACTTTTCTCTTTAATATAAATTAAATTAAGTCAAATTGCAGAGCTAGAAAGCCTAAGGCATTTTGTTGGTTTTGGGGAAAAAAAGGAGCAATAGTGTCTTGATCAAAATAACATAAGCCTCAAGCTTTAAGTTATTCTCAAACAGGCCACAGAGAACCTGGCCAGTTGCTGTCTATATCCATAGACTCTTTAAAAAGTCAAAGTAGGTACACAGTTCACTCCACACTGGTGGTGTGATGTGCTGGTGGGAGCTCCTTAAGAAATATATTCTCTATATTCAACTGGGACTTATTAAAAACCATTGTCCAACCCTGTTCTTAATTAGCCATGAATTATTTGTATTTTTGAAAATGCAGCAAAATCCACATGTTGAGGAGTGTGAGTCAGCCTCTGCATTGGAATTGTAGTAGGAAATCCTAGGATATTATTTCTTAGCTTGATCTGACATGGCTAAAATAGGCTGCTAACGTAAAGTGCCAAAGCACGTAGATCTTTGGTCTCATTGGATATACCAGTTTGTGTGTTGCCATGTGTAAGGTGTAAGGATGTATCCCAGTAGTTTCTCAGCACTGGTTCCCTGTCCTCTTCTCCATTCCATCACTGCTAGTGTTTTTTTCTATTTCCAGTGGCTGTCATTAATTTAGCCTTTGTGTCAGGAGTCTAAGAAGGGATCAACTCCTTCACATGCTGTGATGTGTGGCACTCTTAAAAACAGTGTCCACTAGTAAACTCGGGTTTAGCTATAGCAAGGACAGAAGAAATGTTTGGCCTGAAAACACACACCCTTACGTGCCTGCTCTTCTAGGCTTTTACATGTTCCAAACGTGTCTACAAATTGGCCAAGCAATCAATAGCTATAGAGGGGTTTTTGCAGAAGCTACAATCAGCTGATGAACGATATGAAAGCCAAAGGACAGCGCTGTATTTTCAGTGGGTTTTACTGCTGGTACTTCATATGACCTTCTCTGGTTAGTTCAAAAGGCAAGTTCAAACACCTCGGGAAATGGAGTAATACCAAATACAGCTGTCAGATGAAACTCTCTGTCCAATTGATGAAATTTTAATTTACTTTGCTCTTGTCCTTTCCAAATGGTTACCTTTCAGTTTCCCCTACACTGGGATTCTGTAGATGTTCATTTTCTGAGAAAAATGTATTTGTTCTCTAAAGGGTACCACAGTGTGTTTTCTTCTGGCAACAGGCTGATGAAAACAATAAATTATTCAATCCAAGAATATCTGAAACGATGACTCACTGATGATTCCTATTTTTTAGGCCTTGTTTTCATTAACTTCTACATTAATAGTCCAAATGTGCAGTTAGATTGAAATGTCCTGTGAAATTGCCCTGCTTTCCTCAAATTGGGAAGCCCTCAGCCACTAGAAACTGTTTCCTCATTCTGTGAAATAAAATATGGTCTGCATTTGACAAGAAAAGATAAATCTGTAGCTACTAGTTGCCACCCCTCCCTCCAAAACAAAAACCACTGCAGTTACAGCTACAGCAAGGGTAGGAATTGATATTAAAGAAAGCATCAAAATGACCTTCTCCGAACTGTTTCGCTTTCTTCACTTCTTTGATAATGAAAGACAAGAAATAAGTTCAGGGAATCCATGCACCAAGTACACTCCTGAGTAATTTTAGCTTTCTCATTCATAAGGGAAGACTAACACAGGAGGTTACCACCAGCAGTACACATTTGTTTTCACCTTGCATAAATGAGACAGTGTAAAATATTGCTTCTTTGTGTGTTGTAATCAAATACTGTGGTAGATGAAAACACACATCCACTGTACTGATGAAACTCTTCTGAGCTGCAAAGATGAGTCAAAGCCTCCAAGCTCTGTCCAAAGGAGAAACCTGCAATCCTATAAGTAAACCCATTTATTTCAAAATTGTCTTTGGCGAGGAGATGGTAAATGGGCATTTGAGATGCAAATCCTAGGTTTGTAGCTGCATGGTATGTGGCCCAAAAGTAAACTAATAGCATGTGACCAGCATATTTAAGACACTTTGCAGAGGCTTTAAGCCATCTTGGTGTGTTTAAAATGGGGCAGCCCCAGGGACCTTTGCCAGGGCCAGTGGCAGAGGCCCTGGTGCCAGAGGGCTCCCATCTGCTCTTGAGTCTTTGGGCACATTTTATATTTGGGCAATAAAACTTACCATAGAGCACAAACCAAGCTGTAGCAGTTGTGCTGCTGCAAAGGGCTGTGGCTTCAAATTTCCCAATGTGATCTGTGAAAGGCTAATCTACATTGTTGTGCTCTTCCCAGCTAACGAAGGACTTTGAGGCTTGGTTGACTTTTATTTTGTGTTGGTGTTTTCTTGTTTAAAACCTTTCTAATAGTGAGGTTTCCAAGAGGTATTTTCCATGTTCCTGGGAGGATCAGTGAGCCATGGCAGGTGCTCACCACAGACAGAGTGTGCCAGATCCTGAACGAAGGCTTCTGCTGTTCACAGTTAATTAGTCAGAGATCAGGTCCCCAGGCACTGGGATTACCTGGCATCCTATTGGCTTGTGGGCTTGTATCCTTAGCATCAGTAATATTTTGAATTTAGTGCATTTCAAGAATAAAAATAATTTACTGTGACAGCTGTCATCATCCATAACTGATGGTTTCAATTCTGAAGATTTTGTCTTGGTTTCTTTCGCTTGCAGCTTTTTAAGTGTTTTGACTATGTTTTTTCTATGAAAGTTTACTCTTTCAGTTTAGTAAAATCATCAAAACTAATAGGGCTGCAAGGAGATGACGTAGCCAAATTGTCAGACCCAAGGCAGATCCTTACAGTATCCTACCCAATCTGTTGCACAGGACTGCCTGTGATGGCAGCCTGTTCTTGGTTCCTATTGGAAACCTTTTGCTCCCATCTGAGGTGAGTCTTCCTTGCTGCAGCCTAATCCTGTTGGATCTAATCCCAGTAACAATGCCTACAGGAGCAGGTGTTTTCTTTCATCTTTACAAGAGAATTTTTCTGCTGTTAGACTTTTTCCCTATTTCCCTTCAGCCTAAAACAACCCAATGGCTTCACTCTTAATAGATGGATTTAATAAATTTACGCAATCCTGGCTGTTTTCAGGGTGGTTTTCAGTTTTTCCCATCTAACTTTTGATGTATTCATGTACCAAGAGTAGCACTACCGGATGATGTAGAATTTAAGGAACTTCCTAATGGGGTCATATAAACGAAATTAAGATAACCCTGCATGACAGTTTACTATTTTTCAGCAGGAACCAACTAGAGAGTATCAAATAGTACCAGACATCTGTCAACATGTTTTGGGTTTGTCTGTTTGTTTTGCCTTGAAGAGATTTGGGCTATTTTGTACGCAGCCCACCTGTGACTTTCCCTCAGGAGGTCTGCTGCAGACAAAGGCACACTGAGGGCTAATGCAGACACCCATTTCATGTTAAGGGCAGGAGGGTGCCTGGAGCTGCTCCTTCCTGGATAAGAGCAAAGAACACTAAACATCTGTAAGCTTTCAGGTTTGGGCTTTCCCCATGCTTGTTAACAAAATACATGTGGGTGATCCCCAAATTCATTCTTAGCATCTCATTTGGTTGTGGAGTTCACATGAAGACAGCAGATTCTTCCCGGTGTTTGATCTTGTTTGTGCTGCAAATGCTTCCTGGGAGCCTTGTTATACCCTACTTTTTTTTTCTGGGCTGTTTTTTATTTCTCCTCAGCAATGATTGTGTTCTTTTCCAACACAGCTAAACATGGAAATATTTCCGTATATTTAAGGGGTCTTGGGAATTTTCCTTTTCAGATTTGTGAAAACAACAATCTGGCAAGCTGCTTCTTGGCATGACACAGCATGTGTTAATCTATGTCATTTCCAGGCTACTTTGTTCATAGTTAATTTGTTAAACTCTTTGTGAGAACAGACATGTTCCCCACTGAGCAATCAGCACAGCTGCAGTGAGAGCCAGTGACCAAACAGAGCCCACTTGGCGCCCCGTGCTCAGAGCTGGGATGTGAAGCCAGGCTCAGGACAGCATCCCCAGCAGAAGACACAACTGATTTGGGGTCATCTCAGCACCTAGGACTGGGGATGATGCCAGTTATCCTGTAAAAGGGAGGAAAAACTGTGCTTTTTGTCTGGATGGACTAGCTTTGCAGTGTAGACCCCAAAAGAATGAGTAAAACATGGCTGGTGAAAAGAGGCCAAATAGTGTTACTTAGCAAAAAAACAAAAAAAAACCAAAAAAAAAAAAAAAAAACCACAAAAAACGAGAGAGGGAGAAATGGAGTCATAGGTCTAACTTAACCAAACATGTCCCTATAGCCCTATAGAGTATCCCTTAGGGTGGTAGTATCATAAGATCCCTCAAAATATTAAGAAACAACCCCCAATCCCCCCCAAAAGTCTCAGTCGATCTTTCCCAGTTTTATTAGCCTCCAAATTTTAACTCTTCTGTTACTGAAAATCAGATCCCTCCAAAAGACCCGGTGCTGCATATCAACCACTTGTGCAAATGTTTGGGGGAAGCAAGAGGGATTAAGCCCTTTGTGTTTATCCCTGGGTTTATGAAAGGCTTTTCAAAGGCCATTGATATGAATATGCCACTTGACAAAGAGCCTGTGGACACTTCACAATTTGTGCATCTCCTCACATTTCTGTGAAAGATTAGTTGGAACGAATCACTCCAAATTCCCTTGCAGGCTGGGCATGTTGTCCAGCTTGTTCCTGTGACTCTCATTAATCTAGTCTTGTACGCAGATGCCTATTTATGCATTAAAAAAATTTTTTTTTTCTTTTTTCCATGTCTTAGAGGCCTTTTCCTCTTGTAAGAATCTGAAGTCCTTCTGTCCAGCTGTTAGGGCTCTGGGTTTACAAGGTAAAGACAGTCCTTTCTACTGAAGTGCTAGATGGTCATTATCCAATTCAGTGCTGGATTTTGGGGAAGCAACTTTCCCAATGCCTCTGCTGGTTGCAGTGGTGGCAGTCTGTGATTTGGAGCTGAACATGAGCAGTGCATTTTCAGTGTCTCTATCAGTAAGACCCATAGCTAACAGAGCGCTGGGGAAACAGGCTGTCTGGACAAATGTTAACATTTAAAGGTATATTTAGATATATCACATCAGAGGGTTTAATTTCAGTTTGTCAGCTGGTTTTCTACACCTTTTTTGGTGTTCAGGAAGACTGATTGACCTGCAGGACACCTTTTTTTTCCTTTAAAACTCCGTTGCACTGCTGCATGAACATATTGCCTGCAGTTTTATAAAGCTGGTTCTGTCAACTGGAAAAGATTAAGCCAAGGTGTAAAGTGTGTGGAGCATGGAAGTAAACAGCTGATTGAATGAATGAGGAAGGACGAGCAGAACGATTATTAATTTCAATCAGTTTAAGCCACTCTGTCTCAGGCCAGGTCCTCCATCTGGAAGAAAGCCAGCCAAGCTGCTGTGCTATATCATGTCCCACTGGGCACCAGCTGTGAGATTGACCTGTGGCCTTTTGGGGGGTCTGATCTGGATAGCTCAGGACCCCTGGCCATTCACAATCTCACAAGGACAAAAGGAAAAGACAGGAGTGCTCTTTCTCCTTGGAACGAACGTCCCACATTTATTGCGGAACTGCTCCAGGAGGTCTGGGAGAGAGAAAAGAGGGAAAAAAGACCAAGGGTCTCGTCCTGAGAGATTTTAAACCCAGGGGAAGGGGGCGGAGGAGTGGGGCCACAGCCAATGGGACACAAGTGATGGGAGGGGCAAGGGGAGAGACTGACCCAGGACAAGACTAGCACCAGGGCTTAGAGGGAGAGAGGGAAAACCATGTGATACAAACTTGATATTCAGTGCTAAATACCAATCACCCAGTACTTGGCCTTGATGGGCCTTTAACAATTTCTTTTGAGTTGGACTGGCTCTCTGGAAGGTGGCATTCAAAGACCAGAATGGCAAAACTCTTGTGTCATTTATTCCCCAGTGTGGCCACAGGGAGCTTCACAGAGCTGAGAGATAGACAGGTTTTCACACCTCTCCAAGGATGATATGGTCTCCTTCATAGGCTGTGTCCATTGAGAATCCACTGTATTTTCCTGAAGGATTTGGTGAGATTCAGTCACTCAGAGTAGCTCCTCATTGGGGGAAGAAGGGATTTAGCTTGCCTTACATACAGGTCCTGCAGCATGAAATCACTATATCTCATTGCAGAATTTTGATATCTAAAGCCTTCCCAGTGATGTACTGACTCAGAGACACGTTGTTTGGTCTGTTGTTTGATTTCTGGAAAGCTCTCTATAAGCTAAAAATTGAAAGCTGGTCTCCCTTAGTGGAGACAGTATTGAGTAAACAGCTGTCAGCCTGTGCCCTAGTCACAACTGCATTCCGGAGAAAGTCAGCTACAAATAAGTGCATACTCATTTGATAATAAGCACCTGAATGCACTGAGATTACCTGGCCTTTCTTTTCTTTTGTTCTTTTTTTCCCTCTCTGTGGCTGGGGGGAGAACTGGGAGTTTGTTACAAAAAGGTCAAACACATAACTTTGCGGCTTTCAGCCATCTCTATTCCTTTCTTTTGCAATTCTTCTCTCTGATTAAACTTCCAGATAAGTCTAGGCACTGTTGCCCAGCCCTTCACATTTAATGATTTTATGCATCACTTGCTCTTGGCACTGCTCACAGCCCTGCCATCTCCACTGCAGCCTGTGATCTTCTCCTCTAAATGTTTGACATCTACCAGCATTTCTCTTTTGCTCTAAGATGCCTTTTTCCTTGTGTGGTCTAGAGAGGGAAAATGATGGTGGACAACCCTGAGATGAATTACTTAATACTCAAGGATTTTTTTCTCAGCTCTCCTAATGGAAGGAAAGGCCTGTCTCCCTTTTTAGCTTTGTCTTATAGAAAAAGCAAAGAAAAAAAATCCCAAATCTGCACCTTGTCCTAGATCCAGGTCCCTGTCCCACAGCTCAATCTGCTCAAATGATTCCATGAAAAATGAATATGCAGCCTTCATTCAGAGGATATTATATGGGGAGCAACCTGGTTAGGCAAAGGAGAATTTTTTTCCTGCTTTTTTTGTTATTGCTGTAGTTGTTGGAGTTTTTTAAATTTCTTTTTCCTCTTTGTAAATCAAAGTAGGTAAGGTTTATCTGTTTATCTAGAGAGGTTTATCAGAGAGATGGTGTGAGGGAGTCAAAGGGAGAAGACCTGTTTACCATGTCACCTGAGAAATATTAACTAACAGCAAGATTTTGGTGGATGTGATTTTTTTTTTTTTAAATACCTCTTTGATCTCATCTCTATTTATTTCAGTGGATGTAAAACAATGACTATATCAAAGTGTTTATACAAAGTCCAGGGAGCATTTTTCCACAGCTTTTAAGAGCAGTATAGGAACACCTGGCTTAGCAAGTTGTTAAGACCCAGATTGTTGATGCCTCTGTGTGCAAAGTAATTCAACAATTTTGTGTTCTTTACTCTTCCCTTAATTTTCTGCCATTGGCTGCTGTGGAAGACAGGGTCCTGGACTCAATGCATAATCTAACCAGGAGAAACTGTAATTTGTATATTCAGGGACAGAGAAATGTGAGTTTCCTGTATAAAACTGCAATTCCACTTGGAATCCAACAATTCCAAGTATCGCTGCAGTGGAAATGATGGAACGCTTGTCTGCAGAATTTGACCTGTAAGAAATTCAAAACTTCAGTTAGCAAGAAGGTAGCCTTTGAAAAAGCAGGAAGTCATAACAGCTATTGTCTTAGATCTTGTGATAATGCTTAAGATGGACCATAGCTCCACTTGGAAGTGCCAAAGTACAAGTATTCAGCAGGTTAAATGCATGATGTCAAGCAATGGGATCTGATGATGGAAACAGCTTTTACCTGGGTACCTGAAATAGGCTCGAGATCTTTAATTGAAGCCTCAAACAGGACATCTTCATTGTCTCTCACACACAGTAGTTGGATTTTAGGGTTCCAGTTAATTTTTCCCATGTGCTTTTGAGTTAGCAATGGGGTGGGCACATCTGACTTTTGCACAAAGAGACTATTACTGCTAATGTCACAAAAACGCATGCTGGACAGGGAGAAATCCACAATATGTATAAATGTGTTCAAACTCATCCAGTTTCTGGGAATACTTACATAGAGATGTTGGGGAGCTGGGTTACCTTTGGGGAAGGCTGTTAATGAGTAAAGACAAGCAGTTAATTGCCTGAGTAATAAAGTGTTGGTTTCTCCATTTAAAGAGATCATATTTGAAAACCGCTACCACCTTCATCACCTGCATACCAGGACTTGTCTTTGAGGTCCCACTTGGGTCTCTTAAGAGCCAGTGATACCATGAATGTGCAATTTCAATATTTTGGGTAGGTGATGTCTATTAATGTAACAAGAGCAGAATTTAAAACTTGGATCATGGGGCATAAAAAAAAAGAGGAAATGATCCCTGAATTTTTTAAGAGGGTCTAAAATATATGGAAATGTGTTTCACGGAAGAAAGGGCCAGAGACTATATATTTGAGGTCTTAAGTAGCTGCTATGATTTTATGATTTGCACTGAAAGAAATTTCTACCACTTGGATATAGTTAACATTTACTAAATAATACTGGAATTAAGAGTGTGACTTTCAGAGGCCACCAGTTCATCAGCATTATGACTCTGTCTTCTGGGTTGAGTTTGTAAGCTCAGTTACTGCAGTAGTTCACTGACCTTCATAATATAATCTCTGTCTGTCTCTCTGCGGATTGCAGCAGCTACAAGTGTAGGAGTATCCCATTCATAGATGCTGTGAACTCCACTTGCTTTCTGGAGTAGGAGAAGGCACAGAAATAACTTCTTCAGGACCACCACCAACCCATTCTGTAACTCTTTTTTTTTTTTCCTGTTTGTTCTGATCTCTGAAATGTGACTTTTGTAAGGACTGTAAACTCAGAGAGGGTTCTTTCCATCACCTGCCATTCAAGGGAGTTAAACTTCAGAACTAAATTTGACTTAATGTTTCATTCAACAAAATGTACAAAGATTGAGTTGTTAGTTTTTTGGGTTTTTTTCTAGAATGTGGATTTTAGTCTAAGGATTTGTGTATTACAGTCTTTATTGTAAAAAAAACCCAGCAAATCAAATCAAAAAACAACACAACAAAAAACCTCCCAGTTTTATTTTCTTGTGCAAGGACTACTGAGAACTATCTGCTTTGGAGAGGCCAAATTCTAGGCCACAGGTGATATCTAAAAAGGTTTCAAAGAGTTTCCAAATCTTGCTGTGGCACCTTTCAGAAATACATGTGTAAGTCCTGCCAAACCTTGGAGATTCATTTTTCTTTTTCCTCCCAGAGAGAGGATCACTTTTTATTGGAATAGATCCCATCTCCCAGTCAAGTATTGAAGGCATATTTAAACATTTAGCTTTCGGCTGTGGATCAGCCTTTTGTAGCTCCCCGTTGTGCTAGGATAATAGTCCATGTAGCTAGAATTGTGGAAAGTCCACATGCAGATTTTGCCCTTGTGATTATAGATCGGATTATCAAGTTCCAAAGGATTAAAGTTATTTTCTTTGGCCCTTGGCCAAGTAAGCTAATAAGGTGATTTTCTTGAAGTCATGACCTGTCACAGAACTACACTGCCCAGATGTTAAATTTCCAGTCTGGTAAATTATTCCCTCCATTTTCATTTCCCATTGTATTTTAATGAATGATATGTAAACCTCTTTTTTCCCCCATCACAGGAAAAACCCCTTGTTTCATGTTTCCATGGGATCTATACAATTATAAGGTTTTAAATCAATTTTGTGTAAACAGGATGTGTACTTTGAGCCAGTTAGACTTTCTGACAAAAAGAAGCATTTTATGACTTTTTGCAAAACTTACCTATTCACCGTATCATGCCTCCCTGTTCAACAGAGAGAGTTTTAAGCCTTGCCTTGGCTCAAGTTTAGCATCTATTACTCCCTGAAGAACTCTATTCTAACAAATTGTATTTCTAGTGTGGTGAAGATTCATTGAAAATTGGGTAAAATATGTATTTTATATGTAAGGCAAAAATTTGATGCTGGAACCTTGAGTCTGACTCTAACCATTCCAAGTAACACTGGCAAAATTTGCTGATGAATAGTTACTAAAATTGCTGTAGTGTTTTCTACAATGGACTTTGCAATGTTTGCAGATAAGATTTTTAGTTTTTCAAGGTGTGAGAGCAGTCTCTGCTTTGATGACATTTCCATCCCGTGATAACTATATCACAATCAGTGTTGTGCAGATGGCATTTTTCTTCTTTGTGTTCAGTCACCTGAGCTCTGATGTAGTACTGTGAAGCATAGCTGGTATTAACCAATAACTAATTTCTAGCTAAAACCAGCACTCTTTAAAAGTAAACACATTTCTTCATTCACTGGGCTTTTCTTTTCATTGACACAGAAGATAAAACAGCATCATGTTGTACTTCCAACTGTACACTCTTAGTTCCCACTTAAGTGTGTTGCTTCTTAAATAAAGTACAGTATGGCTGATTATGGAGCTCTGCATTGTGTTTCTTTGACTTGATCTTGATAGTCATATTTTTATATATAGCATAGTTATATATGGTGGTTATATCAAATATCTCAATGGTAGTTGTAGTATAACTATGATGGTAGTTATATCAATTTGGTCTTGATGGTAGTTATATCAAATGCCTTGTAAAAAGCAATTTTTAGTGCTTTCTACTGGGG
This sequence comes from Zonotrichia albicollis, assembly GCF_047830755.1. Classification (NCBI taxonomy): domain Eukaryota; kingdom Metazoa; phylum Chordata; class Aves; order Passeriformes; family Passerellidae; genus Zonotrichia; species Zonotrichia albicollis. Next base: position 10,334,053 of record NC_133823.1, read on the forward strand.
TGGCAAACAACCAGGCCAAGAAAAGGCACCTCTGTTTTACAGTCCAGGCAGCAGGAAGTAAGTCTCCATTGATTTTTTTTCCATTTGAAGGTTGTGGATACTTTAGGCAAGGTGTGAAACGCTTACACTACTGAGGTGAAAAATTTTACTAAAATTGGAATTTAATTACTGTCTGGCTTTTGCAGAGGTGTAGTGCAATGTGATCTCTCATGCTAAAAGCCTTATGCAATCCAACCTTCTTTTTATTGGTTTTGTTCTGTTCACGTTTGGCAAATGCAGAAACTTAGACCCTAAAATTCAGTTTCTCATTCAATTCTCAGTGAAAATAAATTTTGAGTTAAGCTTCGAGTTATGAGAAAATATGTAAAATCTGAATTTGTGGGTTTGAAGTTTTTTGGTTTGTTTGTTTGTTTTGGTGGGTTTTTTGGTTTTGTTTTGTTTTTTTTGTTTGTTTGTTTTGGTTGAAGCAAACAAAAAAGAATGTCTGTAATGTGCTTTCTTATTTTGCTTTAAACTCATGAATACTTGTGGAAAGTAGTTTGAATTATTTACCTGTGTGCAGCTCAAAGATGTATCTGTGCATTTGTGTGTTTGTGCGTACAAAATAAGAGAAGATTAGATACTCTTTCTACTTGAGTAATTCTTGTTGCAGCAGACAGTGTATTGTGTGCCTGAAAACTTTTATTGCTCTTGTATTGAATTGCTCTCTACCCACTTTGAATAAAACCCTTAGTAGTTTCAATGAAGAAAGACAAACCTGTCCTTGAAACCTGAAAGAACCCTTTGGGCACTGGCATTTTTCTTCACCGCTTGGAATCTGTAAGGGGGCTTCAGAACAATTCTGCAGCTGCTTGACTTAGTGGCTTCACTCCAATCTCTTGGTTCCTAGGCAAAAGCAGAGAATCAAATTTGCTGTTTACACTGTATTTATCTGAGTGGTCTTTCTTTAACAGAGCAAAGCCCATGTGAAACTTAATTTAGATTAAATTCCCTGACAGCAGTGTCCATTAGCTGACTCTTGCTGAAGCAAGGATGGTGCTGTCAGACCCAGAACCCTCAACAAGTGGTGAGTTAAAAGAATGGATTATCCCGTACAGGTGTGAGGTCTTAGTGAGCAGGGCTGTAACATGAGGTTAGAGATCACTGAAGTTTCCTCCTAAGGAAAAGCTGTAACTGGAGATGTGAAGAACAAATTAGACTTAACTGATGGGAGTTTGATTTGGCTGCCTAAACAGGTTCCCTTTCCTAGGACGAATGTTCTTGCAGATACTATATCACATATTTGCTTAAGTTACTTGGGTTTTTCCCAAGTTTACTTTTATGGGTGAAATGTTTCAAATGAGCATTTTTTGTTACATTTTTAACTATTCATAATCAACACAGAGTTGATCCTTATGCTTGAGTAATAGCATAAGAAACCTGAAAAGCTGATATTTCTTCCACTAAAAATAAGTCTCTCCAAACAATATCGGAGCTGATTATTTCACTTGCTGTGGTGCACAGCTGTGTGACATTTACTATTTGAGTTACTTTATACCCTGAGTCATACAAAGATCGCGCAGACTGAAATGAACAGAAAAGCTCTTCTCTTTTTCTTGCTTATTGTTCCCTGCTGAAAAAAGCTCTAGCAAGAAATAAGGCTTTTTCCCAGAGGTGGCAAGAATGGTGATTTTTCAATGTGCTCTGCAACACAGAAGAAATTATACAGGGAAACAGAGGCTTTTGTCTTTAGTAGATCATGTGAAAATATTTACTGGAGATGATAATGTTACCCAGGGGAAGCTGACAACAACTTGAACATGAAATGCAGTGACTGGGAGATTCCCGACTGACACATTATGCTAACAACATGAAAACTTCAGTCCCACTGTTTGAGAGAACTAAATTTTGAATTGAACCTAGTCATCAGAAGGTTCCCTCTGACCTTGGCTTTTTTTAACAACAGTGAATTGCTGACCCTGGTAATTTAATTTCCTCTTCAAATAGCGCTCTGTGCATATTCTAATATCAAAGCAAGTTTTGCAACAGGATTTATCAGTTGGAGTAATAGTTGATTTTGTGGACTGGGATCCTTGTGGCCACAGTGAATGGGTCAGCAGGTAAAAGATGCTCCTTGTCTCAGCAGCTCTTTCCCTCTGGTTTGGTCAATCACTCCAGTTTTCCTGTCCTACCTGCTTGGCCACTCAGTCCATGACAGTTTGTATAATCCTTGAATGTGGGTTTCTGTGGCTAAGTATAATGCCTTTTTACACTTAGCTGAGGGACACCTTGTTTTTTTTTTTTTTGGACAGCTAATGCCTAATGGATTGTCAATTCATTTAGGAAACTTTTGCCCATATGCCTTTGTGGTTACATGCTGTATAATTATACTAAACCATTTTGCTTATGATAACCTCACAAGTAAAACTTTGAGTTGAGCAGATAATTTTGAGTAATCAAATAAATTGTTTTCTTCTGTAGAAAACACCTCTATTTTCTTCTAGCACTAATGAATGTAAAAACTGTTCTGAGGTTTAAGTTTCAGAATTAGTGTTGTTTATTTCTATAGATTTATAGAATATGACAGACTCAGCAATGGTTTGTAATAAAGGAAAAAAAATGAAGCCGAAACAATACATCTGAATTTGATTCCTTGTGTCCTAAAAACACTTTTTGGAGTTAAATTCAGCTTTCAAGATCTGTAAATTTTGCAGCATCATGTAAATTAGATAATACATGTAAGTGAAGTAACACTTAAAATTTTGTAAGGGTTTTGGATCATAGCCTCCCAAGGGTTGGAATTAACTACACCTGCGGGCTGGATTAGGACCTTCTCTGCTTTTTTACACAAGTGAATTGTAAAGACAGATTTACATTGTAAGTTTAACTAAAGGGAATCACATCCAGCACTTGAGGAAGAAAACTGCACCACCCAGTATTTGTTAAAACTCATTTTGATAGATAACACTTTGCCTTTAGCAACTTCTATCCAACAACAATTACCCCTCTCTCACTACTGCTACAGCAGCCTGGAGATAAACTCGGCTGTCTCAGCTGCCTTTGGCAGTGCCCACAGAGCAAAGAGCAATTGGAAATCAGCATCATAAAAACACATTCCTGCTGATTTAGAATTTGCTTTGTGTTACTTATTTCTACAGATGTAAGGAGCTGAGTGAGACAAAGTCACATGAATAGTATTGCATGAAGGTTTTAATTTAAGTATAGCAAAAAATTAGAGGTGAGGTGACTTCTCGTGGTCATTTTGTCACTGAAAAGGGAAAATAATTACCGGAAAAATGATATTTTCACTGACAGTACAGGGTAATTAGTTTCCCAGGGAGAAGATGTTGGTAGTAAGGGGCTTTACACAGGGATCCTTTGTCATTTTATGGATGCTCATCTATCAACTGTCAGATTGTTTCAAAAGAGCTCGGGTCATAATGTTTTCCCTTTGCACCTTTCCCATCATGGTGGCCCAAATTTGCCTGAATAACCATGAGTAGTCTTGTTTGCCTAGTCTGGGCATTCACAATGAGGCAGGAGGTGGCCGTGTTGCTGTGGCTGCACAGCGTGGGGGATTTGTCAGGGAGTGCGTTATCAGGGGTTTCTGCACAGGTCGCGCTGGCAGGACATACACTTTCTTTCTGCAGGCAAGGTATGCTCAGCAAATTGAGTGGGACTCCCCGAGGTGGAAAGGCCTCATTTTGGTCCTCTTGTGGGAGAATGTCCTCCTTGCTGTGAGTATTAAAAATACACATATAAATATATACATAAAAATGCCCCAGTTTCATTAGTCTTTCCCACATCATATTTTGGGTCTTCATTCCTAAGACACAATTACTATCTGCCTGTGACAGCAGAATTAATGCAGATAAATATTGAAATTTTTTGACCCTGATCTCTCAAAGGATACAGGTGCCTTGACATTAACAGACATAAAAATGATCACCACTTCTTACAGAGATGGCCTCACCCATAAAGCAATAATGAAAGGGGTTTTGACTAAAACCTAAGGAAGTTTGATGTTGTGAAACAGCAGCTGTACCTCTCCTGCTTTGGCTTCCAGTGGAAGCTGCTGCCTGGTAGAGTGTGGCTCATCTGTACCCCTGGTGCTGTGGCAGTATCTAAGTCCTTGGAAGGCTCATAAACTCTTCCATATCTATCCTGGGAAATCTTTCTTCTCAGCACTTCTCTGTAGATAGAGTTAAACCAGTCCTTGATTCCTGTTGTGCCTGAAATGTCCCAACCTCCTTTTTGCTTTGCTTTTTTTTTTTTTCTTCCCCCTCCCCCCCCCTTTGATTTTTTGTACATCAAAAAAAACTAAATTCAGCTGTGTCACAGACATGTTTTATGAAGAATCCTTTTCTTAGGATTTTTTTCTCCTGAGAAGCTGAGAGGCCTCAGGAACAAAACATAAACATTGATTTTCTGCTTCTGTGGAATGCAACAGGTGGATCTGTGATTGGTCTCATGAAGTTGTTTCTGATTAATGGCCAGTCACAGTCAGCTGGCTCAAACTCTCGGTCACACACAGCCTTTTGTTATAATTCTTCTTCTTGCTTGCTAGCCTTTTGATTAAATCCTTTCTTCTATTCTTTTAGTAGAGTTTTAATATAATATTATATATCATAAAATAATAAATCAAGCCTTCTGAAACATGGAGTCAACATTCTTGTCTCTTCCCTGATCCTGGGACCCCTGTGAGCATCACCACACAGCTAAGAGTGGGCTGCTGTTCCTGGGACAGTACACAGTGTCTTGCAGCAGAACTAGTTTGATTTTAGGTATGTTTATAAATGCTTTCATTGAAATGTCATGAGCATTTAATATTTAATGTTAAGGACAAAATACTTGTCCTTAATGTTAACAATAATGTAAATTGTCAAGGCAAGATTTAACACACCCACCCCGCTTCTTCCTTTCTTTTTATTTGGGACAACTCGTTTTAGTTCATTATTTATTTATAAGTAATCTGCAATCTGGACTTTAAGAATTTCTATGAGAATTCACTGACAATTGCAAAAAAAAGGGTGAAAATGTGACTTGAAAAATCTTTGTGGAGGAGGGAGAAAACCTAAACAAAAATGATTTGTCTTAAAGAGTGGTAATATTACTGCATTTCTTTAGCAACACAAGTAGCTTTATAGTTTGGATTGCTTGTGTCTGTAGCCCCTAATATTTATTTCAGTTCATTAAATGAATTGGTTGTACAGAGATCCTAATATGACAAACATTAATTTCTAAGACTTTTTCTGGATGTGACTTAATAAATGTAAAAAATGAAGGCTGGAGGCCTATAGCTCGTCTCAATTTCTACTTGTGTTTCTCAGTGACACTTAAGAGTAGCTGAAAATGCTCCCTTGATGGAGTCAGATTGCTTCTTTATTAATTCCATTCATAAATACACACTGGGTGTCCAGTGGAGCACTTAAAGCCCTGATAATCAAAAGCTTATTGTGTGTTTGAGAAGCTTGAAAGGGAAACTGAAGTAAATACCAAGGGACAGTAGAATAAAGTTAGAGTTTTTCTTTCTAAGTCAGCAGGAGGTCGTCTAAAGTATAATGTTATGCACAAGTTTTATCATCGAGGCTGTGATGGGGGTGTGAATATGTGTGCAATTACAGTGGTAAAATCAGCATGCCATGCATAGCTAATGCAGCACTCTGCAGATGGTAGCACCCCAGAGCAGCATTAACAGCTATCTGATGGCCTCTGTGTGTGTGAGACATGGAGGACTTGCACCTTTATTTCAGCTCTGCATTTAACTCTGCTCCACTCAAACAGCCCAAGGCAAAATTTCTGCAAAAGCTATTAAAGAATAGAGGCTATTTGTTTTTTTCCTCAGCTGTGTCTTTCTCTAAGGCAAATATTCTTGAGTCTGAATGTTGAGGTTTCCTGGGGGAATTTAATTTGTTGTATTAGTAAGGTTCTCTTCTCAGTGACTGTGTGTGAAGAATGGAAAAGTGGTGTCTGCAGTATAGTGAGGCTGGGTTGCTTGAATTAATCTGGTTACACAGTTTTCTCTCCTTCCTTGAGCTCTAGGGCAGAGTTATAGGGTGATAAAAAGCAAAGACTCTTTCTTCCAGAGGTGCCAAGTGCCAATTCTCCATCCCTGCTGTAAGTCTTCTGTTCTCATCAGCTGAGGACCTGCATAAGCTCTCAGACTACAGCTTTGAAAAAGCAATTCTGGTTTTAGATTCATATAACTTCTGCTTAACTGTAAATTTACTTTTACCTGGGTGAGGGGTGTGCCCTGAGGCTTGGGATCTGTGCAGAGCTTGAATCTCTTTTTGGGTCTTTTCTTAAATCCCAGACCTGGCAAGCAATAAGGAACAAGTTCAGAGGTGGCCTGAGTCTGTGGCATAGATGGGTGCATCCTATGAAGAAAATGATCTGATTCTCCAGCACCTCCCATTATTTTATGGAACCATTTCCATGACGGCATGGCAGCAGAGGATCACACATGAGGAGCCATGAGAAGTACTGAGAACTGCAAATAAATACTTCTCTGAGATAAACAATAACATTGATCTTGGCCGAGCATAACACAGAATTTCTCTCAACACCCCCCTGCCAGGTCCTTTGAAACATCAAGGCCTAAGCAGATCCATTTTTGGGCAGAATTGCTTAGTTGCTTTCCTTTGCAGAAATACAAAACTATACTTTCTTCTTTTTTTTTTCCTTCTACTAATAACCATGAATGATGGCAATGTGAATGCCTTCTATTCTACTCTCCTCATCAAAACTACAAAGAAATAGAAAGATCTGAAGCTTCCAGGCCCCTGCAGTAATAATAATGAGATTGATTTTTCCAGATTACGCACTGGAGAATAAAGCAAGGAGGATGATACTCCATACATCCATAGTAGACAGACTGAGAAGTTGTCTTTGTGACCCCAAATGATTTGGTGGGACAAAAATTGGAACATCACCTCAATATAGAAGTAAATTATGTTGTAGGGGAATGAGGAGAGAGTAGGGTAGCAAAATCAGTGTTTTAGCCAACAAATCTTATTCTAGATAGATTTTCCTTCTGCAGTTATCATTTGTAACCACAAACAATTTTTTCACCTGTGTTCTTCATGAAGGTATGTGATCTCACTCAGCCTACTGCATGCAGAGAAAGAGCTCTCAAAAACTGCTCCTGATCACGAGGAGGAAAAGTGAGTGCAACAGCTATCTTCATTTGCGCAAGACTGTGCTTCCATCTGTTCTCACTGTAGTGCACTGTTGGAACAATCTTTATGTTTCTGAGAATTGTGTCTTCTCCCAGACTAACATCAAACAGAAGAGTAGACCTTTTTCACTGCTGGTGTATGGCAGAAAGGATCGAGATAACTAGGTTGGGGGAAAAAATCTTGTCTTTTGATGCTGATCTAAAAGGGGTCAACAAAATAGCAGGTGAATGAAACCAGTGGGATTCCAGTGTGGATGAAGCAAACCTGGCAAAAGAGAGACTCAGAGATGTGGGTTCTGCCTGGTGCTTCCTCACCAAGAAGAATGCACACTGCTAGAACCCTGCACTGTGTGAGGGTCTGGTGCAGCCACTGCTCTTGGCAGAGGTGGCCTGGACTAGGGAGTGCTCAGTGCATCTGGAGCCAACATTCATCCCACCATTCATCAAGGGGAGGGGACCCTGAACCCTGGCTGGTGCTCCAAAGCAGGAACACGAGCATGGGGATGTGTCCTGTCAAACAGGTGGCTTTAACTGCACACATCCTTTCTGCTACTAATCTTCATTTGCGTGCGTCAAGGGCTGTTTTTTAACATGTCTGTCAGTTTTAGAGCAATATCCCATATTCTCCAGCATCTGCAGGCAAGTGCATAGGAGCTGAACTCTTTGTCATGTCAGGCTGGGGTTTCTGTTTGCATGATAGAACTTTTCATGACATATGAGTTTTTAAATAAAAAAGAGGCAGCAAATCACTTTGGTTCAGACAACGGAAGAGGGGAAAAAAATCCCACCTAAACAATAGATGTTTAAGTAGAAAGTGTTCCAGCTCCTTCTGACAAAGAGCCTCCAGAGGATTACAATGCAGTCAATGTTGCTTTAATTAAATTTAATGCTGTGTGAAATGCACTCTGAGAAACTTTGATGAATGACTGGGGCAATTCATGTGGCTCACTAAAGGGCATCCAGCTCTTGCAGGGGTGTCAAACCACGATGAATTGGTTAGTACAGGCATGTTTATAGACTGCCTAAGGAACCTTGTATCTGTGTGGTAATGTCAGAGATAATGTTATGATTCTCTGGACCTTGGGGGGCTTTGGTGACATGGTTAATGAGCCAGCCCAGGGAGTGTCCCAGTAGGTTACTTGCAGACCTCCCACATCAAAAGGAGCAGCTTTGCCCCTTCAGAGCCTGCTGTCCTCTAGATCTCTCAGCTGGCCCTTGCTTTCTGCAGGGCCACTTTTTTTTTTTTTCTACCTCCTCCCCCTTCTTTTTTAGTTCTTAGTCAACATTAACTTTGGCTGCTGAAATTCAAAAGTTGTTAGTTTTTAAGTTGGTTTCTCTTTGACCCACCTACACAATGGCTTTCAAAGATTTTTATAGGAATAGCAATCTCCAGTTACCCTCCTCCCAAAGCCTCAAAATGATGACAACAATAAAGCTTAAGTGAAAGAGGAAAACAAGGGAGGAAAAAATCTCAACTTTCCCTCTTTCTGTTCCTTCTTGCCCCTTCACAAAAAAAAGGAATGTTTCTCCCATGCAGAGTTTGGTTACAAAGCAATGGGCTATGATAGTACAACTGCGTCTTTTATCTGCTGCACCCAAAAACAGTGAAGGAAAAAAAATCCCACCAAAAAACAGTGGATCAATTGATAAATGAAAGTCTGTAATTCATGTTTGATTTAAAGGGTTGATTATAGGCCTGTGGAAAAAGGTTGCTTAACAATTTCTCTTTGTAAGGGGAAAAACCTCACTGTATGTTTGGTTTAAAGTGAGGTTAGATGGCAAGTAAACATTCTTGTAATAATATAGTGATCTTTGCAAAATTCTTGGTCCAGGAAATTGATGTTCAGTATATTACATCACTGAAGGAGGCAAACATCAAAGTTAATGCAAGACTACCTCAAATGATCCTTATAAAATATAAAAAATCTGAAGTTTTTATTGTACTTTTGAATTTTTAGATGAAAGAAATGAGTCAGGGCTTATGGATTTAATAAATTTCCTATCTCATGAATCTAATGAGAGATATAAATATTCTGTTTTAATGACTATACTACAATGTAACAAGCAGCATGTTAATTGATCTGGCCTGTGGATGTTCCCCAGTTCTGGTAGTTTAAGGTGTGTGTCATGAACTTGGAGCATTTATCTGCTACTGTGCTTGATTTAAGCATTTGTTTGCATCAAACAGTATTGAAGAAATGGTAAACATAAATGTGTATATGTTAGTTTTTGAGTATACTTAGTCACACTTAGGTTGAGTCAAATAGTCACTATGATTTGCTTTCAGATCCTTTTGTAAAGCTTCTTTATCCCTCAAAGTTTAAAAATAACTCAAGCAACAAAACACCTCACTCTAACAAACAAACAAACAAACAAATCCCATCTAGCTGAGTCATTTCTGGCCATCTCATTGTGAAATAGCCAGAAATGGTTGCCTGCTTTCTGCAAATTTTGTGTTGGACAGTTCTGCTGGTGGTGGCTTCCCACGGCAAGAGTGGGGGAAAGGGTAGTGGTAGTGATTTGTGTGGTTAATGATGATATTGACAGGTATTAGGTCTCTTGGTGTTTTGTGAAGGTCCTAGTCACTCTTTTGTAAGTTCATTAAATGTTTAGCTATTCTTTAAATGCAGTTGTAGCACATCAGGTGGTGAGATGAGGAGGCAGCTGTGCCCAGAAGCCTGCAGCGTAGTGGTTATGGCAGATCTTGTTTATTTTAAGCACATGAAGTGGAACATTTCTTTCAGAAGGTTTCAGAACATTTCTTTCAGAAAGGATTTTTTCTACTTTTTCTAAAAGAAGTAGCTTGGCTGTTTGTCACCAAGTCAGCACCACCCTTCTGGTGACACACTGTGTCGGGCTGTCTAACCTGAACCTCTTGCTCTCTTCCCTCTGCAGGCGGGGAGGGCTCTTTGTGGGGGGTAAAAATATTGCAAAATCGTTTTTGTTGAAAAATTATTTACAGAGATTGAGCTGGTTTTTGTTGAGAAAGCAAATAAACACATACATGCAAACAAATATGTTTCCTACAAAGCTACATTTGCTGGAGCCTGCAGAACAAATGCTGGATGAGTGAAGGGTTTTTTTTAAGATTGTTGTAAAGGCCAATGTGTCTTTGAATGGGCTGCACTGGGAGATGCTGCTCACCTGTTCCTGAAGAACTGGAATGACCTCCTGGCCATACTACAAGGAAAATGGGCAGAGCCAAGCCAGGCCCTTCCTTCCTTCTATCTCTCTGTTATCTGAATCAACTATCCAGGTAGAAGCACTTAAAGGGCATTTATTTAATAAGTTACTTGCTGCTGGCCAGTATTGCTGTAATGAAGTTGTAACTAGATCAGAGGGGAAGCAAATGCCAGGTTTGGTTTGGTAACTTGTCTTGCAGAGAAGAGGGGAAAAAAAGCAGAATAAGCTGAGTGGTTTCCAAGACCTTAATCTATTTTTAAATAGGTCTCTCTGAAACTGTAGCAGCAACAACAATCTTTGCTGTAGTTAATGGGCTGTCAGTGTATCCTTTATTTGAATGACTGTTTTCTGAATCAGAAGTTAAAGACATCGTGTTGCTGTCGCTGAGTCAATGGCAGTAAGTCTAACAAAGGACCTTGAAGCCACTCTGAGCAGCAGCCTCTGATGGCTTCAAAGTAACAGCAAGGTCAAGGAAAAGGCAAACATACCTAACAGTGTCCCAGTCTCACCAATGCAGCCACACAGAGTGTTTTTGTCAGCCAAGCTCAGAGCACTTCTTTATTACCTTTAAAGGCTGGAATGGTGCAACAATTAATAAATCTGGCTCACAGAAGTGAGCTTGAAGAGCCAGAGCTGTACATGATCCTGATGGTGGGCTGGTGGGAAATGCTGATGGTCAATGGGGCACTCAGAAGGAAGTCCTGGGGTAGGACAGCTTCCTCCTGGTGCAGTCAGTGTCTACAGCTCTCATGATCTCCTGTGGATATTCCATGCCTTGGTCTTTGAAGGAGTGCAGGATGGATTTTGTCTCTTTGACAACCGTGAAGAGTGAAAGTGGATTGAAATAGAGAGGTGATGTGACATTCCAGGACATCTGCTGTGCTGGGTGACCAAGATGTTTGAGAACTTGGAATCAACTCACCCTCTTGGTATATTCTGTCCTTTTCCAATCATCCTTACAAAGAAATGAGTCTCCCTTTTTAGACTGTTGAGGTCTGGAAAGAGTTAATTAAGTGAAATGAGATTGGACTGGGTGATGCTCAGCTGGTAAATGCCTGTGTGGCAGTGGGGACAGGCAATCAGAGAGAAATTAAAGAATGCAGAGGGGAAAACACGTAGTAGATGTAACGCACCCTTTAAGCAGTGCTAAAGGAACACAATGTCTATTTTGCTAGAGGCAATAGTACCTCAAATGGGATTCCTAGCCCATTCATGCTGGGCCTGTGGGTCAGCCCCTAGCTAGAGACAATTTAAGTTCACCATGTGGCTTGCAGTGGCAGGGTCTGACAAGGTGGGCTGGAGCTAAAGCTCCTTCTTTCAGTTGAGCCTTTCTTGCTTTGACATGTTATAACTGGACATTTAACATGATTTTAACATAGGGGTTTTTTTGTGTTTGGTCTCTTTGCATGGTTTAAAATTCATTTCCAGGCTGTGATCTAATGGCAGTAATTACCTCAGAAGTGCATACGGTACAGGGTATGTTTATTTTTGTTTCAGCCAAGGCAAATGATTACAGGTCTTGGCTTCACTTCAGGATTCAGCTCTGTTGGGAGAGCCAAAAAAAACATCTACCTTTGCAATCTGGCAAGCAGGTCCTAAATACCTTATGTGAATGTTTGATTTAATGATATGAAGGGTAGCGAGAGCAGGACAGCACAGCCCTTTGAGTCTTGGTGTTGCAGTGCACTGCAAATCACTTTCTAACTCTGTTGTGGAGGGAGCCAGTGTCAGACAGTGACTACAACCCCAAGCATCAAACATGAAGTTGCCCACCAATTATCCTGAGTTTCTGCAGTGTCATCTGAGCAACATTGGCAACAGCATGAAAGGCACGAGTAACAAAATTCCTGTGAGATTTGCCTGTGTGTAGGTTTCAGTAGCTATAGGAATAACATAGTCTGTTGCATGCAAAAATTAGCTCACAAAATTGCTTGCTTAGAGCTCATGACAAGCATAGCTGTTCCTTCTTTAAGTATTTCCTGGCATCTGATGAGAGAGGATGGATAAACAGGGAGAACAATCTGCTTTATTCCTGTTGAGCAGTGTGTGGTGATAAAACCCACCCTGCTTACTCTGTCCCTACAGGGTTAACTGAGAACTTTGTGTTTGGTGTTTCTATCAAGGTACAAAGGATTTAGTTTAATTCTTCTGCCTAAGGAATTGCAACATAAAAATCAAATCCTTAATTATGTCTCTAAAGAGCAGAAGAGAAGTTTTCTTTCTCAGTTTAGCTTCTTTGTGATGCGTACCAAAATATGGCTGGATACACGTGAGAAGCACATGAAAGAATTTTGTGGATCCTAGGTTTAATCTTTGGAAAGGAAATGTGCCCTATGAATATCTGACAGCATTGGGGAATCTCTTTGTAAGCACAACTAATGTGATGTGTAGATTCCACATGGGCTTTTCTACCTTGTAACTCTTGGGAAAAACAAGAAGTTGTAGAATAAACTGGGGAGTGCTCCTCCTAATGGTTACCTGAGTAAAGAAATGAGATGGTGATAGTTTCCTTGGAGCTGCCATGAATTTCTCTAGGAACCAGGATTACTAAGCACATCTCAAGGTCATGAAAGGAGGATTTAGCCTACTTTAAACATTATTTTTTTAAAGAATCATGACTATTAACCTTTGGCAGTCTGGATTCAAGACACCTACAAATGCTCAAAACCACTGAAAAGAGAAACTTATGCTTTAAAAGGTTGACTCTTAGTTTCTAGGAAGGAGAGACATGTAGTTCTGGCTGCTTTGATTTTAAGCTTCATTGGCTGAAGTAAAGTTGTTTTGAGTTAATACTGGAAAAGAGAAGATCAAACTCTGCCCTCCTTGAATAGAAAATGTGATTTTAACAGTTTTGTATTTTCTGGCTTTCTCACTTCACAATCTAATGTCTCTGCTACCAGAGATCCTTTTAGTCACATATGTGTTAAGAATTTAAAAGCAAAATATATTTAAATGCAAAACAATATTGCTAAGGGTATGCTCCTATGAAAAAGTACATTTGAGATCATGTACACGTATATGTGTATTGTTACCATATATGTAAGAAAAGATGAGATGATACAGTGGTGATGAGTGAGGTCATGTCTTATATTTTCAAGAATTTTGAATGGTTTCATGAATGATGAAACTCTAAGAAGCAATTTTAGAACATGCAGAATTACTGGGGGTCACAGCCTTTCCAGACTGTGTTACTGGAGCCTTAGATATAATTAATTTCAAATAGTGTTAGCTATAGTTATATAGTAATTATAGATGCTTGTGGAAAATGCCCAAAACCACCTACAGGCACACAGCTGAAATCCCTGCTTGATTTGAGCCACAACAGGAAGGTTAGAAAATCGTCCTTTTCATGGTTTCATGAGATCAGAAGCAATACCTTTGAAATGGTAGTGTAGAAATTCTGTTACACATTGTACAGTGCTCATAAAACCAGGAACTGTTTTGTAGGCTTTCCGGGAATGGGAAGTGGAAGTTCTGAGAGCTTTGGAAAGAGGGAGCTGGAACTTCAAACCTTCCATTATACCTCAGTGGCAGTGCTCCACAAGGTTCACAAACTTTGCACAGGTTTCTCCCAAGTATTTTGAATGTGAGAAGGAATGCAAGAAGCTGTTGCTGTCCTCAGAAAAGAAATTGCCATATTTGCTTCACTGCTGTTAACAGCAGCTGGTATAAAACACAAACTAAAGCCAAGTGTTAGAGGAGCTGTAAAGATGTCTCAATATTACTCCAATGCTGATTTTAAAAAAAGTAAATCTAAAAGCTTACACAAACATTCACGTAGCTATACTGTGCTTTTCCTTGGGGAAAGTAGAACAACAAAGCCTGAGGGTGGTTAGCACTGATGGGAAAGCAGTAATTTTTCTTAGATGTGAGATTTTGTTGCTTTTAACTTGAATGAGGATGAGCATGCAAGCCTTTGAAGGCCCAAGTGTTCCTCCAGCATGAAATCAAAGCAGCAAACTTTACTTGAGAAGAATAGTTGCTCACAACTTAGTTACACTGATCAATGAGATGATTTAGATTTAGGAGGGATGTGTGCAGCAAAGGTCAGAATCTGGGAAGATCTCAAGGCTGGTTTAATGCGCTCATTTCCCCAACTCTTGCTTCCCAATAGCTTCCACAGAGATCATTAAAGTCAGCAAATGCTGAGATCTTCAAAACATTACAGACATCTGTAAACTTCTTTATCTAGAAAAAAAATTATGTGTTTCTTTCTTTACATCCACCAGTAGCTGAGCCAAGGTTGTTTCAAGCGAGGAAGACTTGTAATATCAAAGATTTACTTAATTTTTATTGCTGCACATAAAACATCTGACAGTATTTGCCGAGAAAACCAAAATGCCTCTCTTTGTTTGCACAAGCCAAAGGAAAAGTACAGTGCATCCATCTGCAAATGAACATCAAAGCCCTTTTGCAAAACCAGGGTTGGTGACATGTATTTGGAATACCAGTGTGAGAGCCGCCTGTTTCAGAGTCGTGCGGGTCTCTGCACTTACCCAGCATAATCCTGATTGGAGCCACGTCTTTTCTTTTTTCTCTTTATTACCACTTCGTGGTTACCATCTGTTGATGAGTAGGATTAACAGCACATTTTCAGTGACATTTAGCTCTTTTAACAAACTCTCTTCAGTCAAAGGTTGCTGGCCTGAAAAAAAAAAAAGAGAGAAGTCATTAAGCAAACAAATCTTTGCCAAGAGTTGATGCTAAACATGCCATCACTCTGTGTGAGTTATTCACTGTATATGAAATTTATTCCACAAGACTCTGACCTTGATGTTGATTAACCAGAAATCCCTTCTTGTCTTGTCACTATTAACAGCTTTAGGTGCCTCAAGTGGCCCTTTCTCTCTTTTCTTTTTCTTTTAAGCATCCATTAAGGAAGGCTTTGCCCAATTTGTCATTTCTTTCATAGTGCTGTTCATTGGCACAACCTCTTGAGGCATGAGGAATCGGGGTATTCCTTTAGCCTGGTGATGTATCTCAGGGGAGACTTTTACTGTTTCAGGCAATTGAGTCCATTATCCAAAAAGCCTGAAAGGGGAAATGGGATTTCTCCCTGTCTGTATTCCTGTTTTTGAGGCCTGTCAGTAGCGGTAAGGCCACTTTGTGACTTTCTGGGCAGGACAGAGTTTCAGCACTAGATCTTGTGAGGCAGAGAGGGAGAATTTTATGGCTGTTCTTTACTTGTTCAAGGCTCAAAAGGGCCTCTCTGTAGACGTCAGAGACGGAGCATCAGTAGATTGCCCTTGGGTCACTCAGCTTTGAGTAGACCCCAAATATGGAAGATGGCTTAAAATCACCTCCAGCTCAGTATAAACACAGGATCATAGCAAGAACTGAACATTTCTGGTGCCTGCTGCTAAGCATGAAACCATTTACGGAACAGAAACAATGCAAGCATTCACTTTTGCTGGCAATTTCTGGAAGGGGTGAGGGGGAGAGATCAAGAGAAGAGAAGCACACCAAAAGAAATGCTGGTTGGGTTTTTTTGTGCTCTTTCTGGGTGACATCATATAGTGATAAGCTGAATAGACTGGAAGGGTTGAAAACTCAACTTGTTCTAAAGCTGGCTAGGAGTGGATTGCGTTACAGAATATAACTGACACCTCTTTCTGTGAAGAAAACCTGGCTGCCACAGACTTTGTGGTCACTGGCATGGATTCATTTGGTGCTTTATGATTTGGCTGCATGACACTCACCTCTGACAGTCTCTTGGCACACTCTTTTGTGGTGGAATATGATGTTTATCACCACAGCTGTGGGAGATTGTACCCAGTCTGAAGGGCTTTCAGGATCATTGACAGCCCATGACAGTTCAGCAGGAGTCCTCTCTCTCTTTCCTACTGGTTATACCATTTGAGTGCATCACTCATGGTTGACTGCTCCTTCCATAGCTTGTAAGCAATCCTGCAAAACCAAGCATTCAAAAAAGGCATGGTGTCATTAAGATAACTTACATAATCTTAATTCTGCTCCTTCA
The DNA here is from genome assembly GCF_047830755.1 of Zonotrichia albicollis. Classification (NCBI taxonomy): domain Eukaryota; kingdom Metazoa; phylum Chordata; class Aves; order Passeriformes; family Passerellidae; genus Zonotrichia; species Zonotrichia albicollis. The sequence goes on from NC_133823.1 coordinate 10,350,372, forward strand.
TGCAGATATGAAATATGCATCACTGTGCTATGAGTGGCTGCTACCACCCTCCCAAGCCCAGGTAGGTTCTTTGTCACATCTTCATCCTACGGTGCAAAGCAACCATTCCTTCTTTGGGCTTCAGTTGTTAAATATCCTGGAAAGGCCAATGTAGAGCCATTAATTTCTTAAGGGCATTACTAGGATGCTACTGGAAGTGGTATCCCTGTGTTATGTGTAAGATTGCTAGTGATGGAAGATGCATTAGACTGGCAAATTCTTGTCCTTCTGAAGAGCACTAATGCTGGGGTGGAAGTGGGGGAACATTGGTGTGGGGAAAGTGAGTAGATACAGCTGAAAACCATTGTGCAGTTCTTATTTACAGCACAAATGTACATGCTTACATGCATGCTTTCAGGAAATTGTAGGCAAAACAACATCCTTAACAGGGAATGTGAGCAGCTATTCCAGCTACACCGACAGGAGAACTCAGCAAGCCAAATGCAAAATGATGAGATCATGAGAGAAATACACAATCAAAAATGCTAAATACCTTTGTGACTTAAAAACTGATTATCCTTAATGGTTTGGGGTTTGTCACAATCTATACGTTTTTCAAATACTTTGTTTTTAACAGAAGTACGATTTTTTTCATGAAGCTACCTAAGTGACAAACTTCTGATCAACTTTGATCCAGATAGATATAACTAGTTGATTTTTAAATAAATTATTGTGTATGCTAATTTGCTAAAAGTTTTCAGGTTAGTCTCCTAGCAGTATTTTTTTCCAGTTCGGGCACTATTTTATTTCAGGCTTTGTTTTTCATTGCCTTGTCACATAGGACCTAGTTTGTACAGTCTGTTATTACTTCTTTCTCTAGTTTTGAAAAGCTCCTTATATCTGACTTGCTATGATTTCCTGTGTTATGTGTGAGGTCATTTTGTTATTTGTTGTGTCATAATATCCAATAATCATACTAATTTGACAGGCATTGTTTAAAGGGGAGAGAGGTTGCTTCATTGCAGTGACTACAGCTGATACCATCTGATCATCTCTGCTGTCTCCTGCTTTCTGTGGTTAAACAGGAGGGCAGCATTTCTGCTGATGTTCTTTCCTGCATGTCCACAGGTCAAATGGAAAAGCAACTGTTGTTTTCTCAGTAGAACTCTGGGCATTGCAGAGCATGACCTGCTACTCCATTAAGAAATCTGCAAAAAACTGAGCTGATTGTCTCCGTGCATTAAGCAATTTCTTTGTTGGTTTTTAAGAAAACAGTCAGTTGTTTCTCTTTTTTTTTTGTGTGTGTGTGCTCTCTACCTCTTGAGAGATCCCAGGTTGCTCTTGTTTTCCTTTGTCATATTAAACATGTAAATATTTAAATCTGAGTTCAGCACATCTTGCCTGGAGATTGATGATGTGGGCTTTAGGCTCTGATTGTCTAGGCTGCAATGCCATTGGGTATGTGCATGGCAGCACATATTCAGTAACAGGTTATTTGGTGCCTTCCCCTAGGTCATCTTTCATGTGTGTTTTCCCACATACTATTTGATTTCCTTATATTAACTATAGAAGAAAAATTGGCTGACAGAACTGCAGCCTTTTCTGCAAGTCATTTATATTTCTCACAGCTTTTACCAAACACCTGGACAAATCAGTTTTCAATAACACAGTATCATAGACTGGCTATGTGCTGAACACCTCTGACCATCACCACCACCATCATGACCAAGATTCCTGTTTGGGCACTGCCAAAAGGCAGTTTTAGTCACAGACAGCTCCTCCTGCTGACCTCGTCATTGGCATCGAGATTTTAGCAATATTTGAGGCTCTGATGGCAATAGGATGTCACAGTTCTGTGTTAAATGGCCAAGTAAGACATCATCTGTTCATCCTATTTAATACATACTTAAAGAAAAATTATGCAACCAAACTGGATTACTAAAGTTTAGGGTTTATTTAGCTCGTTATTGAACTGTCTTCTAGTTTCTGCTTTGTGAACAAAGACGATACAATATTGACCAAATTATCTTATCTTAATACAAAGCTGTGGTACATGAACAAGCTGAGGGAATTGTAGAAATCCTTGTAGTTTTCTAATAGGATAGTTGGCTAGGGAGTTGAGACTAACTCAGCAGCACTGAATATTTGCTAGCATGTGTTGTTAAAGTATTACAGAGAGGCTCTAGCATACACAAGGTATATATGATATCACTATATATGATATAACTACAGAAACACGGCCAGAAAACATCCGAGATGACTATTTTGCTATCAATTTCTGACATAATCACCATTATTCAGATGTTTTCCTCTTTTTTGAGGGAAGAGGATGGAGGTTTGAAGTTCAGTTGCAAATTCCCGCTGGCAGCAACAGGATGGTGCACATTGCTAGAGAAGATGTAGTGATTTCTCAGGCTTTCTTTCTGCTAGCTATGAGAGAATAAGCTGTGCTATATTTTATTCAGAATTAGCAGCACTGCTGATATGCTTGATGTTTCTGACACCCTGCTGGGACCTGGTGTAACTGGCTTTTTTGGGGTGTGCAGGTGAAGAGGCTCACAGGCTGCGCAGAACACAGCCTGTGTGGCATTGGCTCCCCTGTTGATTTAGTTTCATTTTCTGTTTTTCTGACTTACTCAACTGCCTGTAACGGCATTAAAGTATTCTTTTGATCTTTGTTTCCATGTGTTCACTAAAAACAGTTCTACAGTTCTAGAAAGCCTTTATGCCAAAGGAACATTCAGAGTGAGAGGCAGCTCTTGGATTCAAAAATCATTGGCTAATTGCATACTTGACTGAGCCTTGTTTATAATAACCTCTACTGAGAGAGCCTTTGCTGGGAACTTAATGCAAAATCTCTGATCAGACAAATCCATTCAGGTGAAGTGCATGAGTCCTACCTTGGACAGCAAGTACAGACAAGCACCTATTGTTACATCCATACTGGGCTGTCAGAGTCATATTTCCTGCCCAGAATTGTGTTCATAGGTACAGACAGAAGCAACAGCTCGGGACATAATGCAAGGGAGTAGGGAGGGAAGCCCAGGCACTGGCAACTAGAGGAGTACATGACTGTGCTTCCCTCAGGAACTGAAGAACTAAACTGCTGGAAAATGCTTTAGCTGGAACATTGATATCTCAGCAGGAACAATCTCAAAAATTTCATATTGATACATCCTCCTACATTTCAGACTGACCTACTCATTCACTGTTAAACTCCATGTTCATGCCAAGGTCTTACCTACCAGACCAAAATAATCTCTTTACCTCCACACCTTGTCACATTGTCCACTTCAATCTGCCAACACACACTTGCTGAAATAGACTTCTGTTTTCACAGGTCAGGATAACTGACCTTCCCACTCCTCTATGCCTTTCTTGACTTCGTGAGCCCTGCCAAAATTTTATCATCATCTTCCAAATCAGAAACAACTTCACTGCTTCAACTGCTTTCACTTAATTCCTGCACTCATTCCCTTCCCATTCTTGCTGCTTGCTGTTTCAAATCTGCATTTATGTTTATGTGGCTCTAGTGAAAACGATTGAGTATTAATTATTTCATACATGGGAAGGAGGGAAGAAGGGGAAAAGATTATCTGGAATAAGATCTTAAGAAATTTGATTTTTCTGTAGTATTGTTACTGAAGAAGAGTTAGAGCTCACACATATTAGAGGAGAGTACTTTGTCATTGAGAAAAAATCAGCATTAGTGACAAGCAACAAAAGTATATTTCCTCCTCACAACAACTCAGAGTGCCAACAAATTGCACCAGTGAAGTCTTTTTAGAACTGACTTCCAAAGAGAGTGATTTTGGGGGAGAAATCAATCTAACTACATTTCATCACGCTGGAATGGGTAGTGAGGATTGCCCACACATACTGGATCTGCTGTCCTATGGAAGTGCTGATTTACTTAATTCAAGCTACAATTTTAAATGAACTGAGGATATTGCAAGCTTCCAGGTGTTTGGTGTTGAATGCTCTTATAAAATTATGCTGTCTTGGTTATCCCCTGTGTAGCTGGTGACCAGCTTTTTGCAGACTTTTTTGAGAGGATGATTCAGCCCCTTCCTGCACCCTCCTCATTGTCTTATTCTCCTGTCTGGAAAAGTTTGTGAGAGTTTTATGGATATAAATGGTCATCAAACCATTAATTTATCTCCAGAGGAGGCATTGTATATGCCAACCACCAATAACAAATTTAGAATATTAAGTACTGATCTTTTCTATAACAGGAAAAACAAATCTTAAAGTCATTAGGAGCACTTGAAGCAAGAAATGCATATGATGGTATTGTAATGTAAAAATGAATGGCTTACAGTGCAGGCAGACTTCTTTAAGCACAGGATTGACAAAAATCATGTAGAAAGTGGCCAGCAAAATGGTGGGTTTAATGTTCAAGGATTTGGCGTTCCATGATCTGCTGTCTTTTCCTACTGTGTAAGAAGGGAGCATGGTGCAGACTGATGGGTATTTCCTTTCTCTTACAGAAATCCTGAACCTTTGCTGTCTCTCAATCCAAAGCCAGACAGCACTTTTGTCATTTGAGTTCTCCATGTTAGCTCAGTGTTTTGTTAGAAAGCAGTCTGTGACCAAGCTGAGTGTGGCTGATTTTTATTGGAAAGGAATTGCAAGACAAGGCTTATAAAAGGTTTCTCTTTCCTATCTCAGTAGTTTTTGCCTTTTTTTCCCTGTATTCTATGTGTTTGAAGAAAAATATTGAGTAGCATACAATGAACAGCATCTCTGGCAGAAACTGATGCTTCCCAGCAGCCTGAAAGGCAGGAAGAGCTTTGGATTTAATAGACAGAAAGACAAGAATAAATTTATCTTATGCTTTGTACCGTGTTGATGGCTAATAGCTCTTCCAGCATCAGAAGACTAAAAATCATAGCCCGAAGTTATTTTTGGTTCTCATTCTAACCATTGGTGAGCCAGCTCAGAGATGGCAGCTGCTTGGTTCTAGCCTTGTGAGATTCACCTTCCTTTAAGCCCCACCAATCCATAGGGCCTATGTGAAAAGCATAGCATTCTAGAGAAGCTGTCATATACAAGCTGGAGGGCTGCTTCTTTTTTTAAATCTTATTGCAAATTGCCTCAGATTTCCTGAGGGAAGAGAATCATGAACGGCAGTTCCACATCTGTCATCACTGTTTTACTCACAGATCCTCTGGCTTGACAGCATCTCAGAAGAAAATTGCCTGCACTTGCCATGCAAGTTGCAAATGTACATAAAATCATCTTGGTAAGTCTTTGTAATACAGCTGGAAGAAAATTTCCTGCCTCCAGTGAGTATCCACCTTTGAAATGCTTTTGCTTTTATGTTCTATTCAGTGAAACTCTGTAAGAATGTGTCTAATTGTCACTTAAAAACTCCTTTGGATCTGTGACTATACCAGAACTTTTAAGCCATGCTGAATTTGAGGATTCAGTTTTTCTATCAACCCTGCAAATGTTGTAACTCTCCTCCATTATTTGTGTATTGTTGATACATAGCACTGCACCTCCATAAACACCTCAGCTGAGATTACGTCTTTCAGAGCCAGTAGTATATTACTTGCCTGTTCAGCAGTTTTTGCAGCACTTGAACCAAATTCTTTCAAATCAATAGTGCTGTGCTGTGATGCAGATTTTCAGCCACTCTATTCAGCAGACACACAGAGTTACTTGATCTCAGATCTTTCAGTGGTAACACATCTCCCACTTTCTTCATAAATTGAATTAAATTGTTACTTCTTTACCTTGTCTTCACAAGCAAATTTAGACATCTCACTTTTCACCTTTCATTTTAAGTAGAAAAAACAATAGTACCAATCACTTCAGTATCTTCATGGCTTAAGAGATGGCCTAATAAATTAATAGAATTTGCAGCTGCAAAGGTCTTTTGGTTAAGTTTTTCTAGCCTACTTTTGCAAACTACTCTTAAGCCCCACGAGATCCTCTGAAATAAGCCTGGTATTATTTGTCTTAGGCTAATAAATGAGGTACATAAAGGCTGTGAGACCTGTTGAAAGTTGGATAAGGCAGTGTTAGTGTAAGAAAGGGGGCATCCATGTACTTGACTGACTAATCCTCATGCTGTTACCAAAGTACATATCCCATGCACTGAGTGTTTCTGCTGACAGAAAATGGTTACACAAAATATCAGGTTCAATCAAGAAGAAATTCTTCAGCTAATGATAAGCTGGTAAAACTTTTGCTCTTGTTACTGTGACTATAACATAGATTTCTTTCCATTGAGAAAATCTGAGCAGTCTGAGCCCATACATTATTCCACATTGATGGTGGAGTAACTGTCCCAGAGATTGCTCGGCAGCATAAACTGCTGCTTCACTTCATCAAGCCTGAGTGCTAACTACTTCCCATTAACTCAAATGTTCCCAGGTTCAGGATCAAGAGAACTTGCTTAAGCAAAGCATCTGTCTGAGTTCATCTCAAGTTAATGTTCCATACAGTGAAAGGCTGACAAGGGAAGAAGGGAAAGCCTTAGCACATCTGTATCTTCCACCATATAGAGGGATGGGGAAAGAAAAAAAAGAAATAAAAATAAGCTTTTTGTGAGCCATCTCTTTACAATTCTGTCTTTATTTGTTCTGGTACTCAGAAGGGTGAGAGAAGAGATTTGTACTTACATCACAGAGTTAACACCCAGGAATTTGCAAGCCTGAGGCCCGTGAACCTGATATATGAATCTACGAAATGCAGGGCAGACCTGGAAAGTGTGTGGTGGCTCTTGTCCAAAAGAACAATGATAATGCCATATAGGCAATACAAGATTTTGGGTGCCCATTTCACAATATATACAAGAGGGGAAAAATTATTCAGATGACCTCTCCATCTGAGAAGAGGGATAAGTGGAGTTAAATGCAGACACATATTTCAGTCACAAATTAATATTACATCTTCTCAAAGAGCTCACATTTTACTGACCACAGGATGTTTGAATCAGAGGGATGCATCAGTTCATGCAAGCATAATGCCATCATCTCATTAGAGCTGTTTCTCAGAAACAGGAATGGTCTGTAGTTTTCCTTATGCAATTCTACTACGGAGGACAGCCTTGTTGCACTCTTGGTTTTGGGTGTACCTAAAGATATGTCAGGTGTCACAGTCATAACCATGCACCACAAACAGGCTCTCCAGAAGAGTTAAATGTTTAAAAGAGGTGAGCACAGATGTGAGAGCTTAACAGTCCCCCATCCTTTTCTCAGTAAAGACATTTCATGGTCCTCTTCTTGTTTGCTTGGTGACTAACTTCCAGCAAATATTCTTTAGCTGCCTATCTAGCATCTTTTCAAAATTCTTGTATCCATGTTGTCCCTTGCCTAGGAGTTCCTCATGTTTCCACCTTTCTGTGTGGAGAGCCATTTCTTTCTGTCTGGCTTGAACTTGACTTGTACCTTCATTTTTCCTGCCTTCTAAGATGAGAAGAAACTGTTGATTCCTATATGCCTGCTCCAAACTACTTTATGTTTGTCAGCCTTGTCACATGCCTAAGTTGTCTCTTTTCCAGACTAAATGGTTCCAAACTGTTCAGTCTCCCATTGTGTGTTTGCTGTCAAGGCTCCATAGATGTAATACCTTCAGTCAAAATCTTAAACTTGCATATTGGCATGAAAACCATAATAGAAAACAAAAGGAAAAAATATCTCAATTGGAAGAGAGGATCTCCATCTGCTCTGGAGCCATGATATGGGGAGGACAAGGAAGTGCAATTGGGGAAGAGTTTCCAAAGAGACCATCAACGCCATTATCTGAAATGTAAGGACAACACACATAAAGAATAACTTTCCCAGCCCCCCCCCCCCCCCCCCCAGGGATTTCTAGGAGCCTCAATAATTTTATTCTGAAAACAAGAAGCTTTTTTTAGAATGAGGATGGTAAAACACTGGAACAGGTAGCCCAGAGAAGTAGGGGCCCCATCCCTGGAAAAACATCCTTGGTCAGGTTGAACACAGCTTTGAGCAACCTAATGTACTTGAAGCTCCTTGAACTGTTCCATGAAAAAGCGGTACTAGAATATAATAGATTGTCATTACACATAATCTCATTACACAATCATTAAGCATAATTTTCAGTACAATTGTATTTTTCACTTTTTACCAGTTCCTCTAGTATACACACTCTCTGTGATAACAGCATTGTACTTCAGTGTTTTCCACAAATACCCTCCCTCCTATGTAGTCATAGGGTATCTTCGTAAAAAACCCCAGCCCTCTGGTGTGATGGAATTATTTCCTTGCCTCTGGGTTTTCCTATTGCTGCAATTCCCTTCTCATGTCACCTGGTGGCTGCTGAACCCTTCTGCAGCTCAGAATGTGCCATTTGTTCCTGGGAGCAGCAGACACCTGACCTCCGAAGCAGTCCCAGGAGATATAAGGATTTATGTTCTTTTCTTTTTTTTCCTAATTCCTAGTGATGGAATCTGACTCCATAACATTTCTGTGAGAAAACCAGACAGTGCTTTTCCATGGAAAAGGAGAAAGAACAGGCATAAATATTCTCATTTTGAGTTACCTCATGCTATTTACACATAATTCCTCTTGATAGTTTGATGTGAGAATCAAGCCTTTAGTGTGAGGAAATACTTGATTCTTCATTAACAACCTCCCCTGCACAGCTGCATCAATAAGTAAATTGACTGGGTCCAGAAAGAGCAAGGTAATTATTTTCAACAGTGTTTGATGACCAAATCCTGGTCTTCACCCAAACTGGGTACAGCCCAAAGCAGAATTTGAGGGCACTGTGTGTAATTTGCACTGAGCAGAAATTACTCTGCAGCAAGCCTAATGTCAGTAATTTCTTAGTTTCCTTTCAAAGGATCAAGAGGGAACACTGTCCCATATGCATAAATGAGGGAACTATTTTCATCCTGTGACAAAGAGGGATTTTGTTTGCCAATTTGCTTTGAATTGGCTGGAAAAGTGTGTTACTATTAATCTTGAAGCTTGTGGAGTGATGAGGGTTTTTTGTGTTTCGTTTTTGATGTGTTTTTTCATTCTTTGGGGGTTTCTCATAATTCCAGTAAATTCATCCTCAGAATCCTAATTTCTTTTTGGCCTAGCATGGTTGTTAGAGGTGGGTGTTGTAGCAATACATTCTGTTGAATAAGGACAGATGGTTTTTACCCTTGTCTGTCATTAGCCTGGTTTACAATAAGAGGTGTGGAAAAGGCACACATTTCCCACAGGGCAAACACACGTCCAGGTGAGGGCTTGTGTTTAAAAGGCACATAATTAATAGCTGTAAAGAGTCTGCTCCTCTAAACATAGCAAGGAGGTGATTTTCACTTGAGCAAGTACTACTGGGGAAGAGAGTTTTACAAAAGAGAAACAAAAGAAAATATTTGCTCAGGAATTTATGGTCAGGAGTCCTGTTCAGAGAGAGTAAGGTGTGTCCTCTTACCTCTTTCAGGTATTTCTATCAATTTCTTTTAGAGGATCTTTGGAGGGATGGGTGAGCTGTCTTATCTGAGGGGCTGGAGGGTGGGAGGGGGGTGTGCAAGCGCACAGCCCCACTTGATAAAAGTCCATGAGAATTGCAGCTGGCACAAGGATGGTTCTTGTTCTGTTTTCTTGAGATAAAAGACCCTGCAGAAATAGCAGCCAGGACGTGACCTTGTAGGCCTGAGGACAGGGAAGGCCAGCTGGCCACTAGATCTAGTGGAGGACATACAACCCCCTCTCCATGGACAGAGTGCTTAGGGAGGCCCTTGAGACCCCTAGAATCAGAGCCCCCAACACTTAGCAATTAGAACTCGTGTGGCTCTCTCTGCAGGCGGCCTCTGACCAGCGAACAGCACAGAGGTTTGTGAGAGAAGAAGGACTGCTTCTTTTGAAGCATGGCTCATTGACAAAAAGGTGCAAGGGAGTAGAAATAAAAACTCAACCACTTTGAATGACTGCCCCTGAATGTTTGTGGGAGGGTCATACTCTCCCAGGACAGGGTATTGCTCCTGACAGCATTATTTCAGTGTTGCATTTCTCTTGCTCCTGTGATATTGTCTCCTTCCCAGTTGTCTTTCAGGACTCTGTCAGATTTGAGGACGTACTGTCAGTGCAGTACTGCAAGCTGGGAGCAGCTGTCCTGTACTCACAGGTAGGTGTGCAGTGAGCTGTGCTATGGGAGAGCACTTCTCTTTCTGCTCCACTGCAGCAGAGCACCTCCCCAAAAGTCTGCCAGGGCTGAGAGATGCCCCTGCTAGTGCTTCTCCTTGGTCCTGACTCCTGTCCTGCAGTGAGCCCAGCAAGGGTTTGGGTTTCTCTTCAGCCAGCTTTGTGCAGCCCTGGGGAGAGAGAGGGAAGAGATGGCTGCAGCAGGATGAGGAATCTGACAGAGCCAGGGCTTTGGGGGCTGGCTCAGCTGGGACAGGTCTGCAGGACAGGCTTATGGTTCCTCTGAGAGACTCCCAGAGCACCTCTGTGTTTGGGTGCTCTGCCTGCTTCTGCCCAGACCTCTTGTGACCTGCCTTTTAAGTCCTTCTTCACTGCTCATTTCACTTATGACACTTGGCTTTCATACAGCTCTCAGAGCAGCTAAGACTTGAGGATGAGGAAGGTGTTCCTCTTCCCTCAATCTTTATACCTGTGTAGTTTTCTAAGGAGTATATATACTACCTTCCACCCCAACCCCTTTGTTCCTTCCTAAATTTACACTTCATTTTCTGCACTGCAGATGTAGAGACAGCCAGCTTTCTGCCTGAGGCTGTGAAATGGCTGGAATGGAGAAAAAGAGAGGCCAGACCTTAGCTGAAATGTGTATGTGGGAGGGAGGAGGTGTATGGGGGACAGGGAGCATTCATGGAGCCCCATGGGGAGGGACCAGCAGCCTGTGTGGCACAAAAACATTTTAAACTCACAACAGGGGAATGTTCTGTGGATTGAAGGCTTCAAAGAGAGAGCCTGCCAGCTACAAAAAACAAATCTTTAAATAACTGGGAGGAGGATGAGAAAAAGTCTGAGCGGCTTGCTTGCAGGAAGAGAGACGGCTTCACTCAGCCTGGGTGGAAAACTGTGTAATCCCATTGGCTTTGGGAACCTTGCAAGGGCTCACACCTTGGAAGAGTTTAGCCTGCTGGGTCTAACGGCCTTATTCAGGCTGAATAATTCTTTTGTCCCTTCTCTGCATCCCAATTGCAGCAATAGGCACCAAAACGTGTGTTGGTCTTGGTTCCAGTGCGGCAGGTTTACTGGGCTTGTGTGAGGGATCCTTGTTAAAACTGCATTGCTGAGCTGAAGGGAAAGTTCCTTCAGCTTTCCAAAGAATTCTCTTTATGGGCAGAGTTCAAGCTAGGGAAATGCCAGCCTGAGAGGTGGAACATAAAGTAAATTACCAGCAATGGAGTACAAGGAGATATGATAAATCCTTTACCACTGATAGTAGACTGCCAGATATATTATGTATTTAAAAGGAGTTCTCTTTAACAAAATAATTATAAAATATACTTTATTAATTGAAAGAGCTTATTGCTCCAGAATATTCGTAAAAACCCTGCCATGAGAAATGTCCTTTAGTTAAATACACATCAGCCCTAGTCCCTATATCTGTATAACAATGAGCATTTTTTGGTTTTAGAGGAAATTTTTAACATTCATATTTCCAACACTGCTTACCCAGTAGATTCTTGACTGAGTGAGAGGGAGCTTGAAATTATTCTGGCCCCATCTTGAACCCTGTGCCATCATGACACAGAAGCTGATGGCACCTGGCCTCTCCTTGCAGCTTCTACAGTGTGTTCCATGTACTTCTGTTTCTCCAGCTGACCCTTAAATAGTGTCCTCCGAGCCTCTGATATGAAACAGAGAGTGAGAAAATACACAAGTGTTAGAAAGCCCAGTGTCTCTGTAGGGGCCAAGAATTGCCCGCTCTTTGGGGTTTTGTTCCAGTATAATTTCTTATGTTTCTTTATGTCCCAGTATGATTTTCTTCTTCCAGGACGGCATTACTTGATTTGGAGTTTTTTTACCTTCAGTGCAGGCATATTATTTCAAATATCTTCCTCAGACTGCAACACGTAGTTCATCTGAAATGTAATGGGCAGGTAGGCATGAAAGAAATTGATTATACTTGAAAAGAAAGATGAAATAGATCTGATGGTAAAGCTATCCAGCATGTTTTAGGTTTCTCTCTGTAGTTTAGGTAGAAAGGACTGTTCTTCTGCCAGTGTAAATATATAAATTTTAAAGGAGATGTCAAGGACTGCCTAACATACAGACAAAAAAAGTTTCCCACATCTGCCCTTATAATAGCCCTATGTGTTTGTATTCTACTTATTTATGCATTCGCATTTGGTTTATTTATGAGATCTTTGCCCAGAAATGTTCCCTTATTAACTCTATATGGCTCTATATGGTAATTAATATATCACTGTGATATTCCATCTGTTATTATTTCTCCAGCATTTGCACCTATGAGCCCCAACCACGATCAGAGGCTCATTTGGATCCAAGGATCAAAGCCTCTTTTGTACTAGGTACTCCACACATGCACAGAGGGTAGCTGAGGCTTTCAGTCTGAGCTCAGAAATAGGGCAAGTGTCAGTGAAGGGATGGGCACTGGCCCTTGGCACTGACCAGCCCATCCAGCAGTGCTGGGGAAATACAGCAGTGATGGAAGTCTGGCCCAGATCCTCTGCAGTCCCTGCACCATTCTGCCTCTCCTCAGTGCTGTGGCATCTCCAGAATGAGAGGCATGATGTGGCTGTGATTTCCTTGATGCATTTGGGCTGTAATAAATCACCCACCCAAGGCCACAGAATGGGACGTAACAACTGCACCCAGGGCTGTCATCTTTCTGCTCATAAAAATGGAATGACACAGCAACTTGTTAAGCAGGCTGAACAACAAGGATTCCCTAATGTGAGCCATGTTCCTGTGAGCTTTTGTGCACCAGAAAGTGCCTGCTGGGAGCAGTGGGAGCTGAAGTCCATAGTCTCCTCTGTAGCAGGCGGGCGAACATGAGAGCTGGCTACAACAGTGATGGCACAAAAGATGCTTTAAAGCCCAGCTGTGTTTATGGCAGGAAGCTGGGAATAAAGGCTCATGCCCACAGAGGTGCAAGGAGGAGGAGAAAAAGGAAGGGGTAGTGTCAGTGTTGTTGAGGTTTATGAATCCAAAGCTAAAGTAAACATAAATAACCTGTAAAGTGTGTGGAAGTAGAAGGAACATTTTAATTCAGCTTTGCAGATTGTGAGCAAGTGATTCTGGCAGGCCAGGGTAATGTTTTAACTGCTATGGTGATGATGTTATTGCTGTGTATTCTGAAAGTAGAGAGAAGACTATCTTTTGTTGGAATACCAATGCATTAATAATTATAAAATAAGCTTCTCCAAACTGCTGTCCAATGGAAGCAGCCTCCATAAGCAGTGTGGCATTCATGCTGTCAGGGACTCATTATTTCTGTTCAGTGGTGGCAGGAAGGCACCAGCTTAGCTGTAAATATTGACAGCAAGCTGAAAATCTGCTTGAGGGGAAAAAAGTAAGCACAGGCAGTTGAGAACTCAACTTTACAGTTTTCTGATGGCAAAGGCAGAGATTAAGTCATTTATGATATCCAGAAAATGCTAAAGGAAACAAGAAATGGAACATCCAGTTTCAATAGCTGTGGCGGGAACAAAATCTTTCCACCTGAAGCGAATGTTAAAATATTTTCTTTCTGATCTTCTTCCTTGGAGAAGGAGACTTTTGTCTGTATGTGGTTGGGGATGGTGGGAAATCATAATTTTCAGTATTTCAAGTATGAAAATTAAAATATGTTTATTAGTCTGAATGTCATAGTAGTGTCCCATGGCAATGGTACTCCATGGAGTACTCATGTTTCCACTCTGCTGCTTGGTTTGCATCTTGCCATCTGACCCCCAGAACCATCTTTCTGCAGAAGTGGGAGGATGGAAGGTGCCATTCTGTGCTCTGCAACATAATGTGTTTGGATGATCTTTTACTTGCAGAGAACCCTGTGAACCCAGGTATGTTGATATTTGAGGAATGTTTTCAGGGGAACAATTTCCCAAAGCCAGGATGAAAGACGTCTTTCAAAAACAGAATGAGAATGACAATTTCATAAAGTTTTCCTGTGAATCACATGAATAATCTAAAACAAAAACACCAAAAAAAAACCCCAAAAAACCAATAACAACAAAAAACCCCCAATGAAATAAAAAAATAAAAAAACAAACAACCCAGAGCTGGTTTTAAGCAATTACCTCAGAGGCCATTCATCTGCTTTGTTCAGTCTCGAAGAACACCAAATACATCTTATTTCCAAAAGAAACACCCAAAGGAATAATTGTCCAACATGTCTCCATGTATTTGTGTTGCTGGTAGTTTTTTGGCCACAGACACAGCCCGTGCTGTGCACGGCTCCAGCCCCAGGGCTGCTCACTCCTGGTGCTGTGGCTTCAGGGGCAAATCTGCTTCTCTTGCATAGTGGCCTGGCTTTTGGTAAGTCAACACCAGTGGCTTTCCAAGGTTGTCTTTAATTCTTATTTTTCCTTCTTTTCCTTTTGGTGAGTCTACATGCGGCTGTGATGTGGTGCCCAGGCATCCTACTTGCAGGGCAATTGAAAGGCCCAATATGAGTGTAGTGTGCTAGGTCTGGGAACAGAATTTTTATTTCAAGTTACCTTAAAAGACACTTTCTGTTGGGCTCTTCTTTTTTCAAGGGTTTTCACATAAACCACAAGTGTGTTCAGAGAAAATTTTCTAATTTAATAAAGGCTTTTAAAATTCTCATTATGAAAACAGGAAAAAAGGGCACTTTTGTTGATAGATGTATCTTTGGTTTTCAGTTTACTGGTATCTATAAACATTTAGAATAATTCTTCTTATTTCTAGCTGGGGATTTCTTATGCTCATGTGTAAATAAACCACAAAGCCATAAATAAGCACTTGACACTTTGAATGGGTTTTTGAAAGCTAAATGCAGGGGCACAGTTGAACTTCAGAAAGAGTACTTACAAGCAAGGATTTGCAAGGATGTACTGACATTAAGGCTTGCTAAAGCCTGGCTGTAACTTTAGCCAAAATAGTTATAAAGAACTCTTGTGCTGATGCCTCAAACATATCACCTTATTACTGCCTATATCCTGCAGTTTGAGAACTGCCATCCAAGGAAAATTGCAGGACTTAGAGCACATGACTGGTAATGAGAAACATTCCACTTGAATATTCAATCAGTTTCGCCTTAATTTGCAGTGGCTCAGTCAAGGGCTGGATTGAAAAGCTTGTTTTAGAAAGTGGTTTCTTCCTAAATATCTGCAGCTCTGCCAGGGCGAGGGACAAATGCTCAGAGCAGCATTGTGGCAAAGTTAGGAGGAGCACTGCGGCTTTGTCCCTTCTACACTGATGGAACCAGGGAAAAGGCAGGGTCTTAGGAAACACAGTGCTTTTACATATATGATGGTATGATATGTAGTAAAGGGCCAGGATTTACATTTTGATTGGACAAGGCCTTATGGGCATCTCTCCAAAAAGACCATACGGCTGTGAGGGTGCTCATGTTTTACTGTGTGAGGAGGGGCAGAAGAGGGAGAAAGTGAAAATTATTTTGCCAAAGTGGTTCTTGTCTTGCAAAAAGAACTTGGACATAAATTTTCTTAAATTCTATGTGAATACTCAGGATAAATATTGTGTTCAAACTTTCCTGGCTGTTTCAGCGTGCAAGATAAAATCATCTTCATAACTACTATGAATGGTCTTTCAGTCCAGATGCAACTTTATTTCTTTATCTCTGTGATTAGGCATGTTTTACTAAACTTTATTTTATTGCAGCTTCCCAGAAATGCATGTTTTAATATACCAGACAAGAATAAGCAATGAGCTCATACACAGAAAAAAGTCTGGTTTATACTTATTGAATATACATGCTCTGTGTTTGCTATGAGTTTAATATGTATGTCATGCATTCTACTAAACAATTCAAGCATAAATGGAAAACTTGGGTAATAATGGAAAGAATCTAAAGCTTTTGAATGCAAAAGGGCTTGGCAGAAACATAGGTAGGAGGTAAGAGCTCTGATTATGCTGTTTATACTTGTTTTTAATAGCAAGCTCCCCAACAGCCGTTGTGATGGAAGGGCATTTTGGAAGATCAATACAGGTATTTCAATTAGCTGGTACATGTGACACAAGAAAAGATGCTTATTTTATTGAAAGCTGAAAACAGAAACTCTACAGATTTTGTAACATATATGGAGAGAAAGAGCAGAATCCTTCATGTTTAACAATGCAGGTCTAGCTCCAAAAAGTAAATTTAAAAATAGCAGTGTGAATCATCCAGCAGTTTCATATCAAAGGTGCTTATCTACAAGCAATCCAATGGTTTTCCTTACTCTCAGCAGCACAGTCTCCCTGGAAGCTGAAAGTCAAACTGTTTCTTTGGCTCACACCTCAGCAACAGTAAGGATTGGCCCATTAAAAGCTGCAGCTTGGTCTATTACCCTGTCCATGGACTTCAGAGGGTATTGCTTCAGTTCCCTTATGTTTAAGAGCTTGGGCCTTTTCAGGAGTTGTTGTTAGTGTTGTTGTTTGATTTCTTTCATCTTTGGACCTGTTGGTATCCTTTAGAGCTCAGACATCTCAAGCTCTTCCCTGCATTACCAAAGGTAGAAGAAACAGCAGTCTCTGGCTTTACACCTTTCCAAGGAACAGAAATTGGCCCCAGATGAAGCAAAGCAGATAAGCTGACTATCATCAACACATGGCACAGCAGTGCCATGAAGTTCCCACATATACGTAATCCTCCTTAAAGGGCTATCTGAAATATCTTGTTACATCCAAATCGAAAGGTCCAAAATGAAACATTTTATTGGTAAATATGTAGAAAAGGGCTTGCAACAAGGCCTTGTTTGGACATTTTTTGTCCTTCATACAGTGTATTGTGCATGAAATGGACAGGCTTTTGGACTCAGGCATGGCAGTAGTGGGGAGATAAAGCCCACAGACCTTACTGTGCAGTAACCAATGATGAGTGTTGGCTGATAGGAGAGCAGAGAGCAATCTGTGAATGCACGGGGCAAATACCTCCCCTCAGGCTGGGGTTTTGCTTACACATCAGCAGGGCAGCTGCAGGAAAGCCCTGATGCCAGGTGAGGAACTGGCATAGTTCAATTGCTTGCACTCTCATCTGCTCGATTAAACACAGGATTTGCTCATGTTCTCTAAATTACTTGGGATCATTTACAGTTGTAAAAATATGCTGTTACAAAAGCTTTGTTGTTCACCTTTAGGGATGAGTGTGCTCAGCCCTGACAATGTTATCTAGAGAGAACAGCAGCCCAAATCATCTCAAACATGCTTGCAATATAACCCAGCTTCAGGCGAGGCTCACTGACACCAGGCCTGTGAAAGAAAGGAATGAAAATGAAGTGACCATTACAATGAGCAATGTGAGGCAGATGACATAATTTTGCTTGAAAAACCAAATTTAAATAACAGAAAATTGCACTGCCTGTCCTTTTTTTTTTTTTTCTAGTTCTCTGGGGGTGTTCTTTCTGTGGCAATGAATTACTCCCAAGCTCTAACATAAAACAGCGTGTTTCCCTGAAAGCTGTGGCACTGCCTGTCCAGGCAGAGCCCAAGGCTTCTGAAACATTGCCGTCTCGTGGCAGCCTCCTGGCACCACTGCAGCTGCTGCAGCACAAACAGCCTCGCCAGAGGTCACAGGCAGGTGTCACAGGCATGGCGTGGTAGGCAGGACACACAGCAGAAACTTTCTCAAATTTCACAGATGAACACAGAGAGTCAGTTTTGTGCAAAAAAAAAAAAAAAGAAAATTAATCAGATGAGACAGGTGCCCAGTCAGATGATGACAAAGTAACTGAACTGCTGCCAAGTGAAAGACAGCCCTGGATTCCCTTGATGGGTCTCTGTGCTTTCATGAGCCTCTCAGCAGCCCTGAATTCAGTCACCTTGCTGAAGCAGTTCAGCATTGGCATCGACAGTCAGGAAGGTTTACAGCTTGGGAAGGCAAATGACCTGGGATGGCTTTCTCAGAATGAGAGCTCTCCTCCAAGCCAAACTTGTTGTACTGCCTCCAGCACACCCTGTTACATGCACTCAGTACAAAGTGTTACAGTCATTTTGTAGTAAATATCAGAGAAAGGTATCCTAAATAATGTGAATAATTTTTTTTACTTTTTTTTTCCCACTGACTTTGAGTCAGAGATGTTTTCTGCCATGGATTGCTTTAGCACTCATCACTTAGAAGTAATAATTATCTCTGTGTATAAATTACCATCATCGAGAATATTTTAGCACATACTGTACAGTTTATTTTTAAAAGCAAACCAGCAACTGTCTTAATTTTTGATATATGAATTATTTCCTAGGATTACAGGCTTTAACATTAGTCCAATGAGAGTCAGATTTCCCATTCTCCGGCTATTAAACACCAGTTTGGAACACCTGCATGGATGCAAGTCTGACTTGTACATCTGACAGTCTACACTGGGCCTTACACAGACCCTATCAAAGTAACTTGGTGGATTTCCCCTGACCTGTGATGAAGAATCTCTTTATCTTATGCCAAATGTGTTGACCTCCTGTCCTGTAGTATCCTGCTGAGTTTATATGAATATCCCATATTTTCCTGTCTGCCCAGAGCTATTGTAAGGAAGAAATCCTTGCCAGACCACGAGCACCGGTTCCAGGAAGGGTATGTGTTTAACAGTACAGTGCCTCAAATCATGCCTGGTTTTTAATAAAGCTTAGAGAGGCTTTTCTGTGCCTCACTCAAATGATCTGAGTCTGACCACAAGGGCTCCAAGTCAGTGTCTGCTTCCATAAATGGAGATGTCCGTAGAAAAAGACAGGTGGCTACAGAATCTCACTCTGTGCAGCACGTATTTGGTACTAAAGCACTTCCACATAAATTTTACTGATTTATTTTATAAAATGCAAACTTGAGTACAGCTTTGAGCAATTATTGATGTTATTTCAGTAAATTTTCTTCCCTCACATGCCCTTTTCCACCCTAATGAAAATTCAGTGACTATACCTGTTCCCAGTGCATCCCACCATTTTTAAATTGGAACAAGGGCAGATATTGGAGTTTCAGTGTCTGGATTACAGGGTATTTCAAGGATTAATGGATACCTTTCCTAAAGACTTAGGACATGTTTCACCAGTGGGTGCCTGAAGAATGGGCCTCTCTGATTATGATAAACTTCTGAGCATGTAAAAGCCATTGCTAGCAAAGTTAGTGGCAGCTCAGGGGTTCTGAAGCTTTGCTGTGCCATTCTGCTGTAGAAGCTGTGTTGTCTAGCACTGGTCCAGACTGGGTCTAGAGAGTGAATTTGATATGGTGCATCTTCCATGCCTTGGGTAGCTGTACAGGAACTATCAGGGCTGGGAGCTTACACCAGTTATGCCCCTTGTTCTTACAGGGGTGGAGTGGAAACCAGCCCGGGGAAAACCTGGATCACCTTACAAAGGCGGAGGCGGTTCGGAGTAAAGCCAGCCACAAGCAAAACCAAAGCAATATGGGGCACCAGGGAGTGTGAGGTGCATGCAGAGATTCAAGTCCAGAGATAACATGATAGTCTGACATGTTGCTCATGTAAGAGGGGAAAATTCCTGTTCTTTGTTACCTCC
This sequence comes from Zonotrichia albicollis, assembly GCF_047830755.1. Taxonomy (NCBI): domain Eukaryota; kingdom Metazoa; phylum Chordata; class Aves; order Passeriformes; family Passerellidae; genus Zonotrichia; species Zonotrichia albicollis. Next base: position 10,369,940 of record NC_133823.1, read on the forward strand.
TCTGTCATCACTAGAGCCCTGCTGGGGCAAGAACGTTTGCTGCCTTGTGAGATCAAGCCCTGTGTTATGCAAAATATCACTGATATATTTAATATCACTGATTGTATTTAATAGTAAGTAGTATAAGGTAGTCGCACCAGCTCAATGAAAATCCTGAGGAGGCAAAAAGAACTGAGGGCAAACACAGCTGTGATAATACTGATTTTATAAGGGATTGCTATAGCTACTGGCCCCAGTATGAATTTGCAAGACTACGTAGTGCTGTAATTTGATGCCTTTCTTGCCTTATTCGCTCAAATATATACAGTTTTATTTTATGCATCCACACCTTATAACCCTTGGCTTCACATGTCTGTGGCTGTCACATACAAGCCTGTCATTTTCTCAGATTTCCAACCTTATCCTCTTCTGTTCATAACAGACCATTTTCCCGCCTCACTTAAACGCAATCGTTTTCCTTAATGATGTACACCTGTAAGAATCATTTATGTTGAGTAATGGCAGCCTGTTGTCTTTCTGTTGCAGAAAAAATATTAAAATATTTGCTTCTCATAGATCATGATAGCTGATTTTTTTAAATTTTGTTTTCCTAGCTCCTTCCCCTATAGTGTCTTTAGGTGAACTCAAGGACTATCTATAAACTCTCTTTTATGATCTTGACATAAGCTGCAGCTTGCTAAACTGCCCTTCATTTAGTTTTTGATATTTAATCTGTTTGGACATCCCTAAAACAGTAGAGTGCCTTTGAGGCAGTGATAAGGTGCCAATCAGTTTCTTAAGTCATCCTTGTGTAGGAGTGACAAGCTTCATCTGCTCTAGGAGCCTGACTTAATACAGGTAAGAAAAAAGTATGGAGAAAGGCATTCACTTGTGTGTGAATATCCCCTTGTGTAGGGGATACAGTATGGGTAAATGAAGGTGGTATAGAATGTGATCTTATCCCCCAATGAGTTGCAGCTGAGCAAATCACTAAAGATCAGGAGCAGGCCTGATGTTAACAGGCCACACCTGTAGCCAATAAGAACAGTGTTATAAAAGAGTGGATTGGTGGGATCTGGAGTTAGATGGCTGCTGCAAGGACCAGGAACAGTCAGTGCTTAGAGGAGCTGCCTGTGAGAAACATCGAGGGGGTATGAAACTCTGGAGATATGGAATCCTTGCACTGTAATGATAATAGACCTCTTGATATATAAGACAGCACGCTTGCTTTTTATTTCTCCTAAATTTCAACATCAGCTTGTATATAGTTTGCACTGCCCAAAATCTCTTGACCTGCTTTTGCCTAGACACACAGGGTGAGAAGGAATGTTTGTGCTTTGGGAGCTGGAGCACAGCTATCTGCAACTTGCAGTAGCTCTGGTACCCAAGTCCAGGTCCAGGTGTGGTTTTTATGTGGTCACAAGACCTGCCAGAAATCAGACAGTTGTCCATGGCTGCATAGACCCACAGCGGCCAGACAGACCTCTTTAGAGTTGTATGTTGGACTTACCTGTTGTGGATTGCAGGACAAATGTTTCCAGCCACATCAGATGAGGCTGGGGATCTGTTGCCCTGGTTTTTTAATATTTTCTAAGCCTTCTGATGGTTACAGTCTTGTAGCAAACTTTCTCACACGCTTTATGTAAATAATTTATTGCTTTGCATTCTTTTATGGAGGAGGAGAAATTTGATGGACTGTTGATTTGTCCAGTGTCATTGGAGAGGTGGCACTTTCACCCTCCAATCCACTGTCACTTTTGGAAAAAGATAAATGTTGGAGTCAGAAAATAAATTTCCCTTCTCTTGACCTTGAGGGTAACACCTTGTGTTGTTTCGTGTCCTATGGTGACAGGGATCCATCAAAGAGGTGCAAAGTTTGGCAAGATGTTTGGCTGGAAAATGTTCTTGCAGTATCTATGTACTACTATATAATACATGAAATCAGTACATGTGGAATTCTTTGGGGTTTGTTTTTCTAAATTTGATTAAGGGTTTCCTTATCATCTCTCCATATTTGCCTGGATGTATGCATATATGCCTGTTACTTGTCTCTCTCACTGACTGATTCCTTAATCTCAAGTAATTGAATTGACTTGATTTTACTTTATGTCAATTAAGTAAAACACAGAGGTAGAAAACCAAGGTAAAGCAACACTGACAGCTCTATTTTAAAGTTGGACTTTTTCCTCTTCAAATATTTTATATAGAAACATATAAAATTACAAAAGGCTTAAAGGAACAAGAAAGGCGAAAGGTCTGCCTTTTGCTGCCAAGACAATGAAAAAGAAGTGCAAATGATATAATAAAGGATACCTATTACTGCAAATCAACTGTGTGGATTCCTTCTGGTAATAACTATTTGATAGAGCAGACTGAATATTTGCATAAGAATTAACAAATCAACAAACATTCAGAGTCATCTGATTCATCTACTTATAATGGCTTCCCTGTGAACAAACATTTCATGCTCAGTTTTTATGCAAATGCTAGCAAAACGGTTGATAGGCAGGAACACTCACATGCAACTCACAGGGATACTCATAAAAAACTTATTTTGTGTTTGTTGCATGGTTTGCATAGGTGGCCCAGTTCTGGCTGTGCTTCAGAGAAGCACTTGTGGTTTTGCCTAGTTTTAAGTCTACCTTTTCACGTCACATCAACTTTTGTTCCACGTCAAGAAAACAAAAGCTTTGCCACTCCTTTTGATGGCAGTAGATATGATCATATCATCCATGCAGTCCAGAGTCATTCCCATTCCTAATTTATCAGCTCCTGAATATAAATAAAATGCTGTGTGCATGGATACATCAATAGGGGAGGGGTGTGTTTAGCCCATCAGTGCTCCAAGCTTTCCTGACAACAGTGCTGGGCAGGAGGAAAAGCATGTTTCACAGGAGCACAGGATATCTTGCTCCTTCCCTAGTGCATCCTTTAGAGGGTGGACTCTGGCAAGGAAATCTGACCGACAGCCCAGCTTTACAAGGTCAGGAGGAGTCAAAGATAAGGACACAGGCTGGTGTCAGCCAATGTGCCCGAATGCAGATACTCTGCTATCCAGTGCACAACTTGCTCTCCTCTCCAGGCTTTTTCCACCACCATCTTCTGAACGCTAATGGTCATCATCCTCTTAGTGCTTTTTTCCTTCCAGTGAGCTCACTTTGTAGTGACCGACAGAAGACCCTTTTGCTGGATGGCTCAGCCCAAGATTTTCTGCCTGGGCTGGGGCAATGTTTGGGCTGCTGGCGTGAGGGCAAATGCTGCTGCTGAACAGCAAGGCTGGTGAATCAATGAGCCTGTAAAGAGATCTGGGGAGTTGTTGGAAACTGCGTTTTTAATGCTATTAAATATTACTTAGGCCTATAGTAAGAGTAAGCTGCACCTTCAATAGTTTAAACTGTAATTACTGGCTGATGCAGAAGTGAGACTGAATGTATGCAAATCCTGTTGAAATCTAAAATCATTTTGGCTTCTCAGGCAGATTAGTAGCCTCTGCAATTAATAGTGTGGGCAGATGATGGTAGTGGAGAATCTATCATACAGTGCTGTAGGACATGTTCAAATTTGAACACAGTAGATGTTGCCCTTTTCCCAGCCTTAGAATAAGCAGATAACACAGAGCCCATGCTGTGCCCCTTTGGAAGGGGAATGTTAAGAACCACAGGTGTGGCACTGGAGTCCCTTTGTGAACAAGGATAGGTTGGATTCAGTCTACACAGGGGCTCTCAGCCAATGTCATTCAGTTCTAAATGCAGATTATCATTGGCCAGAAAGCTGGACGGGGCTGAGACCTCAATGACTCACGTGTGTAATTGTAGCTCCTATAAAAGGAGCTGGAGGAATAAACTTGAGGCTCTTTGTCTCATGGAGCTTTGGTGTGTGCGTGTTGTCCCTGTCTCTGACCACTGATCCCATGGTGCATTTTTAAACATTATAACAGGAATATGTGACTGGCTTCCAGTCACCTTGACTCTTCTTTTTCCCATTACATTCATGGTCTATGGTTCCAGCCAAGGAAACCAATGCCTCATCCATTTTTTGTCTGCCCTACTTTTTTACTCAGACACACCAATTTTTGGAGGCAGGGAAAGAGAGAGAAGGAGAAATCTTCCACCAGTATTTAAAGCAGATATTCCCAGCTCATGACACCTAAAGTCTTTTCACAAACACAGATTTTCATGGACTTTTCTGTACTACTGTGCTTATGTATCTATTTAGAACAAAACTTAAAGACACACACTTTCCAACCATCCATGAAGTCTCTTGCAGCAAGCACTTGAAGAGTGGGTAAATTGTGTGCTAGGATCCATGCTGGATGAAAGAGAAGCGGAAATGCACCGCAATTGTCTAAAATATGGCCATTCTGGTTTGGTGGGGTTTTTTTAGTGCATTTGGGAACAAAGATACAAATGCAAATAATAATAATAAGAAAAGCTTCTGCAGGTGTACAGAAAATGAAGGTCAAGGGAAGTATATTCCCCCACCAAAAAGAAGTGGTGGAAAACTGGTAATAGATGAGGAGAAGTCTGAGGTACCCAACAATTTTTTGCCTCAATCTTCAGCACTAGCCTCTCTTCCCATACCACTCAATTGGACAGATGGCAGCATTGGGACTGTAAATAAAGATCAGGTTCATGACTACCTGAAGAACCTGAACATATACAAGCATATCCGATCCAATAGGATGCTTCCCAGAGTCCCGAAGGAATTCACAGATGTAGTTACCAAGCCACTCTCCATGATATTTGAAGAACGTGACAGTCAAGTGGAGTCACAGGTGACTGGAAAAAAGGAAGATGGTGCCCATCTTTAAATAGGGAAGAAAGGATGACCCCTGGAGCTATGGACCTGTCAGCGTCCCCTCTGTGCCTGGGAAGATTGTGGAGCAGACCCTCCCAGAAGCTCTGCTAAGGCACAGGGAGGACAGAGAGGTGCTTCAGGACAGCCACCACGCCTTCACCATGGGCAAGTCCTGCCTGACCAGCCCAGAGGTCTTCTCTGATGGGGTGACTAATCAGTGGTCAAGGGAAGGGTTACAGATGTCATTTATCTGGACTTCTGTAAAGCCTATGATGTGGTCCCCCACAACATCCTTTTCTCCAAACTGGAGAGAGATGCATTGAATGGGTGGACTGTTAGGTCGATTAGGAATTGGTCAGATGGTGCATCCAGAGGGTCATAGTCAAGGGCTCAGAGTCCCAGAGGTTATCAGTGACAAGCGCTGTCCCTCAGGGGTCTTTACTAGAACCAGTGGTATTTAAATCTTCATTAATGACGTAGACAGAGGGATTGAGGGCACCCTCAGCACCTCTGCAGATGACACCAACCTGAGTGGTGCTGTTGACATGCCTGAAGGACAGGACACACCCAGGGGGACCTGGACAAGTTCAAGAAGTGGCCCATGGGAAACTCATGAGGTTTAACAACCTCATATCAAGTATAAGGTGCAGCACCTGGGTCAGGGCAATCCCTAGTACCATCCAGGCTGGAGAAGAGTAGATTGAGGGCAGACCAGCTCAGAAGGGCTTGGAGGTGCTGGTGATAAGAGGCTGAATGTGACCCGTCAATGTGCACTCACAGCCTGGAGAGCCAGACGTGTCTTGGGCTGTAACCTAAGCACCATGGGCAGCTGGGGAAGAAGGGAATTCTGCCCCTCTGCTCTGCTCTGGTGACAACCCACCTGCAGTGCTGCATCCAGCTCTGGGGTAGCAGTGCAGGAGGGACATGGACCTGTTGGAGCAATTTGGGAGAGCCACCAAGATGGTCAGAGGGATGGAGTGTCTCTCCTCTGAGTAATGATTGAGAGAATTGAAATTGTTCAGTCTGGGGTAGAGAAGGCTTTGGGGTGACCTAATTGCAGCCTTCCAGTAGCTGAAGGTACAACAAAAATAGAGACCATAGATAGATACAAGACTATGGAGATAGAGGACAATGGGGAATGGCTTCAAACTGAAGATAAGTTTAGATCAGATGTTAGGAAGAAAATCTTCCCTGTGAGCATGATGAGGCACTGGCACAAGTTGCCCAGGGAAATCTCAGCTGCCCCATCCCCAGGAGTGTTTGAGGCCAGGTTAGATGGGACTTTGAGCAATCTGACCCAGTGGAAGCTGTCATTGCCCATGGCAAGGGGGGCTACGAACCAGATAATTTTTAAGGTTATCCAAACCAACCCATTGTATTAATGTCCCACCTCCCTGTTATTTTGAAGTTATAAGATTTGGCTTTTTACTCTGTCCATCAAGAAAGGAGCAATCATTTTGCACTTTTCTATGTCTCAGATATACCTGACTGTGGCACATCCTATTGCGGGCATCTTGTTTTGAAATTTTTCACACAGAATTTTAAAAGAGAAAGGCTTTGATAAGGATTTTCCTCGGAATTTTGGTAACATTGAAAAAAACAACCACAAAGGTGGTTTTTTAAGTAAATTTCTGTCCTGTTACAAACATGAGAACACCTCAGACTTTGTGTGTAGAAGCTAATAGTACGTGATGGTTACTGGGCTTAAATTGTTAACTCTGTTCTGCTGTGACCCATTTGGCAGTGAAGGTTTTTCTGTATATGTACAGTAGCTATTATGTTGGGTGCTGGGCACTGGCAGTGCAAAGAAAAAAATAATAGTGAGAATCCTGGAGTCCTCAAAAGCCTCTGAGAATTATTAGTTACAACACAGTTATTTCAGGTGGAGCCATCCCTGCAGGCCGGTGTGTAGGGACGTGGGAAGGCTGTTAATTTATTACAGGATTCTGCAGGTATTCACACACATTCACTCCACACATTCAGTACCATTCAGCACTCTTCAGATAACTTTTTTGTTGCAGTGAACACTCTTCACTTGCAGCACGTCCAGATCAGCTCTTATCTTATTTTTCTGTCGTTTAAATGATTTTTTAATAAGAGAGGGTGAGACTGTTAATAGCAATGCTATCTGTGTGTTTCCTAAAGCTGTGCCACGTCATGTCACCTCAAGCTTTCCTTCATGCTGCTTCCCTTCTTTCCATAACTTCAGGCAACACATTTTCATTAACAGAGCTGGAGTGCTGTGGTGAGGGCTTCCATGGTCATTTGTGAGGAGAGTAGATAAAATTCTCTTCTCAATGAAGCCAGCAAGATCTTTGTCACTGTTGTTAACTGAGACTTCCCTCTGTTTCTAAATGGTGCTGAGGAAAAGGACAAGTGGGTTGAATACACTGAGAATACCCTGATTGCTTGACAGAGGAGAAGACACCCTTTTCTGCAATGTTTGCAAACGTGAAATTATTATCCCCCTCTATAATCCACTACTGCTCTTTATCAAGCCTTGGACATTGACTATGTGATTTGCAGGGAGAAGTCTCTGCCTACAGTGATATTTTTATTTGTGGGGTTTTTTTTCCCCACTAGATGAGAAAGACAGTTTACAAAATATCTTGTGGAAATACACAGGTGAATGCTCCCTGCTTTGAAAATCAAGCACGTTTGGAAGTTTAAATCCACACCTAACATTGTGGACATAGAGTTTTTGAAAGTGCAAAGCTGTGGCAGCAGCTCTGTCCCAGATGTCGCAGCAGCTTGGATGTGTGTGGCCCCTACCCCGACTGGACAAACTGTGGGAAGAAGAATCAGGCTCTGGAGATGCATCTGTGGAAAGGAGAGTTTCTATTCTTTCACGGTATAAAGACAGTTTCAGGCTCGCTGTGAGGGATATTGCTTCCCCATTGTTATTCAGTTTTTTAAAGGCCTTATCTCGTTCTGCATACACACACACTTCAGAAATGTTAATCTCACTTTTGTGCTTAACTGTTTCAGGAAAATGGGAGCTATTGTTCCCTAACATTTTTAAGTTACTAAGACGTGTTTACCAAGAAATGTGATGTACTTCTTTCTCTGCAGCTGAGTGCTAGCCGAAAGTGAAGGAAAGTGGGAGGGCTTTATTGTAAAAGTCCTTTAAGGGTCCTGCGCTTCTTGGCTATCCTCTTTAAAGCCTTTTTAATAGCAAGCCCACTCAAGCAGTCTGACAGCTCACATCACTGTGTCCGTGGCTACAAAACAAATGTGCAGGGGCCGTAAGGGAGAGACTTCACTTGTTGGGTCTGGCTGTGCCTGAGCTGGGAGCCTTCCAGGCAGCCCTTGTCTCTAGGGAAGGGAATTACCTGAGTCAGCCTTCTGTGAGTTAACAGGGCTTCTCTGAGGCTGGGAGACTGCTTCAGGACTCCTTTCTTCTTCTCTGGGAGCTGCTCAGCAAATCCACCATATAAACTTCTGTGGACTGAGTTGCTTTATTGATGGTTTATGTTACAAAACTTTGCTCCGTGTTTGCCTAGCTCAAATGTAGTTGAGCCAAATGCTAAGAAACTTCTAGATGGGGGCAGCTGCTGGTGCTATTTTTGTAGTTTTGGTTTGTTTATGCCCAATTTCTAAAGAAAACCTTCTCTCCAAGAACAAAGAACCTCAGCAACGCCAGTGACTCAAGTCTCTACAGCATGTTGCCAGAAGGACCAGAGGTGTAATTTAGCTCAGCAGATTTTATCTGCCCAGACTCCGCATGTGCAAAGACAAACCACTGTGGTGTGCAGCAGAGAGGAGGCACAGATTGCCATGTGTAGGTCTGTCATGCGTGTGCTGCTGGCTCAGCCATGGGAAATGGACAACAGGCTCTTTTAGAAACAAGCAGCCCAGCAGAGTACACAGCCCTGGTTTGCACCAGCACTCCTGAGTGGTATCACCCTCAGTGTACTTCCTCATGGTCCTGCAAGGTTGCTGTCGCAAATACCTTCACTTGTGCTCAGTGGAAGGGATGTGACTTGTTCATAGGTTTCAGGAAAATGCTACTCTTCAAGCCCTCACCATCTGTCTCTCCTTCCTTCTCCCTTCTTGAAGGCAAGTAACCGCTGTCACTAAGGCAGTGATACAGTCTCTGGCTCCTCTAGATATTTCAAACCTCTTGGTGCCCTGAATTAGGCTAGGAAGATAATCATATGTTTTTTCCTGGATGCTTCTTCAAATGGACTCTTCAAGATTGAATAACAACATTATGATACTGATAACTGCCAGTGAGTTTTGTGATTCCCTGTGAGGGGACAAGGCCTCATGTCTGAGAATGAAAAGAAAGTGAGTGCTGTCTGAAAGGGTTCTGTGACTGCTCTGAAAAGAAGGATGAACCTAAGCTGTATGCACATGCCAGGCTGGGAGTTTTTCTTCATGTTTCAAGTTGAAGGAATATTGGGAGACAGAATATAAGCATTTCAGCACCTCTCAAAGATGCGAATTAACTAGCAGAAGCCTAATGATGGACACAAAATTATCAGGGAAGATGCAGTGGAGGAGTAGTACCATTTTAGCCAGCAGAACCACAACCAAGACAGGACTTATGACATCACCTTCTCTCATGATGGCATCCCCCAATCCAATCCAGACAGGATTAGGGAAGGACTTTGAAGTTAAGAAGAATGGCTGGACTGTTCTTTTGTTGGTCTGTGCTGGAGGTCTTTTGCCAGGCCGGCTGGATAGTGTCCATGTAAGTGCAGGGCTTATGTGACCTGTTACTACAAGTAAAACTTGGAGTTTTGCAGAAGAGAGCACCATTCCTGGTACCAAGTTAGAAATCTCCCATCCACAGTGACACCTGGAAAAACACAGGGACAGTAAAGAATCAGTGCCATGACCAACCTCAGAGGTGTCACCTATGCTCGTTTATTCATTTCTCTGTAGGTAACTCAGACCATAACATGTCCTAGTGGTTTTGTGGTGGTTGTAGATGATGAAGATGATGCTCTTTTAATGAGCTAATACATTCATTGCTCATTTCTCCAACATGTGAGGCAATTACTTCATTCAGAAACTAGAAGAGGCTATTTTTCAGGACAGGTTGAGGAACATCCCTTAGCCAAGGATCCAAAGGCACCGCCCTCTTTCAGCTGCACAACTTCTCATTAATATTTGAAAAGGTTTACTGCAAAATTTAGGGTTGAAGTATAGTATTTTATGCAGTTATTTCAAAATTCATAGATTTCTAGATTTTTCAGGCCAAAAGGGACTATTATGCAGACCTTCTCTGACCCCCTGTATAATGTAGGCTACATTTGTTTAAAGTTTCAATTTGTTTTCCTGAGCAAACTTGTATTTATTATATATAGTTCGATATAGAAGAGTAGCTAGTGAAAAGGTTGAAATCCATAAATATTATATCAGACCACCTGGTGCTCTGAAGCTTTATTCTAAATGATGGCCACTCAAAATGAAGAGCAGTTTGAAAGACAGAGATAGAATTATGTGACTATTGCAAAGAGCAAGTGAATTATCTCCATGTCAGGGAAAGATGTTTCTAGGAGCCTGATTTCAGTTTAAGTATTGTTTTTTTCCTTCTGGCAAAAAAGTGCTCTTTCAGTAAGAATAACCTTTATTTTGAAAGTAAGGAAGGAAGAGGAATGTTTCTGTAGGAGATCACTATATCCGAATAACTCAGTAATGAAAAGCCATCTCAAATTGACAAAGGGAATGCCCCTTTCCAAAGGACACTTAAAGATGTGCGTGCAGAAATAGCCTGATGCACCCACAACTGTAGTCACTGTAATGCCGTGGTTTTGTCTGAATAGCAGCAATGCATACGTTGTATTTACTGACATTCCATCGTGTGATTGAAGATGTGTTGAATGGCTCAAGAGAGATGTTTCTGTCTTAGCATCTCTGTTTTAAACAAAGATGAAAAGGCAGGGCCATAGGAGTCTCAGGCTGAGCAGCAGTTTCTGTGACACTTAGCCTGGGCTTTGATGATCTTGCTTTCACTCAGCCCCTTGCTCGCACTGGAAGCCTGTGGCGGAGCTTCCCAGCTCAGCACAGACCCACCATGTAAAACTACAGGTTCTGTCTTGGTGATTAATGTTCGCTGTTTGAAATAATCCAAATGCTGCCCTCTGATCTGATAAAATGAATAAATACAGTGGGTGTGAGTGATGAGAGTTATGGGGAGGAACTCGGAGGGGATGAGGGCAGGAGTTTTGCCAGGCTTGGTTTTCTGAGAACGAAACAACTTCCAAGAGCATGGGGGTTGGGGGGATATTATTTTTATTTATTTCTTTTTCTTCTCTAGATGTTTCTATGCTGTAGGCTTGCCCCTGATTCAGTGACTAAGTTTTACTGCCTGAGATGGGAGAGAGAAGACATTTTCACACCAAATGGCAGGATAAATGTTCAGGGGGCATGGGGGGAATTCTGCTCATGGTATACTCACAGATGGGTTAACAAGGGGAGGTACTTCAGGTTCCCACAGGTACAAAACCCAGCAGTGGTGCTCTGCAAATCATGTGGTTCTGGCTGCCAGATTTTCTCAGATTTTGCCCAGCTCATTTAATCTTCATTACATTTTACTAAGCTACATTTGGTCTCTGCATACCCTGTTTTGTTCCAGTGAGGACAAGATAAATAAAGACAAGAGTATCAGTGGTATGAACACATAACTGCTTGTGTGCACAGACACTGTTGCCTCTACAGAAGCAAGTTAGATCCCACAAAATGAGTGAGCCATTCTGCATCCATCCATGTCTGATAAATACAAGTATAAAACAAGGTATGCACTAATAGGAGAAATGAAATTGATTGTATTGCTGTGATGTGCAAAGATGTTCTCTTACACAAAGTTGGTGATTTTAACTTGATTCATCATGTCCCTGTTTTGATAATGTAACTCACTTTTCAGTCAATATAGGTCTTTTGCTACTCCTGTTGTTAGGATACCAACTGTTAGGTTCTTTTTCTGTTGATATTTTAGGAGATGTTATAAGCATCATGTAATCACGTTTTAATAATTTTTTCTGATTAAATCAGCTCCTGACATCTCACTTTAAGATCCTACTCTTTTTCGTCATGTCTTTTAATATACTTAATAATCTTTCTATTAAAATTTGTTTCCTAATCATGCCACATTGCATGACCATATGATTGGATGATTACTGACATCTGCCATAGAGCTATTTTACACCTGAGGTGGCCTTTTGAGTCTTGCTTGTAGGCAGTGTGCACAAAGAATTGGGCTTTTCCAAGGTAAAGTTCATCTGGCCTATTTTCAATGTCCTATAATAAACATGCTCCCTAGAAATTCCAGTGCTGAATGGAAATGCAAACTACTGTGGTTAGCTCTTCTTAGTACATCAAACCTTTAATCATCTTAAATTTGGATGTGACAATCCAACCTTATCTGTCATGACAGAGCTCCAGTTTCTTAAGGAGCTGCTGGGAGATCTTCAGGTATATAAAATAATAATAATTCAAATCTCTAATTTTGAAACAGATTAATCCATTTTTTTTTGTTTACAAACACAGATCTTGCTTTGTATGAGTGTTGCTTAAGACGCACAAGGAGTTTGTGGCAGATGCCGAAGCAGCAGCATTTTTTGCACTTTTTAGCAGTGCCATAGCTCAGATTGATAGCTCAGTGAAGGAGAAGAGCACATAAAAACTGGCAGAAAGAAAAGATCAGATGCTCACTTAGCAAGAAATTGTTCTTCTGCTCTGCCTTTTCCTTTTGAAACTGTTCCTTGGTCTCTGGGGAAGAGATTTTTCACACTCATACATGAAGAGAGCCTCTATTCAGGGACAGCCCTGATGTAATAGCCCTAGTCCAGGTGACATTCACTCTCTGGGTGTGCTCAGTCCTTTTATTTTTAATTTTTTCTTTAATGTAGTCCCCTGTCCATAGGGGGAAGTAGTAGAGACTTAGGAATTGAGCAGAGCTGACCCATGGGTTACTCCCCAAGAGTGGGAGTAACTTGCCATCACTTCCAGGTGCAAACTTTCAGATCAGTGTGTGTGGAATTGAATGGTAGGCTGGTGTCAGCCATCCAGGGGCTCACAGTGTCCATCTCCAACATTACAGGGACATACCTGTGTTCTTCTTATTCACTGAAGGGTAATTTTCAGACAGTAAAAATAACTCATGACCACCTTTAGGGACCTCACAAGGATATGGAGCCAGTATGACTCATTACTAAATTACTCAGAGCCTTGATGATCATTCTTAGTATCATTCTCATTATATTTTATGTCAAGTAGCTGGACACATGTAAAGGAATAAGAGTTCTCTCTCTCTGGAATTACTTGCTTCCAGACCTGGAAGCAGCACAATGTGAGAGAACAGCACTTAGCTAAATTACATTATTATAACCTTTATCAAACACCTATCAATATATCCAGAACTACGTCTTCCACATTCAGTGACCTGTCTCTTGGTGCTTTGCCCTGGTCAGAGCTGGACTTCTGTAAAGTCCTTGCACAAAGGTGCTCTAGAGTACATACACAAAAAAACAGTGAAGGAGCTCAAGGCTGTCTCCCAGACCTATTCAGTTTTATAGTATGAAAGCCTTAAAGAAGGTTTTGGCGAGAAGTTTTCCATGAATATGGATCAGATGCAGTAAGTTTTGATACACAGCGAGATAGAATCAAAGAATCATTGGTTTCATCATATGGTTTGGGTTGGAAAGGACCTCAAAGATCCTCTAGTTCCATCCCCCCATATCCAGGGCAGAGACATCTCCCTCTACTCCAAGCCCCATCCGGCCTGGCCGTGAACACTGCCAGGGACAGACAATTTCTCTGGCCAACCTGTGCCAGTGTCTCACCACCCTCACAGTAAAGAATTTTAACATGTCATATAAATTTATCCTCTGTCAGTTTGAAGCCATTGCCCCTTGTCCTGTCACTACAGGCTCTTTACAGAGTCCCTCTCCATTGCTCTTGTAGCCCCTTCAGGTGCTGTAAGGTCTCTACCATAGGTGATCCACCATTTGTAAATCAGGGGGGAAGGACACAAAAGAAAGGGCATTGACTCCATGTTGTCCTGCTTCAAGCTCTGAATTTCCCTTAGCAGAAAAATATGAAATATCTGATGTACTTGCCCCTTCTTAGCCAGTAGCTGCCTGCACTGGATTAGGTGCATTAGCAATACCCAGGTAGCACTTGTCAGATGTCTGGGATTCTTCTTTTCCTTCTCAAGTTATTTTCAAATCACTTGAGATCAGAGGGTTGTTTTTCTCATGTTTGTTCGGGTTTTTTCCTTCTGGTCTTTCCTCCTTCCAGACCTTAGCCACTGGTCAATCTACTAATCTGTAACTGTTTTTCTGATGAAGTAGCATGCAATGATAATTTGTTACTGTGAAAGCTGTAATGAGTTTTAATTATGGCTCCTAATGCCACACACTGTCATGTAAATCTCAATGGCTGTCACTTTCTCGTTCTCTTCCAGAGAAAATACAGCCCTTTCCCCCTTCAAACATCTGCATTAGTGCACACTTTATGCTTGCCTCAGTAGGGCAAAGTGAGTCACAAAATGCCAACTCCTCAAATTATTAGCTTCTCTGACTTAGGCCTGGTGGAGAAGAAAGCCAACATAGTCTCAGTGGACACTCTGAACAAAAGAGAAACAATGCAGACTCAAACAGACATGTCCTTGCAGTTACACTGGTGTGGTTTTGTTTGTTTGGAGAAGCCCAGCTTTGTGACTTTTGCTGTAATTTTTAGAAAGAAAAACATAATCATCCAAGCAATTATTTCTGTGGGTACTTTCCTGGGCAGTGAGCTGGTCTGCTGCGCTGAAGCTGTTGGAGTTCTTCCTTCTCATTTCAACAACATTAAATTTCCAGCAGTTTTTACCATCTTGTGATGGGAGGAAGAGAGGCTTCTGGTCAAATCCCAGCAACAGTGCAGTAAATAATTGCAGTAAAGTTCTCACTCAGGTCATGTGCTAAGCCTGAAATGGAATACATTTAATTGTATTTTTCAAGAGCTGGGGGCACAGTGTGTGCAGTGCATAGGTCAGCCAGATTTGGAGGCAGACACATGGTTTGCCTCAATAGGATGCCTGATGGGAAGGTGCAAGGGCAGGCAGGAGAACGGAGCTAGGAAGCCTCACAATCTCATCCTGAGGGAAGCTCACCAGATGCCACAGGGCAGTAGCAGTGGAGTTTGTGCAGGTACAGTAGAGAAAAACATTGAGAATATTCAACTTTCCATTAGGAGCCAGCACAGGAGGAAACATTGCTGTGGAGTGCTGACATTTTCACTGGTTACTATAACGCAGTTTGGGACCGTTGTAGGTTTGTAATGTTGGTAACTCTTGGGAAGTAACGCTGGGACTTCTAGACTGGGTCTAGAAGTAAGTCTAGACATGTAAGTCTTCCAATTTGAGCTCCCATGGCTTCTCTTAGCTTGTCACCAGCCGTGGATTTGTAAGCTCATACATGAACCAGACAGAAAGGAACAAAACCACAATGTCTGGGATAGCTGTATGTCTGCTGCAAGGATGTCCCCAAAGGAAGAGCCAGAGGAAACTGTGCTTCCAATGTTTGCTTAGTGTTGTGTGCTGAAATCAGATAATTTCATTCTCCATTTATTCTGGATTTTTTTCTAAAGCTTAGGCTGAAACCTAAAATATGATCTCCTTAGTAACTCTGGTTAAACAGAAAAGCAACCCGGCACATAACTTAATGGAAGCTGAGATTTTCAGAGGAGGCAGAGGGGACTGAGCACTCACTTCTGAGGAGAAGAGACTTGAAGTTAACTCCCAATGTTTTCCAGGTCTGATTCTCTGTGCTTTCCCTTATGAGTTTATTTGTATTGCATAGTGGAGATAATGTCTACACAAATATTAAAAATACACAGAAATTTGTATTGTTCTTTGATTTTTTTTCCAGTTGTTTCTACATCTTGACAGATTTCCTCCTTCTTCCTCTGCTATTAGCCAGCATCATCAGTCAGAGAACAGTGTCAGGACAGCATTTGGTACAGCTGTCTGCTATCACATTTTTTATTGTCCTTATTACAGAAGAGTGAAACTTTTTTCTTCACTGAGCTATCAAAGACATGGTGGGTGTGGGTGTGTATTATGGAGCAAAGTGACAGAGTCATTCTCATTTCAGAGCTTAAAAAGATGTTATATACAGCAGGACCTCATCAGGTTGCATTGTCATTGCCTTCCCAGTGCAAACTCAGTGATTCTTTCTGATATTAAGAATCTTTTAAGAGGTATTGAGATTATCTTTTTAAAGATATTAAGAATTAGCCTCTCACTTTTGGCTATTTGTTCTTTGGTTTGATTGTAAGTATTTCTGCTTTTATTAACAGGAATGAGGAAGGTGTGATGTATTGTGAGAAACTCTTTTACTGAGAAACACAGAGAGAAGCTATTTACTTAAAACTGGGGTGTCTTCTGGCCTTGAAAGTATGCATTCTGCTTTTACAGAGAAGCTGATGTTACCTGTAGGAGCTGACTGGGATATGAGGTGACTCTTCTGTAGCCAGAAATTTCCATACTTTCCTTCTTCAGCTGTGTTTTCCCTGGCAGTAGAAAGCTGAGGGAATCTTTTGACAGAAGTTCCTTCCTGCTAGTGCAAGAGTGGATTTCCCTTCTGAGCTGCCCTGGCCCTGCCCACTCAAGCCAGGGAGGGAGCTGATATGAAATGTAGTGAGACTCAAGGCCACGTTCTGCCTCAGCCAACATGGAAAGCTGATGGTTCTTCCCTACCAGCAAAATGAAAGGGTTAGCTAATTCCTGAAATCCTGCTGATGTGGTGGGTGGAGAGATGTGGGTCAGACAGTGGGAATGTCTTACAGTTGTAACTCATTACTTTAGAAGGTTTTGACCCCTTGTGATTCCCCTGCACTCTGTATGGAGAATTAACTGGAAAACTCAGTGTGGTACAAGTGAGGTCATTTGAGAGGCTCAGGGATAAAGGAATGTGCTTAGCTCTGGAGGTGGGAATGCTCAGGTGCTGCCTGTGGGGCTGGGGATGTAGAGTTGCACTTGCAGAGCCCATTGCACGGCTACCTGGAGAACCACAGCCGTGGGCCCTGTCAGCACAGCTCAGCCCTCACGCTCAAGAAGTTCAGTCTTGCAGCAGGGGAGGGCTCTGTGTTCTCAAGGGGAGGAGGGGATAGGTAAATTGGCAGCTGGAAAAGATGCCATAGGTTAACTTCTGTGATTTAAGATGCTCCAGCAGAGATTACTACAGCATCTGCTTTCCTTGTCTTGTGCATACCTACATATTCATGCACAGCTTTCTGATTTCTCAGGAGATGACTAGTGAGCTGTAAACCTCCTGCTTTAGGTGATGGGAGAGGAAACATCTTTTCTCTGTTGTATTTTCACCTCCAAAGAGTTTTTCAGGCCTACAGGAAAAGACAGGTCTTTCAGAGCCCCTCCTCTCACCTGTTTCCTGATAAATGCAAAGAGGAATAGGAAATTTCCAAAAATAAGTATGTACTGCGAACTGGTCTTTCTGAGGAATAACACATCCCTGTACAGTCCCTATGAGCTAATGCCATGTGAAGGAATGTAAAGGAGTGATGTACAGTCCTGGCAGGATGTGGGTGGCCTGCAGTGAAGAAAGGTTCCTGACACATCCAGCAAGGAGTGTGGAATGTGCTCCTCAGCGAATCCAGGCCCTGTTCTGCGTGCCAGCCAAACGAAAGGAGCTACAATGATGGCATTTTAGAACAGCCAGAGAAGTGAATGACATGTGACTGTCAGCTTCCCAGGGCAAGGATATAGCACAGCTCCTCAGACCTGCCAGGGAGGCTCCTGGAATTTATGACTTAAAAGCTGCAGGCTGCTAAGTGTGATGTGTGCTGCACTACATGCTACAAAGTTTGTCTTGCAGAGCAGAAAAAAAATGAAGGACACTCTTTAAAGTGATCAATGTGCAGCCCTTGTCTGGGGGAGGATGTTGCTCAAATTTTCTTGATATTCTGAGTACACCAACAGTACTGGGCTATTATTCAGTTAAATCCATCTAAAATATAAGTTGGATTTCTGATGTTGAAGATTTTACCTTTTTATTCCAATCCCCAAGAGAAACCACAATAGTACATGGCAAGTCGTTCCCTGTGGGTACATCCCAGATTTGCTCTGCACCTGGGAAAAGACAGCCAGACTTTTTTACCTCTGTTTTCTTTCTCTTCCTCCCTTATCTTCCAACAAGTGTCTTAAAATAATCATCTGCATTCAGCATCTCACTTGTTACTTGAACCTTGATTTCCATCCTACTGGTTGTGTTACTGTGGTGAGCATGAGGATTCCTTAGTTGGTCCTTGGCTTTCTTAAATTGCACCTTACCCCATGAATGGGTCTGTGTTAAGGCAGAGCATCCCAGCCAGGTGCTTGCAGGTTTGACACACGTGCTGCAGAGAGGATTTCTTTCCTTTCTGTGTTCTCTGCCATCCTGCTTCTCCAAAGAGAATCAACATGTTTCCAAGCCAGCGTTCAGTCACTGCTGTCTCGGCTCTGAAGCCGCCCAGGTACAGCAATCATTCTGAGGTTTGGCATTTCTGTTCTGGCAAAAGAAATCAGAGTGGTTTTTAGAAAGGTTCTGAGCACTTGATAGAAACGAAAGGGACAGTCTTCAGTTATAATGATCTATCAGGATAGAAATTGGTGGTTTTCTCTTTTCCATGGCTTGCTTCCACACAAACTGGTGCACATTCTGCTTCGGGATAGCACCTAGACACTCCAACGTGCAGCAGATGCAAAGAAATAAACTTTCACTTGAAAAGGCGGCATTTAAGGTGGTCCAAAAGTTGTGAACAGATATAAACAGATTGTTTACTTAAATACATTATTTTCAGATTCCTTCCTGTGGATTGGAAGGGTTGGGGTTTTTAAATTCATGTTTAGAGTAACCAAAGAAGTAATTTCATTTTGTTCTCCCATTTTTAACATTTAAATAAATAGAGATATCAATGGATTCTGTTTATAAAAGCTAGAGTGTTAAATGGAGACATCAGTCAAACTTTTCAGCAAATTGTCATCCCCTCTTGATCAGTTCACTCTCACTTATTGGGACTTATTTCTGTTTCAGTGCAGTGCGTGATGCATTTATTGCTTGAGCAGCTCTGCACAGAAAAATGACCTTTCTTCCATAGAAGTCTCTTTAGCGAAAAGCAATTATAAGTGGTTAAATTGAAGGATTCATGGCACCATTTTGTAGCAAACTTCTGGCCACAATCACTCAGGGCAAAACACATACCTGCCAGGCAGGCAGGGCCAACATCTGTGGCAGCAACCAGAGATGCTGAACACCACTCACAGGCAGCACAAGCAGAGGAGCAAAGCACTTGATCCAGGCCTGTCAGTGACATAATGACAAGCCAGGAGTTTGTGTCATCCTGCTTGTAATGACACAGAGAATGTGTGGCAGCTTTCCTTTGTTTCCATCGGTGGCCGTATTTGGGGGTCATCTCAGTCTCCACCTAATATCTCCATGGCTTCTGCCTCTTCTTATCTTGTTGCAGTGTGTTTTAAACTTCCAGGTCCCTTACCCAGGTGTGCCAAAATCCTCCCTTCCCCCCTCGCCCCCTTGCTGAGTGAGTCCTGTCAATCAGGCTTAACATTCCAGCAAAGGCGTCGTGTGGTTGGTCAAATTCAAAGGATGCCCCTCAGGCCCAGAGGTCATTGGCTTGTCTAGGTGTCCCTCGTCCCTTGAGACCCCACCCCTCCCACCTGGTTGGTGGCTCACCTGTCCCCTCCCCTCGCCCTGAGCTTAAAAGGTGAAGCAGGCCATGTGCTTGGAATTCTGGTGGAGTTCTTCCCAAGATTCAGACATCTGTAACCATGGAATAAACCTCTGGATATTAAACCCTCCAGCAGAATCCCTCCTTTGTCCTCACCTTCACCTGAAGCCTCCTTCCTAAGGTAAACGGAGTCCCTAACAAGCCTGGACTTGTTTGGTGCCCAGCTGAAACCATCAGCAAGCTGAAGGTGTCTCTGGGGTGATGCACCACAGAAACCGCCTTTGGCCTAGCAGCGAGGGTCAGACTGGCCCAGGCACAATCTAACTGGTAATATTGGGATTCATATTCCAATATTATCTGAAGGAGTGGACTTTGAGATTATCAAAAGGATAAGTGGGTACTCAGAGAAAAGAGCCACAAAAGGAGAAAAAAGGCATTTCTGTCTTAGAGATGGGAACTGCTCGGTGCCATATGGGAATGCCACTGTGTAAGTGCTGCTGGGAGAGCTGGTATGGGACCTGCCACACTTGGGCCTGCCTGTGCCCCTTTTGTCCTGCAGGGAAATTCACTCTGGGGGAGAGATTTGCAAAAACTGAGCACTCATCTAATCACCAAATTCAGGTCTTGGTCTGCTTCCTGTTGAGTTCAAAGACCTGACTTGCACCAGTTTCCACAGGGCTGGATGGAGACCTGGAGAAGTCAATATTGCTGGCACTGCCCCACTTTGAAACTAGAATAGCAAATGTAGAGGGAATGCGGAGAAGCAAGCACCCAGAGCTGTGTTTGCAAGGACTAATATTTAACACTGAGAACATAAATAGTCCTTAATTGTTTAACATAAATGACTGTGATCATAAAGCTGGAATGGCACAGGGGCTTCATGCATCTTTGAAATGTTTTGACATTACAGCCTAAACGAGGATTTAATAAAGTTCTTGTGCTCTAAAAAGTACTCATAATTTTTGCTTAATTTCTGCGTGTTTTCTCCCCCTTTAATTGTAGTTCAACGAAGCAGAGGGACTAATCTCAGATAAAAGTAAAAACACCAAGATTAAAGTGCACTGCTGTTTATTTTTAAGGGCAGTGGGTTAATATGAGCACTCTATTGTTGATGTCAGCATCACAAGCCAAAGATAAACACCACTTTTCTGCACTTACATCACATTTTCAAGGCATTATTCTTCATTAACAAATATTTTCTTATACAATGGAAAAGAATGACTTTGTCATATGCTTATTGGCTTCTAATCGCAGCCATTTTGTGCCTGTTCAGTAAAATATTTCTTTTTATCATGATCTTTCTTTTAAGTGTAATTTTTGTTTTAGTTTCCTCAAGTTCTGACTCCTTTTTACATTGAAACTATTTCTTTATTTTTACAAAATAATTTTTTTTTTAAATGCATGTATTTTGTGTTGCTGTCCCTTTTTTACCATTATCTCTAGTAAGATATTAGAAACTTGATGTTCTTGCTACTCTAAGTCTTTCAAATGTCTTGTGGCTAAGAGATCATAATGTATATTTTCGGAATTGTTCCGTACTTCAGTTTTCCTTCTCTTGCTTAATTTATTTTTGGAGATTTTAGTTGTTTTATGAGTAAAGTCATGTAATAATTTGCTTCAGAAAGATGGGGAGATTATATCTACCTAAAGAGTTACAAAGACACTAATCATTGTCATCTTTCCTCTTGTCAATATTTCAGAGTGTTCCTTTAAGAAATTTATCACCTGTGTTCAGGTACCTGTGTCCTCCCATAAAAATTTCAGCATGTAATTAGTGAATAGCATGCTTTTCTCAAAGAAATTTAGAGGTTTCAAAGTCATGGAGAAACATATTTGCTTTTTATTTGAAAGGCCTTTTTGCAGACCACCAAGAAGCACATCCTACAGCTGACAGATGTTACATGCTTCTGATGCTGTTGTGTAGAAAGCCAGGCAATAAAAACTGTGCTATGTGAAACAACATGGACAGCTTGTAAATTAAAATATTTTCTTGCTGACAATTTATTTTGACCTGTACTTCTTGCAGGACAGTCACTGAAATGTATCTGTCCCTTGCTTAAAAAAATATGTTAAAATAATATCTCTTGCAACTTAGTCATCTGGAGTGGCACGTGCAGGTTTTAGCTAATATTCTTCCTCTATTGCTCCCATTGTTCTTCAGATGAGGATGAGTCAGAAAAAAAGTTTATTTTTTTCATGCTTCAGAAGTAAATTTAGTTAACATAACTTACTGAGACAAAAATCCCATTGCCTAGACCTAAACTGATTCTCAGTAGCCGTTTTCCTATGTGGAAATTTAGAAATATTTTGTCATTTTTTCCAGTTCAGAACACAAAGAAAAATCAGTTATCTTGAAATCCTTCTGGAACATTTTCCTTTCTTCTTGTGTCTCTAACTCACCAAAGAACCTACTCAAAAGTGCTGAGTGGTTTAAAAAAAAAAGACTAGAAATGAGATTACATGATTTAAAACACTGACTCCATTTTACCTGCATCTGCTTGCATGCCACATTATAGTTACTGATGTTCAAGAAATAATTTCATCAACTAGTTTTGGACAATTAGAACAACTTGTCATATAATCACAAAACAAAGGAAGCCAAGTTATTAATCTGTAATAATTGTCATCCTTTAAGTATCATCTAGTATATTCTTCTGGGTAGAAATATGATAACAGTGAAAAAAGCTGAGGATAGCTAACTGCTGTCCACTGAAATAACCAAATCTGAATGTTTCCTGGTTAGAAGGGTACCAGTTATTAAGAGGATCAATATAGAGTCCAAAAATAATTTCCTTTGGCTATTTCTGAAATATTTAGCCATGTATGTTGTATTTTTGGGAAGGCCACACAGGAAATCAAAGTGTTAGAAGTCAACTTGCTGTAATTAAGTGTGTGAAAATATGTGCTGTTATAGAATCTGGTTTACATACTCCTGTAACAATCTTTCAACATGTAAATCCTGTATTTGCATGAGTATAGACAGCTTGCAGATTGGTACACAAAAAGAGACTATTGTGATGTTCTAGTGCAGCATCCAGCCAGAAATGCTTGTTTGCATTGAGTATTTGTACTTGTTAGTCTATTTGTATGTCCATTCCTCCACCCATCTCTCAGTTGTTAAATTTTCTGAGCAAAAGTTCATGCTTCCTCAAATTCTTCCATCCACCCACTTAACTTTGAACATCTCCCTCTCCCTGGGAAAAGCTGATCTGAATTCTTTGATCTTCCAAATTCTTCTTGTAGGACAGCAGACATCCGATTTGACCTGTACGTGTCTGCATTTGCATGAGAATAACTTTCCCTCTTCCTATGTGTATTTGGGAAGAAAAACAGAGGAGCGACTTAGCAATGTTCTCTTATTGCATAGATGCCATAGTAGCAAAAGTTCAAAATATATTTGATTGTAGCTTCTATAAGTTGATGCCTGAAACACTCTCAAGATTTCTTGTGTCCAAGTCAAAAGTACTTCCAGCCTTAGAAAACTCACATTGTTAGTCTGTACTGGTTTTTCTGTTCTCATTTGTGTTATCATGAAAGGTAAGAGAAAGATGTTTCAGCCTAAAGCAGACTGGGACCAGTAGGCATTAAAACAAACTAAAAGGAATTCTTGCCTCATGTAGGCTTATTGAGAAATCTGATCTAATGTGTTCTAAACTAATCAGATTAAGATATAATTAAATTGAGTAGCTCATTTTCAGCAGCAATCTTGCATTTATAATGAGAAGAGTTTAAACTTGAAGCGAAGTCATACTGCTTTTCTCTGGCTTAATATGCAGTTATCCAAAGAGCAATATTATAGGTAATGAATTCTGAGTTAATCAAGTTGTTGTACCAATGAGCTTGGTAGTCCATATTCAGTTTCAAGTTCATGAGATTGTTTATGGTCAGCTGCTTAAAAAGGAAAGTCTTCTCTTCATCAAAATTGTTATCTAGTTAGTTCTTGGACACAGGACTGACCCCAGTGGGACTGATGTCCTCAGCAAAGGACAGCATTTGCAAGGTGCACAGCCTAGCAGACAGCACTGGGTGCCACACCAGGAATGCAGACATGTGGTGTGGAACAGGAAAGGTCAGCTTTTCCAGTGCCTGAACAAGAGCTCGTACCCACAGCATTGGATCATTTGCTGGGATGGGGAAAGGGGGGAGAAAAATTGACCTGGGTGATGGATCTGTGGACTGCTGGTGTGTACACTCATGTGCTGAACCATGTGAGTGTTAACACATGGTCACCCTATCAAAGGTCTGTATATGAAACTCAGCTGCTGGAGTGACAGAAGATTTTGTGCTGTTAGTGCACACTTCATTAAAATACCAGCTGAAATCCAACTCTGAAATCCCACAGTTTGTGTTAGTTGATAAAACTGAATTGCCTCCAATTACTGTTAGTATGGCTTTAAAATAATATTTTGTTGTAGTAAAGGTCCCTTTGTGATGGGGAATAGCTGGCATTCACAACTTGAAATTTAGGAAAGAGTGTAAATACACAGTGGGGTAGTGAATATGGTCAAAACTGCTTTTACCACTGTGCTCTACATCTTCCAGCAACAGTGCTGTACAAAACCAAATCAGGGATGCAGTACTGAGCAATGGAAAGGTTAAATGGTTTTGCCTCCAGTATTTAAATGAGCTTGTAATGAAATAAAGAAAACTGTTGCAAGCCCTGCTTGGATACAAGAGGCAGTTTCATGATCTGGAGAGAACTTGTCACTGCTTTGTGTCATTTGAGTAGTTTTTAATCCTGCAAAGCACTTGTGTGTAGATAAGCCTTTTTCTCACTTTAATCCTCAGGTCTCATTGATGTACTCAGCATTCAGCTCCTTCTCAAGAGTTTTGCAGGAACAGGACCTTGTTAGCTGTACAGAAACATCTGCTATTGGACATTGCTGTAGGTTCTTCCTTTGCCTGTGTGCAGATAAGCTCCCAGTTAAAATGAGCTTGCTGCATCAAAACACATAGTGGAGAGATGGGCACAATTAGTTGGGGTTTTTTCCAGAGCAGCTTGGCTATTCAGCAGGCAACCTTGTGCAACAGCTTAAACAGGGGTATAACCTCATTGCCCTTAGGTTTCTAGAGGAGCAAAAGGATGTCAGCTCTTCTACGCAGAATGTACAGTCTTGATTTTATTCTAAGAAAGAAAGAAGAAACGTGATCAGGTTCCTCAAATTTGTATTTCTAAGCTGCATAGTAGTGTTGTTACAATTATTCATATAAGGTGCTCACAAAAAGTGACCTCAATGCATTTGTATATTGCTTTAGCTACAGGCTTCTATTCATGACAAACCATTTTAAAAACATAATTGGATATCTTATGAAAGTTTAATAAGACTCCTTATTGACATAGTAGGAAATCTTTCAGAAAATTTTCTTTTAGATCAAAACTCTTTGGGCTTCTTGCTGAGAAGTGTAAGTGACCCCTACAGTCCTAGCTAATCTCCACTAGTTGTGGATGCAATTGCAGAGAAAAATGGAAAAATCCAGTGATGGAGAGAAGGAGGCACTGAGTGCTGAGGAATTAATCTTTTAGTTTTTATTCTGTTTATTCTGATCAGAGCTTTAGACTTGGGCTGGGCCAGGACTGCATGCCAGAGCAAGAAAGTGCCAGCAACCATCAGAATTATTTGCTCTTAAATAATGGCTCTATTGTGATGCCTGCTGGATTCAGGAAGAGTGCTGAACTGCCTTTTGGGCTTCCACAAGGTGCTTTCTCTTGGGCCACAATGACTGGGTAATGTGATGAGCCTGAGGACAGGTCCCATAAAATGCAGCAGGCCAGGTCAGGCACTTACATGCTACCCAGGAGGAGGTGCTGGGGTGTATGGTGCCTTTATGCCCCTCACTTTCCTGATAGCCACTTGGAATTTTGTCCTCTCCTTGTTTCACTAGCACTCAATACAAAAGGCTCAGGTAGTGGGTTCTTGGCTCACTCACCACACCAAACACCAGCAGAGGTCCTTTGCAAAAACTCTTTGCAAAAACTGAAATTTTGCTTTCTGCTCGTAGATCAGCCATGTGGACCAGCTTAGTGTGTATTTTGTCTGATTTAATACAGAGATCAGAATCACGGCAGGAATAAGAAGGGAGAATACCATGCACCAGATCCATGTGAAATGCTGAATTATCTCAGATGCTCATGAGTTTGTTAGAAATATCTACCAGATACTGGGAGTTTCTGATTCTGTTCAGCTGGAAACATTACAGACACAGTCTTTGTTGCAGTATCTGTTTCCCCCTGCTGAAACCAGACATGCACAGCAACAAAAAGCAACAGGAACTTTTCATACCTCAAAATAGATTTAATTTGGGTTCAGTCAGAGTTTGGGGCAAAGGTTTGTGATCTTTCTCGGTTTAATCAAAGGAGTTGGCTCATGCCCTCAAAACTTTCATTGTCAGAGTAAGATCAGCAGAATTCACTTGCAGGTCCATTAAGCAAACAAAACCACATTCCCTGCTGTCACCTCAGTTCATGCTTTGGCAATTTTTAGAAGCTCCTTTTTAAAAACAACCTTCTCTGGGTGCCAGGACCACTATTACTGCATTCTCAGTGGTTAGACATGTTTATATAAACACAAAACACAACATAATGAAGTTCATACATTTATCTTTTGCCACCACAATCCTTACTCTGAATCAAAACAAAACAGACATAACACTGCATTTTGATATGCTTTAAATCAGTATTGAAACCCTTCCAGAATTTAAAGTTGCTCTGGCATCTCACTGAAGGTTAACTTAAGCATTCTGGAAGGATTTCGATAGAAATGAAAAGGACAGAAAAGAGAGTAAAGCTATTTCAGAAGCATTCCTGAAGGATAATGCTGGCATGCTTGAGAGATTTCAACAGTAGGCTAGAGGGCAGCAAAATTATTTCTAAAGTATTCCTGAAGGAGAACTTTAATAATCTAGCAGTATTTAAAATAGTTCTGCTGTGGTGGTAAAACTATATGGCAAATGTCCCTGACAGGTAATTTCATTCTTTGAAATAACAAGTCAAAGCCTCAAATGCATGAAACCTGCTGCTCAGAAACTTTGTCTGTAAGACACAGAAAGGGAAAACACTTGCTCTGGAGGCTGGTAGCTCTCACAGACAGGGGTTTGGAAGGTGACATCCAGTCCTGTGCAGAGGTTCTTTCTGAGGAGATGGTGTAGCTTGGGGTCCCCTCCACTGTCTCCCTGTAGGTCTGTGAACTTTCTGCTCAGGAGTCAGATTCTCATTTTCATTCCACATAAAAATCTACAAATCTGGAACCTTTGCAGCCTCAAAAGAAAGTGAGTGGGAGATCTCACCCAGTGGATTTTTCTGAAGGTCTGGATGCTACCTTTTGACCCAGCTGGCAGTTCCACAAGTGCAGGTTTTCTTATAATGTCTCACTTCTTAGTCCAGCTGACTCACAGAAACACACAGACATGTGAAAATTAAACTCAGACACAATTTAGCTAACCAAATATGCAACCCAACATTAAATTTGTTTGGCTTGGAACAAATTTTAGCTAGCAATTCTAGCTCCTTCTATATTGTATCTTTAGTGATATGCTGGATTAAGGTACAGTTTATGTTAGAGGTAACCATGAGGCAGTCAGTGAGGAGCAATTAACTTGTGCCCCCATCTTTCCCCTTTGTTCTCTGTTGAGAGAAATAAAGGCATAAGGCATTTCAGGCCCTGTCTGTACAAGGAGTGGTCTCATCCACAAGCAGGGCATAACTTGCAATAGGGAGATTATTTTTGATTATTTTCTAAAAACAGCAGACTCACTTGAAAAACAATGACAAATATCAGTCATACTTGGAAAAGATATACATTTTGTTGTCTTCACCTCATTTATGTGCTTGGGCCACCATGGTTCCAATGGTATTGCCACAGCCTTTAGCACATGCTGCTGTTTACCAAAAATGACCAACTTCATCTAATCTCTTCCCTTTTTGAGGTTATATTAAATTCTTTCATTTGAAACAGCCTTCCAGAAACAAAAATGACAACACACTGTACATAAATTTTTGCTTTAAGCTCATCCATGTGGGCATATGTAGAAAACAGAAATTAATAGAAGTTTCTTGAAATACAATCATATGAATTTGCTGAGAGCTAAATTGTGATTTTGCAAATGGATATTTGGTAAAGATCTGTGTGCTTTTGCAGCTGCATATGATGTTGTGGAAAGTGTGTTCAGAGTCTGAAGCAGAAGGTGCTGATAAAGATAGAAAGCATCCCAAGGGAAACCTCAGACATGCCCTCCAGGAATGTTTAGATGGGATATGGTCAAAACTGTCTTTAACCAAGCTTCTGGGAAAATCTGTAGAGACCACGGGTTGTTCACAGGAACTATATGATGAATCATTCTGATGGATTAATATTCCTAAAGAAAAATCATAATCTCTTTGAGAACTGGAGGGTGGGGGTAGGAAATGGAGTCATCTAACTCATTTGCTTAACATTGAATACTGTCCTGGATCTTGCAGTAACAGCTATCGAATATGGAGTCACTGCCAGTGTAAAATGTGTGGGTTGGTTAATATTCCCCAGAAATGCTCTCTCACCCTAAAGACAATGTCCTGAAACTTCCAGGTTCCCACTTATGCTTTACTTCTCTATTACATGACCTGAACTGTGCTGTATTCTTCAAAGGTGTAGTGCTTTACCATCACTACTGCTGGCCATTGGAGTCCTTTCTTTTTTATTTTTCTTGTAAGGACTATTGCTGTTCACTGGAGTTCCTTTCAGTGGCTTTTACACTTACAAAATAGCTGTTCCCAGGTTCTGATAAAGTCATCATTTGCATAGCCTGACAAGGAAAGATTAGTTTTATCAGCGTTTTCTGTAAGGGGATGTCCTTCAAGGACAGCCCCCATAAAGCAGAGGTGAATGCAGCAAACGGAGCGGCATTAATCATCTTCACCATCAGAAATAAGGAAGAATAAATAAATAAACAGCTTAGCATCATGATCAGGTATCAGGAGGTTACTTCAGGTCGCATAGACATTAAATGCAATCCCAAGGATGTCAGGACCAATGCTACAGATATTTCCATTACAGTGGCTTTGTGAGTGGTGGGGAGAGCTTGGCTGGAGGTGATAGACTAATGTTATCAATAATAACAGGGTGTGTATTGTGGCAGCACAGCGAGCTGGTCCTGGGTGTGAACCTTGCTGTAACTACAAGTGTTAGGGCTTCCACATTTCAGTTTGGAGCTAGTGATGGGGAATGCTGATGCAGGGACATCCATGGGTTGTCTCTCTCATCCTCTGGGTAGTTCATACAGAGTAGAAGTTCTACTATTCTATTATTCTATTAATATATTATTAATAGAATAATAGAAGGAATATTAATTCCTTTTATTATTCTATTAATAATAGAAGGCGTATCATCAGGGCAGCTTGATGAGTGGTATTGCAAGTTAACTAATTACTCAAAAAAAAGATGGTGCCTCCCACTAAGGAGGATGAGATAAGATGTCATGATTAGCTAATGATGCTGAGAGTCAACAAACTGGCACCCTAAAAAACAATCAGATTATCAGAGCCAAGCTCCCCACAAAATTGCACCACTTGTAAAGCTGAGCCTTCTGCTCTAGGTTAGCAGGGGTGATGTTGTTTTGTGGGTCTGGAAAACACAGCTTCTGGCAAAGATACTTCCAGGCACTGAGATTTAGCAATTTCAGTACTCAGAATTTGTAGCTGTAGCTTCCCAAAAAAAAAAAAAAATTGACAAACATTTTTCAAAAACCTGTTCAAGTGTGTAAATTTGCACGTTGAGTAGCTTCAATTTAATAGTACTGAAAGTGTGATTGCATGCATATTGCCAGAGTAGAAGTATCCTGCATTTTTTTATCGTGAAAATTATATTTTTTTTCGTATTTGGAAGAGTGACTATCTTTCAAGTGAAACTGTCCTTTTCTAATTATTGATAAAGGGCTTTTTAATTATATTAGACAAAATACTTATCAAGATATTCAGTTCAGTGAAATTCTAAAGTGGGAAATCAGCCTCTAATTTTAAAATTATGAAAAATAACAAAATTATCTGAAATTCAAAATGGAAGTAAATTTCTGTCCTTACATAGGAAAATTACTTCAAATGAACAAAGTTATCAATGAAATCCTTCCCAATTTTATCTTTATTCTGATATGTACTGAAAAAATACTTTAACTGATTCTTCAAGGATATTTTTATATTTAGCACTATAAAAGCATCCTGGAGGCTTTCTGGTACAGCTTGCTACTGGCATCTCTTTGTTCTTTTCATCTTGTTTAAATAGTCAGAATTTTAAAAAGCAATTTAACTTTATAAAAAGCTAATTTGATTTATTTGTGTTATTTTTATTTATTAACCAATTTTCTTCTGGGTTGATTTTCTTAAGTGCTAAGCTTCATAATGGAAATGCTGACACAACTTTAAGTATGAGGGCAAATGCTATTCTAATAATTCAGCTGAATAAATACCAGCCAGCATTTAGTTATTTTCCCAGGAACTGAATAAACAGCCACTTCCTTCATAGTGACTCTTTGTAAAGCAAAAGTTCTACAGCCTGCTAATAGTCACTGTGAAATTTTCTATTAAAAACCTCCAACCTTTCTTTTGTTTATTCTGCTAGATCTTTGTGGCTCCATATTAGTCATGTTAAACCCCACCCCCCCCAAAATTAGAAAAAAAAGCAAAACCCAACCAACCCACTGAGTTGACACTGAGCCACAATTTTGGCCTATTTCAAAAAGCACTGGTTTTGAATTCTGTCACTTATGGATGAGAAAAAGAGAGTGAGCTCAGCTGAAAAAATTTGGGTGCTGATCTATGTTTCAAATGTTCAGAATTATTCTTGAATAAATTAATACTGCACCCTGTGGTTGAATGAGTTAAAATTCTTCACAGTAAACGATAACCTGCTCCTAACATGACGTCTGTATGATTTCATCTGATATAACAACCTACTGCAATGCTGCAGGTGTCACATAATGTCTCAACAGGGCTGTTTGTAGGAATGGTTTCACTCTGCAAGTCTCTATTGTACCAGAGAAGAGCAAAAATTAATTTTGCACTGAAAAAGTATGAAGAGCTTGAGTTTTGGGATTTTTTATTTTCTGGAAGATAGGAATAGCTTTTCCTGACAGTTCTGCAAGGGAAAGGGCAGTTTCTCTTGGAAAGTTCCAACTCTGAGTTGTTTAGAACAGCTAATAAACCCTGGGCATACCCTTACCTAGAGATTACTGACAGGTGCTTTCAACTCAGTTCTGCCTAGAAAGAGAGAGAATGATTGAGAAAAAGAGATATTCTGATAAATCTTCACTGATGCAAAGCTTAAACCTCAAACAGTGGGATTTGCCCAAGCTCTGTTAACGCCAGTGCAGCAGCCAACCCCCCTAGCAGTGCCTCTGGATTACCCTGTCAGCAGCTGAGAGAGGCAGGCTCTGGGTAGAGCCAAACCTGCCCCAAAACCCTGGTGTAAAAACAGGCACAAGGCATTGGTAATATCACCTTGGCAATGGGAATATCCATCAGGCTCTGCCGTGTGCCTCTGCTGGCGAAAATTGAATTATTCAGATCACGCTGCTCCTATTTTGCATGTCAGGCCTTCCCTGTTTCCATTTCACTAATAGCTACCCCACTGGGTGGATGGTGTGACAGCTCCTGAGTTTATACAGCCTTAAACTGTACTAATTACTGGCTTTTAAGTAACTAAGAGTTTTTATGGCATCTTCATTAGGGTAATAGTAAGTGGGTGGATACAGGCATCAATCAAATGAAATGGTAGATTAATTGCATGTGGTATTTCAGTTAATTTGTCCTGGTAATTTCCTGATGATGTTTGCAGCTGTTGAAGAAGACAGCCTCCTTTGTGGGAATGAAACCAGCTAGCTGTCTGATCCCTTCCCGTTACGGGTGCTTGCAGTTAAACCAGCAGTTTCAGCTTGTTTTCAAAGAATTTTGGTCTCATTAGGTCAGCTCTGAGTTACAATAAGGGAAAATAGTGCCAAGCAGTCAAGTCTCAGTTTGATGTGCTTCCAGTAGCTTTTTTAAGAGGTTTTAATGACAGCTTGGAAACTTGAAATAATGGAAGAAAATATATAAACAGTTGAAAAGAGATGTGCCACTCTGGCCCTGACCACCCTGACCAGTATGTCCTTTACTGCTTTCCTCTCCTGATGACAACTCTATGAAGTAAGAAAGGGGCAGCCCTTGGGAAAGGCTGGGGTGGGCTGGTAAAGGCTCTGACAGCCTCCTGCAAAAAGAGTTTGTGAAAGCCCTGTAGCAAGAGGAGAAGAGGAGGAATGATCTCTGGGAATGGACGCAAACTCAAGATAAAAATAGTGAACTGTAAGATTTTATTTGTTCAGCTGAGCAATGGTAACATTAGTTAAAGGCTGGGTTCTGTGGAGCAGCCCATGTCACATAAGGAGCATTGCCCAGATGACAGAGCAGAGGCATTAGGAAACACTGACTCGGCTTGGAGGTTTTGTTTGACTTGAAGTGTATATTTTATTGCCATGGATATTCATGCAAGCACTTTCCTAAAACGAGTGGAAAAAGTATGAACTTAAAGAGTTGCTGAAGCCAGCAGGATTGTTGCTGTGTAAAAGCAGTAACAAAAAGCACCACATCCAGATTATGACATTCTGTTCTTCAAAACCTGTGAGTTTATTGTGCAGTTCAGCAATACCAGTGTCTCTTTGTCTCTGCCCTCCTAGGACCAGGAGTGTATGTAAGTCTACTTGCCTGTGGAGACCCGGACTAAAATTCCCAGCTCCAATGTCTCTAACAACCAACCTTCAGACACCTCAGACTAATGGGGTGAAGAGTAAGGAGTAAATCCAACTAGCAAAAAGAGATTTTTTTTTTTAAATTGTGCATGTGTTACTGAAGTTTACTGTCGTGCTCACGTCAATGTTGGCCATGGTTTGTGCTTCTAACAAACCTGGTTGTGTATGCAAGGTAAGCAAATAGAGCACAAAGCTAATTAATTGTTATCATTCTCAGCTTTCCTATGACATAGAGATCATAGAAGACTTGTTGATAATGCTGAGAGAACACTAAGAGTGTCTTACCATGTTTTATTGCAATGTCAGTAATTTTATAAACTCCATTTTTATGGACTGTGTTTTAAAGCTATATTTCTCCCAGGAATGAGTCATTTTGATTACTCTCAACAAGGAATCTTATCATGCCACCAGACAAGACTTTTCTGATTAAAATGGAAAATTTGGGTTTGAAAAATTTAAACAGATTGGGCTCTGGGGTTTTTTTTGTCTTCCTTTTTAACAGTGCATGAAGGGAATGGGGAAAGGCTTCTCCATGCACCCATATAATTTAAACCATAACAGACACCATTTTTATAACTGTTTCAACTTTCAAAACCTGACAACAGAAAAATTAAAATTTATTTTCCTTTTTTTTTCTATGTCCACACTAACTCTTTAAATGTTAAGCTAGTTTTGGCAAAACAAAGGAATTCAAGTGAGAAGGGAAAAAAAGAGAAATAGAAATTGGGAGTGCAGGGCAGGAAGAGACTCAGGACTGCCTTTATTCTTTCTTTGTAAAGAAAAGCAAATGCCCAGGAATAATATACAGATATTAGGGGGGAAAAAAGAAAAAGTGAAGATGCTCTGGGCAAATGTGGGATTCTGAAATTGTTGAGACATTGGATATTTACTTTCTAGAGGGTTACGTTACAGGCACAAAGGATAAATCTTCATCCTTAGCTGTCTAGGGTATTAATATTTCTTGAAGATACCAAGAGAAATTTGCTGGAAAGTGAAAGTGCAAGAAATTCCTGTGACTTTATGGGTAGGATTGTTTTACACTTGGCCCAAGTGGCCGAGGCATCTCATCAAATTCATTAAGTGAAAACCCTTCATTCTGAGGCTTCAGAAGCAGTGTCCAGTTACTGTATCCAATTATGGAAAGACAGCGTCCAATTCTAAAAGGACTGGGAGCCAAATGACCTAAATGCTGTCATTGGAGCAGGGCTGTGAGCCCAGCTTCCCATGCCTTGGAGACTCCAAGTGCTCCAGGACAGCAAGGCATCTCCTTGGGGTACCCAGCAGGTTTCAAAACACAGGCAGGAGATATCTTTATGCTCTGCAAACAAAATGGGGAGATTTAGGCAGGCCAAAGGTAATTTTCCAAACCATTTTTGAGGTGAAAAACTCCTGTTCTCATTTTTTATTTAAACACAATCACTTTGAGGCAGAGGTGAGAAAACTCAGGGTTTGAGCATTCCAGTTTTCTATTGCCATTGTCTCCATTCTCTGCTTAGAGCTTTGATATTATAATGGTGTTATTTCTTGTAACATGGGGCTATTATGGGACACATTACTCATAGGCCTTACCCTTGGAAAATGTAAAAGTCAACATCAAGCATCACTAATAACGTATTTCACCTGCTGTTATTGTAAATATGTGAACATAGTGAGAATCTGCTTTGTGCCTGCTCTTGTTGTCCTTTGGAAATATCCTTTTGCATGGTCTCTTCCTCTGCTAAGCAAAGCCTCCATTGAACATAATTATTTCATATCTTCAAATATTTCTCTACTTATAAAATTAAGCAAATAGTCTAGTGGTTTGATATAAGAGGTTTTTTCCCTCAGGAAGAAAATTCTAGTATGAACCTGATGGGAAATACCCTCTCTGCATTTCATCTCAGCCCACCCCACTGTTCCTTCTCACTAATTTTAAAAAATTCCTTGTGTTTCAAAGTGCAGGTCTCTTAAATGGACCACATTCTTTTCAGAGATTTTTTTTAACATATTAGCAGGAAAGTAGTCTCAATATCAGTGGTTTTTGTGATGTGTAGCTTGTCAGAAAAACAGAAAAACTCGCTTGTTAAAATTTGTTTAGAAAACCTCAGCTCTTCCCTCATCACCAAGGTTGTCTGACTCAACTGCAGATGATTCCTTTTCTTCTTCCCCGCCTGCATATCAGCTCATTAAATCAATTTCAGCATTACACTAAATGATTGGGTAACTCAGTAGTGAGAGCCCTTGTGCTTCTTTACGGATTGCCTATTGACTTTCAAAGATATTTAAGGCAAAAATAAAGGAATACTGTGTTATACTTTTGAGACTATCCAGAAGTAGAGTCTAAAAGGACCAAAACACAAATCCCAGCTTTGTCAAGCCCTCTTATCAGAAGTTCTCAAAATGTGTATGAGCATCACCTGCAGGTTTTGTCTGTGGTTGTAAGCCCAGGAGGGATAAAGCAGATAGGATTCGCTGATGTCAAGGAGAGAGGCAGAAGTCCAGATCTGGCCACCATTAACGTGGTCATGAGCAGAAAGAATCCAGGGATCTTGGTGTTCTGTCGCCCATGCTCACCTTATATTTTCTTTTACTACCGCAATAATCACTGTGGCCAAACATTTTCACCATGCTATGAGTGTGATTAAGTATCACGAGAAGTCATCAGCCAGTGAGTTTCCTCCCTAAATTCAATGAATATGAAAATATTCTTCAGCTCCTTCATGCTGCATCACAGCAAGAGGAAAATACATCTTTCAATCACACGTCCCTTTGTTACAGGTCGTTTAACTTTGGTTTCCTATGTATAGGCATATATTTTTAAATCTTCTAGATTGAAATAGTTGTGGGTAGATTGATTGTGAACTGATTTATGATCTGTATTGCACCAGAGAAGTAATTTTATGCATATAGCTTCTCTTACAATTACCTCCACAATGATTTCAAAGGATTTCACTTCTTGTGGGAGGCCGTCAATAAGTGGCACTTGCATATTCATCCATTTCAATCTGAGATTTTTAAAGACCTAAGGGACTAGAATAGAGCCTCTGGAAATTAATATTTTCAGCAAGTTTCCTTTTCAATTTTTTTAGGGATAACCATGCTTCAGTGAAAGCTTTTTTAAAATGAAAGTATTCCTAAATTCACAAATGCTGAAAGCAAGAGATTTCCACCAAAATGTAGCAATTCTTTTCAGTATCCTTTGTAATTCAGTTGAATGTAAATCTTGCATCTGAGCTTTTGTAGGTATTTCTTTTCTATTAAATATGCACTATTCCCAAGTGAATGAAACTACTCAGAAATGAGTTTGTCCTTTGACTACAAGATCAGCTTTCCCAATTTCTTGGATTATTTAACAGAGCTGTGCTTTTACAATTGCCTGCTTAAAGCTCTCACTCCTGCAGCAAAGAAGTACCTGAGAGAGGGTTTCCCACCATCTTTATTTCTCTCCTTTGTCCTCAAGGCCTGAATTCTGCTCTTGTTCCTGGGCCAGATGTTCACACCCAGTGCCTGCTGCTAGGCTGGCACACTGGTATCACCAAGCTGGTACCTCCAGGGAAACAAGTGGATTTCCAGAAATTGTTGTAGGACATAAATGTCCGGGGACCATTGTGCAAGGGATGTCTGTACTATGTGGTCACATCAAGTTCCTCAAAGAGTTTGGTGCATCACCACATGGAGGGCCTTGCTCAGGTATTATTGGCAGTGCAATCACATCATTGGTTTTCAACAATGTTCTCATTTGTTTTAACATGAAAAGGACATTGTCTTGAAGAAGTTATGATACCCACTCTCCTACACCAACAGCAATACCCCAGCCCTTGGGGTAAGTCACTTGATGTGGAGAAAGACTGGGGTAGGGGGACACACTTTTGCTAACATATAGACTGCACACCACCACAGTTTGCAGTCTCAACTTATCTGTAAACACCAGAACAAGCTTTAAAAAATATACTTCCAAAATTCCTTTTTAATTTGTAATAAATCCATTTTGGAATTTACGAAGGCCCGTGCCAGATGGCCTGGAGCATGTTCTCATTCATATTTCAAAACAGAAAAACCTTTCTCAGAATCTGCAAGCTACGACTTTTTCATGGAGATGATTTCTGTTGAGCAAGGAAAACTCAGGTTAATTAGGCCAAATAAGCTGATGCAGTCAGAGGCAGAGATGCAGAGGTTGCAAGACTGAAATCCATCAAGGCACAGTGTCGACAGATGCCCTCTTAACTTATTTGTTATTTGCTAGGGGAGTTGCCACTTATTTCTAGAGAAATAAATTGTGCTTTTTTGTTACAATAAATGTAGTGATGTAAAAGGTCTTCATTCAGTAGTTACAAGGTGCAGCCCAGCATAGCTGCACATTATGAAGACTACAAGGAACCTGCACTAAGGTGATGGGGATACTGGAGCCTTCCATTTCGGTAGTGTAGACCTCTGTAAAAATGTCCTGTACTCTGTGGAAATGAGCATTTGGTTTGGAGGGAACTAAAAGGAAGAACAAAGAATCCCCAAGGTCTCTTTCCAGCTATCCATGTGTTTATAATCTTGTGATCTGAAATCTGAGTCAGGGAGAGCTGGACACTCAACTGGGAAGAAGCACTTGAGGGGGTGAAACAGAGCAACATGACGTACCCAAAGGTGGGGCCTGAAGTTGAGACATTGACCATCTGAGAGGAAGAAGTGGTTGACACTGGTAACCAGCACTCTTACGGGCATGTCCAAACTGTGGGTTTAGCTGTGCCCCCCACAAGGACAGGAAATCTCTCTGACAATGACCAAACCCCTGGAGCAGCAGTGGCTGTCATAGCATGGTCCATGGGACTCCCATGGGCAGAGTCTGCAAGGACATTTCTCTTGAACTTAGAATCGGTGGTCATCTCTTCCAAGGTAATTAGGCAGGTCAAGAATCCATTTCCAAAATGTTTTTCCAGTACTGGATGTGTAACATATTCGCTCCTTTCCCAAAGGATTAAAATCTCTTTTTTCTTAGCTTTCATCCTGACTTTCTTTCTGAACTGCTACTCCACTCAGATAGGCACTCCCCTTATGAAATCCCTGAAATATGCAAATAAAATATGATGCAAGATTTTCAGCAACCTCTACAGAATATCTCTGAATGTAAACAGTATTTTGCCTGTGATTTTTGTAATTTTTTTGATATGGTCACCTGTATGATTCACAGCTATCATCAGGGGCTAAATTCAAGAAATTTTTGTAAACATCGTCTTCTTCAGGCTGGACGAAGAAAGAAAAATCTTCTTTGTCCAGGTTGTTTCTGATATTGTGGGACAGTGCTGTGACATCATTTTGCTATCCATGCCCAGGTAATTTTGGGGGTCTACACCTGTTCCAAGCCTTGACAAAAGCATTTTAATGAGGATTTGGCCGTAGTTGAAGCAAGAGTGGATGTCTGCCTCCCACCGCACTCTGGGCCATCACTGCCACCCTTGGTCACTCAGGGTATGCCAGCTCCATTGGCAAATTCCATTACAGACAAGGTGTATGTCAAGCACAGATGTTCCCCATTTCTGATTGAGGTATCAATCTGCCTTCAGAGAGCGTGACCTAAATTTATCCCTACACAATATTCCAGTCTCTGGGCCAGAAAAAAAAAAAAATAGGTAATCAGAGAAGGATCCTAACCAGTTTCACAAAATAGGCACCACCATCTAGCTTAGGCTTAGCACAGGGGTGGGCAGCCCTCTGTGAAAGGCATCTCCTACCACAGTGCTCTTGATCTGCATTTAGGGCAGTAGTTCCCTGTCTGCCTTCATTTGAAGCTGAGGCATATCCTAAATCCAGTACTGCCTCTTTAAAATGGGTCCAAAGTTATGTCTTGTGTTTTGGCTCTGTGGCTGCTCCTTGTTCCTCTCTGCAGAAGGGCATGAGGAACAGGAGGGGGCTGAATTAAAAGGGATGGGATTCAGCAAACACTCTGGCCACAGGCTGTTTCATGCCTTTGGACAAGTCAGCAATTTCTTTGTGCCCATTTAGGTAAGTGTGGAGATGTCTCAATGTTTCTACATATCTGGATCTTCCTATCCAGGATGCCCAGCATTCGCTGTTTGGGAGAGAAGTGCCTGGGGTTGTGCCAAGCAGAGTGGACACCCAGCCTGCACAGAATACTGCTGTACCTGGAAACCCTGATGCTTACAAAGCTAAGCTATAGGATTGTACAAAATGTGGATAACTTCTCTGTCTTGTCAAGTCTTTTATAGCAGTGACTTAGATTCATTAGAAAGTATCTAACAGAACTGCTTTTGCCTTCTGACAAAAAAGCCTTTTACCATCTTACACTTAGTGTTTTGGAGGGGTTGTGGCCAGGACATAGGAAATACTAGGGTTTATATTCAGTTTGACCATGGGTTTGCCAAGTGAGGAGGTGGCTTCATCATGCTGCACCGCTTTCTTGTATTTCTATTTCTCCCTTTGTGTTTGATTAGGTGTTGGCTCCTTGACACAGTGACAGATGCCAGAGCCCCTGGCACACTTGGCTTTCCAACCTGGGTGGGTGGGTGGCCTGGGGATATATTTTCTGCTGCTGAAAAGAGTAGAAGTAACAAGTGAAGGATATTCCTCCACTCCAGGCTCATTGCTAAACCTTCCTCCCATTGTCAGTAGTGCACTGACAAGGGGACACATGTACATGTGCTCTGTCTCCATGTCTAGTGTTTGCTTGGTGATGATGGAGTCTCTCTGTGTTCCTGTAATGGGGCAGAAAGGCTAGCCTACAAGAGGAACTGAGCTTTGTTTTTCTTTGGCAATTTTGTGGTGAGAGCTGGGGCTGGCGTGCAGGCTGAGATGTGGCAGGGTAGGAGAAGTTTAAATATAATTACAATTCACTGCTCTTTGCAGCCAGCTCTGTGACTTAAACAAGGGGTGGTGAGAATGCTCTCCCATGGTCTTGGGAGAGCACAGAGGATGCCCATTTACTGAAGGTTTGTACAGATCTGAGAGGCAGGGAGTTGTGTTTGGGAATTGGAAATAGCCTTCAGGGAGAGAGAAGAAAGCAGGAAATGAGCCAAGCTGTCGAATTTGTATGTTAAGAAACAAATAGGAAACTATTCCCATCCACAGATGTTAGGAAAAGGCCCCTCAAACTTCCTAATCAGAAGTCCATCTGTTTTCAGCGTTGAGCTATTCAGTCCTCATACACTTTAATTTTGAGAGGAGTAAAAATGCTGCATAAATATTTTCTCTGTTCTTTGTACCGTCTTCCCCAAATTGTTTCAGACCACTGGTCTCTGTGGTGTGTTCTGCCTTCTTGGCTGGGGTAGCAGAAAAATGCTCAGGGGCTTGAGCCTCTTTTCTGGGTACTCTATTATCTGTGTTGACACTTCTTTTTAATTTTACCATTTACAGCCTTTGATGCACTTTATGGAACCTTGAGGACATTTCCATCACAACCGCACTGCAGAGAACACTACTTCAGGTGTCTGCAGAGCTTGTAGTTTTGTTGGGTTTTTTTAACAGGGCCATGAATGCACAAAATGCAGCAATTAAGCCATTTATTTCTTATTGAAGTTCAAGATGCATTGGAAAGGACAGTAGGAGAGGCACAGTAAAGTAAGGGCTAATAAATTCTGGTACTTTAAAGCTAATTTTTCAGTTGTGTGGTAGTTTGAAGTGTAAAACGTTCCAGCTTGTAAGCCTTTTCCCTGGAAGACTGTTATATTTTAGGAAAAGCAGAAAAATTTTCAGGCACAAAAGTTTTTCTTCAGCCTATCCTCAAGCACTTCATGAGCAAAGGATTTTTTCTGTTGTATTTGTTTCCCACAAGTACATCTGTTTGTGTTCCTACAAACCTTACATTACATGCATTCAAGCCAGACAGTGCCATGTCCTGAGCTACTCTTATAACTTCCCCTGTTATTTACTTAGTGGTTTTACATGCATATGAGGAAAAGATATTCTCTCCCAGATGATTTTGTGTCAAGAGTGTATTACACTCAACATTTTTTAAGTTCTGGATGTGAAAAGTTTGGCTCCTGAAGCACAGAGTTGTAAACACTCACATGTTAGACAGTTCCACAAGTAAGGGAGGATGTATCGCCACAGTTGCTTTCATGTTTTTTAAACCACCACAAAACTACATCCAGGTGCTAAATAAAGAAGCTGGTTTTCTACTGAGCTGAATTCTTGAAACTACTGACAACCAACAGCTATTTAGATTAAATCAGAGTAAGTGGGGGTGTTTTTCCTTAAGGCCTTGATTCTGCTTGGAGTCTTGCTTTGGTTATTTGTGTAAGAAAATGCTGCCCCAAGGTTCCATATCTGCTCAGGGTTCTCTGTTTCACACAGGGAAAATTAGGATAAATTGTATGGGGTTAAAACTCTTCTTACATGTGCCTGATAAATCTGAAAGAATTTCACAGTATTTTCAGTTCAGCTGAGGTAAATCTGGGAAGCTGCAGGCTGGCTGTTCATGCTGCTGAAGCAAGGTGATAAGTGCTCCAGAAAAAGCTTCGGGTTCAATTTAAAAAACAACCCTGAAAACAGCGAGCATATCCTGTGATTTAAAATGCCAGTAGGTTCTTGTGCATCTCTAGGAACAGGGCAAGAGAGAAGCATAAACTCCAGATGTGAAGCTGCATTAGAAGTGGGGTGAGTGTCTATCTGAAAAGACACACCTGGGCAAGCAAAGACACTAATAAATAAGCACGCTGGGCTTTGAGCCTTGTGAGTGCTTGTGAGAGAACAGTTGGAAAGCCTTAAATGAGGGTGTCTTGTACGCAGCTGACCAAGTGTGTTGCTTACAGTTACCATGTGTCAAGATGTTTCTTGCTCATTAGTTTTACACTGATGGAAAGCAACTTTAAATCACTCTTTAGAGGAATCCACCGTGAGGCACGCCAGCTGTGTGCCAGATGAAGGAGTTGTAAAGTCATGTTGGGCAGGCAAGAATATACCAGAGAGAGAGATTTAAAGTCATGAGAAAGATAATTACTTTGCACTCAGAGATTAGCCATAGGAAAGGAAAGGGAAGAATTGCACTCTGCATTTGTTAGAAGGTTTCCTGCCATCTCTCTGTCCTGCTCACACATGCACACACATGCACACAGCTGAATTTACTGTCACAGCGTCAGGTTAGCCAGGACTGCCAGCATGGGAGAAATCCTTATGGGATATATTTGCTTGTTGCTGAGGATGTGAAAACATTCCTCCTCTCTCGTTATTTCCAAAAGGCAGGTCTGAAGCTGTGGCAGGTCACTGGTGGTAGTGAGGAAGGTGATGGCACAGGACCCTGCTCAGGCCAGAAGACAGCATGAATGAGCAACAAAGAACGGACCA
Source organism: Zonotrichia albicollis (assembly GCF_047830755.1). Lineage (NCBI taxonomy): Eukaryota > Metazoa > Chordata > Aves > Passeriformes > Passerellidae > Zonotrichia > Zonotrichia albicollis. The sequence goes on from NC_133823.1 coordinate 10,411,406, forward strand.
CGTCATCCCAAACAGGTGCTCAGGGCAAGTTCAGTGCTCACACCAACATCTGCATTTCTGCAAATGTGCCAGTCTACCTGGCCAGCTCTGGCAAGGGGGAGATACTCAGCTGTCTTGTTCAGGGGCTTCTTGAAATGTCTTGTGGCTTTTGTCACAGATATGCTGGCCCTTTCAGACCAGAGCCTGGTGCTCTGCTCTTTCACAATTATCTCCTCTTCCTTACTGGTCCTTCCAGCTTCTCTGGGTTCTCCTTTTCCCTATTTCATTGCCTTTATCCATTCTTTTAGACCAAATTGCTGGTATTTTAAAGCACCAATATTGTGCTTGCAGTGGGGTTTGGGGCATGTTGGCTGTGTGAGAATTTGTGAACTGGTGAGCTGACGAGGTTGCTGGCTCTCAGGGCAGAGCCCTGGCTTTGCTGAGCATGCCCCCCAGCTTGCACAGCTGGGAATTTTGGAATTACTTCCTTACTTGGAAGGTCCTCAGCCTTGGACCTTGGTCACTGTATTACAATAGTACCTTTGGACACTGTCTCTGGCAAAAACCTGACATGAATGTCAAAAGAGTAAAAAGAGACAAAATTACTTTTCATGTGCAAAATATATGTCAGTCATGCTATGTAGCGTTTTGTTAAGTGATGCAGGAACCTCAAATAATTTCACTAGATATATTAGGAAAATGTTTCTGCTTAAAGTAATGCAAAATATTTTCCTAATGGGAATCCTTTGAACCCCTGATGTTGACACCCTGCTTCCAGCAAGGCCGTGAATGAGTTGTAGGGTTTGCATTGCCTGTAATCAGCCTTAGTATAATCAAACTCCCCTTTTGTCATTAATTTGGGTTTGGTATTTTTAAGTCATTCTGCCTAAATGGAAGTATATTTACAGGAATTTATTTCTGCCCATTTGTTGGGGCCTTAAAGACTGTAGCTGCAAACATTTGCCGCTGCCTGCCAAAGGCTGTTATAGCCCTATGAAGTCCCTGTAATATGACCCAATAACCTTCCTCCCTTCCATCTGGCTTTGTGCATTGATAGGCCTTTAGGAAAGTTATAATTTGGATGTGAAAATCCAAATTATTCTAAAACAGACAGAGCAGAGTGGACACACAAATTTATCTTCTCTCTCTCTCTTTTGGTGAAGAACATCTATCTTCCATGACCTCTTGATTACTGAAGCCTTCAAAATATATTCTTTGGTCTGTGACACTGTGCTCAGTGCCGGGCTGAGCATTAAATATCACCCTCTGTGATTAATTGGAAGTTAATTAAATCTATCACTGAAACAATGGGAAGGCAATGATCTATGTAATCACTGAAATAGTAAATGAAATGATGTAAGGGCCGTCCATTTTGCTTATTGACATTGATGGAGAGGTGCCCAAGCCCTGCTGCTCAGTTGTGCTTTCTGCCTGACCACACCAGCCTGCTCAGGCAGACACAAACCTCCCAATGTACCAAGGAAGCAGAGCTAATGGTGGGCTGCTAGGCACTGCTTTTCCTTCTCTTGGTCACCTCCAGGTGCTGCTCAAAAGGCCTCTAAGGTAACTCTGGTGTTCTGGACATGCAGTGCAAGGGGTGTACCTGAAATGGCAATCCTGAGGGACAAAGCCTTTCAACGCCTTTTTCAGGTGAATGAAAGTGTTGCTGCTGAGATTGTTTGGTAAGCAATGTTGTGACTTTTAATATTTTACATTTTAACAGTACCTCTTACATGAATCTATGGTTCTTCAATAGCTCTGAAACTGTTGCTGTTTATTCCAACCTAGCAAGGGATATTGAGCTTGTGATTTTCTTCTTGGTAAGAAAATCTTGTACTCCTGTTCTTCTTAAAAAATTCTTGTTCACAGATTGTTAAAACAGTACAAGCAGTTCAGAATCCTAGAAAATACACCTGGAAAAAATGTCGCATATTGTAGACAGTACTCAGACAATTTCTCTAGATGTATTTGGGGGAAAATAAAAATAATATTCACTTCTCTCTTAAATGACATTATTATAGGTTTCCCATTGGGTGCTATTCTGCAGCATGGAAATAGGACTTCTTTTTACTGTAATAGGAAATGTTTTATAATACAAATTTCTTATTTCAGATGCATAATGATAACCCCAGGTATACCCTCAGATATCACTCAATAAATCCTCTCTCATTTTGGGAACAAAAGACCAGCGACTTTGAAGGAAATATCAGAATCTCATCTATTCTCTTTCTTTTCTTTTTGCTTCTGGGGACACATGCACCCCTAGAAGGACAGAAGTCTGTGTGTTTCCTTTTGATAGGATGAGCTCAGTCTCCATAGACTCTCAAAGTGCACCTGAAAGATCGAAGACTCCCATAATGAAAGGGGGTTCCCTTATCTTGGCCATTGGTTCGGATGAAAAGTGCACTCATTAATCAGCAAACATGATCCTTTCTCAGTGTGCCACTTTCCCATGCCTGCTTTTCTGCTCCAGACCTCTGATTCTACTTGTCTCGTAACCCTTGGATTTACCATGGTAGGCTTTACTTTCAGAAATAGAAAGCAGCTCCCCACCAAGGTTAAGCCACATAACTGTAAAATATAGTCCACAGAATAGCATATTGCATTGCTTGTGGGGAAAATTTCTACATTCAAAGGGTGGTCAAGCATTGGAATAGGCTGCCCAGAGAAGCAATGGAATTGCTGGACTTGTTCAAAAAGTAGGTGGATGTGGCCCTTGGGGACATGGTTTAGTGATGAGCATGGCAGTGCTGGGTCAGGGATTGGGCTTAATGATCTGGAAGGGCTTTTCCAATCTAAATTATTCTGTGATCCTGGAAAATCATGTGCCATCCAAAGAGTTTGTGAGAAAAGTTGGGTAAACTTCTCATCTCCCCAGGAGCAGCTCAAGCCCATCTATATTGTGTGCTGATCCCCAGCACTCATCTCTTTTGTGGGTAGAATGTTTTAGTATCTCCAGCAATTATTTCCACAGCAAAAAATTGGTGACAATGCATGCAATGATGAAAAGGCCTTTCTGAACACCCATGATTCCTTTGGGAATGAAAATGTATCAAAATGTTCTTTCCTTGCCTTCCTAGTTCTTTTTTCTTCCACTTTCTGTGTTCTTTTCTTACAGATAACCAGAGGTGAGGTCCAGTTTGTTTGATTAAATCAAAACTAAATCCAGCATTAAGCAATAGTTACTGACTAAGCAGAAGGGAAATGTTATTTATCATGAGATCTTAAGAGAGTCCTCTCTCAGTGGTCTCCTTGCTAGCACAATAAATTAGTAACCTCACATTATCCTGATAACTAAATGGGGTTCCAAACACCCATTCAAGCCACTATGATCAGAGGGTAGTACTTTTTAAATTTTTTTAATCTTTATGTTTGATCTTTTTCTTTTGTTAACCAATGTAGGAATTATTTCTGACATGATCAGATGGAAATGGTTTCTGCTTGAGGAAAATTTTAAGTTCTTGGTCCTCACCTGTAAAGAATTGTGTTCTCTTTGACTCTGGAGTTGATTAAAGTATGGGAGATCCTGGTCATACACTGCAAATCAGTTTTACTAATTTTATTTTCTTGCCAGAACATTTCAGATTAGTTTTGACCCAGGGATCTGAAAACTATCCAGTGGGAAGCTGCCCTTCCTGCTTCAGGTGAGCTCACCTGACCTCTGAAAGGATAGCTGAAAACTCTGTGTGTGAGGTGGGCAGTGATGGACACTCTGAGCTGACCTGTCCTGCCCAGCACTGGGACAGGCTGTCTGCCTGCTTCTGTCAGCAAAAGAAACAGCTGGGACTCAAATCAAACCCAGCCCAGCCAGTAGACAGTGCTAACTTGCCTTTTCTTGTCACTGCAGCACATTGGTCACCAAGACAAAGCTTCTGGGAAAAACGAACCCAAAATCTTGGGTGAAGAATCTTTCAGATCAGGTTTAATATTCTGGGTCAGGTTCCTGTAATTCATTATTTATTGAGCTCTGTGAGCTTGCTCAGCAATGCACAATACATAGAGACACAGACTCTATCAAAATGGATTTGCAATCTAAATTTCACAGTGCAAGATAGATATTGGTGCATATTATACCTGGTGGTTAGGTCACAGTCTGGTCTCAGAACCAAGCAGAGATTTTTTTAAAAGCTTCTTCCATTAGTAGCCCATTAGAGTGGCATAAACTTTTTAGATTTGAACAATTAATCCCCCTAAAAATATTCAAATGGATACATTGAATATTTTAAATACATTTAGTATATCTGGAAAATGCTGACCTGACATAACTACATATCTGTGTCCTGCTGGTCACAGAACACTAACAGCAGGGAGTCCAAAGAAGTGATTTCATGCTTTCTGTAGTGATACAATCAGTTTAAAACCTTTGCCACACACAATCCCCAGCTCTTGCTTCATTTTGGCGCCACAGCCAGAACAAGCATTAGGGTGGGAGGCTGATGCCACTGGCACAGGGCAGATAGACTTTGTGGGGCTTCCCTTGAGGTCTGTGTTGTGTGTGCCTCTCTGGCATGTGTTTCCAGAAGAAACCTCTGGTGTCACAGGTTACTCCCTGCCTTTGTGAAACAACCCCAAAAATAACATCCCCTCAGGCTCTCTAAATCTGCCCACCTCTGTGCAGAGCAATGGCAATCCAGCGGTGCAGGGTGGGAAAATGAGCTTTGCTGGTAGCTGGATCTGCTCGCTTGTTAGGATGAGGAAGCAAGGAGAAGCTCTGTTTAACAAAGTAGCTGCTATTGCTTAATCCAGGAAGCCATAAATGGCAAAAAGTCCTGGAGAGCTGAACTGCACCACTCACAGGAGAAAGCTGCCATGAGACTTTCTTGAAGAGTAAAATGAAACAACTCAGGCAGGCATGGAAAAGAAAATAATCATCTGAAAAATGAGTAGACAGGGAGTGAATGAGTTTGAAATGGCAGCAAAATCGGTGATTCCACCAGATGTGGTGTCTCTGTATGGGAAGCAGTCACAATAGTCCTGTCACTGTGGGAGGGACTCTTCCTAAAGCTATGCAGTGCACGTGCAGCCTCAGGGAGCTCCCTCATGTACACTTTCACGGGATGGCCACGCAAATGCTTTATTGTACTGTTATTTCTCTGGGCAAACAGACTGTTATTTGATTTTTGGTTCCAAGAACAAGCTTTTGACTTTGACTATTAGTGTCTATCAGATCTGCATGCTTAGAAGAAGGGTGCTCCTGCATTTATTTGTGTGCATTGAAGGGGTCGGTATGTGCCTCTGTGCTAGTGAAGCTGTGGTCTGCTCTCCCTTTTACACCACCTAGAGTGCCCTGGAGATTGACCATGGAAGCTTTTCCTACTGAGTCAGGACCCAAATCACCAATGTGGAAATGTGGCATTTTCTAATTTAAACTTTGCTTTTTTTTTGAATGGCAGACTACACCTTAATTTCCCACTAATCCTTCTGCTTGCTGAGCTCACTCTGTGCTGTTTCAAGAAGCCAGCAATTAGGGACATTGCTGGTAAATTCACAGAATAGATACTTGGTGGCTGGGGGCAGAATAAGAGCTGAAGCTGTCACTTCTCTCAGGAGCTTGGGCATAATTTCTCATCACTGGATCTTTTTCCAGTAAGTTAGCTTCCTGATGACTTTAAAGTACAACATGGAGTATGTAGTTTGAGCTGAGATATGGGTTTGGTGGGAGCTGTGTGTTCCTTTCCACCCAGAGTCATGAACTCTTCTGGGTTCTGAGCACTGCCCAGCTCCACTCTTGGTCCCTGGCAAAGCCAGAGTGGTTTCATCAAGACTTGAGTTTATGGTAAAAACCAGGTGTATCTGAGGCTTTCACAAATATTGGTGATATTTGGGGAATCCTATGAGTGTCCCCTGGGATAGCACCAGGACATGGAAACTGCTTACTTTAGCATAAGAAATGGTGCAGGCAGCTTATTCTTAATACATAAGATAAATAGGCAAATACACTGAGATCCAGCTTTACACTTGGCAGTGTCTCTGATAAATCCACATGCTCTCAGCTCATCTTCGCAGTTACATATTGCATGAGAGAAAAATTTTGTATTCTCTAGTGCTTTCTCAAAGGGCTTTTGTGTGGAGAGTGACTCCATGGGGATTTTTCCTATCTCTGTCTGCGGGAGCTACCACAATTGCTAAGGAACATCATAGCAACAGTATCATTCCCTTGAAAACAAAATGCTACAGAATCCTACAGAAACTGTAGAATTTACTACAATTAAGCTGCTTCCTTAGAAGAAACTTGAAGTGTTTAAGAAAGAGGCAAGAAAGCAGTACACAATTTTCCCTTTTGAGTTTCTCCCACTACCTGGAAATGTTTTGCCAGTTTTTCTGAAGATATACCCATCACCAGTCCTGCAGATCTGCTGAATACTTTGTGGGTTAAAAAAAAAATAGACCTCATGATTCCCATAGGCCCTCCAACCCTTTCTTGTTTCTAATTTCAAAGGCCCTTTTGAGTGGGAAACAAAAGGTTAATTTTCTCCAGCTTGCCCAGGCTGACTTAATGTAACAGAAGGCAGCAAATTGTATTGATTTAGTGACATGCAACTGTCCAGAAAGAGCTATTTATACATTATTCAGGACAAACACTGTCATAATGGACAAACAGCAGCAGCATCTGGGATGTTAATGTCTACAAATAAGATTATTCTTTGAAAGGATTAGGACGAAGCATTTTGTGTAATTAGATTTCTCACTTTTAGGAATGAATTGCCTTTTAGCAGTAAAAGCTGTCACTGAGGGAGCCATTAGCTCCTTATAACTGAATTAAATGCATAATTAGTGACATGATCGCATTAGGATTTGTTTCATTTTTAACTAATCCAGGGTGCAGGGGGGTGGTCTCTGCAGGTCAGCGCGGCCCTGCTCAGCAGGGCCCAGCCTCAGCTGGCGAGCTGGAGTTGGGAAAAGTCAGGCGCGTGTGAACAGGAGCGGGCCTCGGCATGGAGCTCGGGGGCTATTCATCACTGGGTGCTGGGTGACAGTGACTGATGGGCTCGGCCCGGGCCTGGCACTTTACCAGTGCAAGAATCATACGAGCCAGGGAGCAGAATGACAGCTGGAGCGCCGTGTCAAGTGGTGTAGAGACCAGAGCTATTAATAATCTGTGCCACATGATCTGTGCCGCCAGAAAACAATGATTTAGACATTGGTTAGAATAAAGATTTCACATTTAGTATGGAGGGACTGGCCTAGCGCTGGAGGAATAAATCGCTATTCAATCAGCATGTATGAAAATAAGGCAATGAATACATTAGGGGCTAGCAAAAAGGAGGAGAGCGCCTTAGCCCCGGCCCAGCATGGATCCTGCTAATCAGGACTTCCTGAGGCTGCTGTGATGGCATTAAGTGGCACTGGAAGTGCAACTCTTGAAGCCTATCACAAGTAAAGCAGCAAAGAAATCTTGTAGATCTCAAACTTCAGTGCCCTGTCCTCCTGGGCCTGATACACCCTCACATGCCTGCAGATCTGTCAGATCACACCCTTCTCATCTCAAAAAACACAGCAGATGCTTTTTGCTAAGGAAATCCTTCCTGCAACCATTCTCCTGGTCCATGGCTTGGACAGGAGTATTTTTTGCTGAGTTAAAAACTGTTTGGATGGCAGAGCCCTGAGAGAGGCGGTAAATGGAGTTACATCTAGCTGGCTGCTGCTACTCCCCAGGGCTCAGCTTTGGGGCCAATCCTGTTTAATATCTTTATCAATCATCTGGAAGAGGGGATTGAGTGTACCCTCAGCCACTTTTCAGGTGACTCTTGCTCTCCAGAAAAGATGCAGAAACACATCCTTAGACTCTCCACATCATGCACCATGAGGGTCAGTAGTGTAAGTGGGGAGGCTTGGTAGGTCTGCAGCCACCACACTTCTGTTTCTGTAGTTCTGCTTCAGGGTTTTTTTGTAATAGTTGGAGCTGTAGTGCAAAGCAGCCTTAGTTCTGTCTCTCCTCTGTCACCTAAATACCAGTAACAAGGCTGTTTTACTCACTGTACATTTTTCCTATGTCTTATATACTTCCTGCAAATTGACTTATTCCTCATTACTCGAATGGTCTCTATACAAATATCTTAGTTTGACAGAATGAAGGTCAGAGCTCAAATTTTCAGAGAAGTTCTGGTGCAGGTACCAGCTGGAATACTTATGTTCTTTTCAGAGATGTGTTTTCAGAGTTTTTAAGTTTATTGAGACTTTCTGGTTTCACTCAGGTAATCATCATCTGAATTCCTGTGACCCAGTTGTGTTTGTGATGTTACCACTGGTGTCAGGTCTTACTGAAGACCAGCTTTTGGTTATCCCAGGTGCTGCCTGCTGAAAAAACATAGTCCCAGCTGGAATAATACAACATCTTATTCCTTTGTGCTCCTTACCATTTGTAAATGGATGTGATTTTAGGGGTGTAATGAAAAAATGAGTATTGGCAGAGTGTAACCAGTATGAAAGTGGGAGGTCAGAGTAAACCTCAGAGCTGTTGGAAGAGCAGCAGAGGTGCACTTGGGAAGGCCAGCAGGTGTAGGGACACATCAGCTGGTCCTGTTCCCCATGTTTGACTGTTACTGAGGGTCTTTCAGTGTCCCAAATTCTTTGACTTCTCCTTTTTTTTTTTCCTTCATTGTTTTCTTGCAACTGCTTTCACCAGCCCTGAATCAAACACGTCAGTGAGTGATAATAACTCATGCTCTGGTGGGTAGCTCTTTTCTGTTTGTGTTTTTTACAATTATAAATTGTGTAATCTGAGCTCTCACAGCCAGAGCTTAATATATTTGACTTTATTGCTTTTTGTTTTATGGAAATAAATTACTGCTCACATTCTGACATTTAAAATAAAGGATCTGCACTAAATCTTGTGTGCCATAATAAGAAATTAAGAGAGCTTTTCTTGCTAAACAAGCACAACTGGAAGCCTCAGTCCATCAAGGACTCAGGTCCAATTAAGGCAGTTACAAAGGGGATGGCGTATTTGGTCCATTCTGTGCTTCAACATCAGTCTGCTGGGCCCTAGATGCCAATGGGGATGAGCTTCCCCAGCCCAGAAGAGGTAGAAGAGGTCAGCTGGGAAGGATTTCTGTCCATAGGAAGTGCCTCACCAGTTTCTGAGGGGCTTGAGTTCCCTGTTGCTTGTGGACAGGTTCATGAACAGAAATACTCATACAAGTCATATGTGAAGCGATGCCAACAGGGGTTCCCTGCTCAGATCCCAGAGCTGCACAAGCAGACAGAAAAGCTGGTTTAGAAATGGCAAGCCTTTCAGAAATGACAAATTGGGAAGTGGATAAAATGCCACTTGGTTAGAAAGCTGTTCCTCTGCCTGGGGGTGGTGATTTCAAGCTTCTCTTCGCTGCATGAAAGACTGAGATGCTCTGCTTTGTGCTTCCACAGAAAACCTGAGGCATTTGTGCAGTTCAGCCACTGCTGAAATATTTCGTGTAACTCACAGTAAAACATGGGAAGCACTGCAGTTCCAGTTACATTAAAGGGCACTTTATTTTTCTTTCCCTTACATATTTTAACTTTATCTATACCTTCCTTTACACCAGTCAGGGTCTCTTTTACCTAAACAAGAGCAGAAATTTCTGTTCCCAAAAGTGAGCTTCATTGGCTAGAGCCAAATCCTAGGTGTTGGAGAGAAATCCTGGATGGAGTAGGGCCATTGTGACTGCTCACAGGTCCAGCTTTTTCTCTGCACCTGCCTGCCCTAAAGCAGTTTTTCTGTGTTAGAAGCCTGAATATGGCATGGAGTTTCAGCCTAAGGAGACTGTACATTTCTAAAGGAAACACGAGTAAAAATACATCTTTTTCAGACTTAATAGAAAATCGGATTTTTTTTTGTGGTGTCTATCTTTCTTGGGCTTGAGTCCAAGACTAAATGTGAGCAAAGCTTTCCCTTTACTTCCTCTTTCCATCTGGACATAGAACATGATGCAATCCTATGCATTTGGTGCCTTCAACACCCTGTGACCTGTGTTAAGAAGGGACAAGGGGAGCAGGAGACAGAAACAAGGAGAAAAAGGGAAATTAAAAGGGGAAAGGAGAAGGAGGAGAGGAAAATGGAAAAGGAGAAGGAGAACTGAGGTCTGAGGTGGGCTGTAATGCCTCTGGTAGAATTGCTCTGTAATAAGTTCAGTAGTTTAAGCCAACAGGGAACTGTATTCTGAATATCTACAAGGCTAAAACTGGATTATTTTAATGCCTAAAAAAGCCAATCAGAAATATTTCAAATTGATAAAAAAATTAAAGGGTGAGTATTGTTCACCTGAATCTCCCAGTGCCTGATTCCCAGGCATAAAATGAGTGCATTAAAAATCCTGTTTTACACAAGGACTTCACAGTAATGCTTGTGAAGGGCTCAGGTAGATGTAGTGGTTAAAAGTTGTACCAGAACTTGCCTGTGCAACTTTAAACCCAAAAATTCCTCTCTAGGGAATGACAGACTTTGAAAGCCCCTACTTTTGTTTGTGTTATGTAATAAATTGTATTGCAACCTGATATAAAGCAAGCAGTGCAACGTCCTTAAATTTTGATGTCAAACAAAAGCTATAATTTCCATGTCTTGGTGGAAAGAGGACCTTTGGGTTACACAAACGACACAATTAAACATGTCCCAGAGTGTTCCTGGGCATGGAGGCCGGTGGTGAGGAACAGCTTTCAACTTGGATCATAAATCCGCTCCATTTCCAGGGCAGGGCAAAGCACACACATTGTTTACAAGCAATCCCAGGTATGGATGTGCATCCTCTGAAATTGTACCTGGGCATCTTTCAGAGTGGTGCTGGCTGGCATGGGCCAAAACAGTGTCAGAGAAAGTCAGATCTGCTTGTTGGGGCAGACAACTGCCTTCCAATGCCCAGAACTGTGTCCTCTCACTGTTTAATCAAGGTGGGTACCTTGATGTAATCTCAATGTCTGGTTGACCTGGGTCCTGGTGGTCTGTTGCAGACATCTTTTCATTAAAAATCTTTCGTTAAGATTTTTTCCTCCTGAGAAGCTGAGAGGCCTCAGGGACAGAATGTAAACAATGATTGTCTGCTGCTGTGAAATGCAGCAGGTGCATCTGTGATTGGCTCATGTGGATGTTTGGAATTTATGGCCAATCTCAGCAGAGCTGGCTCGGGCAGAGAGTCTGAGGCAGCTGCCTTTGTTACCATTCTTTTCTATTCTTACCTTAGCTAGCCTTCTGAGATGAAACTTTTCCTTCTATTCTTTAGTATAGTTTTAATGTAATATATATCATAAAATAATAAATCAAGCCTTCTGTAACGTGGAGTCAGATCTACATCTCTTCCCTCATCCTAAGACCCCTGTGGCCACCGTCACAGAGGTCTGGCCAGGTAGTCATCCTTTAGCTTCAGTGAAGAGGTTAGAGTACTTTGGTTGACTTAGTTAGTCCAGAATTATTGTCTGGACAATCTCTTCCATGCGCTTGTGTGTCTTCTAGTCATGCAAATTAGTGGCACAGGACGAAATAAAAAATAGCCATTGAAAGTCATATGGACCTGAGATACAGTGTCAGGTAATCAGCATCACCAAATGGCGTTGATACACTCTCATAAGCACAGAAGTGGTTTATATTTACACATTTCCATTGAGTGGCTACAGGTTCTCAGCTGACTTCCTTGCTTTTACCTCACAGTGAATTCTTCACGTCATTTTATCTCCTTCTCCCTAAAGGGGGAAAGCAACACCCAATGTGACTTAATAGCAAATACCTGTGACTGGGAAAAGGAGTGAGCCTGGAAGGAAGCCTTTTCCACCCCAGCCATTCCTGCAGAGTGGTCTGAAGAAGACCTTGCTGAGCTGCCTGCCCCTCCTGCTGCTGAAGTGCTCCCTTGGTGTTGCCTCAGCTGCTGGATGGCAACAGGAGGAAATGTTACACCAAAAGAGGTCCAGGAGTGACTTTAGGCTGTTCATGACTGTGTGGGGCCCCAGGCAGGTCCTGTGGGGTGCACTGGGGTCTGTGGGAGGGCTGGCTTTGTGATGCCCCACAGCTCCTCCAGAGGGGAATGGGGCATACACTTATGTCCCCCTAACTGCATTATCACCTCATGGAGGATTACATATTCCAAATCGAATTCACGATGTAAATTGATTTTGGTGAGATAGTTCTCTTGTTTCCAAACAGAAAACACAGGGAAAAGTGATGAAAGTTGGGGTTTGCTTTCAAATGCTAACATACTTAACAACAAAGTTGAAAAGCTGAGTTATAAAGCGAAAACATAATCCAAAAAAACAGTGTTTTCCGTCTCCAGCCGCATGCTTTGGAGCACTTAGGAAAAGCTCCTTCACACCCATTTGGGGATTGAAGCAAATTTCTATGGCCTGACACGGAGGCAAGGGACACACTGACCCTCCCAAAGGTGGCTCCCAAGCCTGGCAGGCTGGGGCAAACCCAAACCTCTGCCTTGCTCCCAGCTGCCACCACTGACAATGGGCAGCCAGGACACAGCCCCTGGTGTCCCGGTGGTCAGCGTGGCATTAGGAATCAGCAGCGATAATCCCTGTCCCTGTGGAGAAGGGAGGAAAGCAAAGGGAGGGGTTGCAGACTTTGTGACTTTCTCATACCAGAATATGCTTTTTTTTTCCTTTACAAGACTGCAGTAGATATTTTTATTTCTGTCCTAGGAACAAGAAATCTAGTTTTAGTAATTGATGCCACATTGAAAAGAATAGAAAGCTGTGGCATGCCGCAACTTTTCTTCAGAGCAAGTGATCTAGATCTAATCCCCTCTGTTTCATCTGAAAAAAACCACTTGCCTATCCGAACATGAGAGTAAATTAGCATGTGCCTATGAATACTAATGCTGCATAAACTCTACTTTAAGCCTTTAGAAATGAATAGCACCAAGATAACTAAATGGGAAGAGGCAAATTCAGAAACAGCATTAGCATTGTCCTTAGGCACTTTGAAGAAAAACGTTTAACTTTGTATCAAAAATATTAAAATCAGAGGCTTTGCAAGCTGGAAAGTGACTAAAAAAACCTTTGTGTCTAGGTTGCTAATTCAAGACCCACATTTTTTATGCCAGAGAATAGATACCAAAGGTGCAATTGCACATGCAATTGAATGTGGAGGTTAATATTTTGTCCCGTTTAACCCGATCCAGACAGATTACTTTTTTTGAAGGGGGAAAGGAATCTTTCACTATAGAGAGTACTGCTTTCACAGTTTTTTGCAATCTCTTATGGGTGGGCTCAGTAGCCTTGTGGCAACCTAGTGCATATACAGGAAACAAACTTTCACCTCTCTGTTCTCAAAACAGACCTGGAGGTGGAGGAGAGATTGTAAGGGAGTCTTAGAGCAGAAAGGACATAATTTAGTCACAGAACCATAGTATCCCTGAAAGTAATGATCCCTTTTTATCATCTGGAAGGCTGCTTTGGTAAAATTAGAGCAATGGTTTTTTTCTCACTGGGAATCACAATTACAGAAAAGTTCCACAGTACATAATGAGGTCAAAAAGCATAGGAAATGTTACTGTCTCATACTTTTGAAAGGAAGAATAACTAGAAACAACTGAATTGGGACAGAGGTCTTGTTGGGCATATAGAAGCTATACTCTTGCTAACTCTGACAGCCACTGCATTGTAAGCAGAGAAAGGATGTGGAGAGCAAGAGGGGAATGGGAGCATAGACAAGTGAAGTCCCTTGTCTGAAGTCACCTAGCAAGCCAATAGCACAGGTAGGAACATGAAAATGTGTGTGTACCTTCATTCTTCCCTCAGTTGTTTGAGATTCAAGACTATCATGACTGTTGTGATCCAGCAGGAGGGAGGGTGATGCTCCCATTGCTGCTCAGGCATAATGCTCTGTGTGATTTCCTTCCCTTCTCCTCATTCTCTGTGCTCCTTACATGATCCATGTTGTTGTAAGTTTGCTATTTCAAACAGGCTGATGCAAGAAAATTGTGTCATCCCAGGCGCTGCTGAGTATCTTGGGAGTGACTGAGGCATCCACCTGCACTGAGCTGGTCCAGACACCCCTCCCACACTTACATGCTGGGGTCTCCCAGTCCTGGATGTGCCGTTTACTGTCTATGTGCTTATGTGACTGAAGAAAAATCAGCCCCACCAATGGTGTTAGCTGTGTCTCGTCAGTACCAGAGGAGAATGGCTGCATCTCTGTTGCTGCAGGGGAGAATTGCACATTGCTGAGGTCAGGAGCCATGTGAGTCGAATTTCAATGACCTGCAGTAAATGCTGAAATAGATGAAGAAGCCCATCCAGAAAACTGTAGTGTAAACAAATGGGTTATCAAATGCATTGTAGGAAAGGAGAAAAAGGAGGAGTGTGCGTAGGAATTTAGAGTTGTGACATTGCAAGTGGCAGCCCTCTGTCGCAGCGTTGTGTGCTCCTCTGCAACGTTGTGTGCCCTGTCAGTACCTGTGACACGAAGCTGCTTTACTGGCAGGGTTTATTACAGGGGGCTGATTGCCCATACTGGGAAAATCGGTCTTTAGAAGGAAAGGAGAGAAGAGATCTCTTTTTTCCTCTCCTCCCTGAGGGCTTCACAAACAAGTCTAACAAGATCAGTCCCCTGCCAATAAAACCAGTCCTGGTTGATACGCAGGCTTGCCTGTCTCAAACCACCCCTGAGACGCTTAACCTGCTGGATTGCCTCTCTGCAGACACCTGGGCAGCAGCAGCAGACTAAACAAATAGGGATTCTCAACTGCACAAAACTTGGCCTCTTTCAGCAGGGCTCCCATCTGTTAAAAAGCCATTGTTTGAGCAAGTGTTCAGCTAGCTGGGGAGGCAACGCTCTTGCGTATTGAGCTGCCCCTGTCCCCCATAAAAGTCCTCTTTAGCATTTTCTTTTCTCCCCTGTTTCCATCGACTGATTTATTCATTGGTTTCACCTCTTCTCCCCTCCCCCTGTGGTTCATAAGGAGGGCCTCGTTGTCTTCTGTACCTCGGGGGTCATGTCTTTTCAGTCACTGGGACAATACCCGCTGCTGGCATCTGCTTCCAGATCCAATCAGCCATATTGTGATCACATCCTGCCAGAGAATTGTTCCTTCTTTTGCTCGGCTTTGTTGCCAATTTCATGCCATGTATTGCTCCATGTTTTGTGCTTCATGAAGCTGTCACTGGCATAAAAGTGGCTTGACCAGGGTCGTAGTAAAAGGGGTGGGAATGAAACATCCACTGAAATGTTGAGCAGGCCACCCACGGGCCCCACGCACTCAGGCACACATACACACGCAGGCAGGCATGCAGACATGCAGGCACACACACAGTATCCCACCCTGTGGAATTGCCATCCTGCTGAGCTGCTTTATGCTCTGCCGAAGGAGCGGAAACTTTGACAGGGAGCTGGAAGCTCTGACTGGCTTTTTCTCCCTTAGTAAAGATCAAAAGCTGATAATTTTCTTGATATTTCTGGAGGATCGTGGCTGCCTTATATCAGATAAGCTTTGATAAGGTCTGAGCATGAATGGCAGAACTGGTTACTCAGGCAATTGAAAATTATTTTGAGTCGTTAGTGAGTGTCAGAGGGGAAAAATTACCCTTTGAAAAGAAATCTCATGGTAAAATTGCATCAGTGACTCCTGTCACTCCATCTTCTTGCTTCCCATTCCAAAAGCCCTTCTAGAAGCTAGTTACACCAAGATCTGCTGACCATCGTCTTTGGTGTAGACTTGGATGGAGTTCACTGAAGACTGAGGCTTATGATGCTTTTAATGTCCGCTAGACAGGGACACAAGCCCAAATTGCTAAGCAGAAAAAGATGAGCCACCTCTGTGAAATCAAAAGCGTGCTTGCACAATGGCAGAGAATTTGGCTCAGTATTCCCCATGGCAGAATTATTTCTTTCCTTGCAAAATATCTGGAAGTTAAACAAAAGTGAATTACATGTTTGTTTAGATATAAGTAAGTGGAGAGTGTAAACCTCTCTGCTTTGTTCTTGGTTTTGATTTATCTTTTTGCATGTTCTTTTTTGTGGGCATTTTTTGTGATGTGACAAACTCATCTGATGCTCTCCTGTGTACACCCAGCCTCCATTTGCAAAACACTGGGAAGGTTTTTCATGCTTGTCTCCTGCCTGTCAAAGCACCCAGTAAACCTTGGGGAAAGGACTCATCCCTTCCAGAATACAAAGTGAGTCCAAGCAGGGTCAGGTGACTTCTCAACTCTCCTTCTAAAGGGGAACTGATTCCCCATTTCCTTTATTTTAGCTTGCTGCTGTCACTTGCATTCACACTGGGTACCACCTTCCCATGCTAATAACCTGATGGCAATCAATAGAGCTGTTCATGGAAGACAGAAAGAAAGGAGAGGGATATCTCACCCCCCTTTCTCTTTATGCCATGGTGCTTGACAAGTGGGTTGGGGAGCAGGGACAGGCCCTTGCTTCCCAGGAGCGGGTGCTAGGCCCCAGGGAGCTCTCTGCATGGAGCCAGTGCGAGCTCCTCTGTGTGTGCCCAGAAATCAGCCTGCTTCCTTTGGCCCAGTTTATACCATCCAAGTACACAATAAACCAAATGAAAACACCCCATGTTCTCTTTGAAGGAGGAGCACCTCGAATGAAGGTTTTGTTGGAGCCTCTGATCCTAACCCTCTGTCAGGGAAGCCAGAGGGTGATTAGGTACCAGGTGCAAGGGCAGGAAGGTTGTGCTCTGATTGTCTCCTCTGGAACTGGTTCTTCTGAGTAAAATCCTGGCAGTGCTGACAACTTCAGTATCTTGGGATCCTCACACACAAGATTCCCACCTGCAGAGAGGTGCAAGCAGGAAGTGTGTGGGAGAGGAGAGGAGAGGGAGAGAGGAGTGTGTGGGGAGAGGAAGAGGAGAGAATCTGTTCCACTCTCAGTGCACTCCTACAAGCTGCCTTTGGAGCTCTCACAACCTCTCTGGAAAGTTTCATGGTAGAGCCTATAATTCCTGCAGCAACCCGTGATCCTCAGCGTGCCCTCACAACCTCTTCTCCAGAAGTGCCCAGTTTTTATTTACGTTTAAAACCGAGCTTGAGCACTCCATGGGAGAGGCAGTGAAAAGAGTAGGAAGGCAAGAGGCAGCTTTGTGAGCGAGTGTGTGTGCGAGCGCGTGTGTGGTGTGTGCATGCGTGCGTGTGTTAAACAATTTCATGGACATCTGTCATGCACAGTTAACTTTGCATTGCTGCATTTTAAGTTGTAGGCCCAGGCTTGGCCGTCAGTGATAAAGTAGCTGGCAGTTTTCAAAAAGCTGCTGGATAACAGAGCATGAATCATAAAACACACTACTGTGTAGCAATATCCAAGTTCATTCAATGCAATGAAACCATGCAGAGGACCTTTATTCCCAGCTAATTATGTGGAAACGCCTAAGACAATAAAGCATCTGGTGGTCTTTCTTCCCCATTTCAATTTTTCTCAATATTGTGACAGGAGAAAGCATTGTGCCTTTCCCAGGGTAGTTGCTGTGAAGAGGAGTAAAAGCAAGGGTCAGGGAAGAGCAAATAGATGAATTTATAACTTTCTTTTTATTTATTCCTTTCTCATTGTTTCTCTGGAGATTCTTCCTTCAGGGCTGTATTTTCAAACCACTATTCTCACTACACTCTGCCTGAATACTTTTTTTTTTTATAATACCACCCAAACTGCCAGGCCCTGCACTGTCTTTTTTCTCCTCTCTTCCCCAGACTCATCCAAGGGTTGAAATCCAAGTCTGTGATCTCTGCTGTGATCTCCTAGCTATTAAAACAGAACCAAAAAAATTAGAAGCTAGAAACAAGTAGTGTTCTCTGAGCAAGGAAAGAAAGGGTTTGATTTTCAGAGCATTTTCAGTAAGTTTGGGGCTTCTTGTAACAAAGGCTCCACAACTCTGTCAGGCTCATTTTCTGTAAATAAAATAAAAATAAATTTTCTAACAGAAAAGTTGAAATAACCTCACAGAAAAATATTTCTGCATTACAATTTACTTTTAGACCATCAAACTACAACACCCTTTAAACTCTTTCTCCCCTGACTCTCCCTATGGTACTTATTAGTGAATACTTTAAAAACATCTCCTAATTCTTTATTTCAGCACACAAGCTTGATTTTCACCAGAATGCCCACCTTGATCAGACTATAGAACATTTTTTTTCCTTGTGGGACCAAGGCTGTGAGGTCAAAAGAAAACAAATTACCCAGGTTCAGCATATGGTACAAGGGGGTTTCGATTTTGATAAAAGAATAAAATAATTATTTCCCTGGTTGCTGACAAGGTGTCTGACTTAAAGTAATACCTTGTAAGTGTTAAAACAGATGTTGTTTCGTTTGAATAATGATAATTACTGCTGTCCTCTGACAAAAGCTTCAGGAAGAGTTTGATTTGGATCACTGCTCGGCTAAGAGCTCACCTGCTTTGGCCAAGGGTAGTGAGGCTGCCTGGAGTTTCCTGCACGGGGAGTGACTGCTCTGAAATGTTTAGTAGATGCCAACAATCAGATGCTCCAGGAGGCAGTTCATCCCAATACCAAGACAAATCTTCCAAAGGGGTAAAGAGCAAAGAAGCCTGAAAACTCAGCTTAGACTCATCTCTTTTTTTTTTTTTTCTGTTTGCATTGCAGTATCATACAGAAAGGACAACTCAGTGTTAAATAAGTTTAAATGAAAGAAATAATGAAACTGGAAAGAGAAAGGTACGTGATTTCCCTAACTGGCTAATACCTGGCATCTTTCCTCAAGAGTAAATATTCCACAGGTTTCAGACTGTATCCTCTTTTTTGGGTATTCTCCACTGCCACTGTGATATTTAAAGACTGTGCAGCAATCAGCAGTTTAGCCTCAAAATACACAGAAGTACTTTTCATCCTCATGTTTCAAGTATTTGCAATTTGTACAGCACAGAATGAGACTCAGCTTCACTGTGAGAAAATGAACCCTTGGAATGGAGCTGTGCTAGCAGAAACCAAAGACAGCATGAGATACAGAGAATATTCAGGCTAGGAAGATTTGTACTTACCACGGATTTAGGGGAAGTAGAGGTGGAAGTGTCAAGGCGGAACTCCTAACAGACCAAATGTATGGCAATGTGTGGAGCAAGTAGGAAGAAGCAGGAATGAATAAGAGGGAGTGTATCTGATGGGTGCAGCTTGAGGCTGAATTTCATCCACTGACACAGTAAGGAAAAATTCCCATGGTGGTAGTGTATTCTTAACTCTTGAATGGACATGAGTACATTAAAACTCCTACCTCTGGGAAATATTTTAAGCAGTATCTAAATTTTAAATAGAATCCTTGGGTCAGGGAGGGGCTGCAGTGTAGCTAAAATCACCAATTCATTGAGTACTGCACTCAAACTTCTGCTGCTTGATCCCTTGCATTGTGTAGGTCAAATAACTCTGTCCACTCCTACATTTTAGGTTTTCAGTGAACAGAATAATAATTATGGCCCTAGCTTTGACATCTAACAGTGAATGTTATCATTAATTTGCTTCTAATATTTCAGTTGCTTTGTTCAGTGAAAGAGTTTGTGATTGACAAATACACGGTCCTGTTACTAGCCTGCCTCTCTTTCACACACAGCACCCAACTAAAACAAGACTTGAAACATGAAGCAGAGAGAAACATAAAAAATAGAAAGGGGCAAGGGAAACAAAAAAGGGGCAGGAGAAAATAGGCAGAAATCATCAGATGAAGCTCAAGGATTTGCCAGCTCTGCAGACAAATCAGACTTCTTTTTTTCCTCTCCAGCATTCACAAAAACATCAACGTTTCTTCCCCTCTCCTTTGCTCTTCAGAGTCACACTAGTGGACTTTTGATAAAGCCGCAGGTTCATGTGGCACATCTGTCTTTTATTTGTTAGTAAGGGCAAACGCTTGTGCAGAAGTAAAGTTCTGCTCTTTGGCAAAAATCAAATAGGTTGTCTTCAATAAAATATTTAGTGTTGCCTTTTACCTTGAAGTTTACAAGTACCTGAAGGTGTGGTGAATGCTTTAAAATCCTTGAGTGCATGTAAAGCCATACAAACAATAACTTAGGCTTGCCTGGGAAGAGAAGGTTGGAAAAAAAAATAAAAAAGATAAATGTTTGTTGAAAGCTGAGCATATGCATATAAGAATGGAAAAAAGGGAAAGGAAAACAGCTATCTACACACATATTCCATTTTAAATTGAAATGGTTATGTCCTGGAATTGCTAGAATTTCACAGCTGGCTGCAGCATGGGGAAATGTGTGTATCTGAAAAGGTTACATTTCCCAGTCTTGCTATGGAAAAACATTCATAAATATCTGTGTTTCATAATAGAAGTTTTCAGCATCAGAAGAGTGTGCAACAGATGCATGCTCAGAAATGCCAGCATACACTCAGAAATGTTTTTCTGACATTCCTGGAATTAGGAAAAGCATGTCATAAGGTTGTGACCACAGTGGCAGTTGTGCAGTGGAAAATGCAGGTGCACCAGGTTTTGTGTGGTTTCAGCAGCGTGCCAAGTGGGAGTGCATTTCTGCTAACAAACCCGTTAACAGCCTCCCTGGAGAACTGAATCCTAAATGTGTTTCTGTTTCTTGCTCTTATCCTCCCACTGCTCTCTCTGAACAGCTAAAGGATTTGACTCATTCATCCCCTCCCTTTGTCTCCCAATCCTTATCCTTCCCAGCAAGCAATTACTATTTGTTACTATATAATTTCTTGTCACATGGATTATTGTCCTAATTACATCCCTGCCAGGGAGACTCAGGTAGGAATCGGTTTGCTAGAGTTGTCCTCAGGTGATTGTTTCATTGCAGTGTATTTATAAGGCTTTTTGAAGGCACTCCAAAGGGAAATGAAAACTCCCCGGACCTGAGCCAAATGACATTATCTTCTTTCGGCGGCTGAGGAAGGCAGCTTAGTCTTAATTATTGATGACTGAGTGTGTGGAATACCCCTCTGGTGATTATACATGTCTCACTTCCACAGGCAGCCCTGTGACAGCCAGGATCACATGGGGGCCCATTTAGGGCTACATTGCCCTGTATTCACTGACACCCTGTTACACAGCACAGATTCCTGTGAGAGTTCTCCTCTGTAAAGCTGAGCAAATACACGGCAAAAGAGCAGTGGGAGGCCTGGTGAATGTTCACACATCTTGTCATAAGGCAGGCTGAGTTTTCCTGTGCATGGGGTGGTTCTAGTCTCACTAGCACTTGCTTTCTCATGTGCTGTTGCCTTGGGACAATATCCAGGACAGCCAACCCTGCTTCAAAGCAAGTTGCAGATCCTGGAAATTTTCCAGACTGAAACTGCTGTGCCTTCCCTTTTGTTGTTTACATACTGGATGGTGTTAAAAGGTGACTGACCTGGCATCTTTTGTGGAAGTGGAAAGGGTCATATGACAAAACTATTTTTCTAGATCAGTGAAATGTGTCCAATAGCATGACTCAAAGGTGGAACCGAGGAGAAGGGTGGGCTGGAGGTCCAAGTGCCTCTTTGTGATCCAGATATCCTGTCTGAGGCAGAGTGCCATGAATGACTGCAGAGCAAGCACCAAGTGCCTGTCCCATGTCACACCAGACAGAGTAATAGTCGCTGCCTAGGCTGCTGTGGCAGCACAGTGCTGATCTGCTCTCAAGTGAGCTCTTCATCCATTCTTTCCAAATAACCAATTCAGCTGCAACTCAGAAGACTATGTAGGCCATAAGTTCAGTGAGGAAAAAGGGGGATCATCCACAGGTAACTGAGAATTCAGTTTTTGACCATCACCCCCAAATATACTGTGTTAGGATGCTGAAAAGATGGGCTACTTGGTCTATGCCAATCTCTGACCTTTGTCCCTATTTTACTCCCAGTGTCCAAGCTAGAATTACTTACAGAGCTGGTTTGGGTTTCAGTAAAATGTGGTAAATGTTATCAGTGTACTTTCCATCTACCATCTGGTTGGGAAATGCTTGAATTACTACCAATGTTACAAAGTCTACAGGTGTTCAATTTTATTGATCACTTTGATTTTGGCACCATGCACAGACCAAAGAGACTTACAGTAATCTACAGAAACCCATCCAGTTCTGGTGGCCACTGACACAAATCTGGCAGGTTACTGAAATCGTTGTATTTCAGGGTTGAGTATTTGGTTTGAGTATTTTGTTCAATTTATGTCACAAGGCAAATTTTTAGAAGCAATTTCAGATCTGCAAAGTTTACAACAGCACTAGCAGAGGTCAGCAGCTCCTGCAGTCCTACAGACAATGGACAGTAGGCTTTCTTAAAACCAAACAGTAAAATTTGTAATTTATGATTTTGAATAACTTAGTCCTTCCAGAAGTTTGCCAAAAGGAAAATACGACATCTGAATTTTCTTTTTTTTTTTTTTTTTTTGTGGTCCTCTAGTAAATAAGCATATTTTGGTTCAAAAAATAAGGTTAAACTGATATAAAATGAACACTGGTTTTGAGACAGAAGAATTAAAACCAAAACAGAGCCTTATGCCTTCAGAAAGCTTCCTGGTACACTGGAAGGGCTCTGTTATGTTAGTGTAATATCCAGATGCTTCACAAATTTACTGTGGAAAACAGCACCATGAGTCATTATTATGTGTTTGAAGTTATCCAATGGAGATTTCTGTCAATTTTATTTTAAGGCTATAGTACTCTTGTAGGTTTTTTTCTCTGTTTTTGGGGGCTTCAATAGAAGTTCCTATGCAAAACCAGCACAGCTGTAGGAGTTTTGAAGGAAGCTCGCTATCATCTCAGCAGACAGGCTGCTGGCATGGATGAATTAGCACAGCTGCCGTCTACAATGTGATCTAATTCACATGGCCATCAAAACAGGGCAGCTTCAGTTCGTTAATGTGTTACTTGAACAAGTGATTAAAAGACACGGTGAAGTTTAAACAGTGAGCAGTTTCTCAGATTCTGATGTCTTACAAGCAATTCATTACTTTCAATATTGCTTTTGTATTCTTGCTCTGTGTTAACTTTCTTGATTCCACCTTAATGGTTTGTTTTAATCTGGGTTCCAACAACTCTGCTGGATGATACTCTTCTGTTTAGAAATGGGATTCCATATTACTTCAGCCCTGGGATCCTGCTGCTCATGTGCTACTTGTGAGTAGAGACACAA
Organism: Zonotrichia albicollis; assembly: GCF_047830755.1. Classification (NCBI taxonomy): domain Eukaryota; kingdom Metazoa; phylum Chordata; class Aves; order Passeriformes; family Passerellidae; genus Zonotrichia; species Zonotrichia albicollis. The sequence goes on from NC_133823.1 coordinate 10,434,374, forward strand.
ACATGCTTTCAATCCAGCATTTTATTTACAAGGAAATTTGGCCAAATTCCTCTGATGTGAACTGGAAAAAAAAAATCTCTAAACTATTTGGGGGAAAAAGAGACGGGAGGGGGAAGCTCCCTGCTTTTTACACTGTTGAAACTTATGTTCACAGTTTTGGGAGGGGGGAAGCAAAACTAATTCCTGTGCCGTGAAATCAAAGCAAGGGGGAAAAAGGAAGCCCCTCTGGTATCTCTGCTTTCCAGCACTGAAAAATCTCCATCCTCACCCACAGGCAGCACATTGCATGCACAGATGGATGGCGGCATGGCCCAATAGCATGGTCCTTTGTAAAGCAAAAACTCTGCCAACTCCCGGGCCAAAAATCCCCCACTGGGTCCCCAGTGAGGCAAATTTCCAATGGCAAGCAAAAAGAACACAGGCAACAAAGGCCTTGGCAGGGCTGGGTACTGGCTGCTCCTCATGGCTCTTCCAGGGCTGCCTAGGTTGCCAGCATGGTGCCAGCAGGGGCAATTGATGCCACCCAGATCTGTGCTGGCAGACCCCAAACACTCACCCATGCTGTCCAAACAGCAGTCAGCCTCTGGGGCATGCAAAAGCAGTGAATTCAAGGCGAATTCAATGGCAGTGAGGTCTAGCCCTGTTTTTCATCCCAGCTGTGAGAAATGAGGGACTGAGATGAGGACATCTGCTGCTGCTGCCCGCAGCTCTGGCTGCTCCAGTGGCCAGACAGGAGCATTTTTATGGGGTGATAGAGGAGGGTTCATTTGCAGTGCTGCTAAGATATTCCCTTCTAAATCTAGATATTCCCTTCCAGTAGCCATGGAGGGTTGATGAGTGGGGAGAGAAGAACAGAACCACTCTACAAGAGAGATGGTCAGTGTAGTACCAGGTCTCGGATTCATTCAGCTTATCCGCATCCACTGCATCCACTCCACATGCCCTGGTTTGTAGAACAGCTCGGCAGGCAGGCAAATCCGAATCTGGCCAAGTACTTTTGCCTTGTCTTATCACCTGGTGTGAACCCTTTGGATTAGTAATGCAGCAGAAACAATGCCAGTGTCAACAAACCAGGGAAGAGCTCGAATGACCCTCACTCTAGAGGCGTGTTTATAATAAACTCCTGGAAACAAGAACCAATTCCTCCACTCTGACTTAAAAACGCAACATCAGAAGCACACAAACCAAACCCTGTTCTGCTGGGGAAGTGCTCAAACACAGAGCCTTGTCTGCAGTGGCGGGCTACCTGTGCAAACCAAGTCTGTAAATGTAAGATCTTCCCAGCCTGTGCAAGCCAGTTGCTGGCATGTTCCCACACTCCCTTGGTGCAGGCTCACAGCAGTGCTGAGTTTTGCCTCTTCCAGAAATTCTTCCCACCCTTCCCCGGGGTGCAGCGTCTTCTACAAAAGTGCTGCTCATTTCACTCACAAAAGTGAGTGAAATGTGGCACAGCAAAACCAGCCTGGGCACTCACCAGGGAAGGTCAGACAGACCTCTGCCTGGGTTGGTGTGTCCCTCATTGTGGCATTTGTGAGTGGCAGCCAGAGCTGCTGCTGATGGCGAGTTTGGGGAGAAAGGAGGTGAGAGAGGCCATAGGTGTGTGAGCTGTACCCAGGCAGATGGGACCTGGGTGGATCAGGATCCCCTCCAGGGACTCTGGGGTGCTGCAGGGATGCCCCCTCCACCTGGTCCTGCTGCCCTCAGAGACCCTGGGGCTGGGGTTGTCCTGTGCTTCTCAGCAGCTCCTGCATGGGCTCTGTCTTCAATCGAGAGAACGGCCCGTAGTGAAACAACACGGCATTGCAGCTTTTCCTCTCCAGACACAATGCTGGAGAGAAAATCATCAGGGAGACTGTGTATCATTTGATGGGAAACTTTTTGGCAGCAGTATGCGGCATTAATGTATTTGTTCATGTTGCTATTGCTGCTAAAATGTAGCTCCCCAAAGAATCTCAGCTGACATAACAATCTTTGTGTAATTGTGAGGCATTGCTCTCGCGTTTCTCTCATGTCTTCATTCTCTGCTGCTTAACCTCTTCACCCTCGCCCTCATTCTCGCCTTCTTCAGGCTCATCTCTTGCTGTGTTGCTGCTAGAAATCACTCTGCTCTCACTCTGTCAGCTACTTACTTATTTCAAATCACTTCCTTTATTTTATTTCTTGGATTCCTCCACTTGTACAGCAATATGTCGGTCTGTGTGTGCTCTCCTACATTTTCTCTCCTGCTGGCTCTTTGACAATATTTCCATCCGAGGCTCAGGAATCATTTTGTGACACAGTCTGTCTTATCTGCTGTAACAGATTTTGCATGGACCCTTTCAGTTGTAAATTTATCGTCTTTGATAAGGCTTTCAAAGATCTGCACACAATTTGAAGAAAACTTCATATAAGCCTTCTCTATGAAACTCACTAATATGAAATTGTTTCATACATTCTGTTAAGAAGCTATTTAGGTATTTAATTCCTGCTGACCCACAGCCCAGTATAGGGACTGCTCCCAGATCCCATTTTCTTGGTGGCTGTTCCTGCACTGCTAGTCCTGTGCCTGCACTAACATTGACAGCACGGATGCACCAGCAGTGTTGGGAGAGATGGGCTCAGCTGCGAGGTGCTGGCTGGGGCTACGTTTCTTCATTTATTTGTTCCCACCTTGCTTTCAAAGGAGAAAGCTCTAAAGGAGATTGGAGCTCTCTGCCACTCAAAGCTACAGCAAGACAAGAGTGTAGCAGCAGAAAATTGCAAATGTGCATGCACTGAATTGATGTTTAAGCACTGGAACCAGTTTTCTGATCTCTTTTCTGAATGGTGCCTGCATGAGCGGTGTTTTGATATGCAGGCAGACTCGGGTTGTGTTCAATGAGAGGAAGCCTTCAGTGAGCTGGAGTCTCTGCCCCCAGAAACAAATCTCTGGGTCTGTGCCTGTGGTTGGATGATTTTGAGGAGGGAAACCTTGGGTAGAGAGGGCTCTTTCCAGCCAGTTCGAGAGTACAAGTGTATGGCTTTGAAAGTACAGGGCTGTCTGGGTACAGACTCCATGCAGGTTTGTGCAGGATGGGGCCTGAACACAGCTGACCCCTGCGAGCAGAGCTTCCAGTCCGTGGGAGAGGCACACCGGGCAGGCTTCGGGGCCAGGAGATGCTGCCCTCTCTCCTTGCCCCTGTTCTTTGGCGCTTGGGACAGGAGGGGAGTCTGGCTGGGGCGGGGAAGGAAGCTGAGAAACGAAATGAGGCACGAAGGCTGCACGAGAGTCTTTTATCAGGTACATCTTCGTTTTTCAAGTGCCTATCATATCACGCAAACTGCTCTTGAAGAGCCCTCCATTTACCCTCTCCCCTAATTAAATGTGCACTTCATTAATGTAAATTGGGGGTTTAATGCTCTTGTTGAAATTCTGAAGAAAGTGCTATGGCCTTGCGAAATGCTTAAGCATCATTGCAAATTAGATTAGGGACCAAGAAAGGCAGTAAAATTAGAATGATAATGGTTGATGTGGCTTCCTGACAGGCGTGACTATTCAGGGATCAATGGGATGGAGAACAGTTTCCCCCAGCCTAAAGCGAAAGGCAGGGACAGACGTCAGCCTACAGATGTGGCTTTTGGAAGCTCTTTCAATTAGTTTAATTTGCTAAATGGTGGGGATTTAGAGGCTCTTAGCCAGTCATACAAGACAAGAATACATTGAAATGTTTTTTCGCTTTTTAACATAAAATAGGATTGGCCACATTTGCATTTCTTAACGCCGGGGTGGGGAGGCAGAGGGGAGGAGGGGGCTGGGAGCGGGTGGTGGTGGGTGTTTAACCAGCCTGGGGCTTTACAATGGAAATGCTGGCCCGGAGCTCGTTCGGGAGCTCTCCTTGAGCGGGTCCCTCCCGGGGCGGGGAAAGGGGATGGGATGCTGCGGTCCCTGGGCACAGCTTCGGAAGTGCTGGGGATGGGATGGGGCGACAAAACAAGTCCTTAAACACAGGGGTGGGGTGGTGTTTGGGGGGCTTCCTCTGGGCCCTGCTGAACGAAGGCGAGTGTCTCCCCGTTTGTCTCTCGGGGCTCCACATGGTCACTGCTGCCCCATCCCGCCCTGCTTTAATCGCTCCCTGTACCTCCGCAAGGCTGGGGAGGAAAAGGCAGCCGGAGTCTGCAAACCCCGCTCCTTTTCGTGTCTCTGCCGGAGCCAGGAGCTGGACCTTGTTTTTTAATCCCCTCACTGGATAGGCAATTGTAGTTAATGAGGTGGAAAACAAATTCGGCAGACAAGTGGCTCTGAGGCTTGGCTGGGTTTGCAGCAGGAGGAGGTAAGAGGAGGGTGCTCCTGACCGAGGATTTATTTACTATAAATGTGCAAATTAAAAAAAAAAATTAAAAAAGCAAACCAAAACCCAGGAACATCAGCTTTTATGGAAAGCTAATGCCTCAGAACCAAATCAAACGGGGCAAAGCTGTGCGGTGGTGCACAGGGTGAGGGCGAGCACTGCCTGCTCAGAGCAGCCCCATTTAAGGGAGGTCCTCCCTCATCCTAGAGCTGAGCTTTCACTGTGAGCCTGGCCGGTTAACTGGGCTCCAGTGCTCCCTAATCCTCTCTTGACAGAAAATAATTCACATGCTTGAGGGTGTGTTTGCCAGAGGGAGAGGCTCTGCTAACTGGGATGGAGCTGTTTGGGATTCATAGGGCCGGGCAGTTCCTGGGTAGGGTGAGCCTTGCACAGGGGCAGAGCAGCACCCTGAGTGAGGTGATTTCCCTTGTGACCTTAGGGACTCCTCAGCCACAGGAAAGCATCCCTATGGAATCCCAGCAGTTCTAAAGTCAGGGTTTGGATGTTGGCCGAGATGTTTCTGATGGATTCATATCCCCCCCTGTTTGAACAGCATTGAAGTCATGCAGTGCCAGATGCCAGGAGCTCTGGGTGTCAAACACCAAGTGCCAGGCACGAAAACACAACACATTTGGTAATTCCTTCTCTTCTCCAGCCAGTGCAATGTACAGCTTTGCTCCGTGCTGGGCAGCTTTCCTGAAGCAGCCTGCGAAATGACTGGGTTTTTCTCGCTCTGCATTCCAAAAGCAATCCCAGTCATCTGTCCCAGAGGAGGAGTGAGGCCTGGGGTTAGAGCACCTGATTCCACAGAGCTCAGGATGGAGATGCCCTGAGCAGCAAATGAGAAGCTCCTGCAGAGCTTGGCAGGCCAGTGCCTTGTGTGAGCTATTGCTACTGGTCTTTCAATTTCATTAGCACTAAATTCACCTTTACAAAAATTAAATTTTTAAAAACTGCTTGACTTGGCAAGGGCACCAGCTGAAAGATCAAGCTACTGTTTGTAAATGCCAGACATTAATTAATTCAGCAGTGCACTTGTCCTGACTTTATGAAAACATATTCCAAATATTGACTTTTTCTTTCTTCAGTAAAACCTCTCTTCCTGTGATGGGTGAGGCCTCTGTCTCATTCCAATGGGCTGGTGTTGAGTCACCCTGAAGCTTTTTCAGTGCGCTGCTCATTGGGAAATGTAGAAATTAAGGTGCTGAGTCTCTGCTGCCGCCTGGAGAGCTAGGTGAGAGAATTTAATGCTGCTTTTGGGAGATGAATCCTTCCAGTGCACTCAGGACAAACCTGAAAAGTGTGAGCCATGTCGTTGTTTAAACAGAGAGAGCATAACATTATCAACTTTGAAAGAAAAATGGTAATCACGTCTGGCTGCCAGTTACCAAAAACTTTTTTTGCTGTGAAAGGGGGTAATGGGCAGTTGTGCCTTGTTAACCTTAAAAGGAAAAAAAAGTGTTTAAAAATAGATGTGTCATTTTTAAAACAACAAGAATGGCAGATGGACTCCTTGCAAGTCAGAGGAAGTATCTGAAGGTGCTTTTTCTGTATGCCAGCTCACATCCTGAAAGCTGCAGCTACAGAGCCTGAAAGAAAACTAACAAGTGCAAAATAGGTAAAAGAAGATAAAAGAGCAAACAGCAGGCAGAGCAGACGGAAAAATAAAAGGGAAGGAGCTAGTTAACCTCAGGTCCTCTTTAGGCAATCGGTAAGCACTTTGCTCCTGCAGGTCTCCCTGCACCCTCTGGACAGCGGCGGGAAGCAGAGGCTTCCCTGCTGTAGGGGCATGATTAGGTGTGGCCCCGTGCATCACTCTCACTTATTCAGCTGTTAAAGCAGCTTAAACCCTCATAAGAACATTAACATTTGGGTGCCAATACCAGCTTGACCTTTATTCATAAAGTGCAAAGAGTTGGAAGTACAACAGATTGGTTGCCAGCGATTGCCTTTTATGTGCAGTTTAGAGGCTTTGATTCCTCTCCCCTTTCTTCCTTTAATCTGACATCGCTGCCTTGAATATGTTTGTGCTCTAAGTAAACAGGGCCAGTGCAGGCCTCCCTTTTTGAAGAACTGTGTGTCTGTGTGAGAGTGAGGTGGGGGGTGAGGTGACCTCCAAAAAAAGAGTTTGTCTTTGGAATTAGAGGGCTTAAGAATAGATGGAGGACACCAGGGTTGAATGGAACTGTTCACAGATCTCCAAGTTGAGCTCCACATCAATCCTCAGGAGCCCCAGCTATTTATTCCAAATAGCTGTGCACATGGGGAATGAGAATGTAAGGATTTATATTAACTCTTCCAGACTTTTGACTTCATGATATACACAAGAGAGAAACAACCAAGGTGAAATCACATCTTCTTGTCCAACACTATTTGGTCTGTCTTGTCTTCTTGGGTTGCTCCTGAGGTAGGAGAGACACACAAGACTGTTTTTTTTTTTTTATTTCTGGTGACAAATTCTGTGATTTTCTGGGTTTTACCCATTCTGCAGAGAGATAGAGTCAAATCATGGCTGACTGTTTTCCAGAAGCATGGAGGAAAAGCCGAGAGAAGGAGAATAGAGGAAAAGTATGTCTAATGTCTCAGCAAAACCAACCAGCAGGACTATTAGCTGACACCATCAAAGCCATCACAAAATTGGGACACCCTGGCCTTAATTGCTCAAAAGTAGCAACTTCCTGATAGCTTTGATAAAGGTGAATCTATGAATTTCAGTGTTGTTTGGGCACTTGTCTCTGTCTTTAAAACTCCTTTTAAGATTTAGTACTGGAAATATCAGCTTTGCGATATTTCTGTTTATGGGATACTTGTCTTCCATAGATCCTGCAGTGCTTTGTCACAATCTGCTTTGTCAGGACAGCAGTTTTCCAGCCACACTGTTTATGCCTAAATATGGCCTAGGGAACTGGATTTAAAAAAACAAACAAACAAACAAACAAAAACAATCCAAAAAACAAAAAATACATCTTTTAGAGGTCATTAAGCTACATCTGCAATGAGCCTAATGACTTCAATGAAAATCCCTTTCAAATTCATGAGGTATTTCCATCTTCCATCTAGAGCTGCAGATCTTGGCTTTCTGCTTAGCCTGATGTTGCAGAGAAGCAATCTTTTCTGTTCTGCCTCCCCCAGCAGTGGGGTTAGTCTGGACTTCTCCAGGTGTCTGTGTCTCTTGGCCATTGTGCAGCTGTCAGCAGACTTTATTCTGGCCTCGTCCTGCACGTCAGCCTACTCTGAGCCCTCTTGCCTTCTCCAGGATTTCAAACCCCTGCCCAAAGCATTCACTTCAATAAAACTGGATCGAAATGAATTTTTTTTTGCGCTGACAAAATATATCTTTATAGGAGAGGGAAGGTCTGAATGAACATTTCATGTCTTACCTGTCACAAGCCATTAGCTGAATTGCTTAAAGAAATCCCCTGACAAGTGTAATTGCTGGTTTTGTGTTACAGAACTTCATGATATTGCCCACAAGAAGAAATTCTTTTACAAAAGCCCCTTCTGTTTAATAAAGTAATTTGTTCCAGTTACAGTGATAATAAAATTGCTGAAATGAAACAGGATTGTTCAATGAGGACCTGAATCCAATTTGCTGTACTAGTACGATTACACTTTTATCTCTGTGTTTACTCATTTGTAGAATTGATACCAGACTTTTCATATGCAATTAATGGGATTAATGGTTCCCAGTACAGGAAAGACAGAGCCCAGGAGCACAGCACCTTATTTTGTGTGTCAATGACACACCAGCCTTCTGTGGAGCGCTGCCCCAGGGTCTAATTCAGTGTAACATGCTGCTTTCCTCTCTGCTCTTTACAACAGGTGGAGGGGATCTCATGGTGTTCGGTCTCATGGTTGGTAGTTACTACATTTGTACTGCTGTAAGGTCAGAAGAGTTGCTTTTGTGTCCCTGCTAAGAACAGAAGTTTATCTATGGTTCCTGGGGGGAAGGGTGGCAAGACATGACCTCTGTCCTTTGAGTTCAAAACAACTATGAAACAATTGTTTATTCATGCCTTTTTTCTTCTTCTTTGCAAGTGTAGAAATTACTTATTGAAGATTTGTGAGCCACGGAAAAGGATGATTTATCACTTCATGGTGACTGAGGGAGTGCCCACAGAGACAGATCTGCACTAACTTTTCCTTTTTAGGATTCTGCAGAGAGGACAATGGAGGAGAAAATCCAGAGTGTGCTAATGTGGCTCACGACTTATTGCACTGATGCCTCTGAAACTGATGTGGCCTGATGTTTCTTAACTTCAGCTAAGACCAAATCTTCCCATCGCAAGGCATGCAGGCTGGTTGGCTTCACAGCTCACAAATTCAAGTAACATGTGCCAGCTTTTGTTCCTGTGTTTCCTGGCACTCTTGTAGCAACTCCAAACCTATAAGACTGATATTTGACCCTCTAAAGCTGGCGCTATTAGAGGTTTGAGTAGAGACAGCCACCAGTGATAGAGCACATGAGCACAGAAAGGGCAGTTTACTTGCTCCCCAAAGCTTTCCATGACATGACTTTAGGTGCAAGATCCAAATGCTCCCTCAGTTGCTTCAATCCAAGCACAAACTTATTTCACTCCTAATGAGGAAATGCATGCATACTCTGTGTGATTATTAATATTCCCCTGCACCCTCATGGCACCAGTGCTGCCCACACACAGAGCCAGCACCAGAGCTGCTCCAGAGAGCTGGCAGTGTAAGCAGCAGCATACATAGCCTAAGGATTTGCAGTCCTGGAGACAAACTTAAGGCCCCTCTGACAGATTACTAACTCAGGGATATAAGTGGACTTCACTAAAAGCCAGACAGATTAACTTCCTAGGTTTGACTTAAATGCCTGGACTGGAGGGGAAGGGTTTGCCAGCTTCCTTTGGAGCACCCCAGTTTGGATGGGATTTTTTAAGACCCTGCAGGCAGCTCCCAGCTCTAGGGCAGTGAGGCTGGATTCTGAGCTCAAAATTCACAACTAGTGGTGGCAAGGTGGGTTTTGTGCATGTATTGGGCTGTCTGGAAGAACCTGCTGTTCAGAAAAAGGGTGTTCCTTGCTACAGTTACATGCTTTTATATTTAGTAAGAGAGCTGGACTTGAGAGTCAAACACTGGCATGTCTTTTATACTAATTAAAAAAAAAAAGCAGGTAAAATTAGACAACTTCTAAACCACTCATGTCTTAACACAGAAACAGCCAACATAGAAATGGTTTCATGATGCAGTAGTGGAAAATACCAGGGAAGCAGGCAAATTATTTAAATGGTGCTTACTTTACATTAAATTTAATCAGATTAAGTTTAAGAATGCAAGTGGCTGACATTTTCCCTTGATGAAGTTCTGAGCCCATTTAAAGCCAGTAGGAGCCTATAGCTACAGAGGCTGCCTGGAATTCCTTCTGGTGTCAGGTTCAAGCTGCCTTTCATTTAGAGCATCCCTGCTCTGTGCTGGGGTAAATGAGAAACCTCAGCCTGAGGCCCTGGGTGGCATGAAGAGCTACTGGCAGTGTTATGGCTCATGGCAGAGGCTTTGACATGTAGGCAGGGAGTCTGGAGCAGAAGCACTGAGTCGCTGTGTTGCTCCTGTTGCATCTCCCCAGTAGAGTTCAGAGCTGGCTTGTGGCAGGGGATCACCATCTGGAGTGGGGACTGAATGCCAGGTCAAGGTGCCTGAGGGGGAGTCTGCAGGTGGCTTGAGTAATATCTGCTCCAGTCCCACAGAGTTATTCCCTCTGCAATCATTAAGTGTGCTGCATTACTCCAGAGAGAGCACTGGAACCCTTGAGATGGGACTCCTTGGAGATGTCTGTCAATTGCCATATTTCTTGATGTGCTGCCCTAACCATTTGGTTTCAATTATCAAACAGATTGCACACAGAGAGCTCCATGCTATCAAGGATATTTTCAGCATCTTATGAAACTCATCACGTGGGCACAAACATCTACTTTCTCTTCCTAAAACTCCAAGATGCCTTTTTCCCATGGAGACAAGCTGAGGGGGAAGAGCAGTGACAGCAGCTGACCATGGCTTCTGTTCTCTGTCTCCTTGTATGCTGAGGATGCTCCTCTGATGTGTGGAAGTTTGTCAGTGCAGAGTGTAGGGACTTCTGAGTCCTTGGAGATTCCCAGTGTCCACAGCATGATGCCTTCTGATCCTTGCATGGGAGTTCTCTATCTCCCCAAAGTCCTTACCATCTTGCAAAGAGCTTTGGGGAGTGATTAAGCTGATAATAGAACAAATAATAAGTACTAGCCTAGTTCTCAGCTGCCAGCCTTCTTGACAGTCTTTGCTGGGCTGCAGTCAGCTTATAAATCCTCGAGCAATAGATTATCCACTGTAAACTGCAATGTCTTCTGTACCTTGGCACTTTGTAAGGACTCTCCCACAGCCTGTCTCAATCACTTTCAGTGTCCTGATCAAAGACTTCTGACTTATTTGAGCTACTACCAGTAGCTCAAATACTACCAGTATTTGACTACCAGCATTTGACTACCAGTATTTCTCCCTTGAGTGCTGTAGCAGTGTCAGCTCTGAATGTTGATACAATGCAGGTCTTTTTGCCAATGTGCTCATATATCATGCAGCTTCACTATTGAAACAAGGTGCATATAGTCTTACGAGGAATGTTGAATTTTATGTATGGTGTAATCCAGAACCCACCAATGTTTTAAAAGAGTCAGGGTCAGGGGGAGGAGAGGTTTTGCGGACATCTATGTCCTGTGAATTCAGCTGTCTGAAAGGTCAAGCTTGTTAGGGATACTGCTGGTAATTCTTTTGCAGTTCCCAGACCTTTGTGCCCTGTGCTGACAGCTTGAAACACCACCCCTCACCACCAACCCCCTTAAACTCAGATATTTCTAGCAATGCAACAGGACCCAGCAGAAAGTGGGCTGGCAGGAGACAGCCTCCCCTGGGAAGGCCACACGAGGTCTGGGGAGGTTTGGGAAGCAGGTTTGGCCACACTACTGAACAAGAGTGTCAGGTCTAGGGAAGGGCTACACACTGAAAATCTTCAGTTGAAGGAGTATCAGGCCCACTCTTGGAGAAGAGCACAGGACACCAGGCTGGGCGCTTGCTGACTGGTTTATCCTTTCCATGACCACAATAAAATAACATTGTGCTGTACCTATTGCTGTTTGTGTGGAGCATCCAGAGGCAATAACAGCCACCAGGGCTCTGCTGAACTCAGAGCTCTGTTAAAATGTAGTATAGGTTAGGGATTTTTTGAGGAAATTTATGTCCTTTTTAAAAAGGATTGGGCTGCTGGTGAGATGACAAACAAAGCTGAGGAGGGCACATTCCCTCTCAGGCATGAGCTCAATGGCATAAATGTGAATAGCTATGAACCCTCTTGATCCCGGCCCTAGTTTTATACACACTGCACAACAGCTCCTTCACGGTGAACGGGATAAAGAGGCACAACACTCCTTTTTAGCAACATTTTTGCTACACTGGTGTATTCACACTGTCAAAACAACTTTGAGGTTAAGAAGAAATGAAAGCTAGAAATGACTGGATGTTTGCATGTCAAATCAGGAGAGCTTTGCCTCTGTTGTTAAGCAAGCAGTCTCTGGTGTTGGACTGAGTTTCAGCAAGCTTGTGTGTTCTGACTGAAGAACAAAACTCCATTGTCAGGAGTCCCTCTTGCCAGACTGGGCCTTCTCTTTGCATCCTGTGAAATCCTCTGTTGCCCTTGGACACTTTGAAGAGAAAGGAGCAGTGGTGCACCCAAAGCCCAGGCGTGTGACAGTCATGGTCAGGCTGTAGTGCTGAGCCACATTAGGGAGCTGGAACCTGTTGCCAAGAATTAAGAGCATTTAATTTGAGCATATGGTTGCCTTGCTTGTTTTTTCCCCACAAGCTGTTGGGGGCCTTCTGGGCCCCTTTAAGAGCCCCCTCACTGTGGAGCAGCTCCTGTTCTTTTTGGCCAGACGTGGCAGGAATGGATGGGCTGTGTGCGGCAGGATCAATTGTAAAAGTGGAATTAGTCATTCTAAATCATGCAGCTGTGGTCGAAGGGAGCTCTTCTAAAAATCATTAAACAATCATGTATTCCTATTGATTTATTCAAAATACCTTGAGGGAAAGCAGATTAAACACAAGGTAAAAGTAAACTAATGCAGATTAAATGGATGAAGGATGGGCCGATAGTTCCCTAGGTAGTTTTTTTACTAATGAGAGGAAAATTATATGTACACTATTACCAGTATAAAAGGGTCTATTAGAGATCTTTTGCTTGACATATTCATGTATTTCAAATACTAAGTAGCACAGTGAATTAGGTTTACTCTGGACATTTGTTATTTTTATTGCATCTCCAAGTGATAAACAGGGCTTTCTCTTGAGGGCAGCCCACTGCTTTTCTCAGGAGGCACAACCCTATCTGCATAGCAAAATGCTGAGATGACAATTGCGTTTTAGATGACATTTATTAGCAATCCAAGTGCAGTTTTATGCCCAGTTCTAAGGATCACAGCCAGTGTTTAAATTGAGGGGTGCAGGTATAGGTCAGTATTTGTACTCGCCATCATCCCACCTTCTTTCCACTCCATCCTCCCCTGATGCTGCTTTTGAATGGCATTTGTCCAGAAGCTATGTGAGCACTGGAGTGACGCATTCACTCTTCCATTCACTGCTGTCATGCACTTGCAGCAGTACCCCGAGGACAGCAACACTGCAGGGAAGATGATTTTGTTAAAATGCAGTGGAGTTGTCATCTCAGATGTGCCTGCCCACATGTGCTCGCTCTGACTGCTGCTTGTGTTCAAGAGGAGCAGTCCACACCCTGGAGACAGACACATACAACACAACTGGAAACAGGGCAGTCATGCTTGATGCAATCAAGCTCTGGTTTAAATTTAGAGCAAGAATCCTCACTATTGGTTGATAGAAGTGTCTGAATGTGGTAGAATCAACCACATGGAGTACTAAATGCCAGGAGTTACTTCATAATTTTGCAGAAACTCAGAATCAAAAACTGTAACTCTGCTTTCTCTTGAAGATAAGGATGGGGCTGGTGACCTCAACCTCCTTGCATTACACAGACCACTTCTGGGTTTTCTGCAATAACTCCAGTAAGCAGGTATTTTCTAAAGTAGGTATCTCAAAGGAGATTAATATTGTATAGTAAATAATGTTGCTGCGTTAAGAGATTCATTTGCAAAGCCAAATTAACATTACTAGGAAAAATAAATATGTGGCCTTTATTAAAGGCAGAGTAGAATATGAAGGAATCATAATTAAGTGGATTAGTTGTTTACCTTATCTACTTTTGTAATTATTGCTCTTGTCAAATAATGTATCTGCACTAACCTACAAAATGAGGCTTTGCCATGACAGACAGATAAAAAGTTCAAAAACATATTGATGGATAATTTCATTATAAGCTGCACTTAATTAAAATATAGGTAGCAATCTGCAGGTATTAATTTACAGAACTTTAGGTTTGATATGTAATTTATGCATAAACCACAAGCTATGCCACAGTTATGGTCTTGTTAGTCGGTATAGAAATATTTGCCCAACAGTTACTGGAGGAAGTGTACGATACACAAACACCTGAAGATGGGACGCACAAAGTTCAACTCACCTGAGAAGTGGAAATGTTTGATTTCATTAAGTACTAATTACTCACTACCACTGCTCTGTCCGTGTGGTGATACTGACGGTGGCATTGGCACATTTGGGAAGGGTCTCGTGCTGGCTAGCATGAGTGTGGTGTGAAGGAAAATCCTGGGCTAGAAAAATATTCTGCCTTTTGGCGAGTGATGTCCTGTGCAGTTTTGTTGGCAAAGAACTTCAGTGAGAGACCTTGTGGAAAGCTTCCACAACTTGAACTAGGCTTGTGTTGAAAAGTTATCAGGTTTTAGGAGTTTGTCTTCAAAACAAGTATCTCTGGGCTTTGAAAACAGTGGGTCTGCTTCTCCTAATTAAAATACAGATATTGGCGTCAAGCACTGATAAGGATACAGGATAAATTGATGGGTTCCTAGAAAGAACAGCAATGGAGAAAGAAGATGACCCTGGTGTTCAATCCAGCAGCAAGAGAGGACTTGTCACTGTGTAGCCATCCTTGGAAGCTGCTGGTTCTGCCAGCAGGTACCTGTGCAGGGAGAGCAGGGTGCTGCAGTGCTGGCTGCTTTCCCTGCTTCTGGGGCTCGCATTCCTCCCGCACCCAGGAGTGGCTCCAGTGGCTCCTCCCTGGCCATAATCCCTTCCCCAGAGGCATAAAGCAGCTGCCTCTGGTTTCAGAGCAGAAGGGAAGCACGATCAGCCTGTGATTTGGGGCTCTCATGTGCCTATTGTCCGGGATTTAACTGAAATTATTGGATTGCTGATACCCACAGGGAAAGGGAGGGGTTGCCGCCACGCAGCAGGGGTCCAAACTGCTGGAGAAGTGAATTCTGAGCTGCTGCAGCTTGTAGGAGATTGTGCAATCCCAAACTCAAGCTGACTGCTTAAAATTCAAAGCTGAAACTGGACACTTTTGAGTTGTTTCATGAGTGTTCAATCATTTTTGTTGTGCAGGGTGATGCTTTATCAGACAGTCTGACACCAGTCAACTGACTTAGATCTGGTTTATTTTTACCTTGCTTGCTTGCCAGGGCAGCATAGCCAAGTCCTGTCCCTTAGTCATGAGAAAATGAAAGGTGAATCTCAGTCTCTATTTCTATGTTTTTTTCACCAGAAAATACTTTTCTTCAAAATCACATTGTCCATAAGATCTGTACTGTTAGCAACATGGAGGTTTTTTTTCCATTAGTTTCCAAGTATAAGGCCTATCTAGTATTAGTACATAGAAAAACATATCGAAAACCAATTTTTGTCTACATATACAAATGATTGGTGTTTCTGGGCGTTTAATGAATGGCAAAACACAGCAAGTCTCTCTTTCCATGGGCCAGGCAGTGCCCACCATGGAGCTCTCCATGGGAGGGAGAGCAGTGGCTGCAGTGAGATGTAATGCCTACACACCCTCTGGTTTAAAACAAACTTTCAGATAAGCTGTATCTATTGCCAGGTAACAGAAAATAAAAAGGATAACAGCTTCTCTGTGCAGCTGAAAGCAGTGAGCTGGCTGATAGGCCCTGGTACCACGCTGTTCCACAGAAAAAAACTCCAAATGATTGCATTTAGGTGTAGGTTTTTTGGAGGGCACAGCCCTCCCCACTGGCTCAGAGAATCAACCCCATTCACCACTGTTCCTTTTCGGAGCTCTACTGTTCACCTTCTTGTGGAAGATCTTGGAGCTGAAGAATGAACTCTTTCAAATTTCTTTTCTTAAAAGTTGTTCCAACATTACCAGAGGGGGAATTTGTGGGAGGGTGTAATTTAAGTTTTTTGGCCCCTGTGTTCAGAACAGCAGAATTCAGTTTGAAATATTTTCAGGTTTTGCTAACTATAGCTTTCCATCAAGTCCTATCAGTAGGATCTTCACTTCTTAAATTCAACAGCTATCACTTGATGTATTCATTTTTTAATATATTCAGACCTATAGGTAAACAGGTATAGGAAAATTGAGATAGTTGACTGCAGGAACTCACCTGCAAGAAGATACAATTCTCTGAAGGGGACATTCTCTGAATTCTCTGAAGCCATGGTGAAAATGGGCATTGCAATAATGTGCAGTAGATTTCAAGCTCATTCAAGATGCACTCAGCCCAGCAAGGAGCAAAAGGAAAACCTTCTGGAGACATCAGCTGCAAGTAAAGTGCAGTGGTAGGCAGAAAGGTAGAGAGGCTCAGGATGCAACCCTATCAAACATGAAAAAATTAGCTTTCCTGGTGGAAAGGGAGGAGTTTCCCTGTGCTGTAACTCATGCCAGACAAAAAGAAGCTGATCCTGGCATGGTAAGGTTTGATCGTAAGCCAAAAATAAGCAACATATTTTAAATTGTTGACTTAATTACCTCTTGGAAAAGATTAATGTAGTCTAATTTCTTTAAAAAGTAATTTATTGGTTTGTCAAATTGAAGATTTGTTTCCCTTGGCTGTTTCAGGACCCTGTCTTGACTGCCACTATCAGTTCAGCCCAGTTTTCTGTTCTGCAGGAAGATAAAACTGTAGAATTGTCAGACTTGATCAGGGCAGGCAGTCCATCTGATCAACTACCCTGTCACCAGCTTACTTGAAAAATAAAACAAGGTTTGTTTGTCCTTTTTTTTTTTCTTTTGCTGCTCTTAACCATCTTCAAAGCCTCTCTCAATATCTCTTACCTTGTGTTCAGGCTGACTCTGGTCAGAGCAGAGGGAGAGAAGCATTTTCAGAAAGCCTGTTCATCCAACCTTTGCTAGATATCAATTCATGGATAGGAATTCAGTTCCAGAACCTCCTTCAGAAACATAACACAAAGTGATGATAATTGCTTTAGAGGAATGAAGAACTAAATTACAACAAAATCTTGCCAAGTAACACCAAACAAAAAATAAATATCAGTTTGAGGAAGAGGAGGGAGAAAAGCTTCTGCAGTCAGAGCTTTATACCTTGTACAAGTCTGTCTTGAGTGATTTCTGAGTCACTAATAAATAGATCTGGTGAAATATAACCTGTCATCATGTTTGACCCACAAACTATCTTTCAGTTCACCTTTCCCTTTGGGAGGAAAAGGCTTGCATTTTCCCCTCTCCCTATGTATATGGGGCACCATTTACGTTCTTTATTGTCATTGTGGTAGTGCAGCCCCTAAACAAAGCCAGTTGTAAGCCAGCGAAGAGATGGAAATTCCATCTGTAAGTGAAGCTGCTGCAAGGCAGTTCCCAGCAGGTGCATGTTGGAAGTAGAGAGGAGCCATAAGCAGAACAAACTTTTCCTTACCCAACTTCACAAATGAGGAAGATATGGAGGAGTAGGATGGCTTTTGAATAAATTGGTAGCAGTCCATTGGGTTTATGTGATCTCCATGCTTGCACAATGCACCACAAGAGACATCAGTAAAAAGCTGCAATGTGCAGAGCCTTGCTGCATCATACAAAAGTTCTCAGCTCTTGGTTAAGAGGTAGGAAAATAATATTCAGAATTAGTTGGAGACTGACTCTCAGAATGCCCCTTTAAACCATTCCTTGTCTGTTTGCAACGTCTGCTTTGAGTAAAGAACTTAACAACTGCTGGATATCCACCTAAGAGACAAAATACACATTGAATATGATCAGTATCAGATATGTTTTTACACCAAGCAAGCAGCAGCTCTGGCTTCTCTGGCTTAGCATACAGTCACTGGAAGAAAGCCACTGTACAGTGAATTATTAGGGTACTTGGAAAGTGAGATTTGATTTGTGAGGGTTTATGTTATTCAGCATTTAGGCAAGCAATAATTCTGGATGCCCATGAGCTGTCAGGCCAGATCCTTTCCTGGAAAAATGCCAAGCAAAGCTCATATTCATGTTTTGATGACATGAAATGCCTTGTGCCTTTTTGCCTGAGGCTCAATGTTTGTCACAGCCTAGACAGCAGTGACAAAAAACATGAAACATGGGATTTTCATAAAGAGTGGTGGTATTTGTCAGTCACTTGATTCCAGGATATATTTGGTGAGTTTAACCCAGTCCAGTTGATGTGCTAGCATAGGTTGGTTTGATGGTTTTTAATTATTAAACATAGATGGATAATTTAAAATGTTTTCTTGCAAAATATGATCGATTTATCTGACTCAATTTTTCAAATCAGGGATTTTGATATTAATTAGAGAAACATGGGTCATCATCTTCCCTATTGAATAAAACTGGAATTCTGTCTTTTTTTTATTTTGTTGTGGCCAAGCCATGACTTTTTACTGTTTATGAGAAACAGACTTGTGTAAAATAACTATTGTCAATGAACTGTGCTATCTGGCAGCACTGAATACACTCAGTGGATTAAAACTGAAAGTCTGTCATGACCTGTGTGACTGACAATATCTCACTTCCTTCCCTTGGCTCCTTTTGATATGCAAGAAATGCCAGTACTGGGGATCCTTCTGCCAGCTGGGAATCTGTCCTGCATCTTCAATGCTTGAGAGCTGTGCTTGGCAGACACTGTTCTGCACTCCACCTTCCTTGGGAGCAAAATAAAATTAAACACAGTGAAAGGTCTATTTAATCACAAAATTTGCAAAATGAGACTCACTGATGCAAATCATGACCCAGAGCCCTTCAGTGTGTGAGGATGCTCTCAGCTGATTTCAATGAATTTTGGATAAGGCCATCCTAAGCTGCATGGTTTTAACTGCACTCACAGTTATCATATATATTCATGTTTGTGTAAGCTTTTTCCCTTCCACACAGTCCATTTTGCCATCCTGCTCTGACCCTGTAGCCTCTGTTTCAGTATCAGCTTCTGAGGTCCCTGTTCATTTTACAGCTTAGGAATGTTGCCACCTGTGTACAGATAAGGGTTTCACCTGAGTTGTAAGCCACAAACAAAATCCAGCCAGCGTGAAAAACAAAACTTGCTTTCAGACACAAACACCTTCAACAATGACAAAGGAAATACTGAAAAATTACTGGTGAGGCAAATTGCTTCTTGGATGAGGTGCTCTTACTTGAGAATTTGTCCTGTCACGAAAATCCTTTTCCAAATTCATCTCATGCCTCGTGTCTGAGGCACAGATGAGCATGCAAGAGGTTTTGCTATTTGACAGAGACAAAATTCTTTATGCTTGCCTTCAGTTCTCATAATAGCTTTAATTTTCTGCCTTTCACATTAATTCAACTTGCAAAATTTGATATGCAGATGCAATGCAAACCACTGCAGCAGAGACCAAGCTGAGCAAGATTACCAGTCAGAACCAAGATATATTTCTCATTCTCAATAGCAAAACTGTACAGAAAAACCTACATACCCACCCTGACTCTGCCAGGTGAGCTGCAGCAGATCTGATTTTGCCACCTGAAGAGGTCACTGCCTTTTCACCAGAAGCACCTGCCCCAGCTGAGTTACATGGGGCACCCTTGCTCCCAGGAACAGGAGTCAGAGTGAGGAGAGGATGGGTTGGAATGCCTGACTCTCATCCTCCCTCTCCTCTGCCCACGTGCAGGATTGTTTCCCTGAGAATAGACACATGGGATATTGGTGTCATTTGATGAGAGGGGCGCCTCACTTGCCCCTATTTTCCTCTGTGTTGGCCAATTCTTCTGAAAAGTTAAGACAAGCAATTACAGTAAACTATCACAGGCTGTTCTCCTCACCTGCATTGTATTCTAACAGGGAAACAACTCTCATCGTCTTTCCAGCATGGGAAAAATGAATATTTGCAAGTGATTAAAAACCAGAAGGTAGAATGTTGACGACTGTAGCCAGCTCAAGAAAGTTCAGTTCTGTTTAAGCAAGGCTATGTATTTTTATGTTCATTAAGTTTTAACACCTCCCAGTCTCACTTCAGCAGGTTTCATTTTCTTGGAATAAATTGTTAACATTGGTATAACTTTGACATGATGCTTTTGGAGACTCTTTGAAAGATAGTTTTGCTTCAAAGCTTGAACAAAAATGCTTGAGAGAATTTTTGGCTCAGAACATGGGTTTGGTTTTTTGTTTGTTTGTTTGTTTGTTTTTTAATTGAATGTGTCTGCTGAGAAATCTGGCTTCCTGTACAAAAACAAAATTATGAGACACACAAGCTTTCCAGTGCTCAGTATTCTCACCATTATCCAACTGGCACTCCTGAGGAGGAGGGTCTGATCCCTGTCTGTTCACATACAGAAAAACAGACAAAATGGAAAAAGAAGAAAACTGGACAAAGTTCAGGTAGTTCTTAACTAAGGAGTGTTGTCTTATTATTGTTTCTTTCTCTGCCTCTTTTCCTTACCAACTCCTTTAGTAAGATTGAATGCTGCATCTGAGAGCTTGACTTTCAGAAAGCCCACACATAGCATCAGTTAGAGCTTTTCCAAGTAAAACACACTGTCCTTTGGCCACTGAAATTATGTGGGAGACAGAAGATACAGTATAGGAATTCTATTTTGCCGTGAGAGAAACAGAAGCCACAGTCTTAGCTACCTGTGAATTTAGTTCCTTGAGTCACTGAAAAAGAAAAAAAAAGTGAATCTTTGAATCTGTACTGTGGTTCATCAAAACATATTGCTTGATTAGAGAAAATTAAATCAGCTACTGGAAAGGGATCTGCAGAACTTCTCTTAGGACCACCCTACAGTGGTCAAAAATGGGAAGAAAGGGCCAAAACTCATTCCAGATCAATTACTACTTGTCTGCATGAAAAAGAACCAAGGAGAGATAATGTGGTATGAACAAATTGTTACCATTTATCCACAAGCATAACAGATGCAACAAACTGCAAACACAGTGAAAATGAGCTGGATCCACCTAAAAATGCAACAATATCCCTGCTGCTGAGGAAGAACCTCAGAAATAGGAGTGTACCCTATGTGAGAGCATTGCTGGAAGTCTATGCTGTAGGCAATGCTTTAGATATCCCATGCTCTCAGGAGCTTTGTGGCTTTGCTTTTTCCTGCTTTGGTTACCCACTCATGCTTTTCCTTATTCTAGTGATCATGTGTGCAGCCATTACTTGCACTGAGAAACACTTCCAGACTCTTTTCTTCCAGCCAGCACCCAAATCCTTTCCCTGCTTTCTCTCCCAGGCACAGTTCCCTGCAGGGTTTGGGCCAAATTACTTGCAGAGCAAGGGAACACAGTATTCCCATTACAAGGAAACCTCAAAGCTCCACACTTGGCTCTCTTCCTTGCCTTTCATTTCACCCTGTCTTATGTGTACAATAAAAGTCAGTCTCCTAGCTCTGTGTGACAAGGATTAGGCATAATAATGTGTTCAATAGTATGCCAGAAGAATGGGGTGTAGTGTTGGCATCCTTCAATTAATTAGGATGTTGATTTGTAGTAGTGAGCTAATTGTCTTAATTTCAGTTTGTGTTTCCTGTCCCTTGTAAATTAAAAAAAAAAATGTAAGGGCACTATTCTGGTTTTATTAGTAATAATAATTTTATTATATTTCACTAGATTGTTCCCTAGGGTTTTCAGACACCTAACTCAAATCTGAATGTGATGTGAGGTGAAACAAGTCCTGATGTGTGCTCTGACTGTGTGCATAGAAGAAAAGTAGAAGAACCATGTGAAAAATGTCTGAGTTACTAATGCAGTCATAATTTCCTCATGGAAGACATATATTTAAAAATGTTTTCATAGAGAAAACTTGAAAATATTGTGCAACTATATAGAATAGTTAGAATTATGAGTGCTTGTTGGAGCAAAAGGAGCTTTAAAAACCACAAAATTCCTGCTCATGCATTCATTTCGGTCCTAGCACACACACACACTCACACGTATCTGCAAGCAGAAAAGATGTGATACGTCAGAGGAGCTCTCGCTGTTTGCCAGAGGTCTTAAGAGGATCTTCTATTTCATTCAGTAGTAATGCCCTTTTTGTTGACAAAAGTAAATTGATGACAGGCAAGAGGGAAGCATTTGGTGGAAAAATTCTGTTGACCCTTCTCAGATTGAATTTGACCACAGAACAGGATACCAGCAGTTGTAGAAATGATAGATTTTTGTAATGACCAGCAGAATGGCCTTTTGGCATGTTTAAATGGCAATAAATTTCACTAGGAGGAGAGCAATTTAACTACTTTAGGGCAGTGAGGATACTCTTTGTTTGAGGTGTAAATAAATTGCGGTTCATTAACAGTGCACATATTATGCTCACAGTGTAATTCTAAAGCAGAGGATGTTAATATTTAATTTAATTTAAGCAGGTATACTTTGACTGTTTGAAGCTTGGGCTTGTTGGGGTTTTTTTCACCTTGGGTAAAAATTTTTCGGGGCACTTTAACCTCCTAAGGCCCATCTGTGCACAGCTTTAGCAATGGCAAATACAACAGGGCGCACAACAGAGTAAAACTGCTTGGCATGACTTTTCCAGCTGGTATAATTAACTGAGCCAATTGATACCAATTTACACCAGCAAAGCCTCCAGCTCTTGGTGTGTGGTGTTAAATCTTAATCTAATTATGACAAGTGTGGAGAGCCTAATTCTTGTTTGTTACACTGGTGCAAAACCAAAGGAAAGGCACTGAATTAAGATGTTGGTGGCAGAACCACAGTGACATTATTGCTGGCAGGATTTTTTTCTCATCTTTTACCTTGAGTCTGAAATTCCTCCTGTCCCTCACTCATTATTTTGGCACAGTTCCTTGCTGAACTCTGCTATTCAGGGAAGGGGAGGTGGGGGGCAGGGAGGAGATGTACCAAATACAGTTTGACATTTCCTCAAAAAGATTGTATTAAAATCCACTTACATTTAGAGCACACTCTCATTTTGGAATGCTAATAAGCCATCATTTCATCAAGGTAAAGGGGGCAAAATCTAATCAAGCCAAAGACTAGCTTGCCTTGCTGTTGACTGTGTTCCTGGAACATCATTTTAAAAGGTTGCTTTTAAGCATAGCTAAAAATGACAGACTTATCAAAAGTTTATAAATAACCATATCACTTGGCAACTTACCTCTGGCTGTAATAAGTGAGCCTTATCTCTTTATAAAAGATTCTGAGGGCTATGAGCTCATGTCCATGCTGCTGTTTACACCAGTGGGCAACCATCCCCTGGGATTACATTCAAGTGATGGGAAGGCAAGAAGATTTCTTCAGTTCTTGGTCACTATCTCCAATAACAGGGGCTTGGCCATGACCTTCTCTCTTGGCTTTGAAAAATCAAACCTCAGTGGAGAAGTTATTTTAAAATCTAGTTGTAATAAAGACAAACAAATCAAGGGGAAGTGGTCCCTAATAAACACCATTCCACAAGACCTAGAAAGCAGAGGCAAGTGCTTTAACCATCACAGCAAAATAGAGAGGCAAGAGGGGAAGTGCCAGGAAAGATGCATAGAACTCAAAAATCTGGTTGAAACTGGTGTGACTATGATTCGTGTTCTGCGGAGAATATTTTTCTAACACAGCACCTGAGTGTCTTGCAATGTTACACAAAACATTGTGGGTCCTGGCTGTTTTACCTGCTTCTGGCATGGGAAAAACTGCTAATGATGAGGGACAGGAGTGCCATAGCTCCTAAGTGAGCAATTGTCATCTGAATTCAGTCACAGCTCTGGTTAATGGGCTTCAAGCAACTATTCTAGACAAGGCATCACCCTGTGAAAGTCTCAGTTTGCACTGCAGCCTCTCAACAGCCATCCACTGTTCATGAATGTGTTCAGGATGGTAGGGGGATCAGCAGATTGGCCAAGACAATAAATGGCTTCAGAGGCCTAGGTGTGATGGGATTATTAAGGTATGGCCTTTGGGTAGGCACAGCAGGTTGCTTAGGTAAGACAAATTCAGAAGGCATCACACAAACAGGGAGTGAATGGAGATCCCGTGATGAGAATATTTCACATTTTTCTATCTGCAGGCACCTACAAAGTCATAAGGGAATCATTCACACTCTTCACCTTCTTGTGAGCTTCCACCAGTGTCCTTCAGGTTGCTTGTCCTTCAGGATACCCAGTGACTACTGAGTGCCAGTTTAAGAAGAGAACACCTCCAAAAGGTTCCCCAAGGGTGATGCCAATTTCTGTGCACAGTTGGGATGAAAAGGCTTTGGCAGGGGGAGTTGGATCAATCTCATCGGGTTACAATAGTGAAGCTGATTTTTTTTGTGTATTTTCTCTTTGGAAGATTTCTCTCTCCTCCCTGTATGTAATGTTTCACATGTACAACCAATCAAACTATTTTACTGTTTTCCCACAGTAATTAAAGTCTGAGGCTGAAGGTTGCATTTAAACCAACCACAGCTACATGGATCACACAAGTTCCATTTAGTTCCAGGGAATAAAATAACATTATTGGCAATACATTTATCTGATTCATTCCTTTTGTACCCATTTAAGGTTCATACCCTCTAGAAAGTAGAAATTGCTCTTTTTTATTACACTAGCATATTGTTGAAATGCTATTAGTGCATGCTGAAAGAGAAAGAAGCACAGCATACTGCATTGTTCTGGATTTGAAAGCGGAGAATTATAATATCAGTTTCTGAAAGCTTTTTGAGAGACCAAGGAGTAGAACAGAAAACCATTCCATAGCTGGTGCCTCTTCTGATTCTTTCACATCACCCACACAAACTTATATTTTATTATTTATTATTTGTATTAATGATTATTTATATTCACTATCTTTTACACTTATTGTTTATTTATGGTTATAACACACTCATCATACAATATTAACCAACCTATAAAACTGTCATTGACAGCTGTTTTTTTCATTTTCCTTCATTAATATTTCAGTGTAGTCTGTCCAATTCTTCTCTTTTAGAAAAAACATTCAAAAGTGCCATGTTGGGAGGTTCTATGAATACCAAAGTACACTTCCAAATGTCATTCATTACATCTCCTTGAGCTGATTTAGATTTGTTTTATGACAAATGAGTACTGATAGGAAGAGTCAGCCAGACACATATAATGATGGTGTTACTGAATATTCTATGCCATAAATACCTTTAGCTCTCAGGTTTTGATTTCCCAAACAGAAGTCTCCTCTCCTCTCCTCTCCTCTCCTCTCCTCTCCTCTCCTCTCCTCTCCTCTCCTCTCCTCTCCTCTCCTCTCCTCTCCTCTCCTCTCCTCTCCTCTCCTCTCCTCTCCTCTCCTCTCCTCTCCTCTCCTCTCCTCTCCTCTCCTCTCCTCTCCTCTCCTCTCCTTCTTTTAATTTTAGAAAAGTAATTTTTTTTTTGTAGTTGAAATTCCTAACAAGTTCCACATGGTAAATCCTCTCTTGTCCACTTTTACACTTCCTTGACTGTCAGAAACAGAAGGGCTTCACTGACAATTCCACAAGACCAGGAAAAGCTATGCAATAAGCAATTTGGAGACATGCTAACTCCTTCTTGGTGGACACTGGATAATACCTGAGGCAGGAGAGTTTGTCTCTTCCAGACTTTTTAATCCCTCGTCCAGTGTCAGGTACAGAGCAATTTTTATCTCAATGCGCAGCAATATGGAGAAAAAACTGCAGTTACCTACAGTACAATCCTGTTTTATCAAGTTACATGTTATCAAAATGACTCATTGACCAAAAGGTTCTTAGATCTAATCTTGCAGTTGGAGGAGGAAAGTTGTTAAGAGCTTTTTCCTTCCTCCACAAATCCACTCTTGTGCTGGCTGCAAGATAAAGAACCCCCTAAATTACCCAAACTTCACCCAGCTAGAAATCTTTTTCCCTACAGTTCTCAGATAGAGCTGTCATTCGACAAGTTTTTGGGCAGGGATCGTAGTCAAGACAGGCTCAGTTCCCTCTTGGGGGATTCCCAACCCTAAGCACAGAGTATCCCCTCTTCTCTGATGATTCCTGCTGAGCACTGCAGCACCCCTGCAATGATTAAGCCCCTGCCAGTAAAATACTGTGCTTCCATTATCATGGCACCATAAGCTAACCACTAGGGATGGCATCCTGTGGGGAGATGGGGCTCTGGCCTCATACTCTTCACACAATGCTCATATGGGATTTGGTGGAAGGAGGCTTTTGGCTGCTGTGGAAACAAGGGTGGGTAGCACAGCCCCATCCTCAAGGCTCTTGGAACACACGCCATGGTCAGAGCACACCAGGCAGATAAGCACGACAGACCAGATGTGTGTTTTGCAAATTAATGAAATGTCTTTTGAAATGCTTTTAAGTAAATGAGAGTGAAATTCACCCTAATTGCATTAACCTTTACGGAGAACAGCATCCATTCAGGGTCACATCCGCTTGTGTTTCAGACACGTTCGGCACCTTGCAAACCAGGATCCTCCATATGCAGAGAAGGGAGGATGAATACAGGGGTGCCTGAGCAGAGCCTGGGTCCCTTCAGGTGTGGAGACAGTTTTGGGTACCCACTGGAGTAAATGGGAGGTCATCCTTTGTCTGACAGCAGATTTAAGTCTGGTGGGAGCAGAGCAGGTGCAGGGCCAGCCCCATGAGATGCTCAGCGTGCTGCTGTTGGCAGGTGAGAACGCTGAGCATCCTCCAGGAGCCAGCACCTGCAGACTTCATGGGAACTGTGAGGCAGGAAGGGCCATGGGGAGAGTGAGGGTGAAGTGCTAGACAGCTTCTCCATCACCAGGGCCGCCACTTTCATCTCCGTCGTGGTCCGCTTTCTTTTTTCAGACGGCACTTTGACAGAAGATTAATTCAAGTCAGCTGCTGAAAATAATTATTGCATTATGGGAGCAGTAATCATTATTTAGAACATGATTAAATATGTCTGTGTCTATTGACTCTGCCTATGATTTATGTATTTGTTTAGTCAATAGTCTAATGTAAATGATGTAATTAATTATAGATGGTGGTGTCAGGTCATTGGTAAAAACAATCTGATGAGAACAAGGGCTCTGTTTTTTCCTGACAGATGCAAAGGGAGGGCGGGAGGGACAGGCAGAGTTGAGGGAATTCCAGGGGAACTTTTTCATGTGTGAATGGCGGCTGGGATCTCAATTTGCATGTTGTCTTTCTCTTGTTCAGCATTCGTTTAGAAATTGAAATAACTTGTTAAGCAAAGGGGAAGGGAACACATGATTGCAAAGAGGACACCTGGGAGTAGTGACGGTGCACAGCTAAAGAGCCAGCTGCTCCCTAACACGAGAGAGCGTGCCACTATCATTTACCGCTTCATAAAATTAAGTGTTTTCCAAATTAAATCAGTAGGGACCATGCAGGAAGACCTACTATCTCTAATAACAATTTTTCAATCAATATCGGGGGCCCCACTGATCTGGAATCAGAGCAGAGGAGTCTGGGATTGGCTGGGGGGGAGCAGGGAAACCAGGAGAGGAGGAGGTTGGGGGATGCTCAAGTACCACAGCTTTCAATCAAAGCAAAAGCTAAAAAAAATATATATGCATGGTGGATTCTCCATCACTGTGAGTCTATTCCCCATAGATTTTTCTCTTAACTGATAATTCGGTCAGTCACATTCCTCAGAGGGAGGTCACGGGTCACCCCAGCCCCTGTCAGGCCTCAGAGAAACCATTTCCATTTTAATGCCACAGCTATAATCTATCAAAGATGTGATGTACAAGATACAATGAATTTAAGTGGTCTTCATATATCACTGAGCTTTCATGCCTTCACCTGGGTAATAGTCTGAATTACTCTCCCTACCTCACAATCTGTCACCCCCGGTAAAATAACTGCCACACGGATGTTAATGGCAGGTTTGTCCAAATTGGGGCCGTGGTAGCCCAAGGCATTACACATCATAAACTTTAGCATTCAGTGCTAAGCCTGGCGGTGTCAGCAATTGAAAATTATTCTGTAAATACTTCCGAGACACTGCTCTGCTCATGTTTGTATTTATGGCAGCTAAAACAAGCGCAGGGAGACGGCGCAGAGCACAGCTGCTGGTGCCACTGCACACCTCCCCACACAGGCAGCTATGACAAAGCTCTGACCACCCAACATTGTGGAGATTTTGCAGCAGCAGCCCACTGATGGACCCAGACATAGGTGGGCTGATAGTTTCTGCAGCAGTTAGACCACAGCAAGGTCAGGTTATTTATCAATATCTGGTGGCAGAGTTGTCTGTGTCCATATCAGCTAATGCCTGCAGGTTAAATGAAACAAATCTGATTGTCCTTCCATTACAAAACACTTTGAGGACATTCCTGGAGCTCCTGGGTGGCCCAGTCTCCCTTGTGACAGTGCAGAAATCATGAGCCCAAAATCCATTCTTGTGTTCTCAGGGAGGTCTCCTGAGTCACAGCTATGGTAATGATTGTAATTGCTGGTGTAATTACGTCTGTAGAAATATGGATTTCTTGCTTTCCTTTAAATGAGCTCCTGCTAAGCAGTTGTGGAGGAAGGAGAGTGGGAGGAGGAGGTCTGAAGGAGTGGGAGAGGAGGTCTGAAGAAGCACAGAGCCTTAGAGAGGCCTTCCAAAGCTGTCTCCTGCTAAAGCCAGTGAAGCCTTCCTGCAGTGAGGGCTTAGGTGGTGCTTCATTCGGAAACATTTAGAGGAAGAGGCCAGCAAAGTGTTTGGGACTGGGCAGGAGGCAGTGCAGGACCCTGGCTGCTGGGGAAATGCCTCTGCCCTGTCTCTGCACAAACACCGCCCTTGACTCACCTCCACAGTGAAGCCTGAGCCTGGCACAAGCCCCATAACATGAGAGCATCCACTTTGGAGGATGCAATGATGGATTTTTTTATCTTGCTCTGTAGCTGTCTGTTGCATGAAGCTCAGAAATCAGTGTTAGGCATGTCAGTGAATGTAGTCATGCTCTTATCTGGTCTGAACTCTGAATATGAGCTGTTCTATGATGTGCTTGGGTGCTATAGAACTAGAATAATTTTCTTACTGTAAATTAAAATAACATTACTGTTGTCGGATAATCAGCTATAAATTCCCTATCCTGATGTAGTTATATCAAATTCCATTTATTCCTATGGCAGATGCATCTGGTTTGGTACATGCAGTCAGTAACAGACTTCCTTTAAATTACAGGTCTTGCCCACAGACTTATTGTTTATTTACAAAAAGGAGGTTAAAAGTTACTGTGTTCTCTCAGTAGCTATTGTCTTTAGTTTGAAATTGTCACCAAAGTCTTCCACGGCCTGGCAAACACGAAAACCAGCTGAGATGGTCCAACATTCACACAGTTTGTGAAGGTTGTGCCTGCAGTAAATACCCAGGTTGACAAAAGCAACGTGCACAGTGATAAAGTGTGAAACTCCTGGGTGAACTTTTTCCTGTGGGAAAAACCCCTTACCTTGTAAAAACCAACACAATGAGAATGGTACTTCTTTGACCCCAATGTTTGCTCACTTCAGAAGGCACAAAGCTCTCCTCAACCTTTCAGGGTCAAATCAGGCAATAAAAACCTGACTACACTCTGGGGTTTCAGCCCTGCTTCTTGTGCTTGTTGCAGCCCTACAACCTATCTCCTACTTTCTTGATGCTAATACTGGCCAGGAAATATGTACAAAGTTTTATATTGTCCCAGATATTTTCAGAATGTTTTTCAAGGGGTATAATGTGCCCCACTGTCTCCTGTAACATGGTGTGCACAGCAGTAAGTGCAACATCAAAGACATGTCTAAACAAAAAATATTTTTCGTGATCTTTTTAAAGGAAGTAAACAATTGTATCATTTAGCTGCCCTAGCTGAAGTATATGCTTTTATTTTGAGCACAACTTTGAGTAGTCCTAAATCAGGATCTTGATTTCTAGCATTGGATATAATTTAAAATAAATCAAACTCTTTTCTCTTTTGACATATTATGCTGATATGCTGTTCTGGCTTGCCATATGGCTTGGCTTTCATTTTGTCCTGTAAAATAGAAAACCACTTCATCATTAAACATATCCCTCATACTTTCTCCTACATAGTGAGAGAAAAACATTGATAAACATCAAGTGCCAGCCATTTCTCAAAGGCTTCCTACAGGTCTCAGGGAAGGAGAAGAAAACAAATGCTGTGCAAGTGCTACAGGTTCAGCTATAAGATCACTAGAGGAAGGAGTACATGGGAGTGAGTATTGGAGGGGATGGATTTTGGTAAGCTATGCCTCTGGCTGTCTTAACCTCCAGCATGTAGTAGGCCATGGGAAAAATATCATTGGTTTAGGTGGAGATGGAATAAAGCTGATGTCTCTCACATACAATCATATTCTTTTGTTTAAAGTGTGGAGCTTCAGACAAAATGCTACATTTCCCCAGCACTCCCCCTGAAAGGGCGATGGGCTTGTTAAACAGTCTCCTGTTGCACTAATTAAAACTGAAAATTTCCCACAGAATTTCAGGTACAACTTGTTTCTTTGGAAGCTTTTAGGAAATAGAGCTAAGTCAGTTTTAGTCAAGGGGTGAGGCAGGATAAGATGGGAGAATGGCAGAAATAGTATAGCAAACCAGAGCTGTCTGTCTGTGTCCTCTCCAAATGTGCTGCAGTTGGCCCCTGTGTAATCCTTATGCATCCCAAACATTGGATTTTTAGACACTGAAATTTGCTGCCCACTGTTCAACAGAGGAGAGCTGTTTGAGCTAAAGAACAATATTGGCAGAAGAACAAATGACTTTGAACTGACTGTGAATAAATTTAAGCAATTGCATTATTTCTAACCAGCAGAGGAGCCAAGCTCTGGAAGAGACTTCTTATAGGAAAAGAAGGAACTGAGCCCTGGCCAGCTTTAAGATGAAGCTTGATGGGTTTATGAAGATAATTATATGACAGAGTCCTCCATATCCCTCTGAATAACTGCAGTCTGGGTTCCTGGACCTGGCTGCCTCTTGCAGCCTGAAGCACACCCACAGGGAAAACTGATTCGGTCCGTATGTGAGGTGTGAAATTCCTGTTGATGCTCCCAAGGGATTTCACAGAAGGGCTGCAATAAAGCCCTATTTTCTGCCAGTCCTGCTTTCCTTTCCTCCTTTCTTGCTCAGGAGATGAGCCTTATGGATTCCTTGGAGATATCTGGCATGTAGCTGCCCAAGCACATGGGCTGTAGCTTGTGGGCAGGATCCTGTTAACCCAGGACTCTCAGCTATGTGTTCTCTGGAAGACAGGGAGATGAAGTGGCCATGCAAAGTGACCCTGGCACTGTGATTTCTGGGGCAAAAGCCTCTGGGACCCCTTTTCACAGCAACCAAAAACCCTGAGAGGGCTGCTAGAGCTCCTCTGCCAGCCACCTGTCCTGTCCAGCTGGGCTTGTAGCACCATCAGAAACACAGTTTGCACCTCTGGGACTCCAGCTTCAAGTGGAAGTAGCATTATTCCTTTCTGTTTTCCTTCATCCCAGACTTTTTAATTGAGTGAACAGCACCACTTGAACTTCCTGAAAGAACGGCAGCCACACTTGGAGCAGGGAGTTTGCAGCTTGGGCTTGCATTTGTGCTTAAGTGCCTGGAGGCCGACAGGCCCCTGCTACTATCACTGGTAGAAGTCGTGAAGGATCAGACAGTGCCTTCATTTTCATCCCTAATTATGGGAATTTTGCTAACTTGGGAGAGATCCATGGGACAGCATGACTACAAGGAGTAAATAGAAGGCTGCCCTGAGGTATCAAGCAACCCAAATTCCAGGTTTCGGAATTATATCTCAACTAGGAAGGATGCTGTCTGCTTTGTTACCTCACAGGTGCTATAATTCCTGCTCTTCATAACAAAAGACATTTCACAGTGTGTGCACAGGACTGTGGGGCTCCAAAGCCCCTTGTTTACAAAAGATCAGTGCACACTGGGAGCTTCCCCTTAGCCTTTTGCTAGCCTGATTCTGCCAAGATGCATCAGCACCACGGATGAAGCCTGGGAGAGATCAAAAATTATGAGGCAGCAAAAATATAAGTAGGAAAAAATTAAGCCAAGCTACAGATAAAGAAACAAGTTTAATTTTCCCCAAGTAAGGGACATTTTTATTAGGAGTTTAGTACTTCAATAGGGTGCAGATATAGAGCATATATGTTCTTTCCCAGAATCTCACCCTCAGTTCAGATGAGATTTGCCCATAAAGCTCCAGTAATGTTTTTCTTCTAGTAGTGACACTTAACAAAATAATTAGGCAATTTATTGCCTAACTCCACAAGGAGCAGCAATTATTTCTTTTACTTCAAACATATAAAAAGCTGTGTCATTTATTGATAGGGAGTCGCATAATATTCCATGGCAGAACAGCCCTCTGGAGACATTACTCTATATGCTGCAAATGCATTTTGAGAATAATAAACAAAACTCAGCTAAATCTTAAATGGGCTCGTTCTTGTATTTAAAAAATACTACCATTCATTAGAATTATTTATTGTTTATCAGTGCACAGATGACCACAGCCCAGCAAGAACGACTCGGCCGGTGCCCGGAGGAATTTACAGCTGCAAACTCTGTTCCCATACCAATACCTGCGCAGTTGAGCTCACATGAGCTCTGATTCAGCAAAGGCCATGAGTACATGCCTGGCTTTAGGCAGGGCAGCGTGCTCCCAGAAGCCCAAGCACATATTTCAAGAAGCTTGCTCAGCCCAAGCCTTCGGTACTTCTTCCCCAGATACAGATGAGAAAATGTGTGCACACCAGGCCTCCCAGCTTGCAAAAGTGGTCACAGGTGCCTAACTCTTTTAATGCAGAGCTTTAATTTCAGTTTTAATGCTCATTTGCAGACCAAGAGCTTGGCAAAGGTGAAAGT
This sequence comes from Zonotrichia albicollis, assembly GCF_047830755.1. NCBI lineage: Eukaryota > Metazoa > Chordata > Aves > Passeriformes > Passerellidae > Zonotrichia > Zonotrichia albicollis. The sequence goes on from NC_133823.1 coordinate 10,466,747, forward strand.
GAAGGTGGTGCAAGTGTTGCTTATTTGCAAGCACTACTTCTGACTGCTGAATAGAGTCGGGTGTGAGGCTCTCATTTATGCATTATACAGCCAGTGCTATCCTGGTTTTGTTGTTGCAAGTAGATGGACATAAATTCCTTGTAAACTACACATACCAATTTAAAGCCTCTGTAAGATTTAGTGTCACGTTTCACGGGTAGATTCTCTGGGGTTTGCTGTTTAATTCAGTCTATATGATCTTTAACTTGGCAACAGCCAAGGATCAAATCTTTTGGGTTAAGGTAGTGCTGTTATCAATATATTCAAGATACTGACAGTATTGATGTGCAAATGCATCCAAGATCAAGTGAAAGCAATCTACATTCTGAAAAAACTTGGACTTTTCCCTTCTGAGAAGAGGAGAAACACTCTCACTGTGGGCCTGCCTGTGTTCCTGCAGTGCCAGAGCACATGTAAGAGAGAAACAAAACCCCAAACTCCCAGCTGGTGACAAATCTGAATGTTGGTGGAAGAGGCACTGGGTGGAAGTGTTGCTCCTGAGCTGTGTGGCTAGCAGGCTTGGAAACAATTTAATTGTGGGCTGGTTTTTGCTTTGCAAGAAAACCACCAGAAAGCCCAGTGTTGATAAACCATGCTGCATCAATGTTCTTTGCATGCTGCATTTTCATATTTCATTTTGAAATTAAACTCCTAGGTTGGGATGGGGCGGTTGGTATTCTATTTCAACATGCTTTACAATAAGACACTGAGCTTTTAAATGAAAGTTGGAATGTTACTTGGCAAGTTGATGGAAATGTCAGTTTGTCAGAAATGAAATGTTTTAATTAGATCATCCTAAAAATCATTATTCTGGAGCTTTATTTTACAAAGAATTTGGCAGCATTTCCTCCTCTGTGAAGCTAAACCAAATATTGAAACCACAGAGCCTTTGCAAAGGGTACATCTGTCTCCGTGCATCTCCGACAGATACACAGCTATTCCTTTTCCTTTCTTCCCGGATAAAGAGGAATTTTATTTTAAACATGGGTTTTTTAATGCTTGAGAAAATAGGGCAGTCACAGAACCATGGCTTTAAACAAACTTTATTTGGGCGCTTGACTGACTGGCAATTGTGGGCAATCATTTTAGCTGTCACAAGGCCCAGAGAAATGTGGGAGAGCTCTTCCATGAAATGTTTATATTTCATAAACAAAATGATGTGCTTAACAGTCAGAGTGATGGGAGGGTTCCGGCTAATGCATTTTCCAATGTGTGAGGCAGATTATTAATGCGCTCCAGTAGCTGTTAATTTCAGTTTGCCGGAATGATTTATGGGGAGGTAAAGGAGAGAGACATAATCTAATTGAGATCAGAATCACTGTTCTAGTAGAGGAGCACCAGCATGGACCCTGGCCACAGCAGAATGATTAATATCTAATAAGCAAATAATCCGTTAAATTATTATAAACATTACTTTTGACAACTCTTTTGTTGCCGGGAGAAAAAGCAAAACAAGCAAGGAAGACTAACAAAACCCCAGATAAATTTTTCAGGTGCTTCTTTTCCACTGCATTACAGATAAAGGTTTGGTGCTGAGGATAAACACCAGGTTAGGAGGGAGCATGCTCTCTGGTCAATTGTAAATCAGTGGGGGAAGCACTGATGACCTAATATGAACAACAATTGAACAATCAGAAGAAAATCCACCTTGCAAAAGAAGAGAGAGGCAGGGAAAACTGCCTCATTATCAGCAGGATCCACAGCTCAGTTCACATCCAGCAGCTCCCTGGTCAGTGCTGCCCTCGTTAGTCTGTCCTGCCTGTGGCCCTGCATGTGCTGCCTTTGTCTTAGCATGGTCTCTTCATGGCATCCTCCCAAAAGGGGCTGATGGCCGTGCTGATGTCCCTCTCTCCAATGCCCTGCCCTCATTTTGGCAGTTGTCAGTGGTTTTGCACTTGTTTGCCTTGCCCAGCAGGTGTCTTGTATTTAGTCCTTTACCAGAAGTAGCCACCAGAAATAATTTTGGCTGCTCAGAGGGTATTGGTGGTGTTTCTGTGGGTGTGTGTGGGCATTCAAAATCCTATGAAAAACTAATTCAAGAAAACCTGAAGAATGTGATACAGAGCAACACAAAGCTTAAGCAGAATACTTAGCTCCTCAGTTTTTCTTCCAGAAGAAGTGTTTTCGGGAGTAAATATTGTAGTTAAAATGCACACTAGGCCTTCCTTCAATTTCCCTGCACTGTAGGGTACTAAAAGAGTATTTTGAATTAGTAAAAACCAAAGGGACTTTATTTTTCATCAGATGACAAATGATAAATCAAAAGTCCTGTGTGGTAGAGCAGAATGTTATTCCTGACCAAAACTTAGGTATTTCATTCAAGGAGGTTTTTTTAATCAAATGAAACCTCATATCAAGGAGGTTTTTTTAATGAAATGAAATATGTTTTAAAGAAATAAATGCTTCCAATGAAAAAGAATTTGACCACATTGAAAATATTAAGAAAATATTTAACTTTTTTTTTCTGTGAGTGTGAGGATGTACTGAGTACTGAGGATGTACTAAGGATGTACTAAGGATATACTACTGAAGTCAATCAATGTGTGATTGATTTCAGTAAGATTTGCCTTTACTTTGATATCTTTGCCTTTTTTCATTCATCCCACCCCACTTTCCCATGGCCTTGTGGAGCGAGTTTAGGTTTGGAGAGCAAGGGAGTGAAGCTGCAAACCTGCTGCCAGAGCTGTGGGCTCTGCTCTCCAATAGCCCAGGCAAGCCCTGGGAGGAGCAGAGGAGGATGCAGCATGTGAGTAGGTGAAATTTGTGGTTTTGTCTTCATCATATTATGAGGTGTTTTTGGCAAATCAGGTATCCCAACACTGTGCACCTGGCAGGCTGACAGCAAACAGCCTTGTGCTGCTGTGAATTGTCATTGCCTCTCCACAGAAAAATGGAAGCTCAGTCACTGCAAGACTTATCCAAAAGAGCTGCATGTCCTACCTGAGGCTGGGCTTCTGAGAGGAAGCAGTCTTACATCTCTTGTTTGTTTAAATAATACAAAATCCCCAAAATAAGGTCTAGAATAAGAGCAGTAAAGAACCTAAAGCAGTAAAAGAGCCAGTAGCATAATTCCAGTACCAGAAAAAAGTCACCAAATAAAGGATAACAACATAAACATCAAAACATTGGCTTTTATCTCACTTTTCTGAACAAAAGTCTGCTTTACATTAGTGTAAATGTAAGATGGCATAACTGGCGTGTATGTAACTGGCATATACATATATAACTGACATGTATGTAACTGGCATACAGGAATTCTTGATTTGAGTTGTTCTTATTAATCTCATTTGCAAGGAAGTTCCTTTCCTTTGTAATTAACCCCATTCTCACTGCTAATGTTCATAAAATAATCATTGTTATAATAATTAATGATTGATGATTATAAAATCATCATTATTATTATCATTATAAATAAGTCTTTCAGCTGGCTGGGAAAGAAAAAGCCACAAGTTCCCTCATTTTCTTGCTAAAAGGGAAGACTTTCTGAGATGAACTTGTGAAGAGAAGTTAATTCAGCATCCTTTGGATGAAGCAAGAAATCTCCTTTTGGTGCAGCACCTCTGCTGTCTATTGTGCCCCAAACCAAGCACCTCAAAAGGATTTTAAAGGGTCTTTCTAGACCCCATTTCTCTGTTCAGCTTCTGTGTCTTGATAGAAACTTTTCATGGTGATGAAAGATAATTTCTTCTCATGTTCTTACACTCTGACAAGCAGAAGCGGGGCTGATTTTCACAGAGCTGTAGATCAAAGCCGAAGGATAGGGATCCAGCTGTTTCCCTTCCCATTCTCCAGCCAGCCCCTGCAGCCTAAGGGGCTGTCCTGTAGTGGTGCTCCTACCCAGAGGCTGGCACTGTAAGCATGGCACAAGTGAGCAAGCAGCATCTTCTATCATCAAATCAGGCCAACACAGAGCCCACAAAAGTCACAGAATAAATTGGCTCTCCATATTGCCTCAAGTGTTAAACTCTTTGATGAGCAACACCGTTAAACATGCAAAAACAACAACATAAATGGCAAGAGCGTGCATATTCTCCCCCAGATAGCAGTGGCATTCATGTGTAGCCAGGCACTTGAAAAGTTACTGAAAATCCTACCCCATTCTCTCTGGGTTAATCCAGTCTGTGACCCAGCTGCTATTCTCTGTTGCTGTCACTTGGCTCACTGGCTGTCCCACAGCCTTGCTGATCCATGTACACACCCAGCCACCCCTCCCCACAGCCATGGGGATCTGCAGGGCTCCTTCTGCTTCACTTTCAGGCTCCTGCCTGAGCTGAACTGAAGGTAGCCTGCCTGCAGACAAGCCACACAGTGTCCTTTGGCTCCAAACCTAGCCGGGGTGAGATATGAAGCACCAACACTGATCCAAATATCCTGCCGGACTTCCAGCACTTTTGAGGCTACAACATAAGACTAAAAACCTTCAGGTGCTCCTCAGTCCTCCTTGGCAGGATTTCATCTTCTTCTTGATCCACCCTCAGAAACAGCCATGTGAAGAAGTTGTTAAACCACTGGCTGCTTCAGAGAATAACAAAGCCTGGCCTTGATGTGCTGTTGTGTGTGATAGGTCCTCCAGAAAGACACAAACATCTTATATTTCATGGTAAAAATTCTGGAAGGCAAAATTGCACAGGAACAAGCATGTGTATAAGGTAACTTGGGATCATTAGGTTTTCTTTGCCAACCCCTGAGATTCTGCCAGATTTCATTTCCTAGGGGTCAGATGTTGGCATTCTGTCCTGCAAAATGTGCATTCTTCTCTTATCTTCTTTCCAATATTCCCCACAGTGTATTTGACACCAGGAAAAAGAATGTGTGAAGTAATGGTCGCATTTTAGGTTATCAGGCCTGGGAACAGAGGCCAGTTTGTTTGCAGTGCAAGCATTTAACTTTCTAGTGCTTCACAAGGCTGAGAAAAGCATGTTCAAAACATACAGAGAGTATCAGTTAGTGACCCTCCAGGATGAATTCCTGATATGACAACAAGGAAAGAATGTCCATATTTTATCTTCAAGGGTATCAGCAAATTAAATACTGTTTAATATCTGACCCAATATATTGAGGAAGGCTCTGTCCATAAATTAATCCATTGGTTGTGGAGCCAAGCTGTGTTGCATGGATTTATTTCATGGCACCTAGACACAAATAAAATTTAAACAGAAGCAGTAGAAAGTTTTACTTCAGTAACCTAGAAATTTTGAAAGAAATGTTTGTGGGATTGGACTTTTATTTCAGGAGCAAAGCTGGACAGAGATATGCAGACTTAACAGCATCATTTCTGATTTGGCCTGGGGGAAATGCCTGTGACTAAGCTAAGGATAACATATACCAAAAAAGACATGAAACTCATGGTGGTATGCATGAGTTTACATGAAACTCATGGTATCAGCACATAGCATCACTTCCAGATCATGAGGGTCTCCACCAACCTCAGTGGAAGCTGAATTTGACCTTTAAAACACAGAAATACAGTTTCTAGAAGTATAATCCTTCTTATTCTGAATTTGTTCCCATTGTAAATTATGGGGCTAACAGCTGGCTTCCAATGAAGTCAACTATTAATTAATTGTATGTTCACTACCCTGTCTTGTGTAAATCAATATGAGAAATAAGCAGTGTTCTACTATACAGCACAGACACTCTACACAGGGAAGTAATTTAGGGAGGATGTCAGCTTGCTCAGAAAGGATTCTTTACTGCAAACAAGACAATGAAAAACCCTTGCTCTAGGGAAAGCTTCTCCTTGTCCCTGTTGGTGCTGACAGAAAAATCCTGTGGCTCTAGCAGTGGAACACAACTAGTGCTGACATTCTTGCACAAATATCAGTATCAACGTAAATTATTGTCCAAATAATCTGATTTTGCCAGCAATGACGCTGCAGATGATGTGGTACATGACTGGATTATACTCTTGAATCAAGGGTGTAGGTTTTCAAGGATTTTGTATTCTGGGGCCACCACTTTGGTCCCTTCCAAACCTAACCATTCTCTGAGTCTCTGATTTTGAGCGGACCCTGGAGGTCAGACCCTCTCCCATTCCTGTTCCACTCTGGGGCCCAGCAGTGGGGCTTGCTCCCTGCCCTGTCCTCAGGGACGTGTGGTGATCCCACAAACTGATTCCATTTTCCCTAAACTGAGCTCACAGCCCCCATGTAAAATGTCGCTGCAGATGATGCTCAGGAGTGAAGTTATTTCTGTCAGCTAGAACCTGCCCAATCCACTTTGTCAGTTCAAGGAGAAAGAAAATACGAGAAAACTATCAAGTTTTAAGTGAAGCATTGTGAAGTAGTGGAGCATAACTGCACAAACTTTGTTTTCAGCAGTAGATTGGATTATCTGTATATTGTACCATAAATGGGTTAGAAGTACAAGCAGGAGATGCCCTGATGTTTTTTCATACCATTCTTCCAATGTCTTCTTTTTTCCTGTAAATCACATGTCAGGAAATCTTTGACAAACATTATTTCCATACTTAAATTGAGCAATGAATTGAAACTAGCAAAAGAAAAGGGGGAGAGAATATATTCTATAGATGTGCCTTTTAAATTGCTTTATCTATTGATAGTTTTGTCCCATGCAAAATGCAATTTCAACAATATAGAAAGCACAGACTGAAAACTGAGCACTAATTAAATCAGTAACGTTTCATTATTTCATGTGAACAATGCAAGTCTAAGCTGATCTTTCCACAGAAAAATTAAATCAAGTTCCATGTGAAAGTATGCCATTTCAAATATATTTCATATCCTGTGTTCCTAAGAGGTTTGGGTTGCACAAAGGAGGGCTGGGAGCTGTGAGAAACCTTCCCCAGAAGCAGCATTCCCATCTCCCCATCTCATCAATGCCCACCATGGAGCTGGGGAGCTCCTCAGGTTTTCCAAATGTGGTACCAGAGTAATATCCCATGGATACAGGAGTGACTTCCCTGCAAGAGATGTAACTGCAGCCCGTGCTAAGTTAACTAATAGGTCTCTTTGGATGTATAGTTAAAGTGGAACATATTTAAAAGCTGCTGGCTTAGTGTGAAATTCATCTGCATATGCTCAGGGAGTGGGTACTGCCCCACTGTGCTTTAATGATGGTGCTTGCACTAGACAGGGCTGGGCTGTCATCTGCAAATCATTCCCTGCTCTAAAGCCACAGGGAGACCCAGCATCCAAACTCACTGCCGAGCTGCAGGGAGAACGCTCCCTCAAATTCTGCTACAGTTTCTGAACACAAACTGTCCCATCGTCTGGGACACGCAGGTGTCACCCACAAATATCAGAGGCCTTCCAGGCGGGTCAGAGAAGACCTTTCAGGAGTATGTCCCAGCAATCTTAGAGGGAAGTGGAGCATTGTTGCCTATTGCTTCAGGTAACTTGTATTTGAGGTGACCAGCCCTTCAAGGCATCCTCCCACCAGCAGGATGTCCATGCCAGCAGCATTCACCTATGCCTGCCGAGGCTACCAAGTGGCTCTTCTCCAGTACTTGTCATCTGAAATTGCAGCAGCCTGTGCCTGTTGCACGCAATCATTTTTGCCAATGGCATGGTTATTGCTGCTATTGGTGAGCAAGCAGAGCAGTGGCAGAGCCAGAGGCCCCACAGCTGCCGCCCTTGCCTCTCCTCTGCTAACAGAGCACTTCCACAGGCAAGGGGAAAACCACAGGGAGACCCAGAGATGTGCATTAACCAACTCCAGCAGCCGAGTCCCAAAATCACCCAAGCACACTTGCCTTGCTAATCCACAATTTATGATTCTGAAGAAATAGATGATGATGACGGTAAAGAAGGGGGAGTTCACAATTCACAAACCAATTTGTGTTGTTTCTGCAACACTGCAAAAGTGCGACTCATGAATATCCTAATGAAATTGCAATGAGAATTTTGGCACCGTTTCATCACCTCAACTAGATTAGGGAGCAATCACACTGTGGGTTTAGATGTCTTTGGAAACTGCTGGGGAAGAGGGAAATAGATCTGCAATATTTATAATTCAACAAAAATTGCACCGCCTGTACCATAAAATAACAATAATGACTGTGAGTTGCCAAGAAATGGTTTTTGAGTAAGCAAAGGGCTTGTGGGTAAAACCACTTCCCTTGCTGCTACACTGGTACAAAAGTCTGCTCTCACAGAGGAGCGTGGTGCTGTAGTACAGCCACCCTCAGCAGGAGCAAGGTGAATCTCAGAAGGAAGCACGGGTACAGAAATAAGCTCACATGTCAGATTGCTTGTTCCTGTGAATAATCCCACTGTGATGAAATCTTTCCTTGTGCCATTTCAAGTGAAATGGGAAATGCAAAAAGTGCATTTCCTGCAGCAACATTCTGGAGTTTTGTGCCAGTCTCTACCAGCCTCTCTTCTTGCTTTTTTATGGGCAGTCATAACCTCTCAGTGGAGCTGATCCTATAATTAGATTAACCCGTTTATTTCTGAGGCATGCATGAGCCAGGTAAGAAAGATCTTGACTCTGGGCCACTTCTTTTAAATCTCAGAGCCTGCAGCTGTCACCATGGTTAGAGAATGCACAGAATGGGATGGTGCTGATATATACCAAATGAGGATGTTTTCCCAAGACACTTCTGCAGTGACATTTCCATCAGTGATGGCTGGTTCAAAAGAAACTTCAGAAATGGACAAACACCAAGCCCATGACCTCTGATGGAAATTTGCATGCAGTTTTTAAGGATCCCTGTGCACTGATTTGTTCAGGGTTTTACACGTGCAGCATGGGGTTTAAAAACAAATGGCATTGTTGTCATATGGGAAGGGGGAAAGAAATTCCTCAAACCTGATACAGAAGAAGGTATCAATGCATGAGAAGGTGTGTAAGGCACCATAATCCTCTCTGAGTCATTTACCTGTTTGATACTGATAGGGATCTGGGACATCTAGTACTGTCACCCTTGCTGGTTTATTTACTAACCATCATAGTTATTCTTTTCATTACCTCCACAGTGTAATGGTTATTTTATGAAGGCTCATTAAATTTAATGAGACACCACCAGATTTTATTGCCTTCTAATAAAATGGGTAGGGGGAGCTGTTTTCTTTCTGATTCATGCAGCTCCAGAGTACCTTAAAGCAGTCAGGTATTCACCTGGGTTATGAGCAGGGCCCCTGACATTCTTTCTGCTGGTCTCCTTGGGGAACGTCAGCTATTAACAGCTATTCAAATGAAGATGTGTACAGGGATATGCCTGCACAGGTAAAGGTTTATTTTACATACACACCTCTTTTATATATTTATACATATATATATTAGACCTGGGAACTCTTTTTTCCAATGGAAGATAATTCTACCAAAATAGAAAGGTATTGTTGGAGTATCTGGTCAGGAGCTTGTCAGCCCCCAGGAAAAAAGACAATTGCCAAGATCCTCAGGCCAGAGCACGTGACCTGACTAAGCAAGGATAGTTTTTCCTAGCAAAGAATCAGATTCATTACTGCTTGGCTTATTTATTTATTTTTTGCACAGTTGTCCATTGCAAGTATATTTTTTTTTCCTTTTTTTAATTGTGGGAGGTAGATCTTGGAAAACTTTGTGGAAAAAATTCCTAAACCCCAGAAAGAAACCAAGCAACAGTCTTCTATAAGTATTTCCTTCTCGAGAAGATAGATCATACAGCTCCTTTTCCAGTGGGATATTGACTGAGAGGATGTCACTTAAATAAGAAAAAAACAAACTCCCAAAAAACTGAAGTGAGCTTCTTTATAAGCTTATTGATAAGCTAAGATGACTGGAAAGTCAAAGTCCAGTGAAGGAGCAATCCATGGCTTGTGTCTGAATCACCTGCACTACAGGGAAAACAGAAGTGGGGCAAGTGCTCATTTGGATTAATCCTGTTGGAAGTATTGGGGAAGAATTTGGCTGGCCCAGTCAGCAGCTAGCTCTGGTCTGCAGAGGGTCTCAGGGCAAGATGAGAGCCTTAAGGTAGTTGTGGGGGAGAGCATGAGGAAACAGTGATGTAGCACACAGGGATAGTGGATACCAGCAGCATGTACCAATCACACTGTTTTAATAAAGCAATACATGTAACATAAAATACTGTTTTAATAAAGCAATACAGTTAAAATATAGGGCTGCAAGAGCAAGTCTCTCTGCTACTGATGTTTTATGCTGTAGTTGGAAGCTGTGAGAGTTGGAAACCACTGTATCAAGACACAAAAATATATACATAAAATATCTTGGAATCTGGTGATTGTGTTGTAATTTAAGTAACAGAACAACCAGATTTAGGAATTGAAGGCTCTCTGAAAAATATGTAGTGATACAGCCCTGCTGCCTCTCAAGTGAGTAGCCCAAGGGAATGAAACTCTTCCATATAAAACTGGTTTAATTATTCATTATAAATAAATTATCCAATAAAAGTAGCCCTTTCAGTGATCATAAATAACTAACAACCCAGTTCTGATTTGGGTAGATGTTTTTGGCACCCATAGGTATGTGAAGAAGGGCTATTTCCAGACTGTTTCTTTTGAGGGTACCTCACTAGGTATTGTGCCATTCACACTCTCTTCTTTTAAGATGAAAATACCATTAGTGACCAGGTACTGCAAACTGATAACTTAGGGTTTTCATTGTTTTATCTGGCACATAAGCTCCCCAGCTCTCTCTTCTTCACTTCTTCCCCCTGGTAACTTGCCTGGTGCTCCAGCTTGCCTGTGTCTCAGTATCTCCTACCCTCAGATGGCTTCCTTTCCTGGTGATTCCAGTCACACTTCCATGGAGAGTCAGACTGGGGGCTGTAGAGTATGTCCTAGTGGTCCTGGGCAATTGTTTTGGTGAAATGATCATATCAGGAGCATAACCCACACCATTATCCCTGTGTGTCAGTGATTCATCCAATGCCTGTAGTTTAATAATCAAAACCTTACTTCTAGCTTGATGTTCTGGATTGATTTTATGAGTTGAACTGATTAGGAATTTTCACTCCAGTGCAGGATTTTGCTAGAAAAAATACCTGCCAAGCCACATTTTTCTCCTAGGAACCATAATTTGGGTTAAGTTCTCCCATAGAAAGTGTCCATGAAGGAGCTTGGAATTATGCATCCAGTTTGGGAAGACATGAGGGATAAGAATCTTGATCAGCTAGAGGCCCATCAGTGAGGGTATTTTGCTAAAAAAAGGATATCCAGCCTCTCTGTTTAGCTCTGGTGTAGTTGCTGACTCAAAGCTGAACAGCTCCATCCAGAGAGAAGTGCGCACCAGAGTATCCATGCAGCCAGGGCATTGCATGGGAGAAAGGAGACACAGGCAGAGGTCTTTGCTTTCCCTCACAAGGGATAATGAGGTTCAAACCGAGGTCTCTCATTTCCATGGTTTCTTCTATCTGGATTTTTTGGGGAAAAAAAAATCTAGACTTTTCAAGTGCAGGGTGCAAAGTATTATGAAAGCTCACAAACACTTGCCAGATCAGGAGCTGCCTTTCCATTTGGCTCACCACTCCTAAGCAAAGTATTGTGGAGTTTTCCATATGAGGTTTGTTTTCTCTGTGAGCTGGCAATATCAGCCCAGGGAAAGTGCCTCACCATCAATGAGTCCTGCTGACTTCAGTGATCACACATCCAGCACGCACATTTGGACATGGAGGCTGGTGTTCCTCAGGGCAGAACAGAGCAACCCTGGGCTCTCTGTGAGGGGACAGAGGAAAGAGTAGCAGGAAACCCAGATGCCCCATCTTGCAAATTAAAAAAGAGTTCAAGCAAACCAAGAGCTGTATTTATGCCTTGCCAGTGTAACTCCTGTAAATTGATTTGTAGAACCGACAGCAAGATTTCGCCTCTGATACATACGCTATATCCTTATCATAAAGGGAGCAGTTAAGAGGTGTGTAAAAAACCTGTCTGTCCTCATTAAAGTTGAATATAGTCTATTTTTGCTTTAATGCAGTGATCTAATTAACCTTTAGCCAGAATTAAAATGACCTTGAATTGGCCTTGTGACCTCCAATGCTTAATGTTGTTAACTTGAAACAAGCTTTTTGGGGTGGTCAGAAGCAGCATCTGTTAAAATGGCCAAAAGGTCGAATCCATTTACTTAAATACACCTGCACACATAGCTGGTGGCTGTGCTGCCTGCATTTATAAAGGGCATGGAACACCTACCTTTGAGGGAAAAGGGTAGTTTATCTACAAGAAACCATGTGGGGAGGGTGAAAAAAGGCTCTGAAGATGTGTTTTCACCATCTCATTTTATTTTCTTGAGCAGTAAGCCTCTTCGAGTTTCACTTTAAAGTTCTGCTAGGTGCAGATGATTACAGTGTGGGAAATGCTGCAGCTCGGTGGGCTCTGCAGCTGAGATTTCTGTTTGCAGAGGAACGTGTGAGGCCGGTGGACACTCATCTGGGGCAGGTGCAGCAGCAGTGTCACGTTTTGGGCTGCGGTTTAGGTCCCACTGGAGTCCGAGAAATACGTGTTCATGTTTAAAAAGAAGGAGATGCTCAGTGTCTAGGAAGAAGTAGATGCCCAGCAGACTTCCTGGACCACAAGGTCACTGGTGGAAATTACTTTAAAAAAACCAAAACCAAGCCACACTGTCAGGGCGAGAAATTTCAAAGGCAGCATGTAAGGATTTAGATGAGAACAATCTGTTCAGGCGCCTCCTCTGGCGGATGCTGAGACCCTGGGACGTTCTGTACAGAAGTTGTTTTAGCTCCTGGCGGTGCCACGGCCGGGCGGGGGTCCGGGCTGGGGGTGATGCCCAGCGAGGCAGCGGGGTCATCCCTCCCGCCACCGCGACAGCGACGCCGCTGCGGGGAACGCTGTCGGTGTCGCTGCGGCCGTCCCGATTCCCGGAGCGCTTCCCGAGGCTGCTCCCTCCTTCCCTGCCGGCTGCTTGGGGCGCATTACCATAGTACATTAACATTTGTAATGCGGCCATTATTTTACATAATCGATATCATCAAGTTCCTTTTCTTGGGAGCCCTGGTGTTTATTTACACTTATTCCACAGACGTCAGTTCCCATCAGGAGCAAAACCGATTTTCTTGTCCTACATCTGCTCTCGGGATAACCTTAACTCACCGTAAATCCATGGGCGCTCCCGTTGCCGTGAGCCCGGTGCGGTGCGAGGGCGTGGGAGAGCCCCGGCTCCTCCGGCCCGACCCTGGAACTGGGAACGGGGCGGCCGCGATATTAGTTGTTGTTAATATTGTTTATTGTTATTTATTTTGCGGCAGTTTCTGTTTATGGCGTGATGCATTTGAGCCCAAACACATTAGGTGCATTATTCATTGGGTACATTTGTCAGAACATGCATGTGTATAAAGAACTAATGATCCATATTAAATTAATGACGCTATAAAAAAGAAAAATACCCCATACATGCAGTTTATGACGGCAACTCCCGACTTTGATAAACCATCGAAAAGACTTAATCAGATGAAGCATTGGACTGTTCCGTCTCCAAAATTACATTTCTCGAAATGTGCTTGTACACAATGTTGGTTTTATTAAAACAAATTAATTCAGTCATTAAGGAATCATACGGCAAGTGTCTCATAAGTCAGGACCTCCAGTGTAACAAATTGATTAAATGACTGTGTAATAGTCTCTTTAAACAAATCTAGTGTAACAAGTTAATAGATCTGCTCAATTACCATGCTGGGGTGATGAGGATGTGGGCAACTCTCTCATTAAATCCGGGATAGCCTTGGGGGGTGCGGAAGGGGCGGTGCGGAGGTGCGTGTCTGTGGGGCAGCGCTGCGCTCCCGCAGTCCCGGCCAGGAGGGACCGGGCGAGGAGCCGGAGCCGGAGCCGGGCGAAGATGGCTGCGGGCTCCGGGCAGGGCAGCCCCACCGTCGAGCCGGGGGGCTCCTCCTGACATCCCAGAGCCGGGGGCGCGGGCGGAAAATGTATTACCCCGCTGCCATTTTGTTAAGTGTTTGCTCCCCGTTGTGACCCCGCCACTTTATCTGTTGATTTTTATTTTCTGAGTGCATGTTGCCCATATGTTACTCTAATAGTTGCTATAATTCTTGAGCAATAGGGCTCATATTTTACTGAGCTGAATTAAAAAGAATGCACTTTAATAAAAAACCCGAGCAATACACTAATGGCTTGACATTGATGTATTTGCATAAAGATGAATTATATGGGCTCGCTTGACACGACTTTTAATAAATGATGGAGGACGTTATTACAGGGATGCACTTGCGTGTGCGGAAGCGGGTTATTGCCGCGGAGCCGGTGCCAGGCGCTCCCCGCAGCCCCGCGGCCCCGGAGGGCAGCGAAGGGCACTGACCGGCCCTGCCGAGCGCCTCCCGCCAGCCGCGGGCCTCCGGGCAAGGCCTGAACCCCCGGGGAATGCGGGGAGGCCCGGTGCTGCCTACTCGGCCCTTGTATCGATAACTTCATTCTTATCAACCGCGCTCGCTGGGGCGCGGAGCCGCTGCCGGGCTCGGTGCGGTGCGGGATGCTCGGTGCGGTGCCGTCCATCTCCCACCTAGGCTGAATAGCAATCATTATCATCTACAACCCTAAACTCACCCTCCTCGACTTCTACCTACACGCTATAATAACTGCAACCGTTTTCCTCACCCTAAACACAATCAAAGTCCTAAAGCTATCTACCCTAATAACTGCATGGACCAAAATTCCGTCCCTGAACGCAATACTACTCCTAACGCCACTCTCTCTCGCAGGACTCTCTCCCCTGACAGGATTCCTGCCCAAATCCTGGATTTGGGGAACCGAGGATTCCTGCGGGATGCTCGGTGCGGGTGCACTGTGGGGTGCTCGGTGCGGTGTGGGGTGCTCGGTGTGGGTACGGTGCGGGGTGCCCGCTGCTCCCCGCGGCAGCGCCGCCTCCTCCTGCCCGGCAGATGTTTGCATCCCTCACGGACACTCGCAACCGCTGTTGGAGACAGCTGGCAAAAGCCGCCAGAAACGCGTGTCTGGGAAATACCTATCGGTGCAGAAGGTAAAGGCGGAGCTGCAATTAGGAGGGAGCAGTTCATCTCACTTTTTAATTTGCGGCTGGCGACGCCGGCTCTGAGCGGTGGATCCTACACAAGCGCCTCTCCCAGCGGCTCCTCTGTCCGCGGCCGCGGTACTGGAAGGGACTCGGGGTGTCCGGGCAGGGGTGAAAGCCCATCGCCCTCATTTTAGCGCCCGGGTTCTCTGGCCTGAGGGACGACTCATGTCCCGAGGGAAGGAGTGCCTAAAGCAAAGCCTCGGGGCGGCTGGCAGGGATACAACGAAAGTCTTGCACGAAATAACATCACGGCAGCAAACGGAGGGAGAGCGGAGGGGAGACAGCGAGCGTGTTATATGGGAAGCGTTAAAAAATAATAGCACTGAGAAGTGATGAGAGATAACGGGATTTCAGAAGCTCATCACAGGAGACCACACGTGAGGAAAAGGGCGGGAGAAGCCATCACTCGCTGAAAGGGTCGCTCTGTCCCGCGTGGCTGCCGGTTTGGGCATCCCTCTGGCAGGGTGTAGGCAGTTCCCTCCTCGCTGCCTGCGCCGGGAGCTCTGGCTGGGAGTTGCTGTCGGGATGAGAGAACCCGCAGGCCTCGGGGCTGTGACAGCGCTGCTGTAGGGCCTTGTCGGGGACCGGGTGACAGCGGCCTACGTCCTGGGCTTTCCCCCAGCGCACACGCCCCGGGTAGAGCGACCCCTTCGTTACCCCGCGGAGAGCGGAGAGCTCTTCCTTTTCCCCCTCCCTGCCAGCGGCCACTCCGGCCGTGGGCTTCCCCTGGAACCTGTGTCCCCCTGTGGCACCGCCGTGCGGATCCTGCCCGCGTCCATATGTCCACATCCATATGCATGCGTCCCGCGGGCAGCAGCTGCCGGCCCGGAATGGGGTGCAGGCGGTGGGGTGGCCCCGGCCCCTCCTTTGCTTCCCGTGCCTCCCCTGCCCCCGTCCCTCCTTCCCCGCAGTCTCGGGGTGGCCACGGCGATTGCAGGGCGCGGAGTGGGGCCGGTGCCTGGGGCGCTTCTACGGGGAAGGAAATTTTTTCCCCTGTACGTGGTGACGCTCGCTTGGGCTGGAGACGGACCAGGCGTTGGAAAAGTAGGGACCCTGGATGCTTTGGGCACGGCCGGGAACTTCTCCCGCGGTATCTTCCGCACCCCAGAGAAGGCACATGACAGGGACAGAGGCAGGGTAAACCCAGCCGCCTCGATTTCCCCCGAGCCGGGAAATCCCAGAAACAGCTGGTTTTATTTCCGCTGAGCCTGGAAGTCCCGCGCACGGAAGTGAGTGGGGTTTGAAACAGAGGGCTCTGTGAGGAAAGGGAAGGAAAGCCAAAAGCTGTGTGCGAAGGGAGCTGTCGGGAGCGGCCCGCGGTGCTCGCTCACCGCTCGGGCAGGGCCCTCCCGCCCCGCTCCGTGCCCGCCTCTCCGCACGCGTGTGCGCAGCTGCTCTCTGCCCGCGGGGGTTCGGCCCGGGCCCGAGCGAGTGACGGCTGCCGGGAAGAGGCTCCCATTCCCCAAGGACACGGCTCTGCAGCATTTTTTAAATGTCGTTTTCCCGGAGTTTTTACAGTTCCGTCACAAATTCCTGCCTGCACGAAGGACTGAGCCGAAAGTGCGGCGGATCTCGGCCAGGCCCCCGCGCACGGGGGGAACCTCCCGCCCCGTGAAGCCAGCTGACATTTGTCTTTTAATTGTTCACCGTGCTGTCCGTGGCAGCAATCCAGGGGTTAGCTATTGAATCTCTTCCTAAAAAGTCCTTTCCTGGAGGAGAAGAAGCCCAGCCGGCTTTGGCTTCCAAAACATGTCCCGAAAAGGGGGGGCCGCGAGCTCTTGTGAATCCCCTGCTCTTTCTTCCAGCGCCCCAGACAAAACCAGCCCAACCAAGCGGACAGCGCTGGGCTCTTTTCCCCGCGATTCCACTTTGACGGTGCCAACTGCAACTGGTGGCCAGCTGGGTCTCTGTGCAGGAGTAAATTAACTGGAAAGCCTCAGTCGGTGCTGCGGTGAATTGGAAAAGGGGCCGGGGCAGCCGGAGTGCTGGCGGCAGCCCGGGGCGCACGGGAGGGCGCGGGCAGGGCCGGGCCGGGCTGCGGAGAGCGGGGCTGGCCGGGGAACGGGAACGGGGCCGAGGGTGCGCGGGCCGAGAGCCCCGGCCGGGCCCCGCCCCGGCGATCCGGACCCCGCCGTGTTCTGAGTTCTCTCCCGCCGCCCCGCAAAACCCGCGGGGATCTCGCAACAGGACCGAGGCAGCTCGCTGGCGAACAAGCAGCCCTTCCCTTCCTGCCTGCACGACCCGTCGGGAAGGATGGGCTGGGGGGAGTGTCGGTGGGCGATGGGCACCCCCGGTACCCCGGGCAGGGAGAGCCGGGACAGCCGCGCCGGGGCAGCCGCAGAGCGCCAGGCTTGCTCCCGGCCCCGGCATTGTGTGAGCCGAAATAGGAATAAAACCCTGCTCTACCTTTTTTTCTTCTTATTTTTTATCCTGTTTAGAAAATTATCCCCAAATGGAATTATTTATTTATTTATTTCCTCCAGAATAGCTGGCCCTTTTTGTCTCTCATATCTGATATGATATGAGACCGATATCTGATATGATATGAAACCGATTCTCTTTGCTCTGCTGGTCCTTGGGAAGAAAAAGAAAAAAAAAAAAAAGAAAGAAAGCGATTGTTTCTGGATCGTTTGGATTGTTTCTGTTTGGATATGGAAATGATCGCGTCAGATAATGAGTTTCAATTTAAACCAGTTCTGGTATTGGGTCTATTTGTTCTAGACACTTAGCCGGGCTTTTATTTTATCCACTGTTTTCTTCTTGGAAAGCGGTTTATTTCCCATAATAATGGTAACACTCTGCCGTTAATAAAGCCCTGCATCGCCCGCCTCTGAGAAAGTTGAAACAGCCTAATTTAGGCTGAGTGGCCGGGTGGAAGCTACCTGCCCGCTCACGTCCCCAAACAACCCGCGGCTTATTTTATTAGTATCCTTCTTGAGTTCCCACAGCAAAATAGTCAACTTCCATTTAAAAAAAAAAAAAAAAAAAAAAAAAAAAGCGCTCAAACAACAAAATTCTTCAAACAAACCAAAACAAACCAAACAACCAAACAACAACAAAAACCTTACTACTGAGAATCAACAAAAATTATCTCTTCTCTTTTTTTCCTCCCCTTTTCCGTGGTTTCATTATTTAATCTCTGATAAAATAGATTATCTGTACCCTTTAGTGAAGGCAGCAGACGTCTTTAAACTGGTTTAATTGATTTATCGTTTAGTTGTTTTGCTTGTTTTTTTGTTTTTTAACAGAAAGTGCATTACATTTAACTGGTCTTGCAAA
Organism: Zonotrichia albicollis; assembly: GCF_047830755.1. Taxonomy (NCBI): domain Eukaryota; kingdom Metazoa; phylum Chordata; class Aves; order Passeriformes; family Passerellidae; genus Zonotrichia; species Zonotrichia albicollis. Next base: position 10,485,023 of record NC_133823.1, read on the forward strand.
GGGCTTTTCTTCTCTTTACAAACCGAATTATTTTTAATATAAATTAATAAATGTTAAGATGCACGATATATCATCGTTATTAGCTTAAAAAAAAGAAAAACCAATTTACATTTTCTAGTATTCCGTATGATACAAAAGAAAACACACTTTAAATTCAAATACAACAATTTTATACTTTGACTGACAGTGGTTGTGACAATTCCCACCAGCTACTTTTTCAACACGCGGTTGATTGGGAACGGTGTAAATGAAAGCAAACTCTGTCCCTCCGCCCTCTCCCCCCCACCCTCCGCCCCCCCTTGCACGACGACCGCAACAGAAAGTGTTTCAAAAATACTAATAAAAAGCACGCGGGGCCGCCGCAGTTTCGGCCCGAGGGAGGCACCGGCGGCGTTTCCTCGGCGGTGCCCCTGGTGCTGCCGGAGAGAGCGGGGCGGGCGGGACGCTGCGCCCTCGGCCCCCGCTGTACAAAAAACAACAACAAAAAAAAGAATGTATATTACATTTTAAATATTCACAGTAAGGAACGCCTACGGTCGCGGTGACTCACGGTTTATTTACAAAGAGCCGGCAAAGCCGCCCGGCCGGAGCGGGGCCGGGCTCGGGCCAGCCCCGCCGCTCCGCTCCGCCCGCCGCCCCACGGCAACAACGCGCGGCGCGGGGAGCGGGGCCGCCCGCCGGGCCCGCCGGGGCCCGCAGTCCTCTCTGCGCTCCCTGCGGCGTCTGCTCCTCCTCCGGGCGCGTAGAGTCTAGAAAAATAGATCTGTACATCTCCGAACGCGGCGGAGGGCGAAGCAGGCTAGACGGAGGCCTCTCCCTCCGGGGGGTGCAGCAACAGCCCTCCGCCCCCCGGCTTGTGTTTCTTCAGGAGCTGCGTGATCTTCTCATCGTCCGAATTGGGGTCCAGGGGCTTGTTGTAGTCATCGTCCTCCTCCTCGTTCTCCGAGGCGCCCTTCAGCCGCTCCGTCTCCGAGTCCTGCTTCTTCTTTGCCGTCGCCATCTCCGCCGCGTGCTTCTTCCGCCACTTGGTCCGTCGGTTCTGGAACCAGACCTGCCCCGCCGCCACCGTCAGCATCAGAGCACGGCCACCCGCGGCACCGGGCCGCTCCCACCCCCGCTGCCCGGCCGGTGCCCATCTCCCCATCCCCGGCGTGCGCAGCGGTGTCCGCTCCGCCGCCCTCGGGGCAATTTTCCCGCAACGAAAGCGGCCGATCCCCGCGGCACCGCGCTCCCGGCCGCCGCCCACACCCGGCCCGGTGCGGGCCGACAGCCGCCCCCAGCTCCCCCGAGGCTCCCTGCCATCCTGCCTGGGGTGGGAAAGCACGCATTTGGGGCCGATGCTTTCCCCAGCCCCCCTGCCCCGCCAGATGTATTTACTCTCCGGCAGGGCGCTGCCAGAGCAGGGGGGCATTTTCATTGTAGGAGCTGCAATAATTTATTCGCAGCCATCGGGACGTATTTGCCGTGACAAAGGAGGCAATGCAGATCAGACTGAAAGCGTGAGCACCGCCGAGGGGCCCCTCTGGCCCAGTCCACCAAGCAAACACCTCTGCGTGTTCTCGGGGGACTCAGCCCCCTCTCCCAACCCCTCACACCTCCGCTTTGCCCAAAACACAGAGTTTTTAACCAGAACGTAAGAGTGCGGGTGCGGCAGTGCGACACCCTTTCCCGGCTTTCCCAAAATGCTGGCTACCCCCACGGTGTTCAGAGCTTCTCAGTCTCGCTTGGGTTTGTTTGGTTCAATTTGATTGGTGTTTAAAATGCTTTAAAACTACTTTCTCGCCCCCGCAATGAGGCGATAAGGGGAGAAATGCCAGTGGTTGCCGGGGAAGCCCCCGCCAGCCCCACAGCATCTCCGGCTGCTTCAGACGGGGCCCCTTTTCCGCGGTGGGGCCCTTTTGTTCCCCGCTCCTCCAGCCCCGCACCGCTCGGTGCTCTCACCTTGACTTGGCTCTCCGTCATCCCCAGGGAATACGCCAGCCGGGCTCGCTCCGGGCCCGCCAGGTATTTCGTCTGTTCAAAAGTCTTTTCCAGAGCGAAAATCTGCTGGCCAGAAAAAGTGGGTCTTGTATGTTTTCTCTTCCCGTCCTTATCCAGCAAAATTGAGCCTTGATCTGGCGAAGGGAGGGGGGGAGAGAAAGGGAAGGCAGGGACAGACAAGTTAATCTACGGATTTGGGAAAGCGCTTCACTCCCAAGCCGCCCCAGGAGGCGGAGGGGTCTCTACGCGGGGGATAAGAAAACTACTGCCTAAGCCAAGCGACTGCTCTGGCCTTTCGGCTCGCCTTGATTATTTTTAATTTAAGATCAAAAATCTGAGGGGGCAAATTATTTGGATTTAAAAAAAAAAAGCGGCAGCCGGTGCGAGCGGGTGGTAGCAGAAAGTCCGGCTCGGGAAAAGTTTGTGAGCGCCCCAAAAGCCAACCCCGGCCCCGAGAGTGCCCAGCAGCGACGGCGGCAGCGCGGCTAATTTCCCCTCGGAGGGTTTCGCTTTTCGCCGGCGATAATTGGCGATATATTACAGAGATTTGCGGTGACCGAAGGGAGGGAGAAAGCAAAATGAACTTAAGAAACGAAAACAAAAGAAATCGAGGCAAAGCTAGCCCGCTCGGCTGCGGCCGGGCCCTGGGTAGAAGGGTCGCACAGCGATGCCAGGGCGCGGGGGCTCGCTGGCACGGGGAGCGGATCCCACCGGGGCTCCCGCGCCCTCTCCCCCCGCTGCCCCGCCACGCCGGGTACTCACGGGGGGCGCAGGCGAGGCGGGCGTCCCTCCACGGCGGGCTCTGCATCACCCCCGGCCAGAAGATGGGCGTCCGGCCCGGCAGCTCGGCCAGCGGCTTGGGGTAGCGCCCGGCGGCCACGGCGGCGGCGGCGGCGGCGGCGCCAGGACTGAAGTAGAGGGCGGGCGGCGGCGGCGGCGGAGGGCTGAGGCTGCCGAAGCGGGGCAGCCCGGCCAGCAGCCCGGCGGGAGCCGCCGAGGAAGCGGAGGGCGAGGCGGAGGCGAGCGCGGCGCCCGGCAGGGGCATGGAGGGCCGGCTGAGGATGTCGTTGATGCCGTGCGGGGTGGCGGCCGAGAGCTGCGGCGGGGCCGTGCCCAGCGCCGAGAGCCCGCCCGCGGCGGCGGCGGAGGCGGCGGGCGCCTTGAGGCCCGGGGAGCCGAGCGGCGGCGAGGGCGAGGCGGAGGCGGGCGAGGCGGAGGCGGAGGAGGAGGAGGCGGGCCCGGCGGGCAGGGGGTACGCGGGGTACAGCGGTGCCTTCATCTCGGCCATGCTGTGCAGGGCGGCCAGCGGCGGGCTGCCCAGCAGGAAGGCGCCCTGCCGGGGCGCGCCGTCCATCTGCCCCAGCGCCAGCATCCCCGTGCCGCCGCCGCCGCCGGCCGGGGGCGGGGGGCCCGGACGGCCCCTAGAGCCGCGGGGCCCCGGCGGCCGGCCCGGGGGTGCCGCCCGCACCGGCGACGCGCATCCAGCCCGTGGGGGCCGCCGCCTCTAGCGAGTAGCTACGCGCCCGAGCGGCGGCCCCGCCGTCCCGCCGGGCATCGGGGCTGCGCCTCGGCGGACGCTGCCTGCCGGGGCGGAAAGCGGAGCGGCGGTGCTGTCGGACACGGCGGCTGTATACGCGTGTGTGTGCGCAGCGGCCGTGCCCGCTCCGATGGACCGCCGGCGGCTCACAGCTGCGCGGGGGCTGCGCTCGCCGGCCCTGCCTCCTCCGCGGCGCCCCGCATCGCTCCCGGCGAGGTTCCGGAGGCTCTGTCGGGGCTGCGGGCGCGGCTCGGGGCGCACTGCCGCGCCGCCCCGCTCCTGCCTCCTTTAGCGGGGGCACGGCCGGCAGCGGGCGCGGCGGCGGCGGCGGCGCGGGGCGGGGGCGGGGCGGCCGCCGGCCCTGCCCACCCGTGCCCGCCCGCCCTGAGCCAACTTCGGGCTGGCTCGGCTCCCCTCGCCTCTTCTCCTGGCTTTTCTTTTATTTTCCTCTCTTCTCCTTTTCCCCCTCTCTTTTTCCTTTCCATTTTTCTTTTCCCTCTTTCCCCTTCTTTATATTTTCCCTTTTCCTCTCCTTTTCCTCTCTTTCCTTTCTCTTTTCCTTTCCTTTTACTTTTCCCTTTTGTTTACCCTTTTTCCTCTCCTGTTTCTTCTCCCTCTTTTTCTCCCTTTTGCTTTCCTTTTTTGCCTCTCATTTTTTCTCTTCTTTTTTCCTTTTCTTTCTTGCTGTTCTTTTTCCTTTGTTTTTTCCTTTCTCTTTTATGTTTTATTTTTATTTTTTTTACTTGTAATTTTTCTGCATTTGATTTCTTTTTCCTTTACTTTCTCGTTTCCTTTCCTTTTTCATCTTCTCTCTCTTTCTCTTTTCCTTTGCCCTCTCTCATTTAATTCCTGTTTTCCCCCATCATTTTATCTATCTGTATCACTCTTTCTTTCTTTCTTTCTTTCTTTCTTTCTTTCTTTCTTTCTTTCTTTCTTTCTTTCTTTCTTTCTTTCTTTCTTTCTTTCTTTCTTTCTTTCTTTCTTTCTCTCTCTCTCTCTCTCTCTTTCTCTCTTTCTCTCTTTCTCTCTTTCTCTCTTTCTCTCTTTCTTTCTCTCTTTCTCTTTCTGTCTGTCTCTCTCTCTACTTCCCTCTCTCTCTCCCTCTCTGTCTTGGGAGCGACTCCAGAGCGCAGAGCCGCCCGAGTCTCGGTGGGGCCGGGCCTGCCCCGGTGTTTCCTTGGGATGCGGGAGGTGTGAACAGCCTCGGCCCTTCCCGCACGCTCTGGGCTGTGTGGATGCTCTCTGCTCCCGCTGGGTCCGGGTGTTGGTGCCCCCGCAGCCCCGGTACCAGCTAGCCCCTGAGCACCTGTGCCCGGCACACCGGCTGCTCACGGCAATTCCCGCAGCCTAAGGCTGCAAGGGAAAAAAAAATCCTATTTGTCCCATAAAGAGCATTCCACGGAAGAGTGATGCAAAATCACCCTGAGCAATTTTTACCCTGTGTTGTCTGTGCCGTGTGTTGTACCTTTGGGAAACTCTATTTTCTTCGAGCGTGGAAAACAGGGATGATGCGAAAATTAATTTTATTTTAATTACGAATCTTAGCTAAAGCGGCGGCACGTTGGTCCTCTACTTGCAACGCTGTTTCCTTCTATTTCTAAATAATCCCTTGTTGCTCTGAATTGTTTTAGTTTGAGTTATAAATTTGCTGAATACACTTGGAGAAAGGGCGCGTAGGGTCTTGCCTCGCCTTAACTTTGGCGCAGCCACACGAAGGGCACGGCCGGGAAGCTCGAGTTAAACCTCCGAGTCTGAATTTCTTTTTTTTCTTTGTCCTCTTGTCACTTCGCAAATATTCTAAAAGAAAACCCAAAAGAAGTGTTTTCCTGCTGGTTGCGGAGGAGCCGGGGGCGCTCGGCTGCCGCAGCCCCGCACGGCCCAGCAGCCCCGGCTCAGCTCCGGCAGCGGCAATGGAGAGGGGAGCCGCCTCTCAAAGGGAACGATTTGCATCTGAATTAGGGGGGAGAGAAATGCTAAACCGCTTTTGTAAGTGCTGAGGCAGGCGCGGAGCGGCCCCGCTGCGTGTCCAGCACCCAAGGGAGCCTCTTTTCCTCCCTCCTGCCGAGGAGACGGTGCGGGGGTAGGGGCTCTCCCCCGGCCCGACCCGCTGCCTCCCTCCCTGCGCCAGCGCCCCAAGGGAGCTCTGCCAGCGCCGGGCAGCGGCGGCAGCTCCGGCCGCGGGTCCGCGCTGGGCCGGGGGCAGCGGGCCCTGAGCCCGCAGCGCGGTCCTGCCGGGCCGGCCCGAGCTGCGGCACCGCCCGGGGCTCTGCGGGCCCCGCCAGCCCCGTGCTCGGCCCGGCGGTACCGGCGGTACCGGCCCGCTCCCCTCGCTCCGCGCACCTTTCCCGGGAGTTCGCCGCCCGGCACCTCCCGGCTTGTTTTCCAGCGGAAGGAAAACAAAACAATCTCCCCAGCACAAGAGCTTTTCCTCCTTTTCTACTGTAAGAAACTGATGGCGTATTGGAAAAACGAGTGTTTATTTGGGGTCTCCTCGTGCAACTTCTTCCCTAAAGAGAGCATCGCAGGTGGGATGGCGCCCATAGGGCTGCCCCTGCCTGAGAAATGGATTCAAAGGCAGACACCAGAATTACCTTCTCTCTGTCTTTAACAACCGAAATATTCGAAAATATTAATATTTGGTTCCTTTTCCATGCTCAGCTTCTGTTTTCCCTAAGCTAGGGCAGTCAGCTGAAGTAGCGAGGCAAAGTATCTCGGGAGGCAGCCGGGGCTGAGCAGAGTGTGGGGGACACCGTGAGCACCCAGGCAGCGGAGGGGCTGAAAGCCACCCCAGCAGCACACTTCACCAACAGGGCGAGCAAGCCGCAGCCTGCAAGCACCGCAGCCGAAGCACTCGTTGAGGAATGGGGTCGCTGACCGGACCCTCTGCAGCCGGGGCTGCTCGCCAATACCCGGCTGCGTTTCACCACATCCACGGGGTCTCATCGCAAGCGCTTCGCCGCTTCAAACACAGCAACCACCAAGGAGAGCGGGGCTGAGCGGCGAGCCGGAGGGTGCAAAGAGCGAGAGGACAGCAGCTCCTTCAGAATCCCATCGGGGCCCCGGGGAGCCCGCGGAGCCCGGGGACGGAGGGCTGCGGGGACAGCGGGGTCCGGGCTGCCAGGGGCGGGGGCTGCGGGCAGAGAGGGGCTGAGCTGCCCTGGGGAGCCCGGCCTCCCCGGGAGGCAGTAAGAATGGATTCACAGGTACGCAGGAGAAGCGTTGTCAAAAAAAAAAAAAGGAAAGGAAAAAAAAAGGAAAGAAAAAATAAGCTGTTTTGTCTCGTTCGAGGCGTAGGAAGTACGAGTGCTGGAGAGGCTATGGCTCCAAAATTCACTCAAAATTCACTTCCACCAGAATGGTCCCAGCGTATCTGAAAGGGAAAGAATACCCCAACCAAACCATAAGGACACCTAAAATGAAAAGGTCGAACGTGCTCTGGCATTGCAGGGTCAGATGTTCTTCAGGCTGCCGAGACAGAGCCCACTCTGCAGCATCGTGCGGGGTGCTGCCCCCGAGGGAAGGGCTGCTCTGCCCCCAACAGCAGAGACAGCGACCCCCACCTTGGCCAGCTTGTTCCCTAATAAGTCATCGTGGCTGTGAGAGGAGCCTGTCTGAACTAAATGAAGCAGTCACTTTATTTAGCAAATAAAATATTTTGCCACTACCATATGTTCCTCATTGCAAGCAGGCAGCCCGTTACTTTCCCAAAGTGGTGGATGGGTACATAGACACCTTTTTGTTGTAGCAGCACTGTAAAACCTTTGAATCATTTGTCGTCTGCCCTACATCGTGGGAAGGAGCTGAGCCAGGAAAGCATAATGTTTTTCTGGGCGCTAATTCGAACTCTTAATCAAGATCTGATTACCAAAAAGGAAGACAGAGCATAAAAACGCTATAAAGATTGAAATTTTTTTCTATCTTGGCCATAACTCACCCCACAAATGTGTCCATTATGACATTCACTCTAGAGGAAAATTGTGATGTTGTTGCAAGATTCCCTACAGCAGAGCTGCTGCCAATGATGATGAATAATCTCGGTCCATATGCTAGCTCTATACATCTCTACAGCACCAGCCTGCTCTCATCCTTTTCCTGCTTCCTCAAAAACACGGAATATTTGAAGAACAGTAAAAGTTAATTAAGAATAGTTAATAGGTTAATCAGACTTGATCGTATATTTATCTAATGCAGAGCACCGATTCTTTAGTGATGTAGCCTGAGGCATTATCACGAGCCAAGAAAATGAATCAGACATTTAATGGAGATGTGGAAACGGAAATTTCTTGTAAGACTACAAAATCGGACGCCAATAATACACTAAAATACAATAAATTTATCATTAAAATTCCACGCATGAAATGCCATCCTGTGTCCTCTTTCTGGGTGATAAACTGAGACAAAGCTGGCAGAAGAATTTTCAGGAGACGGTCCTTTGGGTACACCTCACCTGCTTTTTAGCATTCTTGTTGCAGAGTGTCTGCCCGCAGACCTCTGGTGACAGCTTAGGTCAGAGGCGTCGCTTAGCGGGAGATGCCACCGCGGGCCCCCTGGGCTGCTCCGCAGAGTGCCGAGGACCACGAAACGCTGCCAGCTCTTCTGGGGCGTGCTGGCCTCGCCCTAGGGCCGGCACCGCTCTGCGTTACTCACGTGTGCCCGCGCAGGAATGGTTTGTGCGGGAGCGCTTTCCCTGTCGGGCCGGCCGCGATGCTGCGGGCTCTGCCCTCCCGGGCTCCCGGTCCCTCCTGGGGACACGCTCCCGTCACTTGGCCCCGCTGGCACTGCGGTCCGAGCATCCTGCCCCAATTTCTCTTTGCATTTACACTGAAGCGTATCCAGAGTAACTGGGAGCGGAGCCTGAGGCTGAGTGGGAACGGAACACGGTCATTGCCTTTTAAAAACAGCTGCGAAGAGGAGGGTGTTGCAGGCTGCTGCCTGCACTCACCTCTGTTACCACTTCAATATTTCTTTTGCTTTTCTTAAGTGAAATGCTCAAGCATTTTCCGTATCCTCGGGAAGGCAAAATATTTTTCTCGTTTCTGGAACATTGAGAATATTTGCTGCTGAAACGGAGTAGTTACTTTTACTTTTGATTTGTGATCGTTGGTTCAGCCTGACCCCTGCTGGGGGAAGCTGGGAGGAGAGGATTACAAGCGCAGAGAGTCCATCCAGAATCCTCAGGTTCACCCGAGACCATTCCTGTTCCCAGACCCATTCCCAGCCCAGGCCCATGCCCTGCTCAGGCCCTGCCCACACTGCTCTCTGCCCTCTGGGCAATACAAACTTCACCTGAAGTTTGTCCGGCTTCCACCTACAGGACCTGTCACCACCTCCACTGTTACACCACGTTGTAGGAACACCACACATCGATTTAATATGGCCACAGGGGTCTCCTGCAGGTGCACCCACCTCTCTGCAGGCACCCTGGCTCCAAAGCCCTGTGGCATTACTGATTGCCGGCCCTCCGTCTACCCTAATTGGTGCACAACAGATTTCTCAACATTCCCATAATTGTGTATTCCCGTGTGGCGCTCCTAAACACTGCAGCCAGCACAGATGTGCCCGTGATGTGACCTGGCACTCAGACAAGGCATTTCCCACTGACTTGTTAAAGACTGAAGTCCTTGTGGTAGGGATGGCCCTTCTCTCCACCTGGGAGCAGCAGCAATGGGACTGCTGCTGCCTCTGCACACCTCAGACTGTGGTGTGGTGGCTGGTGAGAGGCCTCCTTCATCTCCATTTGGGAATTTTGTGGGGACTGGATGCATGTAGCCAATCAGCCCCAGGCAAAGAAACTATTTTGGAAACCTGCTGCAAACAGTGATGCCAAAGTGTGCCTGCCATAAGGCCAGGTGGGCAACAGCAGGGGCAAGAAACACTGGGGCTCCATCACCTTCATTCATCGTTGCCTAAGGGCTGTGAAGGTGCCACTCTTCCAAAGTTACCTTCCTTTTCCCTTCCATTGAAGGGAAGTTACCTTCCATTCCCTTCCATTGCTGTACAGAAACTTCCCACTCTGCAGTGTGCATATGAGATGTGGATAAAGACATCAGTTTAAATCCAACAGAAGTTCACCCATCATCCCCCAGCCCTGGCTGACCAGTTGAACAGGGCAGTGAGAGCCCCCACAACAGCAGGATATGGATTCAGGCACTGCCCTGGCATCCAAGTGATGGAGTTCTTGATGTGGATAACCACGTATACTCTATGGCTAAAACTAATGTCTGGCTTTGCTTCAGTTCCATATTAGCAGCAAAAATGTATGGAAATCTAATTGGCAAAGCTGGACCTTTTATGCAGTTTCTTTCACTCTGTCAGACAAATCTATGTACACTAGGCCATGGCTGCTATTGATCTTTGAGCAGCCCCACCACGGAAATCAGCACTGAGAGCTTTGCTTAGGAGCTGTTGGCACAGCGTGGTCCAGTGTCAGGGAACTGAAAATCATTAAACTGATGATATAAATGGGGGTGGGAGGGGGAAAGCAGTGAGACGGCCATCACTATGTGCATAATTTTATGATTCTTAGAAAATCATATTTCAGCATTTTCCATCACATCAAAGGCTGACAGGGTCGCATTGATTAGCGGATTCAGCCCAAAGGATGGAGAAAACCACTGATAGAGGTATACTCCGTTTCAGTTTCGGTGTCACAGAAACGAGCCGGGGAATTTGGGCGGTGTCGGGAGCCCGGGGAGCGGGGCTGGGGCGCGGAGCTGGGATGCTGGGGCCGGATCCCGGCGCTCCGTGCTCGCCCCGGCAGCTCCACCTAGCGCTAACCGGCCGCTGGAAACCGCAGGAAGGCACAAATCTGTTCGTGCAGTCAGGAGGGAGAGTGCGTCTGCCTGCCCCATGCCAGGGGTGGCTGTGGTGCGGTAATGGAAGGGGCAGAAGCATCTCCCTGGATGGGTCTGGGCTGGAGCTTCCACTGCCGCTTCTGGTGTGCAGAACTCCTGCCTTTGGAACAGAACAGCGTGGAGCAGAACAGCCTGGCAGTACACTGAGCAGCAGGAAAGAGTTACCTCACTCCCTCCGTCCCTCCCTCCCAGCCCTGCAAACTCCAGCTCACTGGCCCCAGCAGCAGCCTGGGGGTTTGTTAGAGGTAATTAACAAGTTGAGTTAATGTTTGTTAGAGGCAATTAACAAGGTGAGTGCTGTGTGCTATAGACTGAGGGGATGTGGTGGCTTCTGTCGGGCTCCAGCCCATTCCCTGGCAAAGATGAAGTGCTGCCCGCGGCAGGGGCAGCAGGCTCACGGCTGGGCATGACCCGGTGCAGGGAAGCACAGGATGGCTGGACCTGCTCTCCAGAGGTGTGAAGGAGCTGCTGAGGAAGCAGGAAAAGCGCTGGTCAGGTTTTTCTGTAAGAGCTGAATCCTTAGGGAACTGTTCAGTGTTTTAGGGGTTTATTCCCCTCTTGCTTTTCCCTCTCTAGTGAAGGATCAGAAACGTATACCACTAAAGAGCCTGCATCCAGAAGTGGCAATTTCCCACTGTGAGAGTTTGAATCCCAGTTCTTGCCTCAGTTTGCAGTGGCAGTGTCAAGAACTCCTGGGATAAAGCACACTCCTGTTTCTTGCCCCACAGAGGAAACTGTCATTTTTCTACATGTTTCTCAGTCCGCTGTAATAAGACACCCAGGTAATTTCTTCCAGTACTATCTTTGGCTATGTGACATGAGGTCAGGAAGGATGCTGTTCAGAAAGCACCATGCTGGTACAGCAGCTGGCTAAAACTGAGTCTTCTTGTGCTGGCAAACAGGAAATTTCTTTAGTTTGCAATTACATGAAAAAAAATTATCTGGATCAAAGAGGGGGTGAGCCTGAAGATATGGTTCTGGACTTCTTTCTCTTGTTTTGGCTTCACACTGCAGACTTTAGGTAAGCAGACATTTGTCTGGCACAACAATAGAAGCAGCAGAAAGCCCCTTGCTATTGTTGCTTTCCATTCCCATTTTGGGTCCTGCTCTTCTGGCAGTAGCTGACTGCGGACCAGCCACTTTGGTCACTGCCCCCAAAAGAGCTAAAAATGCTAAAAGGTGGAACTGATTCCTCTTTTGAGCAACTAGTACCCATTCCTCCTGGTGTTACAGACCCCTCCTTCCTTGTGATTAAGGCAGACAGCCAGCTGGGGGCTTGGGGGACAGGCAACACAGATGGAGCCCTTTGCCCATTTAGCACACATAGCAAGTCTCTAGAAGAAGCTTTCCAGGATCAGGTGCTTTCCCAATAAATCTGGCATTTTTGGGTAAGAAAAAGAGGGATAAGAAGAACTTCCTGGGAGTTGCTTCTGCATGTGCTGGTGACTTAGGGAGAAGAAAAGTGATATCAGAAATGGGAGGTGCTGTGGCATATATCCAAAAGTCACCGGTCAAGATTTATTGAGAGGCTTTCAACCACAAACCTGGAAACACAAATAACAAAAGAGAATAGGCCATAAGTCTTCATCTTTTGAAGCTCACTTTGTCTTGGCTCTTCAACTACAGGGAAGATGCTTCTTTCAACAGGTATCCCCCTAGTAAAAACCTCAGGATCTCATGTAACACAGTTCCAGTGCACAGGGTTTGGAAAAAGATGGAAAGATGTATAACCAGCTGGTAATTTCTGGGGCATTTTTACAGCTATACCACTGGAAGGTAACTCTCAGAGGATGCTCCTAAGTGAATCTGTAGGAACACCTTTGTAAAGTACAAGATGTACTTGAGTCTGAGGACTACCACAGCAAAGTGGCAGCAAACCAAGACTTTACAGGGCAACCTTTGCAGATCGTGACTGTAATATTTGGCTTAATTGCATCCTGTCGGCTGCTCACCACTTATAAAATACACTCTGAGTGGGCCATAATGCTCCTCCTGTCCCTTGAGATAAGATAGTTAGATGGTATTGCTGGCAAAACAGAGTGATATTTCATAAACTGCTAAAAATCAATGGTGATATGCCTGATCATACCTTAGATAAACTTTTCTCATGAACTGAAATGTAATAGAGTGGGTAATACAGGAGCTCAAATAATGAAATTATATGAAACGTATTGAAAGCAACACAAAGAGGAGGGGAGCAAATCCAGTGACAGAGAGCAGAGACAAGTGCAAGCTGTGCTCTGTGCACCACAAATCCAGTACACAGTAAATACCTCCTGTGGAAGTTACTCTAACCTGAGAGTGGGAGATGTTGCAGAGCTTTTGCCTTGGTCTAAAACGGCAAAATTCCCACAGATGGGACCAGGGCTCAGCCTCATATCTGGCCTGTGGGGGAGCACATGAGTGTTGCCAGATGATAAAATGGGGATTGCTCATAGAGTGGTAGGAAAGCACTTTCCCTGAGAGTCTGTCCATCAGAGAGCATTGTGGTCTGCTCAGTTACACAGGAAAAGCCAGAGCAAGCTGGGATTGAGGAGGGCAGTGAAGTTGGGGCACAAACATGGCTCCCTTGGTGTCATGCAGAAGGGATTATCTCTTGCAGCTGGCTGTGAATTGCAGGCAGTTGTGGTGTTAAGGCTGGTGCCAACCCTATATGTGTTAACATAAGTGGTCTCCACCTCCAGGGAAACCACTGGGAAGTGGCACCAGCACAATTTGCTTGGCCAAGATTCTCCTGACAAGGAGGTGTTGCCAGACAGAGTGATGGGAGCTGTGTAGGAGGCGCCCACTCTCCTCTTCCTCCTGCCCTTCCTGCTGCAGGCTGTGTGTTGGGGCTCCCGACCGTGTCCTGTGAGGGTGGGGTGTCCCTGCACCCCCTGAGTCTCCCCCAGGCTGGTGCCTGAAGGGCTGGGGAGCTGCTGTGCATGGGGTCACCTGAAAGAGCTGTTGTGAATCCACTGAGGCCTTTTAAAAAGCATCTTATGCAACTTTTTGAACAATGGTTTGCTCTTCAGTCCTGCCCAAGGGTAAGCTAGTTTCTCCAAATACTGTAGACTGAATTTGTTGGGGGACAGCTGATTCTGCCAGTGCTACATTTTGTGGCACTTGGCTAGAATGGAGCCAGCTCCTCTATTTTCTCTGGCAGCCACCTGTGTTTGACAGAGTGGTGTCATTTGTCCCTTTAAAAAATCCAGTGGTTACCCCTTTAGCCTTTCCCAGCTGGAATTGTAAACATAGAGTCCTCACCCCTGCTAAGTCTGTTTCCTCATCAGACTTGTCTCCACCTTTTTCCATGCCCACATCTCCTTGCAAAAAGAAGAGTTGCAAGTTATGGCATTCCAAAGGCAGGTTTGTATGACAAGAAAGAATCTGCATGGGTAATATAACGCATAGTGCACGTGTGATTGCACAAGGAAGGTGTGTTGCAATTTCATGGCATGTTCAGACAACCTCAACAAGCTCAAGAATTAATTTCACGTCTAATGCAAACACAGCAGCAGCTTGCCAAGCACCCACCAAATGCACAAATGAACCCTGGTTTGGTTTCTTTTTTTTTTTTTTTTTTGGAAAGAGTATGACCATCCCTGGGATTATGATAGGAATAAAGGCAAAAGAATAACTCAGTAGCTGTGCAATACTCAGTCACTTGGACCAAACAGAAGGTGACAGCTGCCTAGGGCAAAGGTTCCTGCTGCCAGAGCTCTCACAGTGGTCACTAGATTGTGTTCCTCAGACTCTGGTGCATAACTTGGAAATAATGAGGTCAGTTTGTTTTGTTGCTTTGTTTTTACTGGCATACAAGTGGCCTATTTTATAAAGTTCAAATGTACAACTAATAAGCAAATAGTCACCACAAATGCTACAGACTATGAGGTTTTTATGCCAGACTAGCAAATGAAAACAGATTACCCGACATATTAACTAAACACAAAAGAACAATTCAGTGCTGTCAGTAGATTTAAATTACTAAAATATAGATATGTATGCTCTCTTCAGGATGCCTTGGCAAAGTATCACTGGCTTTTGACCCCTGTTAAACCCAGTAAGACAGTATTACAGCTCATGCTCTATTCATTTAAAGGGGGGGAAAGCAACCTCATACAAGCCCATATTTCAGTGCAGCTTTCCCTTTTTTTAGCATCTGAGTCTAGAGCCTAGAGCTGGAGGAGGATTCATCCCAGAGTGTACAAGTTGTGTAATAATGAGCTTCTGACCTGGAATTTCAGCTTTAAGCATATCCTGAGCACCTGGGCTCCCATGCACTGTCTCAAGGCAGCACCAGGCAGTGTTTTGCAGCTCTTGGTTTCGTCAGGGGAGCACAGGGTATTAATAGCTAGGCTTGTGTTTGGAGAGCAATCATACAGCCTGATTGAGGCTGTTGTATTGCTGTTTCCTCTGCTTCTTTCTGACTTGGGGTTATCCTCTTTAAAATGATTTAGGGATTAAAAAAAAATTATTGAAAGCAGTGCATTACAATATTGTTCATAAGTGATATTATTTAAGAGGGTACTGAACTGTTGCTGACAAGGCCTGACATTGCTATCTGTGCTGACCAGTAGGTATCAACATTTTCCACTTGTCTCACTTCTGTGCATTAGTAGGAATTCATTAAAAAATAACCCCAGGCCCTGCAAACCACTTCTGTTTCTGAGACTGCTGGCAGTAGGGATCCTCAGTGTTACAACTGCAGACGTGCCTTTCTTTCCAACACGTTTTGAGACAGACACTTTCTGTTCCCCAGGTTCTGAGCAGACAGGGAAGCAGTTCCCTCCATTTCCTTCTGCTGCTGCAGCCATGAAGCAGCTCCACTCTGCCTCTTGCCATGCAAGGGCCTTGCTGCTGCTCAGGGCAGACAGCAGCAGCTCCGTGCCTGCTGCCTTTCCAGGAGCCTGGATGCAGCTTGTGTAAGGGCTTATATAACTCCTTTAATGTCAGGGCTCCGGTTCTGCGTCTGCCTGCAGAGAACTCCTCCTTTTGTACGCAGGTCGGGGCTCAGAGCAGAGGCAGCTCCGGGCTCAGCCAGCAGCAGAGGAGGCAGATCTGCCTGCTGTGGATAACAGAGTGCAGGGCAGGGGGCAGCACGGCGGGGCAGGTGATGTGTCCTAGCTTGGGGCAGAGGGGGAAGCTTGTTAGAAGCTTCCCTGTGCTGCAGATAATGTTGAGTCAGTAGATGAGGTTTGGGTTGTTTACTGGCAGCTCTGAGCCACTAAATTCATGAGGGAACACAGAGCAACACAGAGCAGCAGAAACCTCTGAGGCCTCACACATCCAGACACTGAAATCCATTCAGGAGAGGTGATAATATTTGAATATCAGGAGAGTTGTCAGCTGACATGCTAATCCCTCTGTCCTAGGAGCACATGAAAGTTGCTGCCACACATTGTGAAACCATGCCTAGTCACAACATTTGGAGAAGTGATGTTACATTCCAGCCAGTGTAGTTACTTGCCCCAAAGGAACCTGAGTAACAGGGTGTTGACTTGGAAAATTCCCATCCGACCAGTCTAACCAGGTACCAGGCTCCCATGGCTACAAGGTGCTGCAGCTGAGAAGCAGGACAACCACACTCCCATGATCTGCTTCATCCATAAGGCCCCTGCCCCACAGCTCTTCTGGGAGCCCCTTGCCTCTTTCCTCTGAGGTGGAGAGGCTTGAAATGCTTTGCTGTTTTACAACTGTTTTTGCTGCTCCTTCTCACACTTCTGAGCACTCTGTGGGTGAAAAGGTGGATGACAGGAGCAGGAACATCTGGCTGGGAGAGAGGAGCGAAGCTGAGGCTGGATTCCTGCCTGATCCCACTGGGGCCTAGTCCTTGTTTTTAATTTTCTCTCTCCCAGTGGCCCTGCCCAGAGGACTTCACCCCTCATCCCACGGTCACCAGTTGTTCATTGCTTGCTGTACACTGATTTATCTTCTTGAATTTGCCTTGCCTCTGCTCATTAATATGCATTGAGTACTTCACCTTTTCTTTCTTTGACATTATTGCTACTTTTTTCCAACACACCATTTGCTTAACAAATATTTTTTCTCCTCTCAGCTTTTCTAAAAATATTATCTTTCCCTTCACTGTTTAGGTTAAGGATGGAGCACAGATGTAGAAGAAATGGAGGTCCTTACTCTTCTCCTAGATGGGATGTAAAGATCAGCCTAATGATCTTTATGCAGGTATTGAAGGATAGTCTCTGTCTCATTGACCACAGAAAGGTTTTTTCTGTGGCAAAAGAAATCCGGTCATTCTAGCCTTATATTTTTCACTTCAGGTTTACCAGGAAGGGCTGTAGCAAGGCATGTACTTCTGGAGCTAAACCCAGCTGCACCACGGTGCAAACAGGGCACTTGGTGTCCACCCCAACCCAGGCTACTGAGGAACATGTGGGAGCTGCATGCTGGGGAAAACAGCCTGGATGTCTGCTCCACGTGCTGCGGCAGCCACAGGCAGTGAAGGGGTGGGGACCAGAAAAACCACTCCTTATTCTCTCTGCACAGAGAAAATAAACGTCTGTGCTTCCCCCCCTGACAGCTCCTCCCATCTGCAGGGCCAACAGGCTAAAGGCACATCTTGCACTTGGAGTAAGGGAAACTGGTTTCTTCTGAGAGCTTTGCTGGAGGAACACTCACAAGGGAAAAGTCATCAGGGGAAACATGTTGAAAAAGGAGAGAGGGGAAAGGATGCCTCATTACTCACCGGGGTCCCCTCTGCTCACCTTGTATGGTTTAGGTTTCTGACCTGCTGGGGATCTGTTTCTCACCCTCTCATATTCTGAGCAAGGAGAGCTGAAATCTTCCAACTCAATTTACCCCATAATATTTCACTGATGGAGAAATACATCAAAATTATACTTAGCAAGAGTAAAGTGTTGGAGAGGCCTGGCCATACGGCCACATCACTGACCTGCAGTGGGCTGCTGCTTTCACCTTTCACATTATCTCACCAAGGGACACAGTGCCAGAAACTGCTTCCGTGGCCTGTCTGGCCTAGCTTTGGGTCTCTGCTTTGCCTTGTGCTGGACCAGCCCTTCTCTTAGCACATTTTTGCAGGTTTTTTGGGGATGCTGCAGACATACTACCCCCTGAGACTGTCAGCACAGGTAAAATCTTTCACATAAATGGCTGTTTGTCTGAAATAGTGAGGTGTCCCCACTTCCTGGCAGAAAGACTGGAATTGTTTTACTAATGTCATAATCCGTGTCCACCCACAGCATCAGTTCTGAACCATGGTGTTTACATTAAAAACATACCAAGCATACTTTTGGAGGGACATAATAATAATAATAATAATAATAATAATCTTGTTTATGTAATAAAGCTAAAAAAAATGAAACAAAACCAATTAAGGTTGGTGAAGTCAGTCACCATACGGACAATATAAATGACAACAGGGGTGATTTGGCACTGCTTCACAAGGGGTGCTGGCCCTGTGTTTGCAGGCACAGTGAGCCGGTGTGAGGACATGGAAGTGACATCTGGACTGCATGTCTTTGTGGGAATGCTCCCTGGCGGCCAGCTTTTGGCATGGCCAGGCCGAGAGTGGCCATACAAAACTGGTGGAGTGGCACAAGCACCGATACAGGGTGCTGCGGGAATTCAGCACCGTAGCTGGCCTTGCAGAGCGCTTTTCTCCACTGTGAGCTCCTAGTCAGGTGCGTTTCCTTTCTGTGCACTCTGGTGGCACCACACTTGGCAGGGCACAGAGCATGGTGGGGCAGGGACGAGCCAAGCACCTGTCCCCATAAATGGACACAGAGCAGGTGGGCACGAGTATCCCAGAAGGAAACAAAACACTCTACAGAAACCCGCGGGGCTGCGGCACGGGCGCTGATGCGAAGTTGCCACCGGGGCTGCCTGGCGATGCCCGTCCCAGGCTCCCGGGGGATTCCCGGCGGGCTGCAGGCACGCAGCGTCCCGCGGCCATTCCGGCTTCCAGGAGAGAACAGCCCGGAGCTCCCCGCCTGGGTCAGGCGCTTTGCGGTACCCCCCGCACGCAGCGGGCCGGGAGCCCGGCGGGCCGGGCGCTCATTGCCCGCCCCGGGGGCGGTGCCGGCGGCGGGGGCGGAGCGCCGGGCGCACCTGAGCGAGCGACACCACCCGCCCGCTCCGCCCCAGCCGCGGCCGCGGGGCTTCTCCGCTCCCGGGGCGCCGGTCCGGCTGCGGCCCCGAGCTGCGGCGGCGTCCGCGGCTGGAGCGCCGCCTCCCCGCTGGTGGGCACAGCGCCGGGCTCCCAACGGGAGGCAGAGGAAGGAGAGGCGGCGGGCGGGCTCCGCGGCGCGGCCTCCGCGCCCTCCCCGTCCCGATCGCGGCCCCGGTTGCGCCCGCTCTCGCCGGGTGGGCGCTGCGCTCCCGCGGCGCGATGTCGGCGCGGCGGCGGCGGAGGGCGGCCACAGAGCCGGAGGAGGAAGAGGAGGAGGAGGAGGCGGGTAGCGACAAGGTGAGAACGCGCGGGGGCGGCGGCGGCTTTTGGGGCAGGGGGGCAGCGCTGCCTCCGCCAGGGCCCGACGCGCCGCCCGTGGGGCTCCGCTCTCCCGGCCCCGGCACCAGGGACCCTCCGGTGCCTCCCGGGCTGTAACGCGGCCGCGCTCTCGGGTGGCGGGAGGAGAGAGAGGGCTGGGTGCCAGGTTAGGGGGTGTGTGCCCACGCGTGTTTTACCCCATTGCCGTTTCCCCGTGGCGAGACTGAAATGGGAGCGGCCCGGCTCTCTCTCTCACGGCCCGCAGCGAAAGCTCAGCGCCGTGGCTGCGTGTCGTGTCTCACCTCTCCCCTAGGGAGCTGATGGCGGGGTGTGACCCCAGCGCTGCTGGGCACCACCCGGCCGCTCCCTCGCACCTCTCATTCCCCCCTGCCCTCTTGGGTGCCGAGGAGAGCCGGGGAGAAAAGGTAAAACCAGTTGGTTGCGATAAGAGCAGTTTAGTAATTGAAATGAAAGAGTGGCATTAATGAGAAGGGAGATGACAAAAAGGCGTATAAAACCCAGGGAAGTGCAAGTGGCGCAGAATACAATTGCTTCGCCACCTGCCCAACAAGGAGCAGCAATCAATCAGCCTTTCTCAGCCAGTACCCCCCAGGAGAGCCTTTGACCAGGTCAGATCCACTGTTCTGGCCCCTCCTGGCTCCTTGTGCACTTCCTCACTGGCAGAGCATGGGAAACACAAAAGTCCTTGACTTGGGCTGAGCAGTGCTCAGCGAAGCCAACACATCAGCGTGTTATCAACCTTATTCCCCTGCTAAATCCAAAACACAGCACCGTAGCAGCTCCTAGGAAGAAAATTAACTCTATCCCGGAGAAAACTGGGACACTGGCCCAGGCCAAGAGCACGCTTCAGTGTGGTTGGGCCAGTCCAGTAGCACTGGAACTAACTCAGAACAGTGATCTGCTCCATTTAAAGGCTGTGTCAGCATTTCCTCAGCAACTCTTTCTGCTTTATGGCCTGTTAAGTGATAGGCATTCACCTCTGGCCTGGAAAGGACTTACAGTATGACATTTCTGCTAAGGCAAGAGGTTTTTGAAATACTAAGTCTATGCATCAGGTTCATTACAGTGGCAAAACAGCCACAGTGCTGTTCTCTTGTTTGCTGTGGAGTTAAGGCTTATCTCTACAAAAGCTAGGCGCATCACCACATTACAGTTGCTAATTGTCTGAATAAAATGAAAGAGAAGGTCTCATTTGGGTAACTGGAATTGAAGTTTAGAAAAAAGCTTTCTGATGGCTAAATTGAGGTAGCAATACTGTGTTTTTACTTGAATCAGTAACTGCTTAAACTTGCATGGATGTCGATGTTGCAGAGTGTCTGCCAGAGTAGTCTGCCAGTGTCTGTCAGAGTAGTCTGCCTTAGGCATTGTGGCAAGGAACTGGAAAGGGAAACTCAAGACTTTTTATTCCATGCTTTGGTTGCTTTAATTCAAAGCCAATGAATTTGCAAATTTGTAGTGCTGTGCTACATTGAGACCTGTGATCACATAAGATAGTGTTTAGACTATAGCTGTGCACATTATTTCTCTGTAGATGAGAAGTAAATTTAAACATGATTTCTCATCACAGTCTGCTCCAAAAGCTGTTTTCCTGTGGAGATACTCTGGTTTGCTTTATTTTGCAGAGTAACTTTATTTCTGAGGTGTGCAGTGAGCTGCCTTCAAAGAATTCTTGCCATTCAAAGCCTCTGCTACCCTGACCTTCAAAGGGTGACTCTAATCTTTGTTTACCTGTGTGATTTTCAGAGAGTAAATGCTGTTCTTACTTACAGGCCTACTGTGGTTTTACTCCAGCCACTCAACAGCTTAGTGTTTCACTCCATTTTGGGTGGTGTGGAGCAGACAGGAGGCTGGTGCTGTGTGTGCAGCCAGGATGCTGGTTACAGGAGATAGATTTCAGTATGCATACATTTGTGTTCGCTTGAACAACAGCTGGGGAAAGCCTTTTTCACTGCACAGGAGACTTTCTCATGGGTTATTTGTGGGATCCTCTGTGTTCCCACTGGAGTTGTTGAACCCATCTACAATGTGCCCAGCACTGGTGACCCTGTTGTGGCTCACAAGTGACAGTAAGGATTGATTTTACATATTAAGTTGGCTTTAGTGCCATTGGTGACTGCAGAGATAAACCAGTATTTTGTACTGAGTTTCCAATCAGTGGGTCACAATTTGGGACTCTCTTTTGGATATGAGCACACACATAAGGTCTGCTGTAGGTGATTTGATGAGTAGCATCTGGTCATCAGGATTCACAGGTGTCACATTATACAGCTTCCTAGATGGTTATCACTCTGCTCCATCTCTTGCCTAGACTTTACAGCAAGTGGATATTTTTATTGTCCTCTGGCTATTTTGAGATGACCTTTTTCGTGTGGTGATCCTGTATTTGGACTCAAAACTGGTTCTTTGGCTGATAACTACTCAAGGAAGCCATGATTCAGTGGGTTTGCACAGCTTTCTAGAATTCAGCTCAGAAACATCACCCCCTTCATCACTTGTAATGAAGGAGAAAACTTGTTTCTTTGGGTTGTATGTGCTTCATTCTGCTTCTGATCTTGTTGGCCCAAACCAAGTCTTCCATATACATAAAGGCAACATGCATCTTCTTTTGTCTGAGTAGAGAAGCCCTCTGTGTTTATTGAAGAGCTCCAGAAACACTAAATACGTTTGAAGGTTTTTCTGAATTCTACTTTGAGCCCTATTTTCAACATGCTCTCTGGTACTTTTTGTGTTACAATTACTATGTCCATAGATGCTCATTTCCTACTGAATTTAAGTGAAGCTGTTGGGGATTTTCTTCCTCATTTGCATGCCTTTTGTCACTAATTTGAAACAACTGGTAGCTATTTCTATATCGATGGAGTTTCAAAGGAAAGTTCAATTCCTTGGTTTTGTATGAAGGAATATGATATATCCTTTGTGAAAGCTTCTTGAAGTTCCCAAGCTCTGCAAGTCTTAGGATCTCCACTTGCTCATTAGGTTATTGAGCTGGTGATATTTTGCAAAATTGCTGTGAACATGCCTTTGCTGTGTAGGGCCCTGCAATTCACAAGTTTTTTGTTTTCTTTGTATTGTCCTCTGGCATACAGGAGTGATTTTTTGGTTGTCACTTTCTTACTTCCTGCTCCTTGCCCTGGCTGCTCTTTTCCCTAAGAATGTCTGGTCAAAGTGCCTTCATAAATACTCTGTGAGCATTGGGAGAAAGAGGAATGACTTGGCATTCAGATGCTGATCTTCATGTGTTCATGATTCTTTTAAAATTTCAATTGCTTGCTTTTTTTGCTAAAAAGTAAAGGACAGTGCTTTCAAAGACTTCCAAAAAATTAGCATATCCTGGAAGAAATCGTACAGTTATTCTTCTTTGTACTGTACAGAGTTGTCAGAGTAGGACAGGGAGGGGGAATTGTGATTGTATTGCTGGCTGTTAATCATTTATAACTACAAGAAGCTTGGAATCACTGAATGCTGTTTCTCTTGTGGCATTGAAAAAGCTGTTTCTGTTCCACGGGACAGCCCTTCCAAGGAATCAATTGCCAAATAAGTTGTTCAGACCTGTGAAGCTCAGTTTGGCACTTGGATCTTTAATGTCCAAAACCTTAGAAACCTGCTGGGAGATAAATGAAATTCTTGGCTGCAGTATAGACTATTGTGGATCTGTCTGTCTGCCATGGATCACTTTGTTACTTCATTGGGATTACCTCTCTTGCAGTACCCCAAAAATGTATCAGTTTAATTTCCACAGAGAAGTCTAACCTCTATGCTTTCTGCTCCATGCATGGTAATAATAATCAGGGCAGACTATTTCCAAGCATCTGTTTTCTTGGAAATGGTGGTGAATTAGTACTAATGCAGAGAGCGAGGGGTCTGTAGTTTCCACTTACTGATTCAGTATGTGCAGCTCTCTCGCCTGAGTTTCTGCATATGCCAGGCTTTAATAGTTTGGAAAGAAAGGTTTCATTATTCAGGATCTTCTGGTACTTTGATATCTTGGCTTCAGAGGAAGGTATCAAAGTGCAACTATTAAACACTCTACAATGTGCTCTAACTGAACTATTGACTTTACTATGGAACTTTTGAGAGAGACTGCAGAAAGATCAAAGATGGAGAAGGAAACATACTTCAAGTAATACTTAGACTTATAAAATGACAATAACTAAATACTTTTACTCATTAACTTTTTCTCATAAATTGTTGGACAGTGGCTTCATTTTTTTAGTTGCTCTTCCTGGGGATGTTACATTCTCAAAGAAGAACATATTTGCTATCTGCTTAGGAGTTCCTTATGGTGTCCTGGGAAAATGCCATGCAAGAGGAACGTTGCAAGTGCCTTTGTAACCAGAATAATTCTGGTGCGTGGTTTGCTTGGCATGTATTAATTGCAGTGGAGGGCATGTGGTACAAAACAGCACTTCAAATGTGTGGTCTTTTAGATGATGAAAGATGGATTTCTCTCCATGACACACAGCTGTATTTCATGAGCTGTTGCAAAATAGTGGGCAAGCAGAAATCCACATGGACGCCTAATTTATGGCAAGATGTCACATGTTCTGAATTCCTGGTATGGAGGCTCAAGCTCTTGACTGGCTGGGTTTCCCCCTTTGTATGGCCAAGTATTTGTGTTCTTGTAGAGAAGATTTAGCACCAGGATGAAAGTCTTGTCTTTTAAGAATACTAAACTTAAACCATCTACCCCTTATGGACACTTTGTGTGTGAATCAAGCAGGCAGGAGTGGCACACTCTCTTTATATAAATAAACTCTAGGGAAAAATCCAAACACCTTGGATAAAACACTTAATTTGGAGT
Source organism: Zonotrichia albicollis (assembly GCF_047830755.1). Classification (NCBI taxonomy): domain Eukaryota; kingdom Metazoa; phylum Chordata; class Aves; order Passeriformes; family Passerellidae; genus Zonotrichia; species Zonotrichia albicollis. The sequence continues at coordinate 10,508,662 of NC_133823.1, forward strand.
GGGGTTGAAAGGTTTCCTAGGCACTTAGGACAGTACAACCTGTGCTGGCCTCAATTAACCTTTGTAAACCTCCTGAATTCCTGCTCACAGTGTGAAACCCACGACATTTCCCACAGACCTTCACGGGTCCTTGGTGTTACTGTGTACTGAGCTTGGCCACATCTCAAATCTGAAGGGCTGCTTGGGTTTGTGCTGAACTCCAGAACTGCTTCTACAAGGTCAAGCTGCAGTAGTAAGGCTCTTGATAGATTTTTTCTTTTTAGAGTGTTTTTGTAGTGATTAACTTAGTGTTTCCTTCCATGATGATTGTCGTTATTTGTGGCTATAAACTGGAATGTTTGTAACCAGTCACATAAAATAGTTTAGAAAATTATTAGCAAGGAAGTCTCGTCCCCCAGTGATGGGGTTCTAAGCACTTAAGGATGCAGAAGACAATTAACTAGCTTTTAGTGATCTATGCCCTCTTTGGCTCCTAAGTTTACAAATTAAGTGCCTCATTCAGGAAATTGTTGTGGCTGTGATAGCAGTTAACTGGAAAATAAAGCATTCATAGTAATTTTTGAGGTATGTTGCACAGGGAAGTTGAAGATAGTTGAGATGCTGATTCCCCCCCTGGTCACTTTAGTAATATAAGGCCAAAAAAATGCACCAAGTTCTAAGCAACTTTGGGTTGCACCAGCCAAACTCTTGTGAGCTGCTGAAAATCACAGAATATAAACACAGGCCCCTTCTTCCAGCTGGTTAGATACGCTGAAAAAAGCTGTGCACTTGTGAATTCAGATGTTAGAAGTAGCAAATTTAAAGTATTGCTGATAATGAGGTGCTTATAAGTGATAATTGTGTGTTTAAAGATCAGAAGGACAAAACTAAGTATGATTTTTTTTGTTTGTTTATTTAAACACAGTTGTTTTCTGCAACACCAAAGTGGAATAAAAAAGTTTGGGGATATTCTTAGTTCTGAGTGCTTAGAAGAGAGAACATCTCTGCCATCTGCAAGCAGGGATTAATATTAAAGACGCTAAGTCATGGTCTTAGGGCCAGGATTACTGCCCGTCATCTGCGTAGTGAGTGGTGTCTTGTAGGACTGCACAGACAGCTTGCTGCACTCCAAAGCAGGTCACAGGAGTTGAAATATGGCTTTTGGATAGCTGGGATTCCCTCAGTTGCATCTATAGTGATTTCCTAGGCTATGGTGCAACACTGTGAGAAACATCTCTGAATAGCAGGGTTGTGAGTGTGGTAATTTTTTATTTATTTATTTGCTTTTTCAGGTGTTCTACAGACTTTCTGAAGTCTGGACCAGAGCTTATTTGCTCTTGTTACTTGTATTAATTACAGGCAGAGTCTGCCTAATTATTCAACTGTGGGATTTCACAGTCTGGGGAAGCATTGATCACCTTTTTGAAAGAAGTAAATGGTGTAAAATTGATGATTTCATCTAGGGCATATATGTGCTACATCAAGTGAATGAGAAAAACCCAGGCCTAACTTAAAGAAAGAGAAGACATACCTACCCACTTGGCTTGTGCATGTGTGCAGTGCAAGCACACTGTCTCAGGTTCTGAAAGGTTAAAAGCACTGTCTTAATGGAAAGGGTGGTGATTTTCCTCGGATCAGTGTCCCTGGGGAGGGTCTGAGGTTGGAGCCTGCTGCAGCACCCTGGTCAGCTCCTGACCCCTGGCCCCTCCACGGCTGCCTCTGCCCAGCCCCTGGGTGTGGGCTGGGTGCTTGCCTTTGGGCAACCAGTTATGTGAAACTTTATTTTCTGCCTCATGCTGTTTGCAGGGGCCAGGCGCTGGGACAGAGCTTACACCGAGGTGCAGCCGCAGGGAAAAGGCCATGGATTATAAACAGAGTAACCACGCTGGGCGTGGGTGGGGTGACTGGGGGTGTAAGCACCTGAATTCTGTGCTGTCTTGTAGTGGGGATGAAAGAGAGGATGTACCTCTGATGGCTCAGAAAAAGTGACAAAAATACTCAGAACAAGGGAAGAAAGTAATATTGTTATGGAAGAGTAGGAAAGAAAAGCAGAAGTTTCTAATTAATGGAAATAGAGGGGAATGGAAATAAGGAGAATGGAGACCTGAGATGAGGAAGTTGGAAAAAGAGGGAGATGGACAAATAGCATATAGCAGTGGAGAAGAAATTTTTAAGGCACAGTTACTTAACAGTCCCCAGAATGGCTAAGAGCTGATGAACTTGAGGCACCAGGGCAGGCTGGAAGCTTTGAGATTGTAAGAAGGTGAGCAGAGTCAGGGAGGTCAGGAGGAAGTTCAGGTCTCAAAAGAGCCAGACACTGAGCTAGAGATTGCTCTCTGTGTTACTGCTGTGCCAGGGCTGAGTGCAGCTTTCCAGCTCCCTGGAGCTGTGGTGTTTGCAACTTTACAATGCCTGAAGTCACCCTGTGTGTTGGCTTTAACTGAGGGAAAATTAGTCCTGACATTGTGCTCTGAGAGTTGGTAACAATTTGTATGTGGGCACCAAAATATGTAGCACCTGTTTTGCATTTGGGTTAGACACACAGTCTGTCTAGATGATGTCTTCTCTAGCAGTCCTCAGCAAGCACTGAAGAAAGAATTACAGTATTCTAGTCATACACAAAATTATTTTGAGTAATACTCTGTCTGTGGGACACTCCGTCACTTCACAGTTTGGTTTTGGATTGTTCTTTTCAAGCCTGAGGTTTCAATGTACCACGTATAAAACTGCCAGCAGCCTCTTCTTTGTATAAAGGGACTGTTTTTTCATGCATTACATTTTCTATTGTTTCTTCTTAATTTGACATTTAAGCTTCCCCTTGTTCCATAGAAGGGTAGTTTGAGATGTAGATGAGGGAATGTGTTAAAGGCTTGGGGATTTCTGGTGAACTCCAGTATTCTGTCAGCTGGAGTATTTCTGGAAACAAATATCCATGAAAAAGTAATGCCTAGAATGCGAAGTTTCTTGAGTACAGCAGGTAATGTCACAACATCCAAGTACAGGCCTTCCTATAAACATTTACTGGCATACATTTGTCTCCTACATCTACAGTTTCACCAGTACACCATTGTTGTCTTTTAGAAGGTAATGCAGATATTATTGGTTCCTAAACTAATGTTTGACTCAAAATACTGTTTTCTGACAAAAGATCTGATAATCTTTCATTTTATATTGAGTTTTCTGATAGTTTTATTTTTCTTTTTGTGATAGGAAGTGGATTTGGAAGAAAGACTTCATGAGCTGGACCTTAGAAGTGATTCAGATATTCCTGATGTTCCTCCACCAACAGACAGCACTCCAGAAATCCTCAAGAAGGCTTTGTCAGGCTTATCTGCCAGGTAAAGTGAAAGAAAGCTATCTCAAATTTAACAGTTGGTGGCTAAAAGTCATACAGATTCTGTTGCAGTTTTAAGTCTTACAAATTGTACTGGAGTTTTAAGTTTCATATGGTAGATGTGAAAATTTCAAGGATAAATTGTTGCTGGATATTATTGACTTATTTATGCTTTGATACTCCCTTCAGTAGACTATTTTTTGCATACACCTGTGTTTACCCATTGCATGCTTTTCTAAATGAACACAATTTATATAAATATCTACTGAGTCTAAACATTGCAATAACATGGCCTAAAGAATTTAAATTACAGAATTATTATTTTTGGAGGTTGTAATAAACTGATATCCTATCTCCAAGATTGAGAGGTGGATTGGTTTATGAATGAAAAGATGTGTAAATTCTCAACATAAGGTTTGCTAGATTCTTGTGACATTTCCACTTCTAAATAATTTACTGTACAGTTAAATACGCCACAACTGATATGTCCATACTTTTTAAAGCAATACTTTTTTTTCTTGCTGTTTCTTTTCAAACTTAAGTTTCTACCTCCATCTTCCCAGGATCTTGATGGCCAACAAATGTGAGGGGATGTGTATGTGTACAGATAGACGGATAGTCGTGCGGAGGTGCATATTCATGAAGGCTGTTGGATAAAGTTCCTTGTATAATTTTTATGCAGTCCCTTTACAACACCTGATCAGTCAGATGCTTTAGGGACAAGCAACTTGCATTATGGTTTTTTCACCAAAGCAACAAAAGAGCGTTCACATGATAGATATAAAAAAACTACCTACTAAAATGAATATGGGTGTCATATTTATGTTATGCTCAATATAACAAATTAAGCAATATACAGTGTATATTTTAGAAGCAACTTCGGTCTTGTAAGAGTCAGAGAAGGATCTCTAATCCAGACTATAATTAAAACCTTCCAAATCCTTGTAATAAAACTGGTCTCCAGCAGATATCTCCAATAGCACTGTGAAATGAATTTTTCGCCTTGCTCATTTTCTAATCTGTTGTCCATTTCTGTTATGTCCATGAGCTATAAGCAGATGTAATTCTTCAGGTTTTAAACAGCCTGTTTCTAAACTGCAGCAGCTGTGAGCAGAATGTGATATTCTCTGTTACCATCACACTGCAAGGACTCTGTTACAGAGTTCTGTCATTGTGTTAAATGTGGAAGTCTTAGGTCTCCAAGTCAGACTTGTTCCAAAGGGCATGGTGATACCTCAAAGCCTGCAGCTAAGAGGTGCAGCTGACATCTTTCCTGTTTCATGGCTTGAAATTCTTTGAGTGTTTGCACCAAAGTGTAGAAAGGGTGCTTTGACTGAAAAATCAAATTCTTGGTGCTTTATGTATGCTGAAGTTGAAATTACCTGCCAGTTCAGTATCCAGCAATCCCAGCATTGTTCATCATATGCAATGTGGGTGGATTGCACTGTAACTTTCAGAAATATGGATATTCCTTGTATTTGACCTTTGAAAGTAATGGTGTCTATAACTTTGTAGCAGAGAGTTAGGATACAATAAACTTTCCAGGTGGCTTCCTAAATTCTGGGGCTTCTTGTCTTACTGAAGTTGTCTTTCCAGTGCTGTGCTTGCCAACACCCCCAAGGTAACATGTGGTATTTTAACATTACTCATAAAGGAAGCTGAATTCTTCTGGAGGAGGCTTGCTCACTAAGGATATGCCACCAGGGCCAAGCTGCTACTGTGTATCCCACCTCTTAGAGCAGCATAAAACATGTTGTGATAAAGCCTCTTCTACCTCTATTCTGATACTTGAGGCAAATCCAATTAGTAGCTGTAGTTGCCATTAACCTGTCAATCAGTCACATTCTGGAAAATCAAATTATTGAAGTTTACATTGGAACTGGAGTCTGATTCAAAACTAACACTAAACCAGGTGTATCTCCTGGTGAAGCAGTGAAACACAAGACTGATGCAAAGCAAAACATTAGGAAAAAAGTCTTCAGGCTATGGTAGGGGGCTTTGTGTTTAGCAGTAGCTTGTGATTAGTTACTTCAGCGGACTTTTAGAGGAATCGGCCTCAAATTGTGCCAAAGGACATTTAGGTTGGATGTTACAAAAATTTAATTTAGGAAAGAGGTTTGGAGTTAAGAGAGGTATAATTTAGGAAAAAGGTCAAGCATTGGAACAAGCTGCCTGGGGATCTGGTGCAATCACCATCCCTGGAGGTATTTAAAAGATGTGTTGATGTGGCAGTCAGGGACATGATTTAGTGGTGGACTTGGCAGTGCTAGGCTAACAGTTGGACTCGATGATCTTAAATGTTTTTCCGGCTCAAATGATTCTATGACTCTGTAGTAACATAAATTTTTATTCTGTTCTCCTTGGGTAACCACTAGCAGCTGCCCAGATCTACAAGGTCAAAGAGTACAGCTAGTTTGGCCCATCAACCCAAACTGTCACCTGTTCTCCTGTCCTGGTTCCAGTGCTCACAAAGCATAGGGCTGCTTCCAATAGATAACCCTCTACCTGGCAAAAGAGCTGCTTTGTTGTAGAAAGGAGGTTTTGTTCTGAGGTTCTGTTCTGTGTCTGTTACTCCTCAAAAAGTCATTTGCTTTTTGTCTGGCAGCCTTTCTTTCATACGCCAGCCTTTGCATGGCTGGGCCTTCATCAGTCTTGCAGCTGATGTGATGCTTTTTGAGGGTCCTGATGTATTTTCACAGCAGCTTCAATGTGGGGTTGTACCTATTCATTGCAAATGACATTTGGCAGGGTTGAGGCAGCACGCAGGAAGAAGAAAGGTGTCCAACTTTCATTTCTGTTACTGTGCTGTGCATCCTGTTCAGTAGGATAGTTGTTTGATCCTGTGTTTCTTGCTATGCATTGATTAACACAAAAACTTCTGCTTTTCCCACTGTTTCTAATACAGTTTAATCTCTAGTTAGCAGAGGAAGTGGAATTCATTTTCATTTATAACTGCTTGTTGCTTTTTTTTTTTTTATTTTTAAATAGGTGGAAAAATTGGTGGATTCGTGGAATTCTCTCCCTAGCTATGATTTCTGGTTTTTTTCTGATTATATATCTGGGATCATTTATGCTGATGCTTCTGGTAAGTTTATTTAAATGCATTCTTCTGTGCAAGAGTTATTTGATCTCTTCATCCATCGTGCCTGAGCTGACAGGAAACTGCATGGACAATTCAGAGCAATTGTCTTTTATTTCTGTAAATGTAAATACTTCTGAAAAACACTTGAGGGATTAAAAACTGGACCTTACAGATTAGGGACTTCTTAGATGCTGTAATTTATTTTTCTTTAGGAATTAGAGTAGCTCCAAGAATTTGAATTACTGTTGCCTTGCTTAACTACTATCATCCATTTCATTGACTAGTTTGTATCACCTACTGTTACACGTTGAAGTTTGTTTGAGAAAGCAAACAAATAAAAATCAGACCAAAGCCAATCCAGGGAAAACTCCAGATCAGCTAACAACAGAAAAAATCTAAAACCAAAAAATTAAGAGTTAGGTGCAATTTTGAGGCTAAGGAAAGCAGGCAGCCCTGGCCTCCTGCCTGCAACTGGCATGAAAGGCTTTCCTCAGCCATGCTTGTTTAATTCCATATTTCTCTGAGACTTTGTTGTGGCCTTGCATTTATCTGTAAGTTGGAGCTAGATCCCTTTCTGAGGTACAGCCAAAGTGCATTTTAAGTCATGCAGTGAAATACTGACGAGGATAACAATAAAAAAAGTTTTAATAATCTTCATACATGCTGTATAGCAGGTCAGCCTTTACTTCTTCTTTGCACCATTTTAATTGCTGGTATTTTTATGGAATGATGGTTTAACTATCTTTCCCAGTCTTAGAAAGGTACAGACAGGAATTTAGCTTTTAATATGCTGAAATTGATTCTTTTAGGTAACTGCGTTGATTTTTGACTCTAAGTTTGTTCAGGTATCAAAATTTTTAAACTTTTTTCTCGCCTCCTATGAGGCAATTTTAGGATTGTATTCCTAAATACAATTCCTAAAGGTTGGAAAATACCTTTAAAATAATTGAGTTGAACTGTTAACCCAGCATTGCCAAGTCCACCACCAAACTGTGTCCCCAAGTCCCCCATCTACACATCCTGTAAATATCTGCAGGGATGGCGACTCAACCACTGCCCTGGGCAGCATCTTGCCATGCTTGACAGCCCTTTGGGTGAAGAAATCTTTGTTGCTATCCAATCTAAACCTCTGCTCCCATCTGAACTGAGGCCATTTTCTTTCACTTGTTACCTAGGAGAAGAGACCAAGCCCTGTCTCCCAGCTCAGGGGATGGGGTTGTGGTGGTTTGACCAGGAAGAAGTGGGAATTCTGGGAAGCTGTGGTCAAACCAATGAAGGTTTTGAGTTTGAGACTGGCACCTGGTGTAGCCAGTGGGGTTTGGACACACCTCCGAGAATACACAGGGGTTAAAAGCAGGGCTCTGGCCCTGGAGGGCTCTCTTGGGACGTCACGGCGAAGAGGTCAGATCTCTCCCCCGTCCAGCCCGCTGCTGCTGGGCGGGGGAGGGGCAGCCACGTGGTAGGCCCTGGGCCTGGACAGAGATGGGAGGTGAGGAGGCTTCGAGGATGGAAGGGTGGAAGATCCCAGGGAGTCAGCCCTCGGGCAGCCATTCCCCCCCCCAGGAGGGAGAGAGAGAGCCGGCGACACCGAATGTGATAGCAGCCGGCCCAGGAGGAGAAGGGGGGCGAAGAGTGCCCAGCCGGAGCGGCAGCGTGTGTGGGAGTGCCCGCAGCTCCGGGACAGAGACTGAAAGTTTTAACCCCTTTCTTTCATGATTGGGGCCTTGCAAAAATGCTAATCCTCCTCGAAGCTGAATGAGAAGGGAGATAAGAGATGAGATGAGACAAGGACCTGGCCCGAAGAACGCGGAGATGATTGAATGGGGAGAGATGATTTGGAGTGGCCTTTTGGCTGGACTTTTCTTGTGGCCATGGACTCAGTTGTTCCTGTGACACAGAGACTGCTCTTAGGGGGAAGCAGTGGCTCAGAACCAGGAGGGTTCATCGTGAGGACCCCCCGGCCCCAGGGGGTTGGAAAAATATGGGGGGGACAGATGTCCCAAAGCAGAGACTGTGCCTTTTTGGAGTGAGACAAGGCATCCTTGAAAGACAACCCTAAAAGCAGCTCTGGTCCATGCGTCAGTGGTGAGAGCACTGGGCATGGAAGGAAGATGTCACAAGCGGCAAAAGGACTTTTTTTCCGGGCGGTGCCGAAGTGACAGGGAAGCACACGAGGTTTCAGTGTGTTTCCAGGGGAAGCCTATGGAACAAGAAGGACTCCTTTCCTCTTCATGAACTGAAGTTTGAGTATACTAAAGTGTGGTGCCAGGCTGGGCAGTTGGGTGTTTTGGGAGAATGTATCAGATTTGGAAAGTCAGGTAGTGGGGAGGAGGAAAGTGGTTTTTGTAAGGTTTTCAATTTTTTTTTTCTTTTCCTTATGGTCTTTCCCTATTTTCCTGTAGTTTAGGTAATAAAGTGTTCTTTATGTTTAAGCTAAAGCCTGTTTTGCTTATTCCTGGTCACATCTCACAGCAGACACCAGGGTGAGGGCATTTTCATGGGGGGCACTGGCTCTGTGCCAGGCTCAAACCATGACAGGGGTAACCAGCTCAACAGCTGCTCTTACCACTAAAGAGGCCAAGAACCTCAGCTTGATCCTTGCTCTTTGTCACTGTTTCCTCCTGCAGCCAACAAAGGATGGAGCTTCTCCTTAGCCCTGCTTTTGCTTCTGATGTCTTTATATAGGTAGTTTTTATTGTCTTTTATGGCAGTAGGGAGATTAAGTTCTCATTGGGCTTTGGCCCTTCTACTTTTCTTCCTGCATAACCTCACAACATCCTTGTAGCCATTCTGAGTCACCTGCCCCTTCTTCCAAAGGTCATAAAATCTAGTGTCTTGAGAGACTGGAATGCTGCTTCACCAGCATTATGGTCTGCATTACAGTTTCTACACCTGAATTAGTCTGGTTAATATTTCCTGTTTTCAGATGAATGACATAACAAACTACTAGTTCATAGTCTCATTCATGGAGGATTTTCTTTTTAGTGTGTGAAGAAACAACAAAAAAGGCCCTTTTAAAGTGCAGGTTGCTGTAAAAAGATGTTCCCCCCCCCCCCAATCAATCCTTTAATAGTCAGTTACATTTGAGAATTATAATTATGAACAAAAAGGAACTAATTAATTTGCAGGGTGATTTTGTGTATTCATACTGTGAGACTGCAATCATGGGCAAGCAGTTAAGACATGAACCAAAAAGTAATCACAGTTAGTAGAGAATTGTAATAGAGCTCCTCTTTTGGGTCATAAAGCAAAAAGTCTGTCTTCTATTATAATGAGCTGGTAATTTATTGATATTTGAGACTACATAAAAAGGACAATGGAAGGAAAACCCAGTGTTGTTCATAAATGATTTTATTTGACTGGAATAAAATAGCTTGTATTTAAGTAACAGTTGGTTTTAACATGACAACTGTTATTTAAATAACAAATCTCAATACTGGGACTGAAAATGCCCGGAGACTTGTAGGAGGATTAATCCAGTGAGGTTTGGAGGACAAGACCTGAGCCTGCTGTACAGAGCTGGAATGTATGCTCTGCATTTGCTGCCTCCTTGGGTAACAGGCTCCTGTGGCTTGGACCCCGGTGCCCTGTTCCACCGTACAGTGCAATCCTGCAATGTTGCTCTTGCCTGTAGCATTTAAGCTTTGTAAGGTTGGCCGAGCAGAAGAAAGAGCACAAGACATGGACTCGCTGGGGCGGAGCAAGGCTTTGAGTCCGCGTTCAGGCGTTGAGCAAGGTGGAATGTGCTGAGGAGCGCCGGCCGTGAGGCCTGCTCGGAGCCCTGCGTGCTGACACGCGCGGCATCACCTGGCACTGAGTCTGGCAATTCCTTATGTCTGGTGATCCACTCAGAGGCTGAGGATTGGACAGGCGTGGCAGAGTCCTTTGAAGCCCAAAGGCATGACAGGACACACTGCCCGTCAATGCAGGCAAGCAGTGAGGTCAGCAAAGCAAATGAAGGCCTGGGAGGGTGTGGCATTCAGACTTGGGTTAGATGAGCTTTGCCTCTAATCATAAAGGCTAATAACCCTTAATGAGATGCTTGCAAGTGAAAGACCAAGGTGTCCTGTGTTGCGCAGCTAGTTTTTTCCATTGGGCACAGAAAATATTTCTAGAATTAAATGTAAAGATAAAACTTAGCCAAAAGAAATAGGAGAGTTTTCTTTACAGGAAACACTTATGACCTGCTGCTATCAAACTGTTTTGATGCAGAAAGGTCAGGAGCCTTCTCTTGTTTCACAAGTATATTCTTGAAGCTAGCCCAATGTGGTTTGGTTTTTTTTCCTTCATGTACTGTGGTTTGGAGATTTTTTTGAAGTTTTAAATGGAGCTTAGTTTTTCCTTGGATTTTATTTGAAGCTGTTTTCTGACTGGAATTTGACTTCAGAATAATGTCTTCCTTAATGTAAGCTGCAGTGCTCCTTACTGCCTGTAAGAAACAACTGCAGCATATTTACAAAGTTTTCTCTTATTTTAGGTCTTAAGCATTCAAGTGAAGTGTTATCATGAAATCATTACTATCGGTTACAGAGTCTACCACTCGTATGATTTACCATGGTTTAGATCCCTCAGCTGGTAAGTAGCAAGCCAGAACATCAATGAACCAGGATGTGATACTTAAACAATCTTCTTCCTCACCTGTTGTGGTGGAATGACAGCTGTGTGGGTCATGTGCAGACATAAAACTTGACATCTGTCTCTAATACAGAATTTTGTAGTTGTGTTCCCCCTGTGAACTTCGACAAATCAATTGGCATTTTATTACTTATTTTTTTTAACTGGTTATAAATAAATCCTTGTTTGTTTGTTTTGTTTTTAAGAATTGCATTTAATGTATATTGTCTTATTAAAATAACTGTTAGATGTTGCATATTGCAGGTACTTTTTGCTCTGTGTGAACTACTTCTTTTATGGAGAGACTGTAGCTGATTACTTTGCTACATTTGTGCAAAGAAGAGAGCAGCTGCAATTCCTCATTCGTTACCACAGATTTATATCTTTTGCCCTCTATTTAACAGGTAAGTGCAGGAAATCACAGAAATGAAAGAATTTTGTGCTGCTTTTGCTCATTTAATTTTAAAATATTAATTATTCCCCATATTAATTAAAAATATTAATTATTCCCCATCATTATCCACTTCCAGTTTCTTTTTCCTCTTAATGCTTGAGGAAATGAGGTGTTTGCAGTTATATTTTTTCCTGTGAAAAGATGAGTATAAATTTTGCATTCACTGAAAAGAAGAAAGCCTAAACAAGGGGATGATCTTGAGACAGTTGAGAAAATAGTGCTCAAAATAGGTTGGCAAGCATTTATTTTGATTGCTGAAGACCTGAGGCTATTTTGGCAGGCTGTAGAGATGACTTCTGTGTGTAATTGCTGTGCTGGGTTGATTCTTTACTGTGCAAGTGTTCTCCTAGGTCTCCAGTAATAGGATTTACTAATATATTTTTAAACTGATTAGTCAAAATGCCTGAGTCTTAATTTTGTCTGCAACATATTCAGATACTTTCCTCATGGAAAAATTTCCTCCCTGTCCAAAAAAAACTTTTAAAAAGCGTTTTTTCTAGGAAGAAGAGGCACAAGTTGGTACTTTTTTGGGGTATTGCTTTGTGAACACATAAATACATTTTTCCAGCAATGCAGTTTAGCATAAAATTAAATCAGCTTAAGACTCAGATTGGTTTAAAGTACAGAGGCTTGCTATGCAACAAATATTTCTAAAGTGTACTGAAAAATCTGATCTTTGTGATGATCTGTCAGTTTTTCTATTGGTTTTTTTTTCTTAAACCAAATAAAAATTCTGCTTAGTGCTTAGATCACAAACTTGAAACCAGCTTTGCAGGACTTGACCCTTTTCAGCTAGCCTTGGCTTGGGGAAACTAACTTATGTAATGCCTTGTGATCTGGTGAGGGGAGACATGAGACAAGCCAAGCATGAGCAAAGGGAGGAGGCAGTGCATAGCAGAGCCCCCTGGTGTTGGGATTGTGAGGTCACTTGGGGCAATCCCTGGGGTTCAGGGTCTTTTGAGGACCTCTGGTCCCCTGTTGGTGCAGGAGGCTACCATAGGAGAGGAGGAGCGCTCAATTAGCCACCCAGAAAATTCTTTTTGGTCAGCTGAGTCCTCCAACACCTGTGCTTCACACCTGCATCGTCTGCAGTCATATGCCTGTTTGGGGGAAAGGGGCAAGCTGGTCCTTTCCTTTCATTTACTTCTGTTAAGTATCCAAAACTAGTTTGTTGACCTGGCTTTCAAGTGGTTTTTAAAAGTGATGATCTCCTTTGCTAAAAATTGATGTCCACAATAGGACCTGGTATGTGCCTAGAGGGTTGTTCTTTACTGATGGTTTACTATGGATGTTCTTTACTGATGCTAGCTAAATCTGTGTCAACTAAATCATAGTCTTGTATGAGAATAACTATGTACTTTTGACTGAATATAAGCTAACACTTCTAGCAGCAGAGGGATTAAAAACTACTTCAAAGGAAGAGGATTACTGGCATATCACAGTTCAGTGTCATTAAATATAAGATGTACAAACTGCACTTGCTTTGTTTTACAGGATTCTGCATGTTTGTTTTGAGTTTAGTGAAGAAACATTATCGTCTGCAGTTTTACATGGTGTGTATTACCCACTTTGCTGTGCTCATTCACATTCCAAATGCCACTGGAAACAGTCATGTCCCTATGCTCATAAAATAGTTCAGAAGAGTGGTGTGGAAAATTGTGCTTAAATTGAGAGTTACATGAAATCAAGTCATGCTGGACTGTATCTGTTCACCTTCCAAATGATGATGATGATTATTATGTCCCAGATGTGGCCTCTCAGTCAGTACAAGCTGTCCTTGGTGAGGCCTTGTACAAGTCAAACATGATATGTTTCCCTTAGTGATAGGCTGATATGAAAGACCTTCCTGGAGAAGGGAGATGCATCTCCCAGCCACGTCTGAAGCCAAACTGTTCAGCATTGTGTGGAAAGTGATTATTGGGATTCAGGTTTGCTTTTTAGAGGCCCCACTGAAGTACCATGAAGGGTCTTGATCTTAACGCCTGTGTGAAATATTTATTCCATGACATTTCACAGCTGTTCTGGTCTTTTGCTCTGCAGTGTCTGAATGGATCATTGATGAATTAAAAGCAACCAGCATTCTCATCTATCATATTTGTCCACCTAATAATCAGCATAGTAGCTAAGCAGCAGCATTAACCTTTTTCTTATGTGTATCTTATACGTTGAAAACTAATTCTGTAACATTACAGGTTAAAACCAAAGCAAGCACCCAAAACACCCCACTGACAACACCCCAACTCCCACTTCTATGTAGGAATGATTAGAAATCACAGTGAAACAACAGTGCAGTACAGCTCCTGTCTTGAAAGAACTTGAGCAATCGGGCCATTGCACAATTTAAAGATTTCCTAAAGCTCTGGCACTGCAGTTAACCCTTCTGTTTCTGCACTGCTTTAGGTAGCACTTTACCACTGAGGATTCCCACTTCTAGACCAGGGCTTAACTGAGCCTTATAATAACATGTAAAAAGATCTTTTACTCAAAATAATATATCCTGTTTGTATGAGAGTTTACCTGACAGTGAGATGCAGCTTTTCTAGTCTTTCTCTTCTAAGCTGCAAAAAAAAAAAAAAAACAAAAAAACAAAAAACAAAAAAAAACCCACCAAAAAAACCTCATCTTCAGATTGGCACAGCCTAAATATATTCACTGGCCATTATTTTTTCCTTTTTCTTCTTCTGGAAAAAAGGTGAAAATGTGTAGGTCAGTCATGTGACTTGGTGTCTGCCCAGAAAACATTAAAACGTGCCTACCCAGGAATTGCAACAAAACAAAGTGAAGCCATATATCTACTGTGTGGCAAAACAGTGTTTAGGAAGAAAAGGAGAATCTATCCCATCCCTGGAAGTGTCCAAAGCCAGGTTGGAAGGGGCCTTGAGCAAACTGGCCTAGTGGAAGGTGTCCCTGCCTGTAGTGAGGTGGTTGGACCTATGTGATCCAAACTGCTCCATGATTCTAGTAGAGTAGGCATTTGGGTTTAGGTGGTGTTCCAATGTCACTGTACAAATGCTAAAAACTCTGCTGCAGAGCAGTGTTGATTAACCAGCTGGTAATCCTTTCAGAAACCTTTTGTCATTTCTTGTAGCCTCCCCACTCCGCCCTTTAAGGCCTCTTGAGTTGTCTTATCTGGAAGCAGAGCCTGGCTGCTGTAGGTAAACAGGTGATAAGAGAATTAAAGAAGTAGGACATTTTGAGTGTAAACAGCCCAGACATTTAGAGTGCCTAAGTTTGGTGTATCATGGGAAAACTGCCAGTTCTTGATTTAAAAGCATTTGGAAAATAAAATCTGTTGCAGAATCTTTACTGGTAACCTGTTTGGAAACCACTTTATTGTACACTGGCTCTACAGATTAAACACCAAGTGCGTACAGTAGTACTGAACTAAATGATTGTTTAAATGACCATGCCCTTAAAAACAAACACTTCATTTTTGCTAATCCTGAGAATTTTCATGTTTCATAAGTTATGAGACATCCACATCTGTGTAACAGTACTCTTTCATGAGTAGTTCATTGCCATTTTATTGTTACAGTTCTAACATGTCTGTTATATGTATATACAGAATATCACATTGCTTAAACTTCTTTGCTGCTTTCATGCTGGAGGTGTATGTCTTATTAAATCAGGTGTTAAAACAGCATGTTGAAAAATTCTGGGTGGAGGTAAGTGATGAAGAGACCTGCTGAAGTTTTAGAACTTGCCTAAGAAAGCCAGCTCACTTGTGATATACTGTATGCACTCATCTCTTGCATTATCACTAGAACTGGTTTTCCCACGGAGCTCCTCAGTAGCTCCTGTAGCTATGTGCCAGGATTTATGGAGGTCTACGGGTCGGTGTTCTCACTAACTGTTGTGTTGTTGCATTGTTAACAGTTCGCATGGACTCATGTCACTTTGCTGATCACTGTAACTCAATCTCATCTTGTCATCCAAAATCTCTTTGAAGGCATGATCTGGTAAGGGGACAGTAACAAACTGATTTGTACCTCTATTGCATTGGAAGGTTGGTTCTTTTGCATAGATCTGGTTAGGGAATAATTGTGGGAACAGTTAAGCAGGACGAATTATAGGAGCATTAATGTCTAATTGGAAGGGGAATCTGAGAATTGGGAGTGGAGTAAAGCATACAGGAGAAGAAGCAGAAGCCTCTTTATCTAGATTGACAGGCACAAGTCTGATAGTTTTGAACAATCACTTCATTTACTTGCAGGGAATAGGATTGATTGTATGCTAGGTCAAATAGTTTCCACAGCATTTTGCTGAACAAATGAATATCCAGCAATTCTTTTGCAATTACTTTGGAGCTTCAAGTTGCTCAGAGCTATTGAAGTTGGACCATTTAATTTGAAATCCCTCATCTGGCTATGTTCCCTACAGCCTGTCCTGTTCAAATAAATTCCGAGTACTCAAAATACTTTAAGAGTTTTAATCTTGCTTATGATTGGGCAACATTTGTGCCTCATTTTCAGTAATACATTAAATTTTGGCAATGCAATTAAACTTGATTATGTAAAGCCACTCCTCGGAGAGTGGGTGTGTTTTCTTCCCCCTCTCTTCTTCAGGGACAGGGTAAATTTCAAGTTGAGAAAGAAAGAAGAAGCGTGTGGAAGATGGTTTATGTTCTTCCAAGGACATAATGCTGTATGTTCTCCTCTTCCTGATATATGTACATCTGGGGAGATTATTGCAGACAAGACATATTTACAGTTAGAAAGAAAGCCCAAAGCCTTTGACAAAGTTTTTATATACAAATACTTTTCATAGTGATTATGTTCATGTGTCAAAAACTGAACCTAGTTCCTTTGCTAGCCAACTGTTTCTTATTGCCACTCTTGCTAGACAATTCAGCAGGAGATGAAAAAAGTCTGACTTTTAGTTTATTAATACATCCCTGCTTTGAAAAAGAGGGGGAAAGAAAAGAGAACTTAATAGGCTTGAATAACAACTTCAGATGCAGTCTGCATGCAAATAACATTTTAAAAGCTGCTCCAAACTGACAAGAAGGGGAAAAAATAAAGGAAAACTATTTTACAATTTAAACTTTTTGAGTAATTTGTTTGTTTTGATGTTACAAAAACATTAACATGTTGATTGCTTCTTACCTGTGGTACCAGTCTTTAAGCCTGATAGGAAAAAGCCAGCCTGTTCATGTTTTAAGTTCATGCATCAAAATAACACTTTAACTTGGACTAACATGAATCTGTTATGATGTAGTTTGGCTGAAGACTAAAACCGGTATAGCTGAGTGTGATGCTCATGGGGAGCAAAGCAAACACATTATGAAACATAATTCCTTCTAAATACTGCAGAAAAATTTCTCAGAAAGAAATTTGGCTCTTTCCATTTTTGTCCAGTGTTTAGGTTCAGGCAGTTTTTCTCTGTGAAACTTTTAATGTCTTTCTCTAGGTTTCTGGTTCCAATTTCAAGTGTTATCTGTAATGACATTACCGCTTACATTTTTGGATTCTTCTTTGGCAGAACTCCATTAATTAAGGTAGGTGCTTAGGCATTTCCTTGCTAACGAGCTTTTACAATTTATAGCAATTTTGTTACTTGTTCAAAAACATGTTAATGGAAAAAAATAGTTTACACTGTACTACATGATTCACAGCTTTGCTAAAAAAGTCCAAACTGACTATCCTGTTCCTGAAAATTTGAATATGGGGAACTGGGATTAATGTGAATGTGATATTTGTGTTACAGGATAATGCAGTTTGAGCCTATTGCATCATTTATAATTGCATTCTTTTTGGATTTCAGATGCATGTTTGGCTGCATACCTACTCCACAGTAACTTTTTTAAAATAGGTCACTAAGTTATATATACCTGCTCCTCTCGTTGACTGAGAAGGGCTCAAGCATTAATCTTCCTGTTCTGGTAGAATATGCAAGACCCCACAGAAAGCCATTAATTATTTTCATGAGGTTGCCATGTTAACTTTTGGGGATTTAGTTGGTTCTGATACTAAAATGCTCTTAAATTGAAAATGTGATAGAATTTGGCAACAGCTTGTCACACTGGTCTTTCTAGTTATTTGCTGCATTGGTTATCCAGTCTGTGCAGAGAGCTTGTGTCTCCTGAGGAGCATCCCCAGCACTGGGTCTCCAACAGAGCTGAGGTGTGCTCCTGCAGGTCTCCCAGTCTTCTGCATGAAGGGAGTTCAGCTGCTTAACCTGGGTCAGCAGCAGCCACAGATGGGGTGGGATGGGAGCTCTCCCTTCCCTCAAATTGGCCACTGGCACCAGACAAAGTTGGTTGGTTGGCTTTTCCACACCTTGCCTGGAATGGGTCATGACCATACTCTTCTCAGTAGCTGCAGCTGCTGACATTCAGTATTTCACAGAAACCTTTGAAAAACAAAGCAGGAGGTTAATTTTCACAAACAAGATCAAGAAATACCGTAAAAAAGGGTGCAATGATTTAACTGATGGACTAACACTATCTCTTTTGTGCCTAGCTGTCTCCTAAGAAGACCTGGGAGGGTTTCATTGGAGGCTTCTTTTCCACTGTTGTATTTGGATTTATTGTGAGTAAGCCTGGGACACTCATAGAACCAAAGAATGGTTGTGTTTGGAAGAGACCTTTAAGATCATCTCTTACAATGCCCCTGCCATGGACAGGAACACCTTCCACTACCCTAGATTGCTCAGAGCCCATCTAAACTGGTCTTGAACATTTCCAGGCACATGGCAATTTCTTTGTATAGAATCAGTCTTCATATTTTTACTTGAAACATCCAAATTTATAACTAATTTTATCTCAAACTCCTGAAAGCCTCAGGGTTAGGATGTTTTTTTGTCTAGAGAATTCTGCCAATTCATAACTAGCTGCAAAGGATAGGCAAGGTTTTAACCTCTACTGAAGAGATCATATTGACCATTTTCTGCCATTTCTGTTACAGTATCTGGAATAATTTTATCTATTAGTTGTATCCCCATTTTGAAATTGAAGTTTACCAGTGGCATTATTTATGCTTTGTGAAGTAGTCCTTCTGTGTTACATGCTTTATAATGATATTTCTCCTGGAAAGCAATTTACTCTAATGACATGCACAGATGATAATACCATCATAAATAACTGTTGTGATAAGTAATTTGTCACCAAGGTCAGCAGAACTCATAATAGCCAAACTTAGTAGATGAGATATTCAAGTTTTAATGGACAAGTGAACTGCAAAAAAATTATGAGTGGATGACATTTTTGGATTTTTTTAATACAGAAGATAGAAATCTGAGAGACAGAAAAAGGAAAATAATTTGGGAAATCATCACTAAGCTCATGGAACATCTGCCTTGTTGAGGCACTCTAGTTAAGGCAGGCTGATTTTTCTCCATTCCGTGTCTCTTATTAGAAAGATTTTTATTACCCTGAGCTTGTGATGATAAAGCCATTTACTGTGGAGTTTTTGAGTGTAATAACAAATGCCTGATTCAGGAGTTCTTGTTTTGCTTTTCAGTTTTCCTATTATTTGGCTCAACATCAGTACTTTGTCTGCCCTGTGGAATACAACAGTGAAACCAACAGATTTGTGACAGAGTGTGAACCTTCAGAACTCTTCCAAATGAAGAAGTACTCTGTGCCACCATTGCTTCAGGCTGTATTGGGATGGGTAAGGGGAAAAAACAGGCTTTAGTTAAAATTGAAATCCTGCTTAAATGGGTTTCCAAATAATTTTAGAAGGATATCTGAATGCTGGTAAAGTTTAACCTTAAGAACTGGGTCGATACCATGAGCGCCTCCATTGCTCCTACAGGGGATGTGGTCACCTGAGGGAACCTGCCTGTGCTCTCTTTGTGCTGCACGTGGATGTCACTGAGGCATTTTGCAAACTTATTTTTGAAGAGCAACCTTTGAATTTTCTGTGGGAAGTGGACAAAGTCTTATTATGGCTGGAAATAGTGGCAAGCTGAAGTAAGCCTGTAGGGTGTAGCTGCTGTTAGGATTAGAGTTTTGCTCTCTTCTCCACACAGAATCCTGTGTGTTAGTGCCATTACTTCTGTGCTGTGTGAAAAAGTACTACCAGCAATAGTATATGTAATGTACTCTCTGACCCTTTAAATATGTAAGCTAAAGATGCCTACAGTGAAACATATTGAAACACAGTGTTAATTATTTTTCTTGTAGGAAACGGTGAATATGTATCCATTTCAGTTGCACAGCTTTGCACTGTCAACATTTGCCTCATTAATTGGGCCATTTGGAGGATTCTTTGCCAGTGGATTTAAAAGAGCTTTCAAAATCAAGGTATGTAATGAATCCTGTAAGCCTCTAAATTGTCTTTTGTTTTTCTCTTTGGATTAGATAAATTGGTGGGTTAGGGATTTTTTTAAATCCTTCATTACAGTTGTATTTCTACTGAGTTGCAACAATGTTTTGGCTGGTTTTTAGTATCAGAAGCAGGACTTAGTTTTATCAGGTGTTTGTGCATGATATTCTTCAAACTTTGCAGAGTCAGCATGTGACTTCAATGCTGGAAATCTAAGAATCATTTGGTTACATAATTTGGACAATAATTATTCTTCCAAATCATGTTGCAGAAGTGGTTTAGACAAGCAAGATGTGAGATATTGTACTTGACATGAAGGGCAATCTGGAGACACCTCAAAAGTGCTGACAGTGGTTTACCCTTCAGATTTTGGCTGGCTGGTTTTTACAGGTGGCATTGGTGTCACAGGCAGATGCTGGTGTGTCAGGTTCACCAAAGCATGAGATGTTTGGCTGCCTTTGCCAAACATCTGCCTTGTAACAGGAGTGTGTACTGGCAAATTATGTGACCTGCTACCCTCTGTTTATTGCAAGGTGTGCGCTGTCGCTTGTGGCAATGCTGTCCTTGGCTGGTATTAAATGGCAGCAGGAGTATGGCAAGAGGGCAGCCCCAAATTTCTCCCGACCTTCTTTATGTCTTGGTAGGACTGCTGTAATTCTTACCCTGTTGCTTGTTGTTCATGTTGTTGTTCCGTATGTCCACCAAGCCTGCATGTGCTTTGCACAGAATTGTGTAAACCTCTCTGTTTGTGCTGAACTCCTGTACATATGCTTATACTTACCCCTCTTTCTCATGCTGGTCCCAGCAGCTTGCCCAGCACTTTGCTGGCCACAGCACTCTCATACCTGTACTGCCACATAGCAAAAGACTTTGTGTGAAGAAGGAATTTGGCGTGAAAAAAATGCTGCTGAAAAGCAGCACTTATTCTTAAAGTAGATAAGTAAAAAAGTAGATTCCTTTTAAAACTTCTGGGCCCCAAAGTGATGACTTAAGGACTGACAGAAGTCAGGGATGTTGTGCTGAAGGCAGTGCCCTCCATGCCTGCCCCACATTGGGCAGAACTAGTTTAACTTGCTGGCAGTCATCCCTAAGGTCAAGGTTTTCACTCAGAGAGGACACGAGTGAGTGTGGCTGACAGAAAGGATGTCTGAAGGTATTTCTATTGATAAACCTGTTCTATAGATGAGCTAGATAACACAAAGGTAGTGTATCGAGCTTTGTTTGCATCAAAATTTTTTTTTTTCAGTAGTGATAATTTTTTCACAGTGTGTTTTTTGATTCTGTTAGATGAATTTATATTGTTTGCACATATTATGGTTTTTAACTATGGTAGATGATAAAGCAAAAAAGGTCTTAAAGAGGAGAATTAGATTCTGCAGAGGCAAGAAACAACAGCCAGCAGCTTAAGAGGTTTGCTACAAAACAAAGTGTATATAGGCACACAAGTGTTCTCAGTACTGGCATACCTGCACCTGACCTACTACTGTCCTCTTGTGCAAAACTGTGGACAAATTGCTGCTTCTCTTCTTTTTCTTCTCACCCCTTGGCTTGCCTTTGCAGTTAAAAACTCCTTTAGCAAAGGAGCCTCTTGCTAACTTTTGGCTCCAGGCAGTGAAACCATGGCTTACTTGCAGCCCTAATGTGCTGCTGCCAAGAGATAACATCATTGGTGTGTTTCATGGGAACCACTGACCATCTTTTTTTTTCTTCTTTCCCCTTTTTGTCCTTCACACCCAAAAGGATTTTGCAGACACAATCCCTGGGCATGGTGGGATAATGGATCGCTTTGATTGTCAGTACTTGATGGCCACTTTTGTTCATGTCTACATCACCAGTTTCATAAGGTATGGACTTTTTACAATATTAATTACTGAAACATGCACAGGAGCTGTGCCATAATGAATGCGTAGGAGTTATGTTAGCATAGCAGAGATTGCAGGTTGCTAAATAGGATTTATCCAGTCACTTCAAATACAGGGCTATTAAGAAAACGGTGTCCCTGCCTAGGGACATTGTGTCAGGTTCAAACTATGCCTGAATGTTTCTGTGACTTCTATTGAAGGTAATGTGTACCTGAAATACAAGAAAGTTTTGTGTAGCAGCCTAGCAGAAGTTTTACTAGAATTTACTGATTACAGAAAGGTGTAGGATGGGGTTTCAGGCAGGAGGGTTGTGCAGCATCTGCTTTCCCTGTGTGGTTCCTAAAGAGCTTGTAGATTGAGAGACTACAGTTCTTCCCATGAGTTTCAGTATTTCTCAGTTGCTTGGCTTTGGATTTTCTGTTTAGGATGAAAATGCTATAGTTAAAGAAAGGAGACAACTTCCTAAAATATTGCTCATCTTTCCTGAACCACACCAGCTTTCAAGATGAAATCATGGGAATCACAATTCTCTTATAGCAGACATTTTAGTTTCTGAGACAGAGGTGGTTCAAGGGGCCAAATCAAGACATGCTCTTAGTTTTGTAAATGCATATGGCTAAATAATTACTAGATACCTAATCAGCAACAGATTCTTTGCCTTATATTTGGTTCATCTTAGAAGTAGATTGTAAATGGCTAGCTAAAAATGTGGCTGATATTTGGAAAAGCTTGGTTTAATTTGCAGTTTTCTTTACTGACTTGGCCAATTTCCCATTTATTTCAGTAGTACATAGCTTATCTGGCAGACAACAGAAACTAAATAAGGATGTGCTAATAAAAAAAATTATTACAGTGATAAAAGACAAATCAAGGAATCTTATTTGTCATAAGACTTCTTAATATCACCATTGGACAGCAAATAGAAATGCTTTTAGTTTCTGTTTATATTTAGCTAAGAGTATGCTTTGCCAGTAATGCTGGCCCATGCATCCTGAGGAGACAGATTGGGAGAAATCTGTAACTTGGTGCCCTCAAGACAGGGAAGGCATTGGTTGGACAGCAAGAGGAAATCTAAAAGGCTCATTAGAGCTGTGGTCACAAAACATTTTTTTTTGCATTGACAGGGGTCCAAATCCCAGCAAATTACTGAAACAACTGTTGATACTTCAGCCTGAA
Source organism: Zonotrichia albicollis (assembly GCF_047830755.1). Classification (NCBI taxonomy): domain Eukaryota; kingdom Metazoa; phylum Chordata; class Aves; order Passeriformes; family Passerellidae; genus Zonotrichia; species Zonotrichia albicollis. Next base: position 10,531,433 of record NC_133823.1, read on the forward strand.
CAACAATTAAGTGTGTATAAAACCCTGAAATCTCACCTCGTTGAAAAAGGGATCTTGCAGCCATCTCTAAGAGGGTAGTTTGTCAAAACAGAGGACTAGAAGAAAACTCCATCTACCAGAAGCCTGTGGAAAAACATTGCAAAAGTGCACATAAATAATGGCTAAAGGAAGAGTAGTTTATAGTCTGGAACAGGTGAATGTTTCCTGAAATGAATGTGAATGCTATGACTTCCTACTAGGACACTAAAGATTTCTTCCTCCTAAAATAATTCAAATGCTTACAGAGTAATGGTACACATGCTGTGCATTTTAGTTCCTGAGATGGATGGCAGCAGCCGTTCTTCAGCACCCAGCCTACTAGTCTTTGTATTTAAGAAAAGAAATTATGAAATTCACTGTAAGTTTTTAATGAATTATTTAAAGCTGTATATCTTAGCAATACCTTTTTGGTCTCCAATGGTTAATGAAGTGTAAACATGTCAGGAAGGCAGTAACTTCTGTATAGGCTGATGCTGAAATTACTATTGGCCAGAAAACACTTGTTAGCCTGGTCAAAGAAGTAGTTCAAGCCTGCTCTATCAGACTACCTGTATTTACTTAGTTGTTATGAAGATTAAACTTAGCTCTGTTTTTAATTTAACAGCTTTCTTATGAAACCATTTCATGCTTTCAAGAGAAAAATACATTTATGGAAATACAGCTGGGCATTGAAATACAGTTGGGTATTTCAGGCTGTGAAGCTGCTATTTTTGTTGTTGTTGCTAACATTACACATCATGAACAAGTGTGTACCTCCAGGAGTAGAGATTACAGAATTCTCCAGCCCAATAAACAGATCAGGGAGAATCTGAAGCTTAAGTCCCTAGTTTCCATGGCCAGGTTGGTGTCTGAAGACAGAAATTCAAGCCTTATTCCTTGTGCCTCCTAACTGCTTTGTAGAACCGGGGTATTTCCTTCTTTTTAAAAGCACTTTGAGGTCCTGACTAACAAGTGAGGTTTAAGTGGTGTGTTGGTGTGTATCAGTGTGTTACTCAGTGAGGGCAGAAACTTTTATCTCGTGAATGTGCACAGTGCAAGACAGGATGCGTGGTTCTTCTGCTGTATATTTTTATTTATTAAGAAGATCCTCAAGCAAGCTTGGGTAACCACAAAGGGGTTTGAAGGGAGAATTTTTATAGAAAGCAACTATTCTGTAGACTTAGTGGGATATATGAGGAGAATTAATGCTCCATTATTCTAAATCGTAGTTGTTTTACAACTTGTTTCATCATGTAACATGTCTTGATGCAAATAAAAATATGAACTTTTTTTGAAATTACAAAAATTACTGCTGTACAAACAGAAAGCACAAATGCCAATTTTGTCTTCATATACTGTAAATTGATACAATTTCATTTTTCCAACTAACTGTAAATAAGTTTCTCTACATACCGATGCCATATCTATGTGTGTGTATATAAATTATTAAAAGATGTATGTATATATACTAAAGATTAAAATTTAAATGGTTGGTGCTACTTGAGGATACGATTGTGGAGAAAATTTGGGTGGGTGATAAGATGTATCAGTAAAATTCAAACTGCTTTTTATTGAACACCACATAGCTGAGACCACCGTGCACTCTGTTTTGCATTTGAGCTTGTACAGCTTGTGTATGGAAAGGCAGCCCCTTGTAGATTCAACAAAATCCAGGTCTGAAGGAATTCCTGTTAATGTCAAGTATTGACAGACTTAAATTATGTCTGACTTGGAGATTGCAGTACTGTATTGAAGGAGCACTCCAGGAGATGAAAAACATCACCTGCTGCTTGTCCATCAGTGGCTCTGTGACTTGGCATATTAGTTGGAGGGGACTGAAGTTCAGCCCTCACTCCAGATAGAGCACAACCTGAAGTTAAGAGGTAGCACAGCTACCTTTGGAAAGATGATTTAAAAAGAAGTGAAGAAAAAAATGTGAAGGAAACCAAAGTAGAATATCTTCAAAACTAGCTTTTAGATGAGTCTTTGGTTATGTATGGGACTCTGGTATATGTTTTAATAAAATGCAGCCATACTGGAACTAGTATCTCTTTATCCTGGGTATTAAAAAAAAAAAATCTAAATATTTTAAAAATATATAGAGAATATATATATAAAAGGGTAATTGTTACTTCAGAAACTTGAAATTTTTAGTGTAATTTTATAGCATGTACAATAAGGAAGTTAGAATATATTTTAGTATTTAATACAACAGAGCATATGAAATTAATTGTTGTCAATGTGCACAATAGAAAATTCAACACTGCAATTCTGCTTTTCAATGTTAAAATGAAGATGGGATCACCTGTGAACTCACTCATCAATTTTCTAGGTAGAGTAATAGCTTCCTTCTGGTTTAGGCTTGATGTGGCTGAGCAGGATCTGTCTCTGTGAAGTGACATCCATACTTGGTTACTATAAAGAGAATTTACCACACTGGCTACTTCTGTTAGTTCAAGCATTGCAACATGATCAACAGGGAAGTTAACTTTGTACATCAGTGATTCCTTTCACTTGCACTTTTGTCCCAAGTGGCTATAATTACCTGCTGAGCAAAAAAGAAAAATGTATATTCTGTAAATATTGTAAATGGTATGAGCATTTAATGTCTGTTTTAGTTTGACTGTTTCAATCTTTCATTGAAGCAGGAGTATAAAAAAAAAAAAAATAAAATTGGGACAGAAGTCCTCCTGTCTTATTTCCTCTAGCATGTATAGTGGGTGGAGTTTTCTTAACAAGAATTTATATTCCTTTGATTCCTTACATTTGTGTTCTTAATAGAAAGTCTGCTATTAATTTCCAACCTTTTGCCCCTCCAGGCTTCAGACTATCCATGTCTGTTGCTGAAAATTGTACAGTGTGCTTCGTGTCCAAAAATATGCAAGCTTGTCATCTTTTCCTGAAGGTGCTCACTCCAACAATACTTATATAGACCTATCACACTTCACCATTTGTGGTGCTGAAGGGGTGGCAGCTGGCAGCTGCCTCTCCCTGCTTTCCTGTTCCTTCCCTTTTAAGTCTTGGATTTGAGGCCCTTCACCTCCTGCAGCCTCAAACAAGCCAGGTAAAAAATGCATCTTTATTTCTAAATTACACAGAGTGTAATATCTGTTAAACACTGACTCTCAGCCAATTGGGTGTGTGCTGTGCACTTCCTTGGGTTTTAGGAAACTTATAGAGAAGCACAGAGCTTTCCTGTGGTCCACATCTGCTTCCTAATGGTCTTCTGAGGGAAGGAAGGGGAAAATTAGCTGTGAGTTTTCTCCTGCTAGACAGGTAACGTTTGGGACTCACACAGAGTCCTTTTGTCCAGCTGGTACTACTACCTAAGTTGCAATTTCCCTTTCTCTTGCAAGTAGTTTCCCAATTATAAAATGGATATTCAGTTCCTTGTTTGGCAATTTCAAATTGCATGAACTTAAGCATGAGTCCTGTATGTGACAGGATGCCAGAAACAGGTGGGAATGTGTCACCCATAAACACATACCCAATTTAGGTCAGAAAATACCCTCAACATGATTGAGTCTAGCCATTAGCCCAGCAGTCCAAGTCCTCCATGAATGTACAGCTGAGTACTACAGACACTGGGATTTGTTCATTGCATACATACTGCACCCTGCCCTCTCAATTCTGATGCTTGCTCCTTGGTGAATACAGGGACATATTTTGATCCCTCAAGGAACAGGTGATGACAAAGACTGGTTATTATAAGGATTTTGTTAGCATGCACATATCCTTTGCAAGTGATTGTGTAAATATTTTCACAGGGAAGTCAAGGTTTGGCCCCCTTTAATTGCCACCAGGTGACTTGCACTTGTCTGTGTTGAGGTGCAATAGAAGCAATTTGCTTCCTCGAGTGGTTGCTGCTCCCATATGAAGTGACTGGGCCAGTTGTCCCCAGCTCAGCAGGAACTTGAGTTTTGAGCTAGTCCCATGCAGTTTTCAGAGCAAGAGGCTGATTTTCACTTCTGCTGTTGGGACCCTGCTCTTTGATTGCAGGAAGTGAAATACTCGTGCTATCTGGCAGATATCATGCACACCTCTAAAGAAAACATACTGAGAGCTCTTATTGCCCAATAGTGGCTTATATTGCCTACCTAACTGAGGCTTATCATTGGGGGTTGTATGTACTTGGAGGGTGTGTGTAGCTCTGCATACTTTGACCTTGTTTTTGATGTGACAAACTGTGATACAAGCATGGGCTGTTCCGGGACAGAGAGAAAAGCAAGCTCTGCCAGACTCCATGCTGTGTCATGTCCAGCTGCACAAAACAAGCTTCTGACTTCAGATGGAAGCAAACCTATAAAAGCATGTCTGTTGGCCCAGCTGGTCCCATGGACACCAAGGATGAGCCAGCCACATGCCTGAGTCCAGTGTTGTCCAAGCGAGGGCAAGCCAGGCCGAGCCATCACAGAGAGCAGCACTGGCCAGGCTAGCTCAGCACCCTCACACCCACCAGCACTGGCCATGCACCATCCCCTCCTTCCTGGGAGGATCCCTCAGTGCCTGGAGAGCAGGCGGGAGCTTGTCTGATGTCCACACAGTTCCCATGACAGATCTCCTCCCCTGTCCCTCACATGATGGCAGCAACAGTCCCTGTTCAGGAGGGCACTCAGGGCTGTGTGCAGGGCCTTCCTTGGCAATGACCTGTCAGTGCCCTGCTCCCAGTGCCAGGCAGGTGCCTGGAGACAGCTGCTCTGAGCCTCAGCAGCGTCCTCTGAGAGAGTGACACAGGGAAGCACAGCAGGGATGGATGCAGGGACAGTGCCCCAAGCATCTGGCTGTCCCCAGGCCATCCTGCTGCCAGACTGTTCTTGGCCATGTCTTCATGACACCAGTCTGTGACTCCCCTTCAGACATTATGATTAGATCTAGTTCATTTTTATCACACACATTTTGCAAACAGACTGTGTTTTATATGTATTTGTATATAATATAATTTTTCTTCAATAAAACTGTCAGTTTAGCCCAATTACCGACATTGTGTGCATAAAAAAAATTGATTCAAAACCAAAAATAATGTTTTTATATGGTCTTTTATATCTTCCATGGAACACATGCACTGGAAATGGAATCAGGTACCAGGGCTTTGTGATGAGGGGCTGCATCGTGCCCAGAGACCACAGTGACACTGCAGGGCCCCGCTCTGGCTGTGGGAGATTGAAGGAGTGCAGAGCCCTGGGGTGCCCACTCTCGGGAAAGCCCTTCCCGCAGGAGGTGCATCTCCCCTGGAGCCCCAGCAGCAGAGAGTGTCAGACAGACATGGAGAGCCATGTGAAGAATGCCAAGTGCCAGATACAGAAGGGGCTGCTGGGCCTGGTCTGGATGTGCCAGGTGAGGGACAGGCCGGCTGTGGGATGGGGCTGCACAGAGCTGCCTGGGGGCTGGGCTTGCTTGGCACTGTGAGGGACACTGTGCCAAGGCAGCTGCCTCCATCCCACTCCTCTTCCCTCCTGCAGGGGGGACAAAGGCAGCCAGAGGCAGTGCCTCCGGACACCCAGCCCCAGGCCTCAGACCTCAATGGAGACAGGCTGCCACTGCTTCCACGGAGCTCTCGGGATGGCGGGAAGCACCCCAGCACCCTGCCAAGCAAGAAGAGCCTTCCTCAGCTGCTGCAGTGGAATGGCCGGGCCCGTCCCAAGCGCAGGGCTCCGAGGAGAAATGCCACCCTGCCATGGCAGCAGGAGACACTGAAAGGGAACTCCCACAGCAGGAGGAGCAGCTTCCAACCCTGACATGGATGCAGGTCTTGATGGATCGATGACAGCCTGGCCATCCTGTTGTCAGACTACTCTTGGCCGTGGCTTTGTGAGACCAGCCAATGATTCCCCTTCAGACTGACTATGATTAGATATGTTTCATATTTTTACTACAAATGCTTCACAAATAAAATTTATTGCACATATCTATATAGTAAGTGTTCAATTTTCTTACCTAAACTGTCAATTTACCCAATTTATTTGAGTTGTGTGCATAGAAAAAATTGGTTCAAGTCCAAAAAGCTGAAATAAAGTACAGTTTTAAATTTCACAGGGTATTCTTATTACCTCTAAGCAGGTGACAGCTCCTGCAGGCATCAGAACTATCTGTCTTATAGTTGTTGTATCTGCTTAAGGTATAAGAACCGAGGGATAAATTTTTTTGTATAATTTCTTCTGTCTGCCATAGAAGATGTGCACAGGCAGTGGAGCCCGGGTTCAGCTGCCAGGGCTTTGTGATGAGGGGCTGCATCGTGCCCAGAGACCACTGTGACACTGCGAGGCCTGGCCTTGGCCATGGGGGATTGAAGGAGTGCAGAGGCCTGGGGTGCCCACTCCCAGGAGAGCCCTTCCCGCAGGAGGTGCATCTCCCCTGGAGCCCCAGCAGCAGAGAGTGTCAGACAGACATAGAGAGCCATGTGAAGAATGCCAAGTCGCAGATGCACAGGAAGCCACTGAGCCTGGACGTGATGCATCACGTGAGGGACGGGGCAGCAGGGACAGGCCGGCTGTGGGCCAGGGCTGCACGGAGCTGCCTGGGGGCTGGGGCTGGGTTTGCTGGCACTGTGGAGGACGCTGTGCCAAGGCAGTGCCTCCATCCCACTCTTCCTCCTCCTGGTGTTGCTTCCCAAGGGTCTGTCACAGGCCGCCAGAGGCAGCGCCTCTGGAGAGCCAGGCCCAGGCCTTGTCCCTCCATGGGGGCAGGCTCAGACCGCTCCTCCACCCACAGAGCTCATGGGATGGAGGGCTCCCCAGCCATCATGTGAAGTAAGTGGAAGCCCTTGCAAGGGCTAAAGAAAGCTGGTCAGGCCCATCCCATGTGCAGGGCTCCACAGAGGAGTGCCAGGAGGGAAGGAGCACTTGCCTCCCTGACTTGGTCTTGGTGGCTCCATGGCGGAGCCAGGCAGGTGACAGCCATGGACAGGACAGGATGGGACAGGATGGGACAGGGGGATGAGCCTCTCTCTGACCAGGGCCGGCTGCTGCACTGCACCTCTGCAGCCCCATCCCCCTCCCACAGCACTGTTCCAGCAGCTGCTGCTGCTAGGTCTTCAGCAGGTATTTCCTGGAGGAAGACAGGTGACCTTTACAAATAACAGAATCACTGAATCACATAGAATCACAGATATTAGGATTAGAAGGGATCTCAGGAGATAGTCCAGTCCAACACCCTGCCAAAGCATGATCAACTTGAGCAGGTTACATGCAGAAAAGTTCAGGTGACTTTGGAATGTCTCCAGAGGGGGAGACTCCATAAACCTCCCTGGATAACCTATTCCAGGGCTCTGCCATCTCAATGTAAAGAAGTTCTTACTCAAGCTGGGGAAGAACTCCTCAAGAAATACCCCTCTCTCCTTTCTCATTTCCCAGGGGAGTGCATCTCTCAACCTTGGGCAGCCATTGCCAACAGGTCTGGAGAGGTTGGAGGCCATTTCGAGCAGGCAGAAGGTGCTGCAGTGGCTTGAATTCTATGTTCCCAATGATCCACAGACCTTGGCCAATGAGGAAGAGAACGGTGAAAACAAGCTTGACAAGAAGCAGTCACGTGAGACACTGGAAGAGGATGCCACATCTCCAGTGCCCTCAGACATGTGGGAAGAATGCAGCCGATGCCAGGAGTCCCAAGGCACATCAGAAGTGTACAGTGACCAAGGGCTGTTTCAAGGGGAAGAGGATAAGGGCACAGCAGGAACAGGAGAGGCTATCAGCAAACTGCAGAGCACATCTCCTGACCTGGCTGGTTCCATGGACACCGAGGATGAGCCAGCCATGTTCCCAACCCAAGCACCACAGCAGCGAGGGGGGGCCAGTGGCACCAGACCCACAAGAACTGGCTTTTCTTCCTGGAAAGTGCCCTTCCTGCCAGGAGGGCAGGCAGGAGCTTGCCTGTTGCCCTCACAGCCCCCTGGAGACAGTCATGCCGCAGTGCAGCAGCAGGGACAGTCCCTGTTCAGGAGGGCATTCAGGGCTGTGCGCAGGGCCTTCCATGGCACACACCACCCACGGGAGCAGGAGCAGCAGTGTCCTGCTCCCAGTGCCAGGCAGATGCTTGGAGACAGCTGCTCCGAGCCTCAGCAGCGTCCTCTGAGAGAGTGACACAGGGAAGCACAGCAGGGATGGATGCAGGGACAGTGCCCCAAGCATCTGGCTGTCCCCAGGCCATCCTGCTGCCAGACTGTTCTTGGCCATGTCTTCATGACACCAGTCTGTGACTCCCCTTCAGACATTATGATTAGATCTAGTTCATTTTTATCACACACATTTTGCAAACAGACTGTGTTTTATATGTATTTGTATATATGTTATAATTTTTCTTCAATAAAACTGTCAGTTTAGCCCAATTACCTGAGTTGTGTGTGTACAAAAAAATTGGTTCAACACAAAAAGCTGAGAAAAAGTACAGTTTTAAATTTTAAACTTTCATTATTTCTAAGCAGGCAATGGCTCCGGCAGGCATCAGAACTATCTGCTTGTAGTTCTTATATCTGCTTAAGAAACACCTCCTTCAGTAGGAGGTCAAGGAGCAGCTCTTGCCTCCCTGACATGGTCTTGGTGGCTCCATAGCAGACCCAGACTGGTGAGTGCCATGGACAGGATGGGATGGGATGGGATGGGATGGGATGGGATGGGATGGGATGGGATGGGATGGGATGGGATGGGATGGGATGGGATGGGATGGGATGGGATGGGCCTCCCTCTGCCCAGGGCCGGCCACTGTGCCGCAGCACTGCAGCCCCATGAGTATAAGGCATGTCTGTACTACACTGAGATATCCTAAATGGACAACAACAGTACATGGCCTAGCAGGAGCTGAAAATTATGAAGTCAAAAGAGTATTTGGAGTGTCCCTAAGGAAGACTCTGGCCTTATGCTTTTGGTGTCAACTGCTTAATGTCAGTGTTGGACACAGGACATTAAGGTGAGGCTTGATTGGATTGAGTACATCCTGGTTTTGAATGGACCCTCCTCCTCTCTAACAGTTCATCTCCCTTCTTAAGCTTGATTTGTAAGACTTAAAGAGTGTTAAATAATAAGTGTGCATCACTTGCAAACAGCCACGCTTTGTGGACCCGGTTTTGTGACAATTACTCACACTGAACTTGTTTTTTCCCTCTTTTGAACAGAGCGGTCCACAAATACTGATTTTACTTTTTCCACAAGCATTTCACCAGATACCTGCGTGGGGCAGTGTGGTAGTGTGTTGCTAAGTTTCTTGTGTTATTCCCCCAATTTATGTATTGTTCTCCCCTATTATGTGTAAAATGTTTTCGTTCCCCCAGTTTTTCCCGCCAGTGCTAGCCTGTCAGCTAAGTTGCTATAGCAGCTGCTATTCATAGTTGCCGATATGTAATTGCTTCTCCCCTTGGTTTCCCTTATAAGTGAAAGTTGTTTCCTCCCTGTCCAGTCAATCACTTCCTTCCTCCTCCCAGGTTTCGAGAACCTTCTCCTCTCTAGAGATGGTGGTTGGCTGGGGCCCCAGGACACCTCCTTTACCTTTTGATTATTGGTCTCCATGGAGTGTCAGTTCTGTGAAGTTCATCCCCTCACCTTTCCTGATTGGCTCTGTCTGTACCCACCCCCTTGCTTTATAATCCTGTTTTCACCCCCTATGAGGAAGAAACTTTTTCCCGGATGGTTTCCCGGTGTTTGGATGCGGCATCACCGTCAATAAACCGATGTTTAACCCCCGGGAAATGGTCAGTTCCGTTCCTCTCATATACCAGCGAGGTACGCCAGTCCGCAGCCAGCACAGCCCGAGGCCATCAGGCTCCGAAGGGTGCTGGCCAGGAATTGCAGAGGGGCGTCGGCCTTTCGCCCTCAGCTAGCTGGACTCTAAACTTCGGGCCACATACGCTCTCTTCTGCAGGGCAGCAGGACCCAAAACCTCGCCCCGCCAGGCCTCGGTGCCACTAGGGGTCCCCGCCGTCCGCGCATCCCGCCGCGCTCCTGCTCATCCCTCCTCGTCCCTCTCCGGGAGGCGGTGCGGGAGAACGTGCCTGGCGGCCGAGCTGCGCTATCGGGACACAAGGGACACCTTATCCTGAGAAAAGGGTGTAGTGAGGTGGGGGGAGTCTCTTCTCCCAAGTAGCAAGCAACAGGATGAGCTACACTAGGGGAGACACAGCTTGGGTATTAGGAAACTTTCTTCACCGAAAGAATAGCAAGGGACAGCCAGCCGTGGTAGAGGTCACAGGAATAAAGGACAGCTTCTACTGAGCAAAGCAGTCTGTCTCAGCAGACTTCCAGTGGTACCAGGGATACACCGTTCTGAGGCTAGAAATCTGGATGTCCTGATGTGTTTTGTCCTGGTGTGATTTCAGGATAATCTTGGTAACAGGCATTTTAAAAAATGTTGGTAAGAATTGGGTGTTTCAGAATGAGGAGTTGGCAGAGTCAGCTGCAGACAACTTCCTGTACATCCTAGACCCCTTAAATTTCTGGTCAGAATTCAGTGTCTTTTGGTACTGTGATTTATAGTGAGGTACCTCCTGCTGCTGAAGAGAGAGAGAACAAATTCTTCTCTCTTGAGAGCCAAGCAAGGACCATCATTCCCTCCACAACCAGCAGCAGGGCAGGAATGCAGCCATCACCCCTCCTTGTCTAGTCCAGTGTATAATAGTGGCCAGCTCAGGTTCCAGTCTCCTCCTTGTCTCTAGAGACCACTTCTGTACTATGTCAGGAATGAAATCCTGTCTCCCAGAGTGGCTGTTTGTAGCAGAATTATGTGATGTGGAGGTTGTCTGAGAAGGAAACTCAATGCTTAGTTATTCTAAAGGGCAAGGCATTTACCTCCAAAGCTGCAGGTCGCAATTCCCAGTGCTCTCGCTGTCTTGGGAAGCAATCATGTCTTTCTGGTCTCTTCTGGAAAAAGCTGTCATTGGCAGACACTGCATGCCAAGCACTTAGAGGGGAGGATGTGGCAAGCTGTGATCTGGGTTTGGTATGTTCAGGGTAAGCATGGATATGCAGGCTAATCCTCAGGCTGAAAGAGACATGTTTTGAGTAGTCTCAGAAGCAGAAGTTGGTGAACCTGGGGAGCTTTCATTTGAAAGCTTGTAGGCATTTGTGTTGTCAAAGAACTTCAGGATCAGTTAGCAGGAATCCTGCAGAACACATATCTGGATTTGGGTATTTAAATACCCCCTAACTTTTCTGTTTGTCTGAGCAAATGTGACTTCCAATGTATTTTGAGATTATGGCTTCCCAAATATGCAGCAAAGGTTAAATGAAACTCTAGATTTTGCATTAACTGGAACAGGCTTAATCGAAACATACTGTGTTGATCTGAAAGACTTTTTTTTTCATCTTGATGGATTTTCTTCTAGAGGCTTTTATACCCAGGCACTTAAGCAAAGTGGCCAAATTGCTCCTACCCCATGCAATCAGTACTACTTCAAGGTTAAGCATAGTTAGCAAATAGAAAGGAAAAACTTAGGTTTTCAACTTGGGCTCAAAGCTATCTGACACCTTGTTACTAAACAGTTTTTCCCACACTTGAATGGCCCTCCTCTCTTCAGCAAAAACGAATTTCCAAACCAGTCCCAAACTAGCTAATTTCAGCTTCAAACAAAAACTAGGGAGGCTACTTGGCAGAGTGAAGGGACGTGAGGGGAAGCTTTTTTCTTCAGCTTGCAGCGTCCTTGGCTCTTCTAATGCCAGATGTACTTTCAAACACAGCATGTAAATTTGACCTTAACCTGCTCTGCTGTAAACTGACAAATTATAGTTACTATGCAACTGAAGTAATTTCACATTGCAAATATACATGTTTACAAACACTTCTGATTCAAAGGGAAAAAGAAGGCTTAGCTAGAAAAGAAGTTGTTTAAAATCTTAGTAGGTGACATGGACATGGACTGGGGGATTGCATGCAGCCACAGCAAGTTTGCCAATGGCACCAAGCAGTGTGGTGTGGTGGACGTGCGGAAGGGATGGATGCCATCCAAAGGGACCTTGGAGAGTTGAGAGGTGGGTCCATGTGAACCTTATGAAGTTCAACAAGGTGCAAGATCCTGCACCTGGGTCAGGGCAATCCCAAGTACAAGTACAGGCTGAGCAGGGATTGAGAGCAGCCCAGAGGAGAACTGGGGATATTGATGAATGAGAAGCTTGACATGACCCAGCAATGTGCAGGTAAAAGGAGATGATTTTGTCCCTCTACTCTGTTCTCCTAAGACCCCCACTCTGAGTACTGTGTCTCCAACATGAGCAGGACATGGAACTGTTGGAGGGAGTCTAGAGGACATTACAAAGATCATCAGAGGGCTGGAACACCTCTCCTGTGAAAGCTGAGGCTGAGTTTGGGTTGTTCAGCCTGGAGAAGAGAAGGCCCTGAAGAGGCCTTCTAGCAGCCCTCTGGTATTGAAAAGGGCTACAAGAGAGATGAAGGGGGACTTCTTATAAGGGCATGTAGTGATAGAGAAGGGAAGAATGGCTTTGAACTTCCCATGCCTGGAAGCATTCAAGGCCAGGTTGGATGGGACTTTGAGCTCCCTGCTAGGGTGGCATTGAAAAGAGTGCTAGTCTGCAGGCATTGGTGTATTTGACCTAATTTTTAAACCAAGGACAAAGTCCTCTGAAGCTTTGGCTAGAAGACAACATAGTATTTGCCTTCTGCCTTCTCTTAAACAAGTTGTCAGCATTGAGGTTATCATGTTTATTCATCTGGTATGCAGCAAGTCTAACGCCACCCTTTTTGAACAGAGGCTGTAAGAAAAAACAGCTTGTAGATTTCTACTGTTTTTAAGCTTTTTTTTTTTTTCTGAGAAAACCCCTGTACAGCAGGAGAAAAAAATGGCCTGTCTTCTGCAGCTGGCATCATCCCTACCCATCAGATCACAAAGTGTAAGTCTCTAGGAGAAAGCCTTAAGTAATTTTTTATTTATTTACAGTGGAGAAATTCACCACAAAAGGTCAGAAGGAAGCATTTGCCAGAATCAGAAAAGGTCCCTTTGTGTACTTCATGGTTTTTAATTTGTGCAGATGTTCGGCATGTCTTCAGCACAAGAATTCTGATAACACTAACTACAAAAAAATTCTTCTGGTTCATTGTTGTTTGGTTTGATTCTAAGACCAGAGCATCTGTATACTCACAATATATGAAAAAGATCCCAATTTTCTGATAATTTGAGTGTTCCTTGGCTAAAAACTTTGAAAACTTGTAAAACAGATTCGAGGCAATTTCATCCAGTTTCTTTCATTCCTGTCCCTTGTCTGTTTGAAGGGCTCTTTTTAAAACAATCAAAAAGGGAATGCTGCCCAAGAAACATTGTTTTTTTCTCAACTGTCTCACCTGGAAGTTTTGTGTAATTAGCTGTGCTGTAAGACAGAAACTGCTTCCAATTTACACATTCCCATGCTTAAAAACTTCCACAGGGGAGCATTTATGCTCAGTGATTTTTGTTTCCCTGCCAGTGCCAGACAAAGATATTTGGAAGATAAGAATTTTGAAAACCTCCCTGGAAGAATCTTAAGAGGTAAGAAGCCAAGCAGTGTAACTGAGCAATGATTTCTACACGATGTAGCCCTTCAGTGTTAAAATTCAAGGCAGGCAAACCGCCACGAGGGTGCAGTGGTAAGGCAGCCTTTGCTGGCAGTGTAGAAAGCTTTAATTTGCTGCTCCTGTTCTGAGGGGTCAGACGATGATCTTTACATCAGCACACTAAAGGAAATAATTTAAACATAATTAACTTGAGCTAACACTGAAACTCTTGGGAACGTGATGGTGTTCAATGCAAGGGGAGGTTAAACTTGCTCTTTATCAGGGATGTGATATTACTGTTTGAATTAAGACAAGTCTTAATTAAACTTGACCTAAGTGAGAACACAGTTGGGTGAATAATATTACATTTGCTCAGACTGTAGTTTACTTCTAGAGTGGAGAAGGACTAAACTATTGTTTTACTGAGGATTAATATAGCAGCTTTTTTATTATTTTTAAATGATGGGCAATTTTTCCATTGCTTAAGCCTGGTTCTCATATTCTTCTTTCAGCAATTGTTTTTTGGGAAAATGCATTATAAATAAACCTTCTTACCATTCAGCTTTGTTCTCTATCTAGCCATCAGTAAACAGGTAATGTTTGCCTTTTTAGATGTAAAGATAGATGTTGGTTGGGGGGGTTAATTATTTTTATTTTAAAAAACACACACAAAACCCTAAAGCTGAAATCTCTAAAGCAAGACTTACGAGGGGAAACCTGGAAATCAATTGCATTCACATAGGAAGAGACTGGCAGCTGAATGCAGTATTTTGAAAAGCAGTACTTGTGTCCTGGACTAAAAAACTAGAATATATTTTGGTAGTTCAAATGAAACCTGTCTCCTTTGGACAAAAGGACCAAGGTAGCTGCTTTACCTGCTTCCAGTGTCTTTAGAGAACAGCCCTTGTTTCCACAAAACCAGACTGGTATATTTGAACACTGATTTGACAAATACAGTAAGAGAGAAGAGGAGGAAGTTTGCTTGTGAGCCTGTCCCTAGAATAAGCTGCTTGCAGCTTCAGAGGAGATCCTGATTCCCTCCCCCTTGCACTGTCTGCAACCCACAGCCCTCCTGCAGCATCCACCGAAACACAGATTGCACCAGGCATCTCCTCTGTAAGGTATTGTAAAAAACCCTTCAACACAGAGCCAGAAGCTTGAGAAAGGGCATTTTTTAGGTGCTGGTGGTGACATTCTCATGTTCCAGCCACCTTGAATGCAAGCCTGCAATCCTTGGCACTGGGGATGGTCTTGCAGAGTGTACCTACCTGGTGGTCCCACAGACCCACAAACACCTGATCCAACACCCACCCAGCCAAGAGAATGCAGTATAATGCCTAAATTAGCTGTATTCACAGACCAAACTCCCCAAACCTGAGGGAAAGGTGACACTTTGCCAGAACTAGCTATTTAAAACACCAAGTGAGTTTCTACCTTATGACTTCGTCTAGGTGTAACAACTTGAAAATCAAGTAACAACTAAGGTGCCACATCTTTTTCACAAGAGCATGCAAATGCTTCCTGCAATTTTGGGACCGGCAATCTTTCTGAATTGGCCACTTATGCTTCTCACCTGCTCATTGAGCAAAAAAACTCCAAAAACAAACCAAAATCTAAAAGAAGGCTTTTCTGTATTTTGGAAAGAGAATGATAGAGGAAGAAGATGAAGGTTTTTCTGAATGGACTGAAACTACCCAAAATGAAAGCAGTTGTGCAAAACAGCCAACTCTGAGATCAGTGTCCATGATCAGGAAGGAGCACACCACATTTCCTAACTGAAGGTGGCCATACTGGTTGGACGTGCTCAAGCACACAAATTATTTTCTTCAGGCCATCTTCATTAGAAAACACTCCCATCCTCCAAAAGCTCTGTCCCCTTCCTGGCACCTGTCTCTTGCAAGCAGCTCTCACCGTCTGCAATCCACCTTCAAAAATCCTCTCTGCAGCCTGCTGGACACAATTCCTCTTGCTCTGAATCACCTTGTGCAATTAAGACAAGGTCTGGCCTGAGTTTAGCCTTCTGGCTGGTGGTGGGATGCTGTGTAGGCTGGAGATGGTGTTTTGGTGAGCTTTGGCTACATGTGTGGCCATGCTGCATTGCCCTGGAAACGGTGAGAAAGCCCTGCTCTGGAGGCTGCCTCACAAACGGCTGCTGGTGGCAATAGGACATCTGGAAACCACGTGGAAGCTGCAGATGGTGGAAATGTGGTACGTGGGAAGCACGTGAATTGCTCAGTAAGCCTCTAGGAACAGTGATGGAAACTCCCACATGGTAGAGATCTTCCCTGGGTGTCTCAGGAAGGATTTTATCATCACACTGCAAGCTGGAGCTTATACCCCTGCAAAAAATATCAATGTTATTTCTGGATAGGGAGATTGAGTCACCTTTCAATTTTAGGAATTCTGCTGGGCAGTTTGTGCAACAGAGAAATAGGAATAGAATGGTAATCATAGGTCATGTAATACAATCCCCTGTGCCAGGTACAACTACACCATCAAGTCCTGATGACTAAGCAATCTCACCTTTAATTTAGAAGCTTTTTTACTGCTGGAAAATTGTCACAGAAATGTGAGTATTAGGAGTCAGTCATGTGAGCCAACATAATTTGAGTTTTTTGTTTTTTCTTGCCTTCATATAGTCTTTAGACAGTCATGAAGGAAAAGACAAATTGTCTAACTTAACATAACATTGATTCTTTTCCCCAATTAATATTTCTCGTTTAATATTGCATACAAAGGTTTAAATCTCTTAAATTAATCCAATACTGCGAGTCTATATCACAAATTCTGATCTTACGATGAACTCTGCGGTGAACACAGGATGTTGTTCTCCACTTTAGTCCTAGTATTTGTTTAAATTTTCTTCATTTCTCCCTTTCAGTCACTGTGCTAGTAGAATCTGAACTGAAGACCACTTCCATAGGAGTCTTATCCTATTGCAACTGGCAATAGATGGGTTTATGAACCAGCTGTGATTCCCAGGTGAGGAGAATGAGAAGGCTCTGTATCTGAGGGTGATTCCCCAGTGAGGGGAAATGAGAGGAATCTGGTGAGTCTATATCACAGAAATTGAAGGGCAGCAGCTTTTCTCTTACAGTCCTTATCTCTGACCAAATGTGAATAATTTTCATAATAATTCAACATTGTGTCACAAATCACAGAATAAACTAGATCAACTATTTTCTTATGAGAGATAACTGAGGTTTTGGTGGCCAAAAGATTGGCACCTCTCGAAGATGCTGGAGAATGGAATTACTGCAAAAATTGTTTCAGCAAACTTTACCTTCTACCTCTTTGGCCTTAGTAAGAGCAGATAAGCAGAGCAGTCCTCCGAAAAATGTGGTTTGTGGTTTTCCTTCAAAATGGAAAGAAAAATCTCCTTGCATGATTTCTTATTAGGTGATAGGGAGAAGGAACAGCTGAAGTATTTTCTGCACAGGTCCATCTCTGTAATAACTGGAATCAATTGAGTAGACATTCATTATTTTCCTCATAAATATCACTCCTTTACCTTGGTTTCCCTCCTGTAGCCTCTGCTGGAAAATGTAATGTTTCAGATGTACTAATGGATATCCAAGGTATTTCCTTTTAGGTGTATGTTTTGTTTGGTTTTGTTTTTGTTGTGCTGTTGGTTTTTTGTTTTGTTTTGTTTTGTTTTTCTCAATGAGCAGGTGAGAGGTTATTCAAGTTCTGTTGGCCACTTTCCAGAGTACAGATTTTGCATGAACTGCCATTTCTTTGCTCAGCTGTGATAGTCAGCATTTTATGCTGATTACTCGACAAGAGAATATCCCCATGCCTTTCTGGTCAGTGCCTGAATGAGGAAATAAAAGCCAGTTGCAGGGTTTGCAGTTTATCTCTTCAGAGGGCATAGCAGGAAATTATGAGGAGAGTGAGCAAATTTGTTGACAGGAAAGATTTGTGCTACAAATGAAGGAATACTCTCAGGAAGAATTTATGGGAAGGGACTATTTTCTAAGATTCTTCATTAGACATTTTGAGAAAGCAGGGTGCCTCATCCAGAGACAACAAGTGTGCAATAACACTCAGGACTGCCTTCTGTCAAAGGCCCATGACATTCTGGAGGTTCCTGTACTTGGTTTCTTACTGCTGACAATGTACAAAGCTGTCGGGCATTTTGAGGAAGAAAGGATCACATGGTGGAGGAGAATAGATGAGAAGATTAGAATGAACATGCAAGCTAGTTTGTGTACTTTTTGATCAGCTGATTTAATGGGGAGGGGGAAAAAAACCAAGATTAAAATCATGCAGGAAATTGATGCCTTTCAGACCCAAGTCTTATTTTCAGGCATGTTATCCATCTGCAATAAAATAAGTGCACATGCTAGCCACAAACATTATTAGGATGAATGTGCATCTGGCAAAGCAGAGCTCATACCCCATCCTGTGTGATGGGCTATGTGGCTGACTTGAACTTCAGAAGCAGATTACATCAAGCTGCAACCACTTCTGCTTCAGGGGATAGCTGAGGGGTCTGCTTCATTTTCAGAAGCCAACATTCTACATCTGACAGTGGCAATTGGGTGTTGAAAGAAGAAGCCATTCTTTAAGGTAGCATTTATGCATAAAAAATTCTTTAAAAAGCATAAGGAAGCTGATGCCCATGTACTGAGCTGGTGGCAGTTTTACTATGGAATATTTGCACATTACTTTCTTCCAGAACTGGTTAAGCATCCATTTTGTGTATCAAAAAAACTTCTTTGCAAAAGCTGGTTGGCTAAAGTGATGACATAAAAAAGCCAGGAGTCACTGCTTTCCTCTTGTGACTGAAGGCAAAGTGCCATTTTTACATGTTTAAAGTAGCGTATGCTAGTGCACAGATGGACAATGGTGCTGACAGATAATTATCTGCACCCATCTGCATAAACCAAGGAAAAGCTAAGACATGCTATATCTTTCTCTCATCCCTGCAACAAAGGTTTTGAAATGCATGAGTGCACTGAGCAATGATTGTAGGCCGATGGCTAAAGCATTCTGAGAAACTAATCAGGTTTGTAAGGACATCTCACGGTATGGTGGCCACCTGGGCCCAGAGGTTAACACATCTAGTCATTTGGAAGGCTTTGGGCAAGTCATTTTAGAGGCCATGAGGTGTGTTTTGTTATCCTCAAGACCCCACATATACACCAGGGCTGTAACTTATCTCTACTATAATTCCACTTCTCTGGGCCATGGATATCTGGACCCCTGGTTATTTTAGCCTGGTGTTTTCCCACTCCTTTAAAAAGGCAGGAACCTAAAGTGTGATCCAGTGGAGAGGTGGAGCCTGTAGACCAGGTTAATACAAGCCTACTGACAAGGCACAGGCTCTTTCCAGCCATGTTTCCCACAGCTTGCTCAGAAGATTGTTTAGCCATTTATCAATCTACTACAGAAAACTCCCATCAAATCCCTTGGGAGTAGACAAAAGTTTGGCTACTAAGAAATCTCTTTGGATCACCTTGCTGGCATGATTTGGTTACTCTGCTTGGAGGTGGAAGTTGTGCAAAATCACTTTTATGTGCGAAATGAAATGCTCTTCCCAGACTGTAATGTGAATGGAGACCGATGATTGAAGTGGCTGTTAATAAGGCTGCCACAGACACTGACAAAGCTTTTTTGTTGTTTCCTAAACCTAGTTTTATATTATATGGCTAAGAATATTAGAAGGGCTTCAAGTTGCCTGATTTGTTCATCGTCAAGGGAGGGTCAAAGAAATTACTCCTCTATCCTAAGTTATGAACACATCTAAAAAATTCCGACTCCCTCCATGTAGCCACACGCAATTCCAATGCCATTGGAGAGGAAGAAACTCCAAGTTCTTTCAATGTAATGTTGATGATATAAGGATCCAGCTCTGTTTTGAATGAAAATGTAGGGATTTTTTAGGAAAAACATGTATAAGGTGGCTGCAGATACATTAGGGCTGGGAACTAAACGGGATGTGTTCCTTTTCTTTGCTCAGCTGAATTGTACAATAAATCCTTTTCAAGACTTTCTGGTCCTCGGGTTACCTCATGAGTTTGAAGCTGTTCTTAGACTAGAATATCTTCCTAGGAAATGTATGGTGTTGCAGGAGTTAGTTTATCTGCAAGAGTGAATTTCATTCCTCAGGTTTTGTGACTACTTTGTTACAAAAATGCTGTGTCTAAAAATGAATATGGTATATGAACCACTTTACTCAGTTTACTTCCATTCGGAAGCTGACCTGTGGCCCTCAGATTTTCCCTTAGTCAAGGGATAAACAAATTTAAGTTCCCAGAAAGAGCTATCTTTATTACATCTAAAATAGAGCAATGTATGGGGTTTCATTTAATCAGTAATTTCAACCTCTCCAAGCTACCATTATGGCTTTCTGTGAAAGCTTGTAAAAATAAAAATATCTCAGACAAAAATAACACTGCCTCAGTCTAAGACCGTGTAGTGTCTCAGTACATATTTGGCACATCCTCTGAGGTTCTATCAACAACAATCCAAAATAGGCTGATGTAAAAGGCAAATTATAAAAGTAAGTGGTGTTTAGTGTCTGGTCCTGTATCCTCTGAGGCTTCTGACATGCAGTCAGTATAATCTACAATGCTCATAAGATAAAATAGTGGGCATTAGAGGCTGGGCAGTGATGCTCAAGGTCAAAGTCAGTTCTGCAATAGAAATGCATTGAATTCCTGTTCTGTCAAACTTTTTCACTCAACTTGATAGCAAAATCCAGCATCTCCATTCTCTCTCAGATGTACTTTACAGACTACAATTTTCTTCTGCTACATAACAGTAAAATAAATAAATAAATATTATTTGTGATAGGAGAGCATTTTGCAATCTCTTGGTGTGAATATGCATAACTTCATCATAATAAATAAGGTCTATGTTATTCTCAGATATGACTTTGTTTGAAACCATCTTTCTTAAAATTGCCTTAAAGACTACATTAATACTTAACAATATTCCTCTTGTGGGCAAACCACTGTAAAATGCACTTTTTCAGCGTGTTTGTTTAAAGCAAGATTTGAAGAATGGTAACACCTCCTAACAACAAAAAGACAGCTGGAGGTCTGCTAGACTGAACCAGAAGCACTGATACCACTGCAGATGAAGCACACCATCAATATAATCCCTTTTTTTTTCTTTTTTTTTTTTTCTTTTTCTCCAGAGGCACCAGATGGCAGCATTTTTCCCTCACTGAGTGTGATCTCATCCTCTCAGATTCACTCCTGGGATCATGAGGCTTTGAGGCTTCGTAAGCCACAATGACCTCAGCTGAACTGTACCTTCTCTGTTGCCACCTGCTCCTTTTTCCTACTTGTATTGGACATGCAGAGTCACATTCAAGTGGCCTGAACACAATCCAGGCCCTTGAACTTGTGGCTGCCTTTTGTTTGTGCAGGTCTGAGAGTCTAAAAAGAATCATTAGCAAACAGATATGCAAAAATTTAGATCCACAGAATACAGCTCTGACCTCCAAATTTTCCACATCCTCTAAATATTAAGTATCATGAAGTTTATTTGATGTTCTTGTTAACTACATGCTCTTTTCCATATACACTCGTGTCCAATGTAATACTTGTCACCAGGCAAGTTTGGCATGTGTCCTTTTCTATTGATGCTTTATTCCTTGAATAATATTTCATTATACACAACTTACATATGACAAGTTATGTGCTACTAGACTTGTAACCTCCATCGCAAGAACGCAGTTCTGGACAAATAATCTGAAGCAGAGCAGGGATTTTGAGAACTAAACTGCAAGCTCTGGGTTTTTTTACAGTTACAGACATGGCCTAAAGATTTGCAAGCTGGGAATTCTGTTATCTCACCATCCTCTGTTCTGCTTCTTCCCTTCATCCTGACGTTCTTGCTTACAATGCCGTTATGTTGGTGGTTTTGTCTCAGAAGAAAAACACCTACACATTATGTCCAGCTGTAACAAACTATTCTTAAATTATCTACCTTTAAACTTGGATCCTGCAGCACTGGGATGCAAATGTGTTTTTATTTGAACTATGTGACTAACACTTGAGAGCATAAGAAGAGCTGTTTATCCAAAGTGGAGCTGGATTGCTGGGCCCTAGAGGGTGAAGGGGTAGCAGCCCTGGCTGCTGCTTTCTTTGTTACTCCATCAGGTTGCTGGTGTTTCTGCTGTGGTGACTGTGTTAATGTTTTACAAATGCTATGAGCTCAGTAGTAGACTATTTGGGGATTGTATAATTTATTAACTTATGACAAGCAGGCCATTATTTTTCTGAAGAACATGTGTGACAAGGGACTTATTTTATTTTTCAAATTTCAGCCAAGTTCAACGTGAGTGTCACAGGACAGAGGCACTAGATCCTCGACAGCCCCACCCTTCCTCTTATTTAATACTGAAAACTATCTGTAAACAAGCAAGACAGAGGGAGGGAAGAGTAATTCTCAGAGGAAATATTAAGAATCCTGTATGATTAAAATATTAGGCTGTGTAAATTTGGGAAACAGTGCCATTTTTTTCTGTTAAAAAAATTCTAATTAAAAAAAAAACAAACCAAAATTCCTCCTACTTTATCTCACTTTCTCGTAGTAATTTCTTTCCAGTTCTGGATTTGCCTGTACTTTGCCTTAAGCTAGTATATGCAAAGAGGACAGATGTAGCTTTATGCCCAAGATGTGTGAAATAAATGCAATGGAAGTATATGAGCATCTCACCTGAACGTGGAGTGGCATTGCACCGCTGGAAGTCAATTGTGTTAGTTTCACCTTACCCTCTAAAAAAGAAGGCAAAGACATTTTTAAATATATCTCCACTTTTTTAATGATTGATGCAATCCCTTGTGCACAGTTGCTTTGCAAAGTGGAAGAAAGATGAACTGTAAATACTTTCTTTTGTCTAACTATAGCACTGTAATTACTATTTCACACCTTCTCTGAGAAAGACAAGCAGGTACCCGTGATGAGCTTTGTGAGAGGAGAGATGCTGAGAAGGTAAAAAGAGTGTCTGGTGTCACTCAGTATGGAACATTACAGCTTGCCATTATTTATTTTGGAACTGTGACAACTGACCAAAAGATGGGAACTATAAATAGGAATGCAATGAACATTAGCTGCGCAAGAAGAAAAAAACAGTGTAACTTGGCATGCAGCAAAAAGTGTATCTGGCATAGCATACAGCTGTCCCTGCAACTCCCACTGCCATCCTGGGGGATTTTGCTGATTTCCCACTACTTACAATGAATTAGGAATAGCACCATCTCTGTTAGCTTTGATTCTTACTCAGTAGAGCTCACTCAGATAGGTCCTGATAAAACTTTACCTAAGAAAGATACAAGTCTCCTCCTACGCGTAAATTACAGGGAGAAGATTGTTTGTTTTGTAAAGTGTAACTGCTATGTACCATTCACAGGCTGCACCTTGCACAGTAAGTGAAATAATTGTTGGAACAAGCTGATGGAATCAGTGCTTCCCTTTGCTGCCATTCAGAATGGAAACACCAAATGGGGCCAAATTCTGCCTAGCAGAGTTCATTGAGTTTTTGCTTCTAGACTGGCATGGCTGGAGGATGCATCCATAAAAATTCAGTGCATGTTAGCTTTGAATAGACTGAGAGATCCTGGCAGTTTTGTAGCAGAAACATATTTTCCACTGACTCCTGAGCTTAGCCTTCATTCAAAGGGTAGGTAAATCATGTTAGTCTGGTATGTGATAGCAAGCAACCCAACACACATACTTTCCTTTCTGTGTATACATTGCTATGTGACGCCTACAAAACATGGTGAGTGCCCTCAGAAAGGCATCCCTGTAGGGGGATACAGTGTGGGTAAATGAAGGTGGCATAGAATGTAATCTCATCCCCCAATGAGTTGCAGCTGAACCAATTACTAAAGATCAGGAGCAGGCCTGATGTTAACAGGCCACACCTGTAGCCAATAAGAACAGTGTTATAAAAGAGTGGATTGGTGGGATCTGGAGTTAGATGGCTGCTGCAAGGACCAGGGACAGTCAGTGCTCAGAGGAGCTGCCTGTGAGAAACATTGAGGAGGTACCAAACTCTGGAGATATGGAATCCTTGCACTATAATGATAATACCACTATTTATCCTTGTAACATTTCCTATATGGCCTTAGCCATAGACAAATGTATTTTTTTTCTGTAGCAGACAGTGACAATTTCAGGTGACGTGGGAATGGGAGGCTACAAAGAGTGGTTGGGAAGAAGTTGTTATAATGCTTTATGTTTAAAAAGTAGGCAAAAGTAAGCATTTTATTAGGAGGGGCAAAACAAGATATACATGGAATAAAATTTAAGTTTTTCTTGGGAGACACAAGAATACCAACTGCCTTAAGGTCTTCTGCCACTGATCATATTACAGTTGTTGTGACAGGACTATGGCTGATATACTGTGCATGATTTCATTCTTGGTTCTCCACTGACTCTCCTGCACAGAGAAGAAATACAGGTATTGCAAAGGGAGAGTTAGCTCTATTTCAAGCCAAACTATAGCCTGGAGTGTTCCCCTGAGCTGGGCTAAATGTTGCTTCTGGCCACAAAGTGAATTTTGAGCGCATGAAGGTGTCTTTAAAAAGTAAAGATGGCACTGTATTGTGTAGGCAAGGATGTTACACACTTTTCCTTGTTTATTTTATTTTTCAGTTGGGAGAAGTAGGCTTTTTTTGTCTGGAGTTATATTTTTGTCTTCAGTGAGTGCTTCTTGGGAGCTGAAGTAGAGCTAGCCTCAGTCAAGACATCTGTAAGTTTTAAGCAGTTTTCCCCATTCGAATGGGACTGGATAATTTCCACTGCTAGCTGAACAGCAGAACATTAGCCAGAAAAAACATTAAGTGCATTTACATTTTTGATGCTAACGGCCAGAGAAAGAAGAACAGATAAATGGTGTTTACTCCATTTATCCTCAAGCTTAACAGAGTACATAACTTCCCTTAATAAACCCCTGTAGCACAGGCAAGAGGCAATGGTCCTGGTTCCTGGTGCTTGTGATAATTTGCCAATGAAACATAAAAGTCTTGGATGGTTTGTGTGTTTTTTATTGCAGCTTTTACCCCTGCAGCCAAATTCTCCAAACTGCTATTTTGTTTTTTCAATGAAGGCTTCAGAAGGGATTTTGTAAACAAAAAAAAAAACCAAACAAAACTGCTAGAGAATGAATGGCTGCTAGCAGCTGATTTCTTAGAGGAGGTAAGTTTATAAGTGATTGGAAAAAGGCAGAAGGATATCTGGTCACACACGTGTGGACACACCTTTGCACTGCTCCTCAGGAGTGTCCAAGTGAAGTTCGCCTCCGGGGTGCAGTTACACCCTGCACTCTGTGCCCAGCGCAAGGCTAAAACGAAGTTTTGTCCTGCGGACAAAAGGAGTCCTTCGGCTTTGGGAATTTAACAGGAGTTTTGGATTAGTAGGAAAAGGGTAACTAATTCCGTTTGAACATCTGGATCATACAGATGAGTGGTTGGTCAGCACAGGCATACAATCCTCTCTGTGCTTGGCACTGGGGATATCCAGAGGACTTTCCCTAGATGTATACTTGACAAAGAGCAAAAGGGAAAGCACCTCAAGCCCAGCTCAAGGGTGGGTTATTTGCTCCGGCATTGACCTGCACTCCCCTTCTCATGACACATCCAGGTCCCTGCTCGGGACGGCTTCTCCTCGCGCGTCAGCTGCTCGGGCCCGTGGCGGCGGGGCAGAGGGAGAGGACACGGGCGGGCAGCGCTAGAGGAGTGGGAATTCTATCACAGAACGGGGAGAAGCCAAACCCACCGCTCCAAAAGGTAAGATAATTGCAATAAACCCCAGAATTAAGAAGCGGGCCCACGGCCTGCCAGCACCAAGCGGCTCTCCTCGGGCGGCCTCGCCGGGCCGCGGGAGCGACCGCAGCCAGCCGGGAGCAGTGGGAGGAGGAGGAGCGGAGGGAGGAGGCAGCGCTGGCAGCCGGGCGGGGAGGGGGCACGCGGCGCCGAGGAGGAGGAGGACTAAGATGGCCACCAGCCGCCGCGGGGAGCGGCCCCGCTCCCTCCGCGGCCCCCTCGGCGCGGCCCGGCCTTGATGGGGCCGGGACGACCCCGGCGCCCGGACGGTGCAGCAGCAGCGGCGGCGGCGCCTCGCGCCGGAGCCCGCCCGGGAGGAGCCGTCCTCCCGGCCCGGCCCGCACCGCCCGGCCGCCGCGCCGCGTAACCCCCCGAGCCGAGCCCTGCTCGCGGAGAGAGAGCGCAGAGAGGAGAGCGAGGAGGGACGAACCGCCCGCCGCCCCCTCCCCGGGCCGGCACAGCCGCACCGCCGGGACCTCGCTGCCCCCCGGTGAGTGCCCGCTGGCGCTGCCCGCCACCTCCCGGGCCCCGCCGCTTTGTTGCGCCGTCGGCGGGCCCGGGGAGACCCGGCGCCCCCTCGGCCCGGCCGCAGGCCCCGCTCCCCGGGGATGCCGAGCGGCCGGGCCAGGCTGGAGGAGGGGGCGGCGGCGCAGGTGCCGGGGGCGGCCGATCATTGTCACTGCGCGGGCACCCCCCCCCCCCCTCCGGCTCCAATGCAGGGGCCGCGGCCGGGGGGGGGGCCCGGGGGAAGCCCGGGGGTCGCGAAGGAGCCCCGCGAGCGCTGGGCCGCTCTGACCGCCTTTGTTGTGGCTGGGGCGGGCGGGTTTCCCGCGGGAGCCCCGGCGGGGTGCGGGAGGGGCTCGGCGACCCCGGCCCAGGGGAGGCCTGCAGGGAATGTGGGGAGGCCGCCACGGGCCCTGGGCGGCTCACAGACGATGGGTCGGGTCGGCTTCCCCTCCCCTACCGCGTTTTATTTTGATTTTTCATGCGGGTACTGATTTTGGCGGCAGCCTGGAGCTGTCGACCCCGCTGTGCGGCAGGGACATTGAAGTTACAGAACCCGACAGGTTTGTTCCCGGTGCGTCCCTGGGGACAGGGGAGTCGTGGCCCCTGGAGGATTCGGAACGTGTTATTGAGGGGATTTGCGGGGCTGCTGAAGTACCTGCTCCTTGTCTTGAGCGTGGTTTTCGCCCTGCAGTTTTGAGAGGTGGTCCACGCAGTGGAGAGGTTTGCATAGAGACTAGTCAGTTTCAGCTGGGTGCTGAAACCCTGTGTGATGTTCACCTTGAAATGTTAAGACTATAATTTCTAGCTGTGCCTGCATAGCAAAACACTTAAGGAAGAAGTGCAAAGGACTAGATGTATTTATTTTGACCTAGAGTTTCATGAATTATTTAACTGAAATTCTTTTTGCTAACTAGAGTAATTTGCAGGATTTCAGTGTAGACCTGTGAGTCCTGGCCTTATTTTAACGACTGAATTTTGGTTTCTTGGTAATGTTGGTTTGTGATGAGGTCCATTCGTGTCCGTGTATTGGACCATGAAATTTTACTACGAAAAACAAGTGGTGGGTTAAGAGAAGTAGTTTTTGCATGTTGTAGCTAACAGAAGTTATTTTTCTTCACCAAAGCTGGGTTGCTCCCTGATGCCTGTGCATGCTTCTGTGCCCAGTTAAGGCTGTACAGCTGTAGGATATTCCTGAGCTCACAGAATCCTGTGAGCCTCTGCAGAGAGCCAGCTTGATTGCATCCTTGGCACAATTTGGTGACAAGCTAGCAGTATGTTGAAGTAGGCTATGTGAACAAATTGTACAGTCTGTGAACTGACATTTCTGCAATGTCTCATTCATCCTGCACCATCTTGGTAGACATACAGCATTTGAAGATATGAACTTACCTGCTGTGGGAGCTGGTCAGTGGCAGTAAGCCAGCTAAGTGTCTTTCTTTGCTTTTAGGTTGTAGGCAGGCAGGCATCGTCTCCTGGAAGTGTGTCCATGTTCATGTGGCATTGTGCCTTTGTTCTGTGGCCCTGGTCAAGATGTGCTGGCAGTCCAAATTCACGTTGCATGTTTGGACTGTGAGTGGGGGTCTCCTCACTGTGTGGTGTGAGTCTGTTGAGCTCATTTGGAGCCAGCTCTGGAATACTCAACACTGTTGATAACAAGGTGTTTTGGGTAGAAGAATCCCTCCAATATCAGATTGGAGGATTGTATTCTCTTTGGTATGTGTTTGCTATGAACTGGGCACATTTGCTTTTCTAGTTGGGCAATTTTAGGCTTCTAGACTTGGAATAAAAATGTAGTATGTTTTGATTCTTATGGTCATATTGCATCTCTTAGCCAGCTGATTATCTAGTTAATCATGATGCTGCTGTGACTTAGTATCTTCAGCACCCATTTGAAGATGTAATACAACATTTCTGTATCAAGGTTTAAGTAAGGGTTGGTGTGTCCAGTCAGTTGTTTGTTTCCAGTTCAGTACATTGAGATCAGCTACTTGGTAGTTCTGCTACCACACAGTACTAGGGAAAGAGAACGGGACTGTGGGAAAAGAACGCTTGTCTTTTTGTTCAAAGTGGTAGCAGAAAGATGCTAAATAAAAAAATAATTATAGTAATTGATAATTTCAACCTTGATATAACAAGGCTACATTATCTCGGTATAGGAGTGGTCTGAGAAGGTGATGTGACAGCTGCCTGTGTGGCTATTCAAACCTTGGTACTTAATTCTGGCTTAGTGGAGCTAAACTGGCACGAGTGTGCAAGGTAAGCAGGTCTTCAGGATGTATTGATGTGTGTTGCTGTTAGAGGAATTCAGCAGTGTGTTTCAGATCCAGCAGCCTTGCATTAACTAATTCACAGTTTTCCACAAGTGTTCTGTGGGGTTTCTAGCGTTCAGGAAACTTTCAGTGGTGCTTTATGTGCAGGGAATGGGGGTGAGTGTGGACAGAAGTTCTGCTTACCCTTTGAAATGCTCAGGACTGTCATGAGATTATTTGGAAACTTTGGTGTTGTAACATGGTGTTTCACTTCCCAAATATTGATATGAGTTGTTCTGTGGCTGGATTTTGGGCTGTTACTTTGGGTTCTGAAGATATGCTAAGCTGAAAAATGTAAAGAGAAAAAAGTGATTCCCCCTTGGGTGGTTAAATTGTCAGACGACAAATCTGTTCATGTTAATTAGCATGTTCATGTCTGTAAGTGATTTTTCAGTCCCTATTACAAAATAGTGGAAATACTGTTTCAGCAATGGCCTTTGACTTGCAGGACTTCCTGCCATGAGGAAGTCTTGTGTCATTTGTCCAAAATAAACAGATTTTGAAGAGTTCAGATAAAGTATGCTGTGAGAAACCATACATCTAAGTCACAATTTACCCCCTATTGCTTGCTTACTTCTCTGATAATTATTACCATGGAAGTCTGTTCTTATGGTATGTTACTAGAATGTAACTTGCATTTTGTAATGGGATAGAATGTAACTTGAATTTTGTAATGGGAAGTAGAATTTTCTGTTGGTCCACATACAATTTCTGGCTATGTGTGTAGGTGGAAAACAAATTATTTCCTCATTGCTTTAATATAGAAGCTTTTGACTTCACTGGTTTCCTTCTTGATTCTTTTTTTTTCATGCTGCTGGTGTTGCTGATTGCAATAGTACACTATTGGAAGTGTCCAAGTTATGACAAATACATACAAATGTCAGTTTCTTTGTGTTTGGAATGCTGGTTTAAGAAGTATTTTTTTGTTACTTATCTGTCCTGAGTGACCAACAGCTTGAGTCTATAAGCCTTCATGTGTTGAAGGACTGAGGTGCATTGATGTAAGATTGTCATATCTCCTGGAACAGCTCTCTTTAACTTTGTCATTTCATTTACAGTATCATAATGCAAGAGTGAAACTGTTTATCTTCTGCTGGAGACTTTCATCCTGCTGCTGGGCTGTTCATACCTTGTCCAGGCTGGGGAGGACATGATAAGGTTCCTGTGTGCATTTGTTTTAAGCTGCTGTCCCACAGACAGCACAAAGTGTTGCCATGTCCTTTTTTTGGTACAAAATCCTGCTGGCAGGATGTAACATTTTAACTGAAGTCGCTGCTGGGGAGGTGAGAGCAGCTTCTTGGCTCAGGTGAGAGCCCTGCAAGCTTTGCAGGCCTGAGTGTGCGTTAGTGGTGATCCAGCCTTGAGAGCATCTGTTTGGCAAGTGACCCATGTTTGATGGGGCAGTAGTGCAGGCTTTGGCTTTTTAGTCGTGTTCCCTGTTCTTCTGGGTATTGCAGGTAAATGTGTACAGCAGCTCCCTGGTACAAACAGGGCCTTGGTGACTGCTCTGAGGACTGAATGGCAGCATCTTGCTGGGGAGGGCAGGGTGTAGTCTCAGGTGCTGGTGTCACTGTTGGGGGAACTTTGTTATTCCAAGAGCTAGGAGCTCTTGGCTGGTATCAAGGCTTTCAGAACAAGTGAGAAGGGCTGCTTTGTCCAGTCCAAAGAAGGAAGAATAGGTCTTGTTCCTTTTCTATTTGCTTTGCTCTAAGTATGCAGGAGATTTTTTTTTCTTTCCTTCAAGTCTTTTGTGAGTGAAGATGACCTACATCTTTAGTTTTTTCCCATGAAAGCTCTGGGACAAAATTTTCTGATGTTGTTCTGTGTGCAAATGTGCAGTTGACATGATTTTTGACCATTGTGCTGATGTTTTTGAAGTTTTGAATGACAGCAGGGAATATTTTTGGCTTTTTCTTATGGTGTATTTTTTCTTTTTTTCTCTCCCTACCTGTTGAGCAAAGCTGTGATAGTGGAAGTAAAACTGTATTGAGATTTGGGCGGGGGAAAAGTTTGATGTTTTGGAATTACTTTATTCCAGTGAGAGCTACATGCTATCTTTTGGGATCTTTCTCATATGAGGGAAGAGGGGTTTGACTGCTTTGCTGGTTTTGGTGTTTCATCACTACCCTGTGATGGATTTCTGCCTGTCTTAAGCATGTGACTTGTAATGCTTCTCACATATCGCAGAATAGAAACAGATTTGCAGAACTTGCACATGTAAAAAATACCTTCTGAAATTTCAAATGCACTAGAACAGTATTGTGCTAGGAAAGAGGGAATTGTGTGGAAGCCATAAACAATAAGGGATGTTGAGTGGTAGGAAGACAAGTGTCTTCTCATTTCTGGGCAAATTTTAAGAAATGTCAGTGAAAGATGAGATGGATGCATCTGAATTATAACAATCAGAAATGCATTAATAGGATCTTTAGTTCTTACACCATCACAAATATTATTTCCATTGTTGTTACAATATGACATGGAAAAAGCTTTGATCAGGTTGGCTAACCTAATGTACAGACAATAATAAATTTGAAAACACATAGAAAAAGTGGATTTTCCAGGTGGGTTATTTCATCCCTTTCTATCTTGCTCTACAGATTTTTTTTTTTTTGTTGCACTGTAAGCATGTAAGAGATAAATTCCTGCTTTTTCAGGCTGGGTGAGTATTCATCAGTTCCATGGGTAACTTAAGCTTCTTTTTCCAATTCTAAGACATCCACCTTAGAAAAGTCAGACCCATTTAACTATAAAGCTGGTCCCTCTGTTGAATCATACATTTTCTTACTAAGGGCTGTAACAGTTTTGATTTTGAATTTGCATTTGAGGATTTGTAGTGAAGGATTTCAGAATTAAGAGGGAGTTAGCAACATTGATCCTTATCTTAAACCAGCTATATCAAATAAGCAAATGGGAAAAAAACCCCAAACCTTCAGAGCTGACAATTTGGTAGTGCAAAGATAGACACATGGCTAGAAGGAGAAGAAACTCCTACACGTTCTTAGGTGTTTTGGGTTTTTTTTGGGTCTTTCAATTTTGGAATGTGATGACTTCAGTGAGAGTGTAGATCAGTAGCTCTTGAGAAAAATGTACATCTGGCTTTCTATTTTACTGCAGCTTTTGTCAGAGTGATCACCATGCATTGGGTATGAGAGAGTAGCTCTACCTAGTGCTGCTTTTCTCAGTATCGTTCTGCCAGGTGGAATGTGGGTGCAAGTGAACCATGTTTTATGTTCTTACATTACCAGATGATTTATTATTTTCATCTGAAGACATGGTGAAAATCTCGCTGTTGTCCGAAGCAGGATGGTTTGATTTGTGTGAATAGGTGATGGCATGTTGCTCCAGAAAGTGGAATGTGTTTGAATGCCATGGTGATAAATAGTGTTGCTTTTTATCCCTGGTTCTTGTTGAGAACCAAAATCTGAGCTCACAGATGGGCTGGAACAGGAAGAGAGGGTTTGTACAGCAGGAACTTCCTAAAGTCTGTGTTTGGTTATTTGGCACTGTAAGCATATCCTTCTTTTTTTGTTTAATTTGCGATAAGGGGAATAGTAGGAGAAATTGCAGGCCTAAGCAAATGCCTAGGGTATCCAGAGGATATGTTATTTAGAGGATAGAGAGGGATAAAATATGCCAAAGTATCAGCTTGGGTTGGTAATAAAACTTTCTAAAGACTTTTAAAGTGCTTGGATGATGGGCAATCCCGAAAGGGAGAGACTGTTCAGAGTGCCTTAGGTGAAGTTCCCTGAGAAGGTTAATCAGATGTAAGTGCACTTGGCATAATGAGCCTGAGCTTTTTGTCTGTGGTTTATTAGACCAGTGGGGAGTATCAGCCTGTGGTAGAGAGCTGTTCTAGGTGAAGCTTGCTTTTATGATAGGGAGGCAGCAGTGGCAGTACCAGTTCATGTGATTCCTACAGCCAAGGGATGCAGAGCAAGGAGGGGGCCAGCGATGCGTGGAAGTAAGCTCAGAAATTATACTTAGGTTTAGGGGAAAAACCC
This sequence comes from Zonotrichia albicollis, assembly GCF_047830755.1. Lineage (NCBI taxonomy): Eukaryota > Metazoa > Chordata > Aves > Passeriformes > Passerellidae > Zonotrichia > Zonotrichia albicollis. Next base: position 10,563,515 of record NC_133823.1, read on the forward strand.
CAAGAAACAAACAAAAACAACACCCCCAAAAAGCCCCAACAAAACCCTCTAAAACAAAAAAATCAAACTGAACAGTTGCCTGAAGACAACCAAAGGAGTATTGGAACCAAGAGAAAGGAATTCACCACCTTGATAGCATTGAGTGCCATTGATGGTCTTAGGATTTGGTTCTGCGTTTGTATGCTTGCCAAGGCTTGTTTACTTCTAATGGGATTTTAAGGAGGTCCTTGGGTCTTCAAGTGAGAGCCAGGAACGAGGTGAGGCCTTGGTTTGTATTTGCATGAGTGCAGAGAGTACAGAATGTATCACATGGCAGAATGACAGACAAAACAGCTGAAGAGTGCATTTCTTAATGTGAAAGTTGGGCCTTTTGTTGTTCTCAGAGTTGAAGTGTCATAGTGTAGGCCCTCAGTAGAGAGATTGGCTCAAGTTACGGCTTTTAAAGCATTGAAAGCACAAAGCAAATTGATTTCTTTTTTGATTTTGAGCCTTAAGCATGCAGTTGTCATTTTTTCCCCACAGCTTGTGAGGGTTACGTCATCTTTGGAATCTTCACATGGCAAAATTCTCTGAGCTGGAGTGCCACAGGTATGAGACTGAGAAAGCTGTGATCAGAGCTGGTAATATTCTTGTCATCACTGGTTTCCTGTCTGATAAGGTGACTGAGGAGGAGTGAAATTTATTTTATTTGGGAGTTTCTTTACACTTGCAGAAGAAAGAATGCCTATCTGAACAGACAGAAGTAAACATTTGTTATAATTTTATAAGCAGTTATGTGGAATAGGCATAGAAACCGTTTTGGTATTGCATCACAAGTTGAATACAGATACTTGAGTCAGCAGTTGAGCAGTGAGCCACAGTACAAATGTAAAAACAAAGTCTCTATGGGTATGGTCTAAGAAAATGATAATTTGCCTGTTAATTAGGTTTGCGAAAGTTTCTTTTTAACAGTTCTGAGCAGTGAGCCTAAGCCAGTGATGAATACTTAATTTAGATTTTGAGTGGGTCATGAAGTAACCAGGGAGTATCTTCTCAAGCTTTTCATTAGATTAGAGTGTGTAAAGCAACATGTCTTATGTTGACTGTAGCAATTTCTGTAGACAGAAATATTTTGCTTGCATTTCTTTCCAGCAACATAGCCATGTTCCCAGCAGTGTTGGATCAAGACAGGGGAGACCATGGCTTCCCTGTTGTCTGTTGAAAGCCCTTGTAGTTCAGCTGGTGGTGTTTTTGTACAGACAGGACTCTGGATGTGCTGTATAAGTAACAGGATTTTTTATTTTTTACTTACTTGTACAGTGTCAGGGTTTATCCCCAGCTGGTAACCAAGCCCCATGGAGCCACTTGCTCACTTGCACTGCACCAGGAATGGGGAGGGAGTCAGAAGGGTAAAAGCTGGAAAACTTGTGGGTTGAAATCAAGGCATTTTAACAGGGAAAGCAAAAGCCACACACACAAGCTGAGTGAAACAAGGAATGGATTCCCTGCTTCCTATGGGCTGACCAGCTTTCTCCAGGACAGCAGAGCCCCATCATGCATAACCATTTATTTGGAAGATGAATACCATCACTCCCCTTTCCTTCTTCCCCTCACTTTGTATACTTGGCATGATGTCACATGGTCTGGAATATCCCTTTGGCCAGCTGGGATCACCTGTCTGGGCAGTGTCTCCTCCCACCATCCCAAGCATCCTCAGCTTCCTTGCTGGTGTGGCTGGTACAAAGGGCAGAACAGGCCCTGGCTCTGTGTGAGCACTGCTCAGCTATAACAAAAACATCTCTGTATTATCAACCCTGAGTTCAGCATAAATCCAGAACACACCCCCTACCAGCCACTCTGAATAAAATGAACTCTACTCCAGCCAAAGTCAGCACATAAACTTCTCTGGTATGAATTGGGATGGCCTACTGATCAGTTAAACCCTAAAGTTATAACCTGTTTCTATTTCAGTAAAGCACATATACATATATTGTATGCTTCAAATACAGATGATGATGTGAATGTTTAGGTTTTTGTTTGTTTGGGTTTGGTTGCATTTTTTCTCCTTTTTAATAAAAGGAAGCAGAGGAGGTGTGTGTACTGCAAGTAACGTACTTGGAAAAATCTTTTTAGTCTAGCTATGTGTCTTTGCATTGTGATCTTTCTTTAGAGGAGGAGATCAATATAGTTGATGTTTGTCTGAAGTAGCTCAAATTGAGTAGAGAATATACCAAGGTGAGGGTTTAGGTTCCTCTGGAACAAACAGAATAAATTTAAAAGATGAAAACACACTTTCACTTTCCTGTCTATCCTCTTTTCCATGATCCTTTGCAGGATGAAGTTGAACTTGCCACCTGAGTAAGGATAAACATTTGAAATGAAAACGTAATTAGCAGGGAGTATGAGAATAAGCTTATTTAAATAATTTAGGAAAAGAAAAGGGTGCCATCATTAGTAGGTGTTCATATTGTGTGGAATTCAGCCTAGAGTTGTCTTGTTGCATTAAGCTGAGGGTTGTGGTGCTGAGGTGGAAGTCCCTAAACATGCTTGTTGTCTGCCTTTGAAATACAATGAGTAGGAAAGTGGAGCACCTCAAGCACTGCAGGCTCGTAGTAAATTGAAATGCATTTTTTTGACTTGGTTCAACAGACTGCTGCTGTCTCTGAATACTAATCTTTATTATGTGATGTGAGGAAGGACTCATCTTAAATTTTGAGTTCACCTGGAAAAGTTTGAACACACTGGACAAGTTTTGGTTGGAAGGGACATCTGTAATCGTGCTTGAAGCAGGACATTTGCAGAGGTTGGGAACATGGTGCTTGAGGCCTGACTTTTTACAGAAAGAGGTAAGGGTATGGGACAAGTTTTTTAAATGCTTAAAATAGCAAATGAAGACATAGGAATATTTCATGTCCACTGTGAAGCTCAGTGGCAGATAGGCAGAGAGTGATATTTTTTCTCTACATGATACTGAAGATAGTAAAATAATTTTTAATGTGGTAGGCTATGAAAGTACTGGATATTTTACTGTAACTGGTTTTTTGTCCACTTGTGGGCTTATAACTGGTCTGTGGCTCAGACTTGTGTGTTTGCTCTTGGAGTGGTGGGCAGCAGTGATGTGCCAGCAGTGGCTGAGGGAAACCTTGTTGAAAAGTGAGCACAGCTTGCAGAGGGCTGTTACCTCTACCCAGGAGAAAGCAAGCTGCTTTTGTAGACTTAAACAAATTAATTACAAACAAGTGCCCTTTGACCCTTTTACTTGGCTTAGGGTGGGTGTTCAAAGAAATAAGCCTGCACTTCATCAGGTGGAGAAGTACAGGAGCTTGGTCAGGAGCACCCTGACTCAACCGAAAGTTTGCTATTAACTTGGAGCATGTCAAGAACACTGGTCAGAAGTCACACTTTCTTGTTAAAGCATTAAATAATGTTGGATGAGAAGTCTCTGAACAACCCATGTTTTTAAAAGAACTGCACTGTTTGGGGTTCATGAATGGCCTTGATATTTAAAGAAGAAAAGTAGGTGCACAGTGTGCATTTTCTTACTAACGTGTGAAGACTGTCTTTGAGTAGTTTTCTGTATAAATGTTTCAGGAAGATTGCTCTGTCTACATGAACGGAAAATGGAGGCATGATGCAAACTTTTTTTTTCTGTGCTATTTTCTCTTTAATTGAAGTATTGCGGTTATTTTTTAGTCTGGACAAGAGGTATTTGTTTGCATGTATCTTGAATTTTGTAGAATTTTTTGCCTTCTTTTAAATTTTGTTAGTATGGTGATGTCCAGTTTGCCAGTTAACAAGCAAAAGTCTACCAATAAAAAGTGAAACCAGCAAAATAGGTCCCTTTCCCTCTGTCCCTAGCTTCTTTATTAGCAGCATGTAAGTAGGAGAAGAAAAACCATAGTGTGACAAACAAGACACGAGGATTTTGTTTTGACCATTTTACTGTAACTCTTATTCTTTGGGTTAAAAATAAGTTGTGTTGCCCTCCAGCTCTCCTCTCAGGTACTGTTAGAATAATGCTTAGGCTGAGCTGTGTGGAGTGTATGTGCTTACAGATATTGCAATAATACTGTTCCTTACTCCTCTCTTGCAGAAGGAATGTGGTGTTCTCACCCTCCCTTTCCTTTTTCATTGCTTATGCTTATGTTGATGTTAGTTTATACCATTTGTAACAAATACTCCTGAGATGGGACTCTAAGACGTCAAAGAAAATATTGAACAGGTCTGGGAAGATGGTGGCAAAGCTTCATCATGAGCTGAAGGCTTGTACTAAGTATGTAGGCTTGTACTATTGTCTCAAAATTTATACCTCTTAATAGGTTACTCTCATTTTCTGTTTGTTTTGAAATGTCATGTTGATTCATCTTGAAGAATAGCTAGCCAGGTTTAAATTAGTTTTTATTTCAATAAAAAGGCATGGTAAAGGAAGAGGTAAGGACAGAGAACATGGGCGTTCCGGAGCAATATCTGAAAAACATTTGTACTGGAGCCCTGTAATTACAGTATGTTACAGCTTTTCACTCTGTATGGTGTCCTTTCTTAGTTGAAAACAACTGCCTTTTGAAGAATCTGTTGTTTCAGTTGTGATGATCAGCTTTGAATGACTGTAATGGTTTTTTGCTGTAAGAAATGATTATCTACATAAGCAGTGCTGCAATGGTTGCAACATCTTTTATTTGAATGGAGGTATCTCTTTTAAAAAGATGCTCAGTGTAATTCATGGCTGTGAGTTAAGGGGGAATCTTACATGGTTAATAATGTGTTCTCCTGGCCAGTTACCAGTCCTAAGAGGTTTCATTTTCATACTGAAAGTGAGTTTGCTCACTTTCCAGTAGGTGTTGTAATGCCATTATCTGCTTGGTCCAAGAGCCCTGAGCTGTATAAATATGATCTGCATGCAGAGATGCCGACTCAGGCTCTTTTTAGCTTTATCTTGACCTTCAATTATAAATTTAGCTTTCAGTAATAAAATATATTTAAGTGTTTGGTAGTCATTTGTATTCTTGTTGCTCTCTTGAGCTATAAGAAGGCTGACCTTTAGATGTCTCAGAGTAGTCTGTTGGTGTGCTGGTTTGTGCAGTAATATTTCTTGCCTGCTTTGAAACCCTCCCCTCCTTCCCCAGTTCAGGGATGCCTCCTACTGCCCTCGAGGGTCATGTAACTTACGTCACCATGGGTGTGCTGGTTCTTTTGGGATTTGTGTTCTGTGTGTTCAGATCCCTGCTTCCCAATCTGGTTTCTAGCACATAGCCATGCATTTGGAGGTACTAAAATGGGTATGATTGGAAGGTGCCCTGTCTGCAAAGAGGTGCAAATAATTGTATCCAAATAATTGTTTTGTAATTACCATCTACTCCCCCAGGGTGCTCATCCAGATACATGAATTACTGGCTTCTATTTCTCATATTAGCTGGTGTACCTTTAATGTGATTAAAGGTAGGTTGCTGAGCTGAAGGTATCAGTTTAATGGTGCTGAGCAGCATGTGCCAGTTCTGGTAGTGACTTGAGTATATTCATGTGAAGATACCATGCTTATCTCAAAGTGATCAATTTAATAATGCAGGTGAGATAGCCATCTTTCTCAGAGACATTCATATATGCTGTCAAATCTGAACTAATATAGCTTGTCTAAATAACATTATCACCATTATCGTAGTCACAATTCAGTCTCAAAATGGTAGAAATTTACTCACTCAACCCAGTAGGTGAGGGCTTGGAGGGAGTTGGGGTTTTGTCTGTTTGCTTGGTTTGTGAGGTTTGGTGTTGTTTTGATGTTTTTTGTGGTGCTGTGTTTTGTTTTGTTGTTATTGGAGTGAAGGTTTTTTTGTTTAATTTCCCCTCAATAGTTTAAGCATGCCAGAATTTCAGAATATGAGGTCCTCCCAGTATTAAACCAGTTTGTTTCTTTCTGGCTTCTGGTATGCTGGTTGTATTGTCAACAGGGCAGGGAGATGGAAGTGGAGACGAAGCAGTGCTGGTTGTGCTGCAGTAGGTCTTGGAAGACAGTTTCTCTTCTGAACTGTCTTCATTGATCTGCAAACTTAAGAAAATTGTGTTGCAATCATCATGCAATGCTCTTTTCCTCATCTTTCAGTTTAGGGAATAGCACTAGTCAGTCTCGCTTGGACATTGACAGAGGTTTGTCCCTGCTCTTTAATTGTATGAGAGGTTGATTAAATTTAAGAAGTAATATTTCTTTTGTACCTCTGACACTTTGCTCTTCAGTCACCCTGAGTGTGGGATCTCAGCATCTGAGTCCTGAGATGCCGAGCCACCGAGACCACCCTTGGGGGGCTCGGGAGTCCTGGAATGTTGCCAGAAGTGTCTGGTGGCTGGACTTTGACCCTACACGGGAGACGACACCTGTATGAGGATAGGAGGACTTCACCGGGGTGAATGGTGAAGGGATTAGTTAATTAGAGGGTGAGACACAGGGTTTAGGATTTATGTACAGGGGGGTTTAGAGAAGTAAGATGGAGGAATTGGGGCGTGTCATGTCCTTCTTCTTCTTCTTCTTCTCCTCCATCTTCTTTGGTGATGGTGGCACTTTTGGATTGGTCATTACTAAAAGTGCACCCGGCAATAAGAATAAATGGTATTGGGGAAAAATGATAAATATTGTACACGTAACCATGGGTATAAAGATAGGTGGCTGTACGGGGGGCGGCACAGTGTGCTCATGGCTGACTGCTGAGCAGACCTCTGTCGGGCAGAAAGAAAATCTTTTAGATAAACAATTAATAAACATAAAAACCGAAAGAAGAACTGAAGTCTCGTCCTTTGAAACGCGGGCTGCCCCAAGGCCACTCCGGGCCTTTCCAGGCCCTTCAAACAGCCGAAAACCGACACCTGAGTTTTCATTTGTTCTCTTTGTTGCCTTCCTCCTTCACGTGGCTGTTTAGTGACACCTTTTTACCCTTGTGCCCTGCTGGGTGCTTGTTGCTTGGTGGAGTTCTCCCTTTGGGCTGATGAGGAGGAGGTGCTCTCTGAAGGTACTTTAGATTATCAACATGGCTATAGGTTTTTCAGCCACTTGCTAGCAGAATGCTGACAAGTCTGGACAAGCAGACAGAAGGAATGTGTCAGCTTGCCACAAGCAAGAACCCGGCTGAGTGACCCATCTCTGTTTCACAGTTAGTGTTTCTCTTGCAGTGTTTGTTCTTGTAAGTCTGGCATGTAAGTGCTACTGTTGCTCCTGGGAGTGCTTTAAATGAAACAAATGCATTAATTCCGCTTCCTGGCCCAGTGAGTTTGGTTTGTTTGTCTTTTAATATTTCGCTCTTGCAAAAAATGCTGCTTATGAGAGCAAGCAGACTTGTGTGCGTGTATCTGTGCTGGTTTGTCACAGCATTCATTTATCCATTCTGCTGGTTTGAGAGATTTTTTTGGGTTTTTTTTGTGCAGCTTAATCTCAATTGTATAATGATCCTGATCTGCCCTTGAAAGAAAATTATGCTTTATGGACTTTCTGCAGGTCTGTTGCTGATCCAGACTGCTGGGCTTCTGTTTTAAAACAAGTGCTTTGGATTCATGCCAAAATATTGCTTGGAAAAAGATTGCTACAGAGAATTCCTCCGGAGTCCTCCTGAAAATGCATCCGAGCAGGGAAGAAACCACAGATAGCAACATGGGCCTTATGCACTTGGACCCATCTCAAAACTTGCTCCTCCACCCTTTTTTTTTTTTTTTAATATGGAGACCTTATTATCATTAAAAATCAAAGGGAGAATAAACTGAAGACTAAATAGATTTTTTTTTCTCCTCTTAATTGCTTCTAATAAGTTCAGTTCACCTAAATCCAGGATATTGTTGATGTTCTAAATAATATTGCTTTTTTTAGACAAATCATTTGTTGTTATTTTTGTTTCAGCATGTACATGCGTGGGTAATTTGGGATTAGTATAATTGTTTCTGATTAATAGAATCTGCAATGGCTTCCTTTTGTCCATAGGATTGGTGATCAGTGAGTTAACTTCAGTTTTATGCAATATATGTAAATCCTAAATCCTAATTTTGTTTCATGTTCATTTCTTTTTGACTAGGATGATGTAAGGATGATGTTTTGTGTTTTTTTCTTTTGGTGCACAGGAGAGTTGTTGAGACTTGACAGGTTCAGGAAGTGATATATTCTTCATTGCTTTTTTTTTTTTTAGGCCAAAACACAGTAAGCTTTGGGATTTTCTAGATTATGCTACTGACAAAGCAGGCAAAAGCCTTTTAATGATTTAAAAAGAAAAACAAATGACAGTTATTTTCATTATTTTATGCTATTGTTGCCTTCATTTTGTTACCTCCTCCAAAACTAAGCTTTAGTGTTATAAAACAGGAATAATCGGATTTGAACATCTGTATTTGAGGTTCTCATGGTTTAAGTAAATAGGTTTTCAGGACTTGTGTGTCCACAGAATTATAGTCCATCTTCCATTTTCCATCTCCTTCATGCCTTCTGGATGCATCTCCTTTTCTTCCTCCTGAATCCAGAATTTGCCTGCTCAATTTTGTCAATTTTTTCCAAGTCACTGATAATTGCCTTTTGGGTTTTTTCCTCTTTCTTTCTGGTTTGCTCTTTTCTCTCTTCCTCCTTTGAGGAAAGAGATAGATGTAATGTAATGGGGAAGATTTTTCAGGACCTAGAATGAGTCTCAATTCCATTTGCAAAGCCTGAAGACAAATTACCAGGATGTAAAAAGCCTGGAGTCTTAGGAGGGCTTCTGCAGTGAGTCTGAGTTAGTTGTGCTTCCATTCTTTATTGGAAAAGAGATCATTATAGACTTGGAGTATCTGATGGTGGATGATTAAGTTAAGAGAAACTGCTCATCAGCTGAGCTGCACAGAGGGCAGAATTCACCTCTCGCAAGGGTCTGAACCCAGCTGTCCAAAATCAAGATAGACGTGGAATGCCCCTGCAGCCTTGGGAGGAAATAATTGTCTTTTGCAGGTACTTAATTCCCATTAGCTTAGGTGTTGGTTTGAAGATCATACTTTCAGAGAGCTATTCAATCAGAAATTACCAACTCTAGAGCAACCCTAGCCACCTAAGAAGTGTCTTCTGAGTAAATTCTGTTTGATGTGTGAGTTTACTAATAAGACACATTTTTATATAAATATGTCTAATGAAAGTGAGTAGCAGAGTGAGGAGCTTTGGAAGCTTAGCTGTGAGATTTACTTTTTACTTAGCTTTTAGCATTTTTACTATGTGTCTTGTAAGTAAATTTTTTACAGTGCCAGATTTTTCTTATTGGATTCTTGGAGCACTTCATGTTTGTGGTTTTTCTCCTTCTGCTCCTTTTTAAGCACCAAGTCCAAAAAGAATGGGAGAATGGATGGGATTTTTGGACCTTCCTTTCTTTTCCACAAGGAAGGGCATCGTGCTCTTTATCCACAATAGCTGTTCCAGTTGCACTTGGATTAGTGTACAGTAGTGTCTTGAGAGTTGCCTGGTGTTGCTTTACTATTTGAGTAGGTAAAATGACTCCCCTGAGTCCTAAACATGAGAATTGTTCAAAGCATTTGCCAGAGTCAAGAGGGGAAGTGAGTGGACTGCTGATGAAGTTGGTGTAAGGGGTGCTTGTTGCAGAGCAGGTCATTAATCAAAATTCTGAATTGTTGCAGAAGCATTAGGAGAGGTAAGTGGCTTACTTAATTCAGAACTGAGACATTATGGATAAAGCTATCCTGCTTTGTAGCATATTCACAGTAAGGGGCTTTAAGGATTGAATTATTGCCATCTGCAGCAATCCCTGATATGAAAAAAAAGTATAAGGAAGGTGGAGTTGGGATGTGCTGCTCTCCTGTTAAGGTGGTTGCTAATGGAATGTGGCTGCGACCTGGCCACTGGTTCTGGAGTTGTAACTGGTCAAGACTATCTGCTGAGTGTAGTGAGGCTGGTGAGACAGAGCAGCAGCTGCTGCGTTTTCCTGAGGCAAGTTCAGCACTCGTGAGTTAAGCAGAGAGTGGTGTGCCTTGCTGCAGTTGCTGGTCTCTCAATAAGTTGTACATACAGAATCAGTGCATGGCCAGCATATTCCTTTGTGCAGGCTTTCAAGTTAGCAGCCTCCTTTCCCTTTGCTTGGGGTGCTGCCATTCTCATTCTGTTTGCTTATCCAGGAGCTAACAGGCTGGAGTGGAGGCAAGAGGAATACTGGTTAGGTGTCTCTCTTCTTTCTGAAATTGGCCTGTCCTTCCACTGCCATACAGATCCTGGTATTTCCACTTCTCTGCTAATTCCTGCAGTTGTTTCTGGAAGTGGTGTGTGCTGAGCACAGGAGGTAACATGTGGAGTTTTAGGGGTGAGTAGCAGAATACATGTTTGTTCTGTCTTTGCACAATCAGTGAATTTTGCAGTGTTCTAGATGCTAGCTGGAAAATAGCAATGGGACATAAAGTGTCAGGATGGCCATCTTAGTGTCAGTGTGGGTTCTTAAAATTTTTTTCTGAAATGCCATGGGCCTCTCAATTTTATCTGGATGGCTTTCAGAGATTGGCAGCAATGACATGTACTTCCACATCCAGAGAAATTCAGGAATATTGCTGCATCATGTCTTTGCTGGTCCTGCAATGCAGTAGCTTTGGGCTGTGAGCCCAAATCGTGGTGAAAAGATGCAAAACTTCTGACCCAGAGGTAAGAGGAATCAAATGGACAAGACTTGGAGCAGAAGAGAGATAATCACAGGGAAATGCAAATTTTAGATGAGGAGATAGAGCTTTTGTTCTTTTGGCCCAAGTCCTTAATGAGAGAGCTGTAATTAGGCTAAAATTACCTTTATGTATTCAGTGCTGGCAAACTCAAGTTCAACTGCCTCTTAATTAGCATGCAGTATCTTTGTGGTCTTTCACTCTTGAGTCAGACTTCACTTTCACTCTCCATGCAATGCCTCAGTGTCAGGTCTGCACAATACATGACCACTCTGGAAAACCTCTTTCCTGCTCATTCTTCAGTGAGGTCATTCCTCAGAAGTTCATTTTTCTTCATTTCTCTTATAAATGTTACACTGGTTCTCCTGTAAGTATCTGCAAAATATCCGGTTAGACAATTAGAGTCATGTTAATGCTTGGGATGTTTGTGTAGTTTGTTACTTTGGTTCAAATGCCACAATAGCCAGAAAATTCATAAAGTTCTACAGCAGGAAGAGAGGTCACATATCAGTCAGCTTGGCCTTAGGGACAGCTTTCTCCCATGCAAACATGTCTTCTGAGAGCCAGACTGGAAAAGCCAGGTGGGAAATTCTTGTGGCTTGACACTGGCTTTAGGACACGTTGTTTTTAGGAGAAATAGATGTTTTTAGCAAGGGTCAACATACAATTTGATGTTTAATGTTTCAGTAAGCTAAAAAGAAGTGTTTGAAACTACAGAGCTCCTCTTTGTCTGGACTTTACATGTGGTATTTCATTTATTAGCTTCTGTGCCCCAAAAAGACTTTTGTTGCTTATTTGTTTTCTTAGCGATGAGAAGGGCAGACATTGTATAACTTCTCAGGCAGCAGCAATTATGCAACTGATCCTGTTATTGTGGAGCCAAAGTCCTTCCTAGTCCCTGAGCACCAGCTGCTTGTGTTCTGGTTGCTGCTTTTTCCTTTTCTTCCCCCCTGTCCCTGCCCTGATTTGTTTGTGAACAATTTTTTTTTTACCCCATGCTGCAGTTTCCTTATTTTTCCAGCGCCAGTGAGACAGTGCTTTGTTTGGGTTCATTCTTCAATTCACTATGCTGCAAAATCAAACTGCCCGTGTACATCATGGGAAATCTAAAATGTCTAGGGAAATAAAGTAACTTGATACTTTATGGGTACATAAGAAAAGGCAGTTGCTTGGATCTAAATGAAATATTGCAGATGGCCTTTGTTGGATTTCAGGTCAAAAGTTCCAAGTTCATGTTCTCATGATTTTAGAAACATGTAAATAACTGCTGTTTGTTTAGTTCCTTGGGTTTTTTTTCCTCTTCCTTCAAAGGGTGGGCCTGTGAGAAATTGTAATTTTTCCCCCTAGTCCTGCCCTGGGATCGCCAAATAAAATGTAGTACTCCTGTATATAAGATTAGGTAGCTGTAAATATCATACTTTTACAGCCAAGTGATCACTGATCACTGCAGTATAATAAAGGCTGTTAATATATTGTAAAAATGTTTGCCCTATTCACACTCCATTTTCAGTTCTCAGTTTTATGTCATGTCATTTCCGTTTCATGTTTCATGGCTTCCTGTGAGCCTAAGTGACCAAGGCAGGTTGTTTTGATCCTTGATAAAACATTTAGGGATGGGAGAAGAGATGGTAGACTGCAGTGCTATTCCCTGAGTATACCATCTATGAGTCCCAGCAGAAAGAAATAATAGTTGGTCTGTGCTACCACACTGTTGGCTGCACTGCTTGTTGCCATGTCAAATGCAATCTGCATCAGTCATAAATAGGCTCTAGTGCTTAGTGTCCTATATCAGGAAATAAATTGGGGCAAGGGTTTAACGTCCTTATTTAGTTTATAAGTCTTATGCTAAAGATGTCATAGGGAGTGCAAAGATTGTGTTTTCTTGCTCACAGTGTCTATACTGTAGATAGGGTATTGGAGAGGTGAGAAGGAGCTGTCATTTGTAGAAAATTGGGGTTCTTCCTTCTGGGCTCTTTTTGTTGGAATTTCATTTCCTTCAGTGGCAGTCTGTCCCTGTCTGCTTTCAACAGACCAGGCACACAGAAGATATTCTCTTTTGCAACCAAAAGACTGGATATATAGTGTGTTTGCTTCAGTCTTGTCAACTTACACCTCTCCCCTCCAGTTTCTCATGACAGAGATACTGAGTTGTGGCTTGGAAGAGATGTATGTTGTAGCCACATTTATCACAGACTTAACTTGATTATTTCCATTGTTAGTGAAGGTTCTGCTAGAGTTCTTCCCTCAGCCTTGCAGTTCTGGCACTGTGAATACGAGAACTTTGTACTTTATCAGAGCACCTGGTACTGGAGAGACCCAGAAAGTAATGATGAGAAGGGAAGAGTTGTTAAGATTTTTCTGGAAAAAAGCTTGATATGTCTAATTCTTCATCAGCATGGTGGTGCTAATGCCCTGGTCTAATATGGAATTCACAAAAGCAGTGGTTTTGTAAGGCAGAAAACTTTAATTGGGAATTTTGAAATTGCTTTTCACACCTTAGTGAAATATTCTGTGGTCCTAATAGCTGTGTGTGTTTCTGGGGTATTTATTGTTTGCCTCCATGTCTCTGCTTTATATATGTAGTTTTTCAACTGATTCATCAAGGGTTTAAGTGATATGATCACTGAGAAACATTTAATGACTCTTCAGCTATTTCAATGAACATATGCGTAAATTAGTGTGCGACTAGATGACAAGGTCTGGTGTAGACTGATAACTTAGACTTGCTTTTTCTTACTATTGGTTTTGAAAACTAGTCAGCAGTTGAGTTAGAAGTCTTAGGAATTGAACAATTTAGGAGAAAATCTTCCCTACTTTGGAGAAAAGTGTTATTGTTTGTTTTTAAATCTGGTGGTTTCTTTTCCTTGTTGCCATTACCTAAATCTCCTCTTAGTGCAGCATTGAGTTTGGTTACTGAAGAGTTTCTATTCTGTTGAAGGCAATCAGAAATGATAATTCTACACGTGTTTCTATTGAATTGCAGGTGAAGGTTGGTACCAATTTACAATGGTATTAGGAGCACACTGGAAATAAACAGCAGCTCTAGTTCAGTAATATTCTTGAAGAATTTTGTTTTTAGTCTGTTCTCTTTCCTATTAAGCACTGTTTGGATTTTCTAATTAAGTACTAAGGACATTCATGAAATGGTAATTCTCTTAAAAGAGATTTCAGACTAATCTGTCCATTGTACCTTTATTGTTACAAGAGATAAATCTCAATTGTGTTACCTAGTAAGGAGAGACATGAGAAGAATTTTGATCAAGAGTGGTACTTGATCCCAGTATTTAAAGACTGTTTGCACTTCAAACCCTAGGTCGAGAAGAGAACTGAGATGGTAACTTTTCACTGCAAATACAGCAGAATACTGTTGCCTGAATTGGTCTCTCTAGAGAAACTAACTCCAGCTTGATATCTCCTGACAGACTTTGGTTGCAATATGAAAAACAATTTTGTTTGGACATGGAAAAGCATGAAAATCTAGCATCTTATCTTGGTTACACTTTTTCTAAAGGAGAGCTGAAGATCTTATCTAGGAAGATGATGACATCAATAAGCTTAATGAGTTGTCTCATACAAGAGAAGTATATATGGTGTTTCCTGATACCTTTCTTGAGCTTTGTTTCACCAGATCTCAGTTTTTAAATGTGTTTATTTTGACACTCTGAGCTGTTCAGCAGTGCTGCTCATTTTGCCAGGGCAAGCCTAAATATTTCTGATGATGTCATGAAAAGCTCAGTTCTTTCAAAATAACATGACATGGACTTTGGTTTGTTTTTCAGTGACATGGACACCAAACCAAATGTGACATTTCTTTACAGAATGAACAGGAATCTAGAGTCATCAAATGATGACTACCTGGTGTCATTAATGATATTTTTTGGAGTAACTTCCTTTCCCCTGGAGAAATATATCCAGGGGATATACACAAATAAACAACAGTTTAAATAGTATTAACAATAAACACAAATAGATCCAGGGGATATACACAAATAAGTTTAAGTGCAACAGTTTAAGTGCAACAGTTTAAGTGCTGTTAACAAGTAGCTTTCAAATTTCACCGTTTTTTAGCTTTTTTTAATTTCTTCACTTATTTCTCATGTAGCAGAATGATAATGAAACTTTACTATTGGCTTGGGGGTTTCTTTTTTTTTTTCTCCATTATGACATTGTGGTTTTTTGTACACATGGTTATAGCACACACAATTTTAGCCAGAATCTTGCTTTTCTGGTTGACTTTGATAGTTCTAGCACAGACTTTTAAAATAGTCTTAACTTTTCAATAGAAAAAATAATTATGGACAACTTAGATTGCATTTAGTATAAATAGTAGGATTTCTTCATTTGGGAAATACTCCAGGCAGGTAGTAGAGGGAAAATTGCAAAAGAATGATACTGTTGGTGGCTCACAGGCAGAGGAAGAATAAGTTCTTCAACTTATATTTGCAGCAAGTTGAGTAAGAAGGTGTTAAGAGCAAGGAAGGATCAAGATGTATCATCAAGTAGCTGTTGGAGTCCTCTTCCTAAATGTTGTCCCCTTTCCCTTCCTCAGCAAAAAAAACGAAATCAAGCCAAAGCACCTGCCCCCAAAACCAGAGTAAGACAAAAATCCATATGGAAACAAAAACTTCATGCACACAAAAGCTCAGTAACTACAAATCTATTAGAAATATTTACAAATGAAGATATGATTCTGTGCTTGTGTAAGAGGGAGAGCTGGATAACTGGCAAAAGAGTTAAATCTCTGAACTGTTGATATTTTCTCTTGCGACATTTCTTCATGATTTGTCAAGCAGATCTTGTAAATATTGAGGTTACTGGATGACTGAAGAGACATTGTGATTTCATATTGGCAAGTTACACTTCCTTAAGTCATTCAGTATCTAACTTTTTTTTTCCGCTTGTATGTATTAAAATTTAGCCATTGACAATTGTCTGGATCTGAAGTTTGCATCCATGTGTTTTTACAGATTTTGCTCTGAACGTTTACCCATGGTTTTTTATGTAAAGACATCCTGTGTGAAGTCTTGGCAGGAGGCTTTTTGGGTAGAATGACAGAAAAAAAACATGGAAAATCAAATATATTCTCTGTGTTCTTACGCTTTCAACTTCTTAGAACTGCTAGGCAATACATCAAGTTATACTGTAACTTGGAGAATAAAAATGTATTTATAAAAATAAAAATGAGTATTGCTCACTCATCTGAATGTGACTTAATAATGATCAGGAGTACTGAGATCTTTATTGGCCTGTGATCTCTCCTGGATCTGACATCTCAGAAAAAAAGGAAAAATGTATGAATGAATGAATTGAGGAATGAAGGAATAGTCAAGGGAGACACTTTAAGAAACAGGCTGGCATGTTTCAAGTAGTGACTGCTGTTGTCTCAAAGAAGAGAAAGAAGTACATGGTCATAATTTTTGCAGATAATTTTAAGAGTGACTCCATTTAGACATTTCTTTTTTTCTTGTAGGACTTGTTCTGCAGTACCTTAGTTTTCCCTTTAGTTCAAGGAAAAAGAAAACTCAATTAGCTTTGTTTATTAAGTGCCAGTGATAAGCTGCACATGGAGGTCCGACCCTCATTTGTGAGGAGATATCTGTTTAACTTGGGGGTTGCTAAACAAGAAGGTGGCTTTTTACTTTGGACACTCTTTGATTTCACATTGCAAACTGAGGCAGTTATTGGGATAGTCAGTATCAATTTATTCTGCTGATCTTTGGTGGGATTTTAAAAAAATTTGTCCTACATTTGTATTAACTGGGCAAGATGGGAAATTGGATTCAAAATGAGATCCCTGGCAGCCGCCAAGAAGGCAGAAGCCAAAGATGTGAGGCCTTTGCAGGCAGTCTGCAGAACAAGCTCTCCCAAGAACACCATAAATGATCTTGGATGTTATTCAGAATGTCTTCTATGAGGATTGTGGCTGTAGTTCAGTGGATTTCTTTATTTTCATGCAGTTACTAGAATAAAGCATCATTTAATTTACTATCAGATGCTGGAGTAAAATTAGCATTTGTGGAAATGGTTGTCCTAATGTTCCTTTTCTAACATGCCTTGTTACTTCATTTAATTTAGAAATTGGACCTGGAGAGAGCTGTCAAATATATACCAGCCTTGCAAACTTGCACAGCACAAACAACTGGTTATTAGTGGGAGTTCAAGGAGCTGAGTAAAACGGCTCTTCTGTGAGATGAGAGAGTTCTGCAGCACTCTCCTGAGAGGTGAAGGCTGGCAAATTCTGGTGATATGACTAACACCACAATAACTACGAAATGTTTTATAGCTGTGCATGGGCCTTGGAAACAGAATCTGGGAGCTTAAGATTGATAGTAGAGTGTGTGATAGAATAAATAAATCTATATTATTAGGATTTCTGTATATCATCAACTTTGACTTGTTCAGTTGCAATGTTGAACAGAATCTTCAGGCTATTTATAAGCATTTAAATACATACTGATCTGTTCTTTTGGTGGACAGGCTACTTAATGCCTTAGCTCAATCTGAGCTGGCAAAATTCTCTGTCAGAAAGAGACATGACCACAGACCTTCTCAGAACAGCAACATTTAATTTAACAACAAGGAAACAATTTACTGAAATACATGCCCTTCAAGACTTGGAGTCAAAGGTCACTGACCAGAAGAGACTTCTTGTAGAACAGAAATAGCTACCTGGAAATCCAGAAATGGAAGCTCTGCTGCAAATCTATTTCTTCTGCTCCCTGGATATGCCTGGACAGCAGCTGTGCAGCCCACAGCCTGAGAACTGTGTGCTGAGCCGAGGGCAGGAGCACTGCTGGGAAGTGTGTGCAGCCTGGCTGGCCACTTAGCTGGAAGTCATCTTCCTCTCTGCCAGCTGCCCTCATTTTCCTTTTTCTCAGCACACTCTGAGCGAGTGGCCCAGTGCTGGGCATGCTGTGAGTGGCTCAGTGCTGTGTTTGAAGTGAGGATGCTGTTGAGGAGGTGCATGTGGGCTAAAGCTGCTCTCCAGGAAGTACAGCTACGGCTCCATTAGCTCTGGGACAGTTTTTCCATGGACGAAAGCGGGGATTCACACATGCAAGAATCAACTTGATGCAAGACAGCTCTTGCCTTTATTAAAATGTTACCTGAAGTACAGCACCATGCAAGTGGTTGTGCTGCTGTCAAACACAGCTCACCATGACAGGTGCTTTTGGGTAGTACCCTAGTCTTGACTCCAGGCAGGACCACCAAAATGTTGTCATGCTGAGATTCTCTGTGATCCTTTTTAAGGAAGAGTTGTTAGCACAGGCCAAAATGTTACCCCTGCACTGCAGGAGCTGGAGAAAAACTTGTCACAGGACTTGTGTGCTGGACTGGGTGACTGGTAGGGCTCTGGAGGAACCTGCTTGAAACTTGTAGGGCTGGATGTGAGTTAAATACAAAAGGCTTTGCTATTCAGGAGGTCTGCATGCTTTGGGAGGACCTGTCCTCTGCCCAGCATGTTCTATAGTCTGTCTGCTTTCTCATTTTTCCTGCTGTTTTTCATGTACTCCAGACATAGTGACTAGTTTTCTGGCCTTCAGGTAGATGCCTGGAGAGAAAATTATGTCCACTGGTAAAGGGTTACCTTCCCTGTTGTGAAGTGTCAAGATAGGCAGGAAGCTGAAGGCTGCAGAGGGAAAAGAATCCATGCAGTTGGGAGGTTTGGGAAAGCAGGGCAGCAAGGCAGCTGACTTTGCACATTAAATACTAGAGTGGGACACTGGGATTAAAATTTGCTCTATACATGACAGTGGGGAAGAGAACCTCTCAGGATCTCTCAAGCTGGGAGAAACTTTGGCAGGGCTGTAGTCCAACCTGCTGCTCGCAGCTGGACCAGCTCTGAGATGGAACCAGGTTGTACTGGGCTGGATCCTGTCATGGCTTGAAAGCCTCCAAGTCTGGAGACAGCACAGCCTCTCTGGGCCCCGTTATGGCACCTCTCTGTCCTCAGTGGAGGAATAAAGCTTCTCTTATGTGTGGTCTGGACCTCTCTTGTATCAATTTATATCTGTTGTCCTTTGTCCTCCCATCATTCAGTGCTGTGAAAAGCCTGACTTCCTCTTTGGTTTGCCAGTAGCCTGTGGCATCTTTTAATATAGGTCAGCCTTCAGTCCTTGTTAGGAAATTGTAACTTTGTGATTAATTAAAGTAAATAAAAATGCTTATGAGCTTGGAATTAATGGCAGGGATAACATAGTGATATATTGATTACGTTATGCAATATAGCATCAGTGAGTGTAGCTCTATTGAGCAAGCTAGCATGTAGACACTAATTGAGAGGGAAAAATCTTTATTTACTTTTGAGTGTACTCTTTGCAACAACTTATACACTTCTCTTTGTAAAAGAAACAAATAACCATACACCCATCAGTGGGTGAACTTAAGTTTAGAATTGTGTTGGAAGCCTTCAAATACCAAGGTAACTGATCTGTTCTTAGAAATGCCAGAGCATCTGTCCTCCAGGCAGGTATTTGACTTTTGTATTTCAGAATTTTAGATACCAGTGATTTAGGTAATCAGGGTTTCTCTCTATATCCAGAGGGTTTTGTTCATCTTATGGAAAGCTGATAGTGAGCGAGGCATTAGCTTCCTGAAATAAACAACCCCTCTCTATTTTTCTGGTCTTTATTTCTCATTTGATGAAGTAAAATGTTATGTGTGTTTATCTAGGTTTATTTTATTCATTCATAAATAAAATAATGTCTTGTATAAAAAAGACTCTTACTGTGTCAATGTGTACCTGACTGATCTGATTAAAGGCCCTGTCCTCAGATATCTGATCAACTTATAGAGTATCTCTGTGATCACTAATCTGTAATTCAGAAGAGGTGTGCCCACTGTAGAAATTTTGACTGTCTTCTTGGAGATGCACAGGGATAAGATGGGAGGCATTGGACACAAGCAGCACAAGGCCAGTTACAAGCAGGATAGAACTTTATACCATGAAGGTAAACAGCATAGTTGGTTCTCTCAGGGGCTGTGGGATTTCCACTCTCAGAGATGCTTGGAGCTCACATGAGCAGCTGATCTGAGCTGCCCCTGTGCTGAGCAGAGGTTGGACTGCACTGAGCTTCACAGAAGTCTTCCATCCTATATCAGTCTGTATTTACATGCAAACAACATCCAGTGTTTCAGTGACAGAGATCATAGTGCTATAACGTTAAGACCCACTTGCTTAGTTTGAAAACATCTATGTAAGGAAAGTGTTTCTTATCAAGCAATGTAATTAATGAAATTTTATGTCACAGGTGACCTACAAGTCAGTTCAGCATGTCTGTGTAGGGAGCATCTGGAGTTTAGTACTGACACATTGTGATTTATTTCTAAGAAGCACTTGTCTTTGCTGTTAAGAGCAGAAGACAGTTTATAGGTGCCTGAATTAATGCATCCTTGGCAGACTTTTGTAAATTGAGGATTGAGCTCGGCAGGTGAGAGTATTCTGAAGACAACTTGAAATAAATTTTTCTAATCTATTTAAATGTATGTAGTTTTGATGGTTCATTTGCAGAGGGAATTAGCATTTATTTCTGTTTGGAGCATCAACTTATAATAGTAGATATTATCAAAGCATGCAAATTTAATTAGAGAGTAATTAAAAGGTGAAGTAACATGAAGCGTGTATGACGATTTTCTTGTTCCTCTTTCAAACTAATTTTGGCTTTGACTTAACATAAATGCAGTTTATGGAGCATTTTTCCTTTCCAGTGGCATAGAAATCAGACCTCCTGACTTCCAAATGACTGCAGTTACACTGAAGCAAGATTTGAGCTGTCTAACAGAGCTTGCCCACAAATGAGAGTGGATTTATTTCCTTGACTTTCACTGTCTTGCTTTAAAAAAGTTTAAACTGTTGGTGTTAAATTTTCCTTGCTGGTAAATTGCACCCAGTGCCAGATTGTTGAAGTTCTTGTTTTGCATTGTGCTTTTCTGTGTAGAGGATGCTTCTGGAGGAGATGTGAATGCAGCTGCAGCTCAAGTCATTTCTCTTGGGTGATGTCTCCTTTTATTGTGTCTGGTTGGCCATTTGTATCTACATCTTCTCAGGCTTTGCTATATTGGGAAAAACCTGCCTGAAAGGCAGATTTTTTTAGATTAAGGAGGAACTTTTAAGTGCATGGTGCCCAGGCAATCTACAAAGTGTTTCTGTTGTTTGTGTTTGGCTCTTGGACAACTTCAATGAAGAGGAACAACATTTAAGAGTTGTATATAGTAGGGTGGCTGTAACAGTCTGTCATTAAAACCCCTTTTGTGAGGGTACTTCCCTTAGCTCTTGAGTGTGAAGGTATTTTGAAGATTGGCTTGGAACTTGGCATGTTGTTGCACAGAGTGGGGTATCTTCATCTTCATTTTTTTCCACCCAATTAATATTTACCTGTCTAAACATGATTAGTTGTTGGGATTATATATTCTCCCTCCACCTCCATAAAGTTGCATTTAAGCTTCAGTGGTGTTTCCTCTGTGCTCACTTCTGGTATCCTCTTTCTAGTGTTTCCAAGCTGTGTTACACTGGGTCTTAGGGACACCAAGAACACAGAGTTACGGATGTTCAACCATATTCTAATTTGAAGATGGATGGAATAATAGTCTGAAAAAATTTAAGCAGTGTGTTTTGACTAGTGTCTGTAGACTTGAGTGTGCCATTTTTGCTGTTTTCTACCGTGAACCTCTGCAGTTGATCTCTGAGAAAGTGAAGTGTGTGCCTTAATGCATTCCTTCATCCTCCCTGAGCAGGAGGATGTAATGGAGTCTTCACTAGGAAGCATGCATTCATTTGGAAGTATGACAAGAGTGCTGAGAGTCGGCTTTATAAACAAAAAGCAAAAGAATCCAGGAATGCTGGTGAGGAGAAGAAAGTACCTGCGTGTTGGAGTTGTGAACTTTACCGGGAACAGATGTGGTACCTTTCTTTACTTGTTCCTGCATGCAGTTTTGCAATACTAGAGTTTGTTTTAGCAGAAGTAGTGAATAAGAAACAGTAATGACGAGTGTTTTCAAGTGAGCCAGAAACTAGTTTTCTACCTGATTGAGGTTTTTGTTTGTTTTTTACGAATGAGTCTGACCCTTATGTTGGCTTTTAAGGTTTTGTCTTTGTTGCAGGTAAATCTCTGGCTCTTCCATCCTGATCCTGTTGTTAAAACAACTGGGAGTACTGTTACAACACAGGGCCCACATTTGTGTTTCTTCTCTGAGATTTTATGTACAGCAGAAATATGTTGTTGCCAAAGTTATTTCTCATCATAGTGTGAATTCAGATCCAGGCTCCTGCTGGTCTGTGGTCCAGACCTCTGTCCTCATCTGACTGAAGGCAGGCTTTGACATCCCTTGCAGTATATCTGAAGGGGAACCAGTGAGGTTGAGAGTGCATGCTAAGCACACATGTCTGCTAGAAAAGGTGGAAAATATACTTGGATCACATAATGTTTATGATCCCTTTGATTTCTTTCCATCAGAGGCAGGGTTTTTTTCTTTATCCAATGTGGAGTAAGTGCTAGCACTCAGCTACTCTAATTCCTATCAACAACAGTTTATATGTGATGTCTTCCTTGACTCCTCTTTGATGTAACATGTGAGTGAGTTTTGTAACTTTGCAAAACATGGAAGCCAGGAGGAAAATCACTGGTTAGGTGTGGATACGTTTCTGTTGAATGCTTGTGGTGTGTGTCGGCGCAGAAGAAACCTTATGCTCCTGTAGGGCTTTCCTTTATTAATATACTGATGGCACCAGTATGGTGTGCATAAAGTTGATAAATAGTTTATCCACAGAGGAATACTTGGAAAATAAATAAGGGGAAAGCAACTAAGATGGGAGTCTGCATAACGTTTGTATTTCTTTTTCAGAAATAAGATGTATATAAAAGCAAATTTGAATGGTGTTACTTGATCAGTTTTCCTCTTTGCAGGAACCAAGTGGTTTGTGATTGCTGAGGTTTTGTTATTTAGCACTTTTTGTATGATGTCTGTTGGGTGTAGCAATCAAATCCTATTTGATTTGTTAAGCTCTAGAAGTAGAGGGTACTGAGATACTGGGGCAAAATAAAAAGAGACCTAAAGCACCTGGTTGAATACCTAGTGGGATGTAGGTCTGGAAACACTTGTTACAGCAAGCAAATTATTTAATTCACAAGAACAAAGGTGTAATGGCAGCTAAGAGAAGTTATTCAAGTCATAAATACATATTATTAGAACTTGATTTAAACTTTTTTGCATCGGCTCTGAAGAAGTGTGATTGGATAAGAAACAGTTCAACATGTCTATACAAAAAAACCCCCTTATAGTTCCAGAGTGCATTTATTATAAAATACATGTTCAGCCAATGGACTTTGCATTTAGAAAAGCCAAAAAGCTTTTATTCATATGATGGAAAAATGCTTTTAATTTTAGTGTTTAATATTTTAATTTATAATATTTTACTGCATGTAATTATGCAGATTACCTAAATAAACTCTTAAAGATCTGCCTGTAGATAGTTACTTGTGTGAAAAAGATGATGTCTGTTAAAATTGATGGTAGCTGTGGTGGTGTCACTTAGGTTTTTATTGGTCATGCTCGAGCTGGCCACCCTAATATTACGTTTTGAGAAAAGAGTTGCAAATTATATGTTCCAACTCTTTGAACTGAAAAAAAGCCCTTCAGTGCAGCAGGGAGCTTTATGTAAGCCACGGGTGGGGATGTTTTTGATGGCTGAGACTTGTTTGGTGAATGACACTTGGAAATGTGCTGAATGACACTTCTGGAAAGGAATAGATGAGGCTGCTGCCAGGGTTCAGTGGTGGGTCATGAAAACGAGGTGATGCACGCCTCATCTGCGCTGCCATGGGCTGAGTCAGATGCTACCTGTGCGTGCAGCATTCAGGGGAGGAGAAATCTCCATCCTGTTTGTTTTGCACTGCAAGTGGAGCCACCACAACTCCCTGTTGTATTTGTTACTTATGGTGTACTTTTTCATGAGGTAATTGCCGCTTGAGACACTTTGGAAGTGGTCAGGAGCAGACGCCGGATATGGAAGGGGCAGTTTGGTTCTTTGCTGTGCTGCTTCTCTGTTGTGGGTTTGAGCAGCTTCTGGGTAGTGTGTGATCTGCAAATGGGAAAGCCATTAGCCAGAGTAAGGTGCTGCCTGTCTGGAGAGCTTCAGCATGTACTTACATTCCTTTCTGCGCCCTTTTAGTGGACAGAGATGGACAAGGAAGCCTGGAGGCAGCATAGCCACGGAGTACTATATTGTCTGTGTGTTGCCAGGAGATCCATTGTCCCTGTGGAAAGTCAGGAATCTAGTTCAGGTGGAGAGAGAGTGAATACCCTAAGAAATCATCTAGGAAAGCTAAATCTGAATCTTGTCTGAAAACAAGATTCAGATAATCCTTTTGTCCAGGAAAGGTTTTGTTGAACATGCCAGTCAGTATACTTCCCAGAGATATTTCTCCTTTACACTGGAGATTCAATAAGGCAGGAAGGTGACTAAGCTATGCCGCCCTCTTGACACTGACCAGAACTGGTTCTCCTTTCTCAGAAATTGCAGTAGAGTTTTTGTCAGAGTAGCTGTCATTTCTTCTTGAGGGCTCCTGTGCCTCCGCTAGACTGGGGATGTGAAGAGACTGGAGTAGTTTGAAGTGTTTTTGGTGCTTCTAGAGTTTTGCTCTTGACTGGTGGATTCAAAGCTAACCTGTTTTGTTGCTTAGTTTAGTTGCATTTCTTTAGAGGATATTGGTGTTTTGGGATATTCAAGGTTGAAAACATCTTCCTTTTTCTCATTGCTACAGTGTAGATGGTGTGTGCTATTGGTCTTGCAGTCACTTTTGCTAACTGATGACCACAGGGAGAATTAAAGCTTGGGTAATGCTGAAGATTGGTTGATGGAAGTAAGTTAGGAATGCTTTATTTTTTGGCACTACAGAAGGCATTTAGTTCTTGTTAACTATGTTTAAACAGGACCTCCTGCTCCCCTGTGTTTATTGGTTTTGAGACTGCAAGTCAAAACAATTCGCTTTGTGCAGATACATTTGATAAAGTCTTTCTCAAGCTATTGTGACCCTGACAAAATATAGAAGTAGGATAAATGTAGGGGAATCAGGACTTAGAGACAAGGCATTCCAAATGTACTATGGGAATATAGATAAACTTTTGGTTCAGGACCAAGTAAATAACACATATGAGAGAGGGTTGCAAGCTGTCTTCAAGGTTATACTTCCTCTTGACCTTTCTTACAGTTTTAGCTGGAAAACATGATGATACCACCCTTTAATTTCTGCTCAAGGAAACTTGTGGGTTTTGTGTACTTGTAGTGTAATTGGTCATTTGAGCTTTGCAAATATAGTAAGCATTAATTAAGTTCAGTGCAATCACAGTCTGTTCTGATTTGGAGCCTGAAACCTCCACTGTCTGTATTTAAAAACAAAAAAAATATGATTTTGAACCTGAGAGGCACTTGGTTACGTAATAAAGTTCTTAATAGGGTGAAATGAAGATAGCTGAAACAGCAGTTCCTTATTTGTTTTAAGGTTTGTCCAGTAACTGTTCCTATGACAAAAGGACCATTTGTTTATCATCTCAGTTTAAATATTTACTTGCTTCTGCAGAGATAAAATCAAAGTGCTCTCCCTTCTTTTGGAATTTCTGAATTCCATGGTCCAATTTCTACAGTTTTATGTGCTGTGTACACAGGTGGTATTTGGTTGTGGCTGATGGTTCCTTACTTTGCCCCATGAGCTGATAGAACTGGAGGGAGAAGATTTCACGGTCATGGATGATGGAGTTAAGAGAGAAATTCTCCTTTAGTTGTTAATGCTGGACACTTGAACTTGCTAGCTAGTTGCTAAAGATTTTAGAGCATAGAACAACATCGTAACAAAATTTTAACCTCTGCAACATCACTGTGAGCGAGATCTTCAGATTAATGCCATCTCTCTTACAAAGCCTTTTAAAGGTATCTGATGCTGTACTGCTTTTTTTACCCAAGTCAGTTTCCCCCCACCAAAATATTATCTGTTTCTTTTAATGTACAAAATGTTAAAACAATAAATGATATGAGTAGTATTACGAAGTTTTTCCAGTTGCTTCAGGTATGCCTGTATTGTGTGGTGCTCGGGAGTGTAGGAGCCCTGTACTAATAGTGCCAAATGGGACTGACTGGAAATCAGAGGTAAAATAATCAGAGGTCTGCCAATTCATGGCTAATAGCCAAGGTGCAGCATTTCACCTAGTTATTTGTCAGGTCCTACAGTTGCTACTGCTGGGTTTACTGCCTCTATCACCTGTCTGGGTTAGCTGGAGAGCCTTGTGATGGATTCCTGGAGTTGTGCTAAAGTGAGCTCACACTTGATGCCCCTTGTTGTCTTGTGTGAGTCTGCTTGCAGGCTCGAAGATGAATATTTTATAACTCTGAAAATAAGAGGCAGACAAACTAGGGGAGAGGCCAGGGAAAACTGTGTGTTCAGTAGCTTCACAGTTGCTCAGCTAGGTTAGTATCAATGTAGCTTAGTTCTTATTCCTGTGCTGTAATGGTGGGAAGTCACTTGCTTCCTCAGAGGGATGCTCTTGCTGGTCCTGGGCTGTCAGTGCATTAATTACTGGGCTTGTGCTTTATATTAACTCTTTTAGCACTTCATATGCTCTCAGTGAGTGTCATTTAATCAGAGAAATACTGCTGTGTTGTCAGTTTCTAGTTTGCTACTGTTCCTTTTCCCAGAGCTATTTAAAGGATTTCTTAGTTTGTGAAAGTCCAGTTGTCATAGGAATGACTCCTCTTTCATTTCAGAAGAGCAGAGCTCTGTGACATCATTGTCACATTTATATTCTAACCTTTTTCTCTTTTACCTAGTGAGAGAGCAGCTTTGGTGTTGAAGAGAAACCTCGGAAAGGAATGGGCCCTGTTCTCTTGAAGCTGTTTGCTCTGATCCCAGGAATGCTGTAGAGGTTAGTGATGTGAATGTTGAAGAGCTTTTGTGGAAATTGCCTTTTGATTTGTAATTGGCACACCCTTCAATAAATTCTGTGTGAAGCAGATCATTTGCCTGTCACAGAAAGGGAGTTTATTCAGGCACTGTCAGAATACAGTCAGCTTAAAATTGCTCTACCCAAACAAAATTTAGGATTCTGTTTATTTGTGGGGATGTGTGGAAATACATTGCTGAGTGGTCACAGAAAGTTGTGTGGGTGTGATGCATGCTCAGAGACAAGCTGCATTAAAATTGGAGGTTTTCATCAATAGGTTAAAAAAACCCAGTAAGAATGATCATAATACATGAGTCTATAGTGCCTGATTCTTCTTTGAATTTCTCAAATCTCTCATTTTTACTTTGAGAGAAGATTACTCCTGATCTTCAGTAGAGTTGACAGGCTAGGAAGGGTCCATTATGTATCCACACAGAGGTAATGCTATCTCTGCTTCTGCCTCTAGTGACTTGTATTTCGGTGTTATATCCTGGTTTACTTGGGTTTGTACAAACTGTATAGACTGCTTGCTGTGAATGTTTTTCCTCCGAGCTCTATAGCCCTTCTATGAACATTACGGCCTACAAGAGGCTTCCTTTTGCAACTAGAACTGTCAGTCTAGCTTACTTCCATGTTTTTTGGAAAGTTGCCTATGATTAAGTAGATTTATCACCTAGTGGATTACTTTTTAACTAGTGAAGTAAAAAAAAGCTTGTGTAGCTGTTAAATTCAGTAAGGCTTGGTTTGCTGATGAAAAACGAATGTAGCAAGTAAAATTAGATGGAATAGGGGGAGAGGGAAGAGGTAAGCTGGTTGAAGTGCAACGCTGAAGCAAAGAGGTGAATTTCCATTGGAGCAGTTGAGTTAAAATCTGTTTAATCTGTCTGGTTTTTTAGAATCTGTAAAGGATTCTAATCTTTGTTAGCTTACTTTACAAGCACAGAGGTGTGTGTGGTGTGGCTACTGAAGAGTAATGTCCAAGCTTTGCTAGGACACCCTTTGACATACAGACCTGTTTGGAGCAAAAAGAAAAACAACCCAGTGGAAAAAAGACTGCAGCATGTCACAGATGCTGAAAGTGACGAAGTGACCCAGTGGGAAAAGACAAGAAAATGTTAGTTGGCATCACTCTTTGAGGCATGAAGAGCTCAACAACTGCAAGTGCTGCCACTTCTTATCAAGAGCTACAGTCATTGATGTATTCTCGCCATCTTTATCTTGCTTTATATAAAACTGAGAGTTTTATATGAAAGTGTGAGGTATCACTTCTAATTTAACAAAAGCATAGAGAAAGACAGAAACCCCAAAGCACGTCCTTCCGTGTGAAATCCTGCACTCCAACATCAGTACTTTCATTCTAGCTCTGTGCTGCCACTTTTGTTTCCAATGTTTTGTTCATTAACAAAACCCACAAACCTGCCCTCGAGGGGGTCTGACAGAAATATGCCTTTTTTTTACTTTAATAAAAAATACCTAGCTCCCTTCAGCCTATTGTGTTTAGATTTTTTTTTGAGACATATATACTACTTTATGGAGAATAAAAGAAGATGAAAGATTCATCTCCTCTCATGATAGTCTCCCTCTTGACTTAGTAAAAGCGGTTGGTTTCAAGTGCCTGTTGAATGCAGACTCAGTGACGACTGTCTTGTTAGACTCCTGATCTGCTATTCAGGTACTTATGTAGTAAATATTTCCTTGGCACTTCATGTATCCTGTTCTTTCAGTTCTGAGGACACACAAGAACTGGCAGAACTGAACAGCTTGGTTTTAGGGTTGCAGTTACGTTCCTTTCAGACCCAAGCCTGCTATATTTGATTTGGTTGAGCTCTCCATGGGGCCATGTTGAGTTTCTCTCCAGCTGTGGAATGACTTACCTGCAGCTACATGGATAATAGTAAAAACTGTGATGCAGTTTATGAGCACATAGGAGATAATGAGATAAGGGAAGACAGCCAACCAACATAAATTTGCTAGGGAGAAAATTGTGTCAAACTGATTAGTTTGCTTCCTTGACAGATGAATTAGATTAGTGCATAAGGGAGGCAAGGGATAGAAGTGATACAAATAGAAGCGTATAAGGTTCTGAAGGATGTTCTTTTGAGCCTAATATGTACAGTGTTTTGGTTTTTTAAATGGGATCTTCCTTAAATTACTATATTGCAGGAGCAAAAATTATGAAAAATGGTTCTGTGGAGCAGTTAATAGGGATTTGAGATCACTTGGAAAAGCATTTGAAGTAGGCTTCCGTACTATACTAGCTTGTCATGGCTGGGTTTGTCAATGGCACCCATTATTTAGATTGTAGTACATGGGGTAGAGTTTACTTACGAGGTGTGCAGGTGAGGTCAGTCTGGGAGTGGACAGAATGTGCAGCTCAGAGGGTTGATATGAAGCTGTTTGTCACTGGGGTAAGCAAAGTGTGTGTGTTGGCTTGACCTGACTCACCCGGTGTTTATTTGTTGTACCAAAGGAGCTCAGTCAGTGTGTATAACCTAATTATGCTGAGTTTACGGCGTTGGATGGCCTCTTCCAACACTCACAGCACAGCTTGTGGTACTTTTTTATCCTTTGGAAAACTGTAGCACTGAAACCTAGAACTGGAAAGGAAGTCTTTGTTTACTTATAGCAGTTTCTTTATTCTGCCACAGGGAGAAAAATGTGTGAGTGGGGAAGAGTGACCATATTTTTTAAGAGCTTTTGTAGAATAAGATATGAAATATGGAAATGATTGTTATCTTGGGATGGTGTTGGGGAGTCTGTCATACTGCTTTGTTTTAAATTCCCTGTGATAGAAAGGGGTGTTTGTGTGCCATGCTCTTGTATACACAAGGCTCTTCTCATAGTTGTCAGGTTATCATGAAAGATTCATTTCATGGCTCCCTTAGAGGTAAACACTAATATTTCACACTGGGTCAGTAATTTTTGTTAGCAGTAGATTAATGCCTAAAACTCCCTTGTCTGACATGTTCCCATCTGTGATGCCATGGTTTCTTACAGATAGGAAGCATCGTGAGGCCAAAAAAAAAATCTCTATTTTGGTTATCTCTGTGGGGATGCTGTTCTCTGTCTCTGTGATCCCTGCTGCTGTTTTCCTGACTTCTTGGGGTATGGCTTTTTCCTTGCTATCCTAGAAAATGTTTTTCTAGTAAAACTACAAATTGAGAAGGTACACCTTAGCAGCAGAAAGTGGTGCACCAGTGTTGTAATTGGAATTGCAGGAATGCTGTGAAGGTTTCATGCCCCATCTTCTGTCCCAAAGGGAGGGGAATATTGGAAGAGCCACTGCTGATAAGTGATAGCCTGTGAACGGCAAGCCTTAGGCAGTCCCTTGGAAAGACTTTTAAGTCCCAGGAATTGAAACAAACTGGAGGCATGGTAAACCTAGTTTTAGAGCTTGCCCTTGTTTGATTTTCATTTCAGGAAGTTGCCTGGGAGAAATCTCAAAAGCACATTCCTGTAGATGCAAGAATAACTGTTCAAAGTGCTGGGAGATGAAACTGATGTGCAGCAATTTTTATAAGTGAGGAAATAATAGTGCAGAAGTGGGCTACCACCTGCCTGTGTTGCAGTGAGAGTATAGTAGAAGTACTGTTAACTTGTTGGTATTGTTAAAAGGTCGCCTTAGGAGAAGACAGAGAAGTAAAATCAAAGTACAGAAAGAAGTGTACGATGAAATTGTGAAGGAATATATGGATGTATAAGAGAGGAAGCCTTTGCTTTGATTGTTCATTGCAACTACTGTTGCAATTCAATCTTAGTATTGAGCGTTTATTTGCCTAATTATTTCATGTGTCTTTGTTTGCCAGCATGTTGTTGGGTTTCACTCTGTTTATTGCATTGTGTTTGTCGTAAAAATAAACAAGAAAATAAGAGTAGTTATCCTCATTCTGTACGCTGCTTACTGTCTTAAAAGAAACGCAAAACCAGAGAAAAGGGGTAGCAACTGAAAAGTCTTCTTTTCTCTCTTGTGAGGAGCAATGTCTGTCCCCAGGTTCTTTGCATCCAGAAACAGCCAAGCACAGTGTAAGTCATTTACGTGAGGCCATACACTTTCACAGATGCACTGCAGAAGAAAAGACTTGCATTAAATAACTACTCAGTGATTTATGTAAATGACATTACAGTGCATTTGATAGACAATTAGTCTCTCTTTTTTTGTTCTCTTCTTAATGGTTTTTCCTCCAGCAAGGAAGTATGTTTCTTTAATGTGAGTACTGTGTGTATGCATAGGTGAATCCAAGGGAAAAATGTGAATAAACTCCATGTCAGTAGTTGTGCTTTTACTAAGTGGATGCTCAAACTGTCTTCTGGGATAAATGTAGTTGGAAAGCAGTGTCCACTATAGTCATTTGAGTATCATTCTAGGAGAATTCTTTTCAGAGAACTGCAGCTTCAATCATAATTTGTTTTCTGTACCCTTGGTTATTACTAGGGGTAGGGGCAAGTGTGGTGGTGAGACATAACATGCGAGTTTGGATAACATAATGGATTTCTTTGAAAATACTACCACTTCTGAATAGTTTTTGTTATTGAAACAAAACACCTGGCAGTTCTAGATTGTATGGTGCTGTGCATGAAAGTAGCATTGCAATCTAGAATAGTAAACAGTGTTAAAAAAAGACAACAAGACAACAAAGCCCTGAAAAGCAGAAGATTTAATCAAGAAAATCCACATTACATCTGATCCAGATTCTAGAAAGGAGTGTCTCTTGTCCTTAGTTTATTTTTTCCCCTAGAATAATTAGTTCTGTTGTAACCAAAATTGAAATGTATTTACTTTCCTGTGTGATAAGAGAAGCAAGAAAATGTCATCTTGCAAATTAATTTGTAAGCCATGATACATCATTCTCCTTTGCGGTGATTGCACTGCTGACCAGATGTCAATTTCCTTGAGCGCACAGTTTTTCATCTTGATCCGGCGCTTGTGTGAGTTGGGTTTATTCTTTGTGAAGCAGCTGTATCAGTGACTGGGGCCTGTGCGCTGGACAAGGGCTCCCTTCCCTCGGGAGGGAGCAGCTGCTCCCTGCTCGCAGTCCCTCCCGCCTGGGCTGGTACAGGCGGCCCCGCGCGGGGGGCTGGTGGCGCAAAGCCCGGCAGAGCCGCCTGACTGCCGCAGGCGTGTTTACTGACCCAGGGCTGCCAGCACCTTGGAGGCACCGCAGCTCGCCTCCTGTCTCTAGGGTCTTACAAGGGCACCACTTGGAAACTAAGATGCTGGCACTGAACTTCAAGAATTCAAGGTAGGATGAGACCTAAATGAATCCCAGCTACTTTTAATTCTTTGCATGATAGTTTTTCCTCCATAAATTTCCCCCATTAATTTCATGACTAGCATGTGTGAAGTTGTACCTCTTGTTGTTAGACTCGCTGTTATAGGAGAAGTTGAACGAAAGCTGTGATTGATCAAAGGTTTAGTCACAATCTAGTGATATTTTTGAATAAAATGAGTAATGTACCACTGCATAATTTTTTGTGTTTAGAATGTTGGCTTTAGAGAAATAAGTTAAAAGTAGGTAGTTGACATTTATCATCTCAGCTAGAAGAAAACAATTGATTTTAGTTTGTCGCATGGGTAGTTTTCAAAATACAACTAATACGAGCCTTGAGTGCAGTAGTTTTGCTGTGAAGCAAGCTTGTTATCGAGTTATGTTACACATGTTCTAAGAAATCTAACAAGTTGGAGAAAATAGTATTAAGGTAGTATTTTCCCTGTCTCTTGAGTGCTGTAGGCTTCATTTTTTCCCTTTGAATAAGAGAAACTCACTTTTGGGGGGATTTCTAGCTGTCCAATTTAATCTTGTAATACACTGCAAACTGGTGTCGAGAAATCATTTATTCATTGTGAAATACAGCTTTTATTTTGGCACTATTGCCAAACAGGGCTAGAACATGAGTAATGAAGAGACAAACAAAAATAGTTTTGAAAGTAGTTATGGTAAATAGTAAATAAACCAACCTCTTTATCAGCAATCAAAAATGAGCAAAATAAGTATAGGTTTTCTAAAATGTTGCAGCTTTTTCCTTTTATGAGAGACACCAGCTTTAATATACAAAAATATCTATGATCATTTAAGAAGTGTGCCATTGAAAAAAAAATCACTGGAGAACTGGAGGAATCTTTTCATTTGAGTAATTAATATTGCTTTTAAAGTTTGCAGTTTTAGTCTGCTTTGTAGGTTTGTGTTTTTTCTTGTGAAGTGTTTATTTTGTGGGGGTGTTTTGTCTTTCCCCTCCTTTGTTTTTTCCTGTTTAATCCTTTGTCTGACACATTCGCTGCTGGAGATGGAAACCTTGTAGATCTGATGGGCTACTTCTAAATCCAAACAGCTCAGTCCTGCCTTGGATCTGTCCCAGGCTTTCTCTGCAAGGCAGTGTTCTAGGAGCAGCAGTCTCTTGTGTTACTGAGGAGCTAGAGCTGTTTTCTGTAAGGAAAGGTCCACAATCAGCTCTTTTGTCTTTGCTCCATGTGAGGCTCCTGAGAAGTGTTTCTATGTGCAGTCTGGTGGAGCTGGATCCAAAACCACCATGGGAGCCTGGGATTTTAATCTAGCTCTGCCTGCAGTCCTCAGGAAGACTGAAGATGAGACTGGGAGGGGTTGAATTGCTTTTATCTGCAATTTGTGACTGTAATTCCCAGAGGATCTTCTGGCACCCAACAGAGAGCGGTCACGGAAAGGAGGAGCAGAAGAGAGGGAAGGCGACGAGAAAAGACAATACTTTTCTCCCATTGTTACAATACTTGTTCAGTTACACAAAGCATAGCAATCTTTACTGGTTTTCCCACTGGTGGTGCCTCTTATGAGGAGCAGCTGAGGGAAGGGGGGACTGTTTAGCCTGGGGAAAAAAAGGCTTGAAGAGAACCTTACTGCTCTCTGCAACTACCTGAGAGGAAGTGCTGGTGAGGTGGGTGTCAGTCTTTTGTGCCAAGTAACAGGATGAGAAGAAATCACTGAATCATTAGGGTTGGAAAGGACCTCTGGACATAATCCAGTCCAACCTTCCTACCAAGGCAGGGTCACTTGTAGCAGGTGAAACAGGAGCACATCCAGGGGGATTTGAAATGTCATCAGAGAAAGAGACTCCACAACCTCTGTGGGCAGCCTGTTCCAGGGCTCTGCCACACTCAGTGTGAAGAACTTCTTCCTCCATGTTGAGGTGGAACTTCTTGTGTTTTAGTTTTTGGCCATTGCTCCACATCCTGTCACTGAGCGCTGCCAGAGAGTCTGGTACCATTTTTTGGGCATCCATCTTTGTGGGCGGTAATGAGATGCCCTTCAATCTTCTCTTCTCCAGACTAAACAGGTCCAGCTTCCACAGTCCCATCTCACATGAGGGGTGATCCAGGTCCCTCATCATCTTTGTGTCCCTCCTCTGTACCCTCTCCAGTAGCTTCTTGTCTTTCTTGTCCTAAGGAGCCCAGAATTGAACACAGCACTCCAGATGTGGCCTCACCAGGGCTGAGTAGAGGGGCAGGATCACCTCCCCCATCTGCCAGATGCACCCCAGGATCCCATTGGTCCCAGCCATCAAATATCCTCAAGTTGTGCCATGGAAGGCTTTGAGTGGATATTAAGAGAAAGTTCTTCACAGAAGGGATTATCAAGCACTGAAAGAGACTGCCCAGAGAAGGGGCTGCTCCAGTCATCATATTTAAAAGATGTGCAGATGAGGCAGTTGGGTACATGGTTTTGTGGTGGACTTGGCAATGCTGGGTTAGACATTGGACTTGATGATCTTAAGGGTCTTTTCCATCCTAAGTAGTCCTTTGGTTCTGTACTCTATGTATGCAGAACTTGATTCCAGTGGAGCTCAGTTGATGCCTTTGGAGCATCCTAATTTCAGGCGCTAGATAACATGTATGCAAGTATTTCTGCTGCTTCTCCATTAATCTCTGGACCGGATTGCTAATTATAAGGTCTTGGGCTGTTTTATTTTGTTTTGCACTTAGAAATACTATGAACATGCAGCTTAAAACATTGGGGTTATTCACCCTTTCTTACTTCCTCTTGCTTCAAAAATAAACAAGCATTTGTGCTCAGCCTTTAATGTTGATTTAAATGCAGATATGCTGCTGGTTTTGTTACAATCTTTCTGCTTCGATGGTAGCAGAGAGAGGAATTTTATTACATCAGCCAAACATGTGCTGGTAGAATAATTTTGTTGTTTTTCTTTTCTGTGTTGTTAGAAACAAGGGTGGCTCTATGGAGACAAATTTTACAGGTAATGGGCTTCTACTTACTGCTCCTTCATATGCAAATTTCTTAAAGGCAGAAGAAATGTTTTCTTTTGGTGTATAAATGGCTGGGTTACATGGCTGCAGGAAGTTTTTGCTTTAGATTTCTGTTGAGAAGAAAACCCACTACCACCAACACCGCAAATGGGGACCGTGCTCCT
The DNA here is from genome assembly GCF_047830755.1 of Zonotrichia albicollis. Taxonomy (NCBI): domain Eukaryota; kingdom Metazoa; phylum Chordata; class Aves; order Passeriformes; family Passerellidae; genus Zonotrichia; species Zonotrichia albicollis. Next base: position 10,598,453 of record NC_133823.1, read on the forward strand.
GTTAAAAAAGTTCGGTGGCCTTTTTAGCTAAATGTGAGAACCGTGCTTAGGGTCACTATTGTCACTACTGAACATGTCCTGTTTGGTGCTTTGCTTCCTGCATGGCCTTACTGTGAGGATAGACAGTCTCTCTCCTGTTCCAGTTTCCCTGGTTTCCTTCCCTATCTTTCCCATCACACCCTCCCACTCCCCATTACTTCGAAAGGTGAATAGACCAAAGCATCTTCCCCGTTCCTGATGGTGGCTCATTGTTTCACTATTGGTTCGAATGCAATAACTTTCCTAGGAAGGCTTTTTTACTTTGCTTGTTTACTGTGAATGCCAGAGCCACTCTCCAGAGCAGTGTTATTATTCCTGTGCATTTGTTGATGTCTGCATTCCAATGAAGCACACGCTTGTCTCCTCAGATTCCAGATTATTTTGCATTTTTGTTTGTTTTTCTGTGTGTCCGCTACCCTCTCATCCTCTCACCCCTTTTTTGTTTTCTAGGGGCTTCTTAGCAGAATTTTCTCTCCTGAATTCATGGTTTAGTCATTGTCATGCAGTTTGGGACTTGAACCTAAAATTTAAGTTCTGCTATATGTCCAATGGGCTCTAACTAGTATCCTGTTTGTCCAATTAATGCAAATCTGTTTATTTAGGCCTTTTGAAAATAAAACAACTCAAAACAAGAAAACCAGCATTCAAAGATGCTCAAGTTGTTTTTCCACAGAACATGTCAAGAATTCAATTAGAAGTTGCTGTCCAAGATATTGAGGAAGCAAATAGTCTGTTTTATTTTAGTTTGAGTTTCTTAACCAGTTGTTACATATCTTTGTCGTATTCTGTGTATTTTTTCTGATACTGCATAGGTTAGTTGGTTCATAAGTTTCTGATAAAATGTTCCAATTGATTCCTCCATTTCAGGTAATTTTGTTGAGCTCCAAATGTTTCTAAGATGTTACAACTCTGCCAGCGTATGTTCAAAATGAAAATGATGTTTCAGTATTTATTTTTCCTCAATGCGTTTTTCAGCTCCAGATGTTTATAGCAGTATTGAGGTTTGCAGGATTGTATGAGTTTGCTTATCTACTGTCTTGTCAACCAGCAGGTGCAAATGGGGGTCATTCCTACCTCAAATGTCCAGTTACACAGTTCCAGATTAACATTAATCTGACCAATTATAGGTTCCAAAACAAATCTGCTGGGTTTATAATGTATGCATACTGGTTACACTGAAGAACAGAATTTCTGTTCCCTCAGTCCAAAACCTGTTAGCTTACTAGGCATCATTTTTCTATAAATAAGTATTTAAAAAATACATGTTGGTGAGCAATGTCTCTATTTTTGTCATGTTTTGTGTCTGCTTCAGCCAAGTTGGACTTTGCTTCTGCCTGTCAGGATTTTTGTGTTACACATATTTTTGTCTCCTCGGTTAGCATATTCTTCTGGTAAAAAATGTCCTTTGCATTCCTTGAGTAGAGGAGGAATTGTATGTCCAGAGCTAGTTCAGACTTTGTGGCACTCGGAGCTGGATTGCCAGCTTTGAGACCACACTGGAACAGGTTAGAGGAGTGCAGAAAATGTCAGTGGTATGATGGCACAAGCAGGGGCAAATGGTTTCTTGGAGCCTGGATGTCTATGAATGAACCACCTGAAGGTGCTAATGCAGGTGTCTCCTTTCTAACATAGAGCCCTGTACTTTGATCTTCACTGTAACTGATGATTAGGGGTAATGAAACATGGCAAGATTGATTTATTTTCTGGAATGACCATTTCTCATCTCATAAAGCAGAAAGGTTTCTGTTACACATGAAGAGTTTGTTTGATCCTCAGCCCTGCAATCGCAATATATTTCTGCCATGAACAAATTATTGAAAACCTTTTTCTGGTGTAAATATTGTCTTTTTTCTCCAACATAAGCAGGTACCATGGAGCAATTTTGAAGTATGGAATTTTCCACCTTCTTTGATGGCTAGCAAACCTACACTGGTTTTCTGGAGATCAGATCTGTGTTTATATGCAGATGAGGTGGTTTAAGACTTTGCATTGAAATTCAGAGATGAAGGTGTGTAGAACCCAGCAGTCAAATATGGATTTCAGGTAGCCTTAACATTTGTTGGAAGGTATTTCTTGGTCTTGTGAAGAGATGAAGGACCATCTGTTACAGATACCTCAGAGATGAGGTTTTCTGCTCTTCCTAGCTGGATACAATATTCATTGCGTGCTATTTGGCTTCTGAAAAGTGAAAATTACTCATTCAGTTCCCGTGATGTTTTTCAAAAGGTGCTTTTAAACAAGTGGTGGATTTAGCTATTCAAATGTTTACCACAGCAGACTTACCTTTTGGTTCTCAGGATTGTGTGTGATACTTTGAGACAAAATAAGAATTCATCTTTCATTTTAATTGAAAAAGATGTAAAGTGTAGAAAGGCAGACACCTTAAATCAACATGTCTCCAGTTTAAATAGCCTGTATTTGAGCTTTCTGGCAGTTTGCTTTTTCAGCATTTTCAATTCTTTAGCTTGGTTATCAGTTTATTACTGAGCTGAGAAATGGAAGTCCTTAAGTCTTGTTAAGGGCTTCCTTAAAGAAAAACAGGACTGAGAATTGGGTTCATGGTGATGACAGATCATAATGAGTGCTAAATAAAGATGTAGGAAGTGGAATTGTCATCATCTAGCCAAAAATCACCTTCTAGATGCAGTGTGGACAGATTTGTTCCATGTAGGAAAAGGTGGCACACATTTGCTTCTTTGTGCACTGTCTCGTCTTTACTCTCTGTAAAAATAACTCGTAGTTCCCTTCTGTTTCATCAAGGTGTGAGTTCTGTACACCATCTCCAGATGTCTGTGGGCAATGATTGCAGTCAGATCCTTTGCCTCCATGTGTGAATGGGTAGTCCTTCATGTCAGCTAGCTCTTGTTCTGTGCTATTGCTCTGAACAATGATGTTGAAGCAGGCTCTTCAGTCCCAAGGGCATTCTGGATTGTAGGACTGCTTTCCTGGTATTGACGTTGTCTCTGCTTTTATTGCACGGTGATAGCAATGAAGAAAAGTGATGCAACTTCAGCTGCAGTTTGGAGAAGTACTACACACTATTTTCAGCTGGAGTAGGTAGGATTTAATACTTTGGATTACAGGCTTTTTTTTGGAGATGGCAGAAGTGTTTGTAGCCTAGAAATAATTTGTTATAGTAGTGCAAGAAATTTTGGGAAATGTGGTTATTAAAGCACTAGAAAACACGGTGACAGTTATCTTCTAGATACAAGCTTTACACGGTAAGTCAGGAAAAAAATAGGCTATTTGCAGAAGTCAAAAGCAGTACTTTATTTTCTTATTTTAAAAAAATTAAGTGCAAAAAGTTGATAGAACTAAAGGTCATTTTCATTTAAGTTATTAGTAAGTAAGAAAATGTGCATTATTAGTCTTTAGCAAGACAGCTTTCCTCCATCCCAGGAGCATAGGTCAAAAGTATCACTGTTACTTAATTGTTGTCCTTTTACACTGAATATAAAACATTAACCTTCAAGAGGGTACAAACCACAGGAAATCTACTCTATCAGCACTTGCTATTATGTGTCATTATCATGAATAATTTGTGGGAAATCGAAGAAGACTGATAGTCCATGTTTTATAGCTTTATCTTTCTCAATAAACAGTTACTAAAGTTCTTCATATTTGTTGAAGCATTAGGAATTTTTGTTTTTGCAGAGATTTCAAGGCATTAAGGTCAGATTGAGTATAGGAATAGCATTTCTAATATTGCAAATAACAGAGAAATTTTATCTTTAACTGTCATCTGACTGGAGTTCAGAGAACAGGAAAAACATGTCCTGAATAAGGATAGCAAGGTTTTTTTGGTTTGTGTGTTTCTTAGAGGTATTAAAGCAAAAAATAGCTGCATTGAGTTCTCAGATTTGGATACTACCCTGTGAACTGAGACACTTCTGTAAACAGCTCTTCAACCTATGGAAACCCACCAGTATTAGTTCTTTTTTAATCTAAAAAAGCCAAGATTGTTTTTAGGTGGTAACATAAGGTTGCTCAAGAAATTTTGAATTTTTTCAATGCAAAGGAGGGAAAAAGCCAACACACACACAAAAGTCATGACTTTGAAATAATAATGTGACCTTGCAAATCCTTGCCTGCACACCTTCCTTAACTTCCTTAATGATACTTAGCAATATCTAAAGGGTAGAGTGGGAGTTGGTGGTGTTTTCATGTTGGGGAGGTTTCTTAATGAAATAGTTCCTGTTTCAGCCAGATGACTGGATATTTAACAAGAGGAAATCATAGTATGGGAATAAGCACTTTTATTACTGGGGCAGAATATGAGATTTACTTCAGGCTCTCTCTTACCAGGCAACATTCCCCAAAGGCATGCGTGCCAGTTCAGTCTGTCAGGGAAAGCTCATGGCATCCTTTTCAGCAACACAGCTTGCTTGTGCATGATTTTCTTTGTGTGTGAGTAGTTGTTTTGTGTTTGGTGGCAGGGCTGGTGGGGGGGAAGGGAATGGGAGGAAGTAGTTGTGTTCCTCGCTTCCCCTCCTACTGATGTTTTTGTCTACAAAGAGAATTTTTTATTCCTGCTCAGTTCTAAGCAAAAATGGATGTGTATCTAGCCAGTAACAGCTCTTTATTGTTCCCTTTGAGGGCCAGACAATGTCCTTTTGAATAGTGCATATTGATGATTGTCTTCAGAATGTTAGTACTCACTGCATGGGTAGGGAACCTGAAATTCAGGGAAGAAGTAACAGACCTAGTGGGGAGGGAACTAGCAGGTGTGGAATTTACTGATCCTGATGGACTTCTGAGATTGATTATAGGAAGAAGACTTAAATTTCATTTTCCTGAGATAGTTGGGGTGGAGGTGTGTACTGGTGTCCCAACATAATCTGAAAAGAGAGAAGCTGATTCCTGTTTCGCTGCTAAGTTGCTGATGTAATAACAATATAGTGCCTGGAGAAACAGGCACTTGTGACTGTAATTACTAAGCAGTTAATTACCTAGCTGCTTATTTAAATAACATCCTTTTGGAGCTAGATGCAGAGCTTGGATTTATAATAGCTGTTGTGAAAATGAGTGTGTCTCAAGCAGCTTCTGTCTGTCTACTTTTTTTTCTTCACAAATGTTTTGATAGCTGTAGTAGTATTACCCTCACATTATCATACCCTAACTCCTGCTAATGATTATGTGTGTATGCTGTGTTTTTCTTGTAGTGTCTGTCTTTGAGCTTTGTAAGTTGTTGTTATTTTCTGTAATGTAATTTATGATCATTTTTTCAACGGCTTCCACTAACAATATAGAAAACACTTTAAAATATTTTGAAGGGTAGAAATTAGCTCTTACACTAACTCCTGTGAAGCTTCTGGAGAATCTCATGGGTTCATCTTGTGAGATTGCCACATAAATTTAACAGGAAAGTGAAGAACCTTGGTGAATGGCTTTATATCAGAGCTGCTCAAATGGGTCAGCCTTGCTTATGCTCATGGGGAAATGTGCAGCCATCTGACAGCCTGTGGAAAAGAACAAAGAGCAGTTTTTAAAGTGAGGATGCTTATGCCATGCTTTCACTGCTTGCTTCATTTTTCCTCACATGGAGATTCTTCTGCTTCTACCACTGAGAGAAAACTGTAATGTGTATTACAAGAGCAGTAGTTTTATTGTACATGTTTGTAATCTACTCATCAAGTGTCTTATTTTAGTCTTGGTCCATACAGAACATGATGCACTGCAACTGCCATTAATTCACATTTTTAGCTCTAGTAGCTAAAATGGGTACAATAGGCTGAAATGCTTCAACCCTCCTGATAAACTACATGCCTGTCGCGGTGGGGTTGCGTCATAGAACTTCCACTTGCTTAGTTTGCTTTTTCAAGATAAGTTCTTCCTCAGTTTAAAAAAGCCAAACACCCAACAGCTGGAATGTCCAGCTTACAGGTTCCCTATGAAGAGTGTGCCTGCTTGGACCTGCTGGGGGAAGAAACTCATCAGGGCTATGTAGTAAAGAATGTGAGGCAGTGGTGGGATGTACGTGCCAGAAGAGGCTCCTGTGCTGAGAACAGGTTTCTGTCCTTGCCACTTCCACAAAACTCCTCTTGAGGTTTTTGGATCTGCCCTCTAATTGCATCTGAGTGCACTGGGTGTTTAGCTCTGAGATCACAAGAGGAGATGAGAAGGACATCCGCTGGTCTCTAAGGGACACAACGCAAGCAAGCAGAAAGATTCAAGCATTGCCGGAGTGAAGGATTAGCTGCTCTCCAAAGCATCTTGAAATAGATACCATATTATCAGACATGATCAATTTTAGCATAAGGGAAGATGTGTGTTGGTTGTGTGGATATTGAGGCTGTTGCAGTGCCTGTGCTGTGGGGCATATCTGTGAAAGGAAGTTGTGATGCATTCTGACCCCTGAGGAAATGCACTGCTGGGTGTGCAGAGCAGCCTTTCAGTCCAGGTTGTAGGAACCAAGGTGTAGCATCATGCTCAGAGGGATGTAGTAACAAAATACCAACCAGGTGCCCATGAAGCATCTGTTGAGAGAGGCAGGAGGCTCTCTGGGGACTGTAGGAAGTGAGTGTGCAATTTAAGACTCTACTGCAATGCATGTTCAGAGCCAGGCCAAATTCAAGCTCTACAATCATTTACAAGACTGGTGTTCCCTAACTTTTGAGTTTGCTTGTCTTAATTACTGTGCAGGGTGCTTGATTGTCATGTGCTGTAAACAAGCAGTTGTGAGCAGGTGAAGTGGCTGTTTTACTGAAAATACTGGAATCTTTTCATTTTTGACATTAAAGGATCTGCCAGGTCTTAATGCTGAATTCAAGTCGCATGTGATGGTTGCAACTGACTGAGGATTGTGCAGATGCTTTCACTTAGAATAGGAACATGCTTTTTTCTAGATTGTTTTTTGTTTATAATAAAAGGTTTAGGTATACTGCTTTCTCTTCTGCAGGCCTAATACTAAACAAAGAAAAGATCAGTCAAAATATTTGTACAGGACAAATAGCAATACAACACTGTTCTTTCTCTGTTCACTTTCACATGTCTAAGATTTGGGCCTAATGCTGGAGATCCCAGAGCTGACAGCTCTCTTCCCATAGATAATCTGTGCTGTGATAATCAGAGAAAATATCACTGGATTTGGACAGGCAAAAATTAATCACACAAATTCTTTCAGCTTTTATGTACGGTATATTTCAGATTACGTTGCTTGGAGCCCACACTAGCATTTTTTCTAATAAGAGAGAAACACAGTAGGAGTTTCTCTAAACTCTGGAATAATTCCAGATGTAGTATCTACTTTGGAATTTGGTTACTTCTGGGAAAAAAAAAAAAGAGGTATTTAATTGGAATGACATCATCTTCCCTCCCCTCTCCTCCTCTCCCCTCCTTGTGGTGGGGAATAGATGGGAGGGACCATGACTGTGTTGAGGAAGTGAGGACTATTGTAATTGTTCTCTTTGTTTGTCATCCCTTGGAGTTAACTGCCACGGTGGAGTTAAATAGACCAAAGCTGCAAATGCCATTTCAGTAGGCTCCTTTACACTGGGAAAATAGTGTGTAACATTTCTTTGGACTTCTCTGACTATACAAAACTTGTCAGATCTGTAATTGCAAGTGTGTGTCTGAACCAGTGTAAAATTCTGTTTTAGTCGAGTGCTTAGGCTGAAGAAAGCAATAGAATTTAAAAGAAAAATTGGCCACATGAGCAAAAGTCCACAGCAGTCATGGACTTGATGACAGTATGAATTTTGGGTGGGTATATAAGTTCTCAGCATTTTGTGAATCATAAAAAGAAATTTAAAATATTGTCTTTAAATGATTTTATTAAAAAGACAATGCAGACTTTTTTCCTGCTGCTTAGGCAGTGAAGGTTTGGGTCTTTGAGCTCAGGTGTGGTATTCTGCTGTTTTACCTGTTACAGCAAGAGAAGCGTCCTCAAACTGAGGAGTTTTGGAAAAGCCATGGGTTTCTGAAGGAAACTGTGTTTTGTTTTTAGCTGCATGATTAATACTGATTTGAAGTGTTACCTGTGTTATTTCTTAGGGATGACATACTAAAGGACAACACTCATTTCTATCTAATTTTTCCCCAGTTGTGAAAAGCCAGTGCACATTTCTAGCATGGACTTACAGTTGTTGGCTTGTAACTTAGATTAGCTTTATTGATGACTTCTCATTTAATGAATTATAAAAATAATGGTACTAAAATGTTCATTAGCTTTAGTTCCTAATGTTTTACTATGTTTTAGTAAAATACTCTCTGAATATGTTTTATGAACATGTTCCAGAAAGGTATCTTTTTCTTGGGTTAGAGAGAGAAGATTTTTCTTTTATTAATGTTTCTTATTGGTAGTTAATTGCCTTCACTTTTACAAGCATAGCTCCAGTTTGTTATTGATGTTATTTTCCTGGCTTTAGCATCCAGCTGCAGTCTTTCATCACAACTTAATCTTTGGGTTGGAGTTCTTCAGTAGTGTCTACTTTCCCTTTGTTACTCTAATTACAGCACCTTTGGAATCACCATTTCTCCTTTTATTAATTGACCCTTCATGGTAACCTCTCTTTTTGACAAGTTAAATAATTAAGTTCTTTAAGTTTTTTGCTGCAAGGCATTTTCTACTCTTGAATAATTTTTACAGCTGTTACTGACCTTTGGTTTTTCAGCTACATTTAAGCAGTGAGATGTAGGCATTGCAATTCTGTGGAGTATTTCATTGTTGGTGGTCTTTATATATGGAGCAGAAACTGTTTTCCATGTATTCCACTTACTCCTTCCCTTACGTGACTCTGGTTGTGAGATTAGTCCCTATTGCTGCAGTGGTTACATCTGTTTAGGGATTGGTTACATCTGTTTAGGGATTGACTACATCTATTTAGGGATTGGTTATATCTGTTTAGGGATTTATCTGTTCTGGCCCTTACATCTCTCATACAAGGTCCTGCCTGATAGACTTCAGTCACACAGCTGGAAGACTTGGTCCATGTTGTTTTGAAGACTGAGGTGTTATTCTGCAGAGCCAGTAGCTGAGGGATGAGATGAACAATAGTTCCACTGGATAGCTTTGTCTCTCTGCCACAGGAAAGTCAGGAAAAAAATCTATGCTTGTCTCTGTGTGATAAAGCTGATGTCTGAGAGAGTTGGAAGGTCTTGTGTGATTAGATTTTAAAGTACTGTTTTTATTCCAGAATTAATTTGAGAATATTTTGCATTATGTAGATAACACTGTTGTAAATGCTGTGGGATGTGCACCAAAGGATCGTAAAACTCATCCAATAAAAAGTATTTTGCAGTGTTCAAAGCCTGGCCAGCCATGCTTTCAACTGGAGGATATTGGATGTTTTGCTCTTCCAAGTTGTTGGCTTTAAATTCTCCTAATCAATGCCTGGCGTATAAAATTAGCTGATGCTCTTCACTACAGTATGGTACTTACTGTGAGAGAGGGTGCTATGTAGGCTTTGGTGGAATAATGCCTAAGTCTTCTCTATTCAGCAGGTTCCTTTTCCTTCCTGAGCAGGATACGAGGGAGCTTCCAGAAGCCAGCCAAGATGAATATGGTGAAGAGGATCATGGGCCGGCCCCGGCAGGAGGAGTGCAGCCCCCAGGACAACGCGCTGGGCCTGATGCATCTGCGGCGCCTCTTCACGGAGCTCTGTCATCCTCCACGTCACATGACACAGAAAGAGCAGGAAGAAAAACTCTACATGATGTTACCTGTGTTCAACAGGGTAAGCCGGGCAATTTGCAACAAATGTTGTCTTTATTTGAATTGTTTGCTCATATTTTGTGTTCCCAAGACCTTTTGGTTCTAGCACAACAGGTTTTCTCCCATTGGCATCCTTTCAATTTTCTCCTTATCCTCACAGGGTTTTGTGTTAGGGGATGAACTTACCATTGGAGATTTCCTGTTCTTACCACTTTTTCTCAAGTGCAATCCACAGATGCATGTAGCCTGACAGCTTTTCTGCAGTGCTCACTGCTATTACAGTCGTCTGATTTCCAACCTAAACTTGACAAGCAAGTTTATACCCACTTTTTTTGTGTGACAGCACTATCCTTGAGTCTAAATAGCTCTTCTCCCTTCTTTGCATTTGTTGTACTGATGCATATTTAGATATAGCAATCATAATATGTCCTGTCAACTTGGTTTTTCTAGGCTACATGAGCTGAACAATTTTTATTTCTCATGTGTTCTTATCACCCTTATAGGCCATTTTTTTCCTGTGTATTGAGTCTGAATCTCCCTTCATGGACAAGGGAGATTTTGAGCAAGCAATCTGTAGGGAATGTATAATGGCCACTTTTACTGTGGCATTCATATTTCACTACTCTCTTGTACTTAGGCACTGAGGTTTTATTTTGAAGCAGAACTGTGGCAACTGTCACTGGAATTAATAGGAACTAAATCCTCCTGATGTCTTATATCAGTCAGTTACCCCACCAGGTTATTGTGAATAATGATTTTGATGGTAGTTTTAGGGTCATGAAAGACCAGTAGGTACATATCTAGCTTTCTGGCTTTTTCCCCACTGTGTGCTCTTACTCTTTACTTATTGGGTGATAGATTTGTCCTTGTATATGCTAGCTCAGAGAACTTGAATAATCCAAAAACTAAAAGGATGATTTGTTGAAGGTATGGCTTATGAAGGTGTTAGACATGGAGCTGCTTGCATGTTTGCGCTGGTTTTGCTGGGATAGAGGTAATTTTCTTTATAGTAGCTTGTATGAGCTGTGTTTTGGATTTGCGCTGGAAATAATGCTGACAGTATGGGGATGTTTTAGTTGTTGCTGAGCAGTGCTTTCTCAGAGGCAAGGCCTGTCTGCTCCTCACCCCAGTCCACCAGTGCAGAGGCTGGGAGTGCCAATGGAACTGGGAGGAGACTCAGTGACCCCAGCTGACCCAGTGGATATTCCCCACATACAGTGTCAGGCTCAGCATAAAGCAGGGGCAAGATGAGAGCGAGGTGGAGGGAGTGTTCAAGTGGTTTGTCTTTCCAAGCCACTGTTACCTATGATGGGGCCGTGCTGTCCTGGAGAAGGCTGGGCACACTTGCCCATGGAAAGCACTGAATGAATTCCTTATTTTGCTCTGCTTGCTTGCATGGCTTTTGCTTTCCCTATTAAACTGTATTTATCTCAGCTCATGAGTTTTCTGCTTTTACCTTGCTGTTTCTCTGCCCTGTTCCACCTGAGAGCAATGGGCCGGTGTGGTGCTTAGCTGCCAGTTTGAGGTTAAACTACAACAATGCTGTATAGAAAAATTAATCCTAGTCAAGACGTAGCATTACTAGGATTTTCGGTCTACTAGGTAGTGTGCTTTAGTGGATGGATTGCTTGAATGCCCTAGGTCTTATTTCTACTGGTAACCTGTTGTGTGAGTTTGGGAGAAGTAAGCTCATTTTATATGCCTCCTCTTTAATTTATCTTAGATTATATGCCTTTTAGTTACGGACTTTCTTGATTTGTTTTTACAAATTAGCACAGTAGAGTCTTAATCTTGCCTTGAGCCCATGAAGGTTATTTTGATGCAGGTACACTTAGAAATCTCCCTCTGGTGGTTACATAAGGCTGATGCTTCTGGAAAATAGGATGCCTCCACTTGAGCTTTTTCAGCACTTAACTCTGATGTGCAGGCAGAGAAGAATTTTTCTTCTTTGTGGTATCTACTGGCAGAAGCATTATATCTATAGAAATTGCAGAGGTAATATTATTGGGTTTAAGTAAAATTAGTGTATCAATGCATGTATAGCAGTCTAAGGAAAGACTTTGATTAGACTTCTGACATGAAAAAAAAATCCAAGTTTTAATTGTTTTAATTTCTCCATTGTTTCTACATTTTCTCTTTTTTGTTTTCTTCCTTAATGCACATTTCCCACCTTCTTTTACACCACTTGCTGGCTTTGTCCTAATTCTCAGCTCCTCCTCTGCACTCTGCTGAAATCCAGTTGAAGCTACTTCATGTCTTTGCACCATATGTTTTAACTGTCCTTCATTCAGCTTGTGCTGAAGCATTCTGAAAACCAAATCAGTAGCCCCAAGTTTTCTTTTTACTTCGTGAAAATCAGCTCTTGTCAAAGTAATCTCAGGTACCATTTATATCCTCAAACAGATTGTTGGTTTCTGTGATTTCTATTTGTATGAATGTGTCTTGGCTACTCTTCAGTTTTCCTCTTTTTTTGTAGTAGCTTTTCCTTCCCCAGGTTCCTCATGTCTCTATTCTTTTGCAGAATCTATCTAGTTTTGTTTATGGACTCTTTCCTCCGAGTCCTAGAGACTCTTTTGTACCCTTCTTTACTGAAGTGAACTTGGTGCTGAAGGTACATTCTTACATGTTTACCAAATGTTTTGTTTTTCAGTCCTACTTCTGACTGTTTTCTTCCTCTTTCCTCATTTTTCTCCCCTTCGGTTTCCTTGTTTAGTTTTAACATTGCTGTCCTCAAGCTCTGCCTTCTTTGAGCTTGTGAGGTTCTTGGAGCTGTCCTTCATGCCACAAATACAGGCTCTTGCCAGATGTTGTCACTTTAGTTTTTAGTCTCTAAAATCTGGATCATAGCTTGGCATATTGAGGAAAGCAGGTGTTGTTTCTGCTCTTTCACTTCCTTTCTTGCAGACCTTGATAACTATTATCTGTCATTGATGAACTGGGATAGTGTAACCCAAACAAAACTGGTGTTTCCTGATCAGTCAGATCTTATCCTGTCTCTGTTACAGGGGGATTTTCTTCCTTTCATTTCATGTAAAGGCATTCTTCTTTTCCTGTATTCAAGAGGCTGAACAGTTGTGATGCCATCTATTTCTACTTTTGCAGTTTACGTCTTTAGATTCCTGTTTAATGCCACCTTCTTCTTTTGATGTTCACATACAGAGTCTGCTGTGGCTTCCTCAGCTTATCTAGTTTTATGTTTTCTGGAGTGTCAACTCTTGATGGTACAGGTTGTTTTGGAACAATCCTGAAAGGTTAGTAATGCTGCAGGTCACAGCAAGACAAATTGTGGTTGGAATAAAAAATAGTACAAGAATAAAATCTCATTTTCCAAAGAGTCTTGGAAGAGATTTTCAGTGGCAGATAGGGTGAATCTTGGTTCACTCTAAAATTCTGACACAACTTTTCTCTGAGAAGGGACCTTTTGCTGTCAGGAAACACTAAAACATTATTAGAAGTTCCTTTCTAAAATTTTTCTTGTTTCTCAAACTTAATCCTTAGCTGCTGAAGTTCAAGTGATCACTTAATAGCTTTGTTCAAATTCAGACACTGAATCCATCCATCAGTTACTTTCCATGGTTATCTTTATTCTGTCAAAGACTTTGAAGTGTGATAGAGTCCTTTTCCTGTTACTGCCTTCAGCAAAGATTATGATTATAAAAGCATTTTCTGTTACAAGATTGGGATGGTTATGTTAGGAGGAGAAACTCAAACAAATTGTGACGCTCAGATCAAAACTTCTGTCATGCCCTTATGTGTAGTCCAGAATGTCTCCTGTCCCAGAGTGGTGAGCTGTTGGAAGAGGGAGCTGCATATGTTTGCCTGGGATCTGTGTGTGTGCACACAAAATGCAGTAAGGAGTCCTGGGAGAAGCATTATTTTTGCTGACTGCAGAGGTCTAGAGTGAAGACAGTAACTCTGCTTCCTAGAGGCATCCAAGTGGCCAGCAGCTGGCAGCCAGTTAAATAACCAGGGTATCCAGGAGCTCTTGAGACTTTCTTGCTTAGCCATCAGGTTGAGTTTTTTCCTTTCATCAGAGGTATCTCAAGTTTTGTGGGAAATGCAGCTTCATTTCCTTTTCACTTTTTTATTTTGAGTATTATTAATGAGTAAATTCAGCAGAGCTAAAGCATTCTTAAGTTTGTTTTATAGATAGAGCATGTCTCAAATCTGCATGGATAAAACCATCTTGCTAGTTCTGGTAACAAGTGAGTTTACAGACCACTTCTTTTTCTTCATTGTTCAGGGAGGCTTATGAAATGATGAATCACATAGTAATGAAAAGCTAAATTGGTGCATAATTAAGAAAAGATTGGCCCTCTGGAAGGCTCCTTTCAGAGTTCAGTGAGTTTGTGGCAGCACTGCTCTACCAACGTGGTGGTAATGCTTGTGCAGTATGTGAAAAAAGTGGATAGAATGATGAAGAGGCTGGTTTTGAATAAGTGTTTCATTACCTTGAAAGAGCCTTGCTTTTCCATATTAAAAAGATGATTTACTGCTAAAATGTGTAACATCCTGTTCTTGGTTTTTACTACCACTTTTAGTCTAAGGGTACATAAATATCCAATGGAGATGCTTATTCTACATAGTGCAAACTTGGTTATGGGGCAACTAATTAAAATCCACTTGACCTCAGTTAACCTTTTACAGTAACTTTGAGTTCTCTGCATTTCCTGGTAACTACTGACAAATCTGAGCAAGCTCAGGACAGGTAACAGGGTCAATAGTTTGTCCTCTTCACTTGGTCTGGGTGAAAGAGCTTTAAACAATTAGTGACGACAAGATGCTAATGTGCATTCTGGTCTAGATAATCTTGCTTAAGTTATGTGAGCATGCAAACCTCAAGGCCCTCTTCCCTTCTTACAGCTTTGTGGAAGTTACGGGCTCTTGGATGAGTTGGGATCTGATGCAGACAACTGCAAAAGGAGGTCTTGTGAAATATTTAGGGAAGCTTGGATTGTCTGTACTAGGCGTGTTGTGTAGTCTGTAATTCAAATGAGGGGTATTTTTCTTGGTGTGCAGAAAACAGTTGTCTGCCTGTAATGTCTGGTCTCCCGTTTGCTTACTTTAATGATAATGGTGGTTGATCTTTCCAGTATGAGAAGTACTTATGCCTTTGGTGAAAATTACTTTTATTTTGCGGAAGCTGAGTGTTCCATTTCAATGTTGTATTTCTGGCTTCATTTCATCATGACTTTGCAGTGCAAGTAGACAGGAGAAATATTTTTGGCTGTTTTGTGATGTGCTGGAGCAGCTGATACTAAGGGAGGTAAGAAGTCAAACTTTGACAAAGGTTATTCTTTCCTTCTGCCTTTTAAGTCATCTTCAGTGATTTGGGGGTTCCAAGGTTAGCTGCACCACAATTACCACACAACCTTGCTGGCTGTAATAATGGATTTCACTGGATGTCCCTGGACTTGAGAATGACCTCAGCCAAGTGTGTCAGCAGTTTAGCTGTAATAGGATAACTGGGTCACCCAGAGAAAGGAGACAGGGGTGAAGCAGCTGTTGAGTCCAAGTCAGCTGTACTGTTGTAGAACACATCCTCCTTCCGGGAGGCCAGTGTAACCTGTTGAACTTAGGTTTTGCTAGAAAAATACTCTCATCTTTTATGCTCATCAGGGACACTACTGAAGGTTGCATAAATATCTATAAGGGAAAAAAATTTAAACAAGCAGAGACTGTTCAGGTGTTGAGCAGGCCGTTCTGTTTCTTCAGCACTAACACAAGTGATGATACCATGATTGGGATTGCGTGCTTTGTTTGATAATGAATATCGTGGGTTTATTGTGACCATTTTAGTGCAAGTTATGCGTTGGAAATGTGGATGAAGACTCAATTTTTTGTGCAGTCTTGAATGAAGAGTAAATTACTGCAGCAAGTAGCTAATCCATTTTGAGATTGTGTTCCACAGCTTTGTGTAATACCACAGAGTTAACACATTTTTCCCTGTTATATGTGATCTAATCCATTATTTAATAACAAAATCAATGCTTAATCATGAAGAATAAGTTACTAGAATTAAGTGACAATTTATAAAAAAAAAGCCTGCTGTTGTGTTCAGGGAGATCTCAAAAGAGGAGAGTAAGTCAGGATATAAGCAATATGGGAGACTTCCTGGTATTGTCAGTTTATTGCTGAAGAACATAACAAGGCAGTTCTAATTCTTAGCCTTTTAGAAGACTTTATGCATGTCATTATATTTAGTAGATAGTAAAGAAGTAGTAGACAGTAAAGGAGTTTATCTTAAAAATGGAAGTCCTGTTGGAGAATTTGGTCTGGTACCTGTTCTTTCCCCCATTAAGTGCAATCTCAGTCTTTTGGGGTTCTGTAGTGTTTTCATCTTGCAAGAAAACTTACAGCTCTCTTTTCCCCTCCATTCATCAGATTTTACCTCCCTGAATGAGGTCTGAATTCCAGCCCTGACATATCTCAGAGTATGCACTCTGCAAACCAGTGCAGTGATGAATGCTGCAGCATGTAAAGAAAAATTTGTAATCTTCATTGGAATACTTCTTCACAAAAGAACATTGCAGTGATCCTTGTAAATTGAATTATTTTAATGCATTTTTCTCTTGGTTTAGGTGTTTGGAAATGCTCCTCCAAGTACAATGACAGAGAAATTTTCTGACCTCCTGCAGTTTACTACTCAAGTGTCACGATTGATGGTGACTGAAATTCGACGGAGAGCATCAAATAAGTCCACAGGTATTGCATGGGGCACAAGGGTTGCCTTTTCCATATCTGTGCATTGTGATTTTCAGATCCGTCAGAACACTAAGAGCTGCAATTCACAGCAAATGTGCAGGCACAGAAACTGAGTTTTTAGCAATGAAAATGTGTTGTCTTTTGTTCCTTTGTACTGAGGGAGGGAGGAGGAAGAGGTTAGAGGTTTCCTCCCTGGATTACAGAGAAAGCTGAGTTCCACAAAATTTCAACAGATGCGACAGAGAGGTGTGAACTGAGTTGCATGACCTACTAGGAGAAGGAGGCCAAGAACATGCATGTGAACAGCTGCTATTTCTTGCCTGAGGTGCCTGTTGGTGGTGTGTTGTGTCACTTGGATATGTTAATATTCTAAAACTATGCATCTTAAATTAGCTGCTGGCCAGGAAGCTAATAAGATGTGAAAGTACAGTAAATCCCACATTCAGACCAACAATGCCAGCCCTAGAAAACTGTCAGTGGACTTCTCTGATTATTAAATGTCAGGGTGAGATTTGGTTCTGTTGACCCCAGAATGTATCAGAGCCTGATGTTGTATTGGCAGTTGCATAACTGAGGACAGTGCACCAAGAGGGCAGCTTCATTAGCTTTCCTTTAGTCTTCCTTTTCTGAAGAGGAGTGCTTCCAAGAAGTATCAAGTCTTTGCCTACTAGATAATTTTAAGATCTGTGCTGTGTTCTCGGTTTGGATTTGGTGGCAAAGGAGGACTGGAAAAGGCTCTGAAAATTATTGCACAGGAAGTCAGGAGTCACAAACTGTGCCGATTACAATATATTTCCATTTTAAGTGGAGTGACTAACAGTGAAGCAGTGAAACATTCCAGATGGCTAAACAGATATCACAGACCAAACCTGTTCTCTATGGGTAAACAGGCGCAAAATGTCTTTTCTTTGAGTATTAGGGGGAAATAAGTGTCCAACAGCCATGCTGGCAGAATGGAGGTGTTTGCTTGACCTTTTTTCCCCGGAAACATCTGTTATGCCTGCTAGTCAGTTGGATTCTGCAGGGAATAACCATTTTTGTGTTACTTCAGCCATATCTCTGCTTATTGCTCCAAGATAATCCAGTTCTTAAAACCTTGCGAGTCAGAGTCAGATTTTTGTTGATGATGAAGGTTTGGGATGTTTTTCATGTTTTCCACCCCACTTGGAAACTTGACCACAATGACTAAAAGGACAGTTTGGTGCTCTTCTAAGCTTTAATGTAATGAATACCAATGTTTGTATTAAAACAGAAAGCAGTCATTTTTCCTCTGTTATCAGGATTGCTGTTACTCTGGTCAGTAAACCTTTTTTATACCTCAAGACCCATGGACATGATGATGGGTCCATGTTGTGCAGTTAGATTGTGACTCTCTCAGTGGGACCAGTGAGTTGCAGTTTTCTCTCCAAAAATCACCAATTAACATGCTATTAAAACTCAGTTGGTAGACTTCTGTGTTAAAATGATTAGAGCTAGATACACACTTCCTGTGATGCTGATTTAAACAAAATAGAAATTATTGGCTTTTTAGAATATGTTTTATGTTAAAGACCTCATACAGTGTCTGTGGATTGTGAAGATTCTTGCATAATTTTTTTTAGAACTTCCATTATTTTGGTGTCTCAAACACAAAGATATAACATGTCTTAATAGTTGCTGACAGATAATTATATCTCCTAACATGTTTTTAAAAGTAAAAAAACTTCACTAGCAACAACATGCAGGAAATGTCTCTGGTAATATAGAAGTGCAAACTCCTGATGGTGTGAAGTGCTCCATGTAAGTCAACAAAATAGCTGAGCTGGTGTTAGAGACAAGCTTTCCATACAAGTAAACTTTTGATAGTTAATGACAGGGAAGAAATTTTGCAAGAACTTGATTTCTGTAAATGTGTTGGCAGTATTTTACAGTGGGGAATGTGGTATGGTTAAATCTTGCCTGTCAGTATGCTGTGGTTGTTTGGGGTTTTGGGGGATTTTTTGTGGCATGTTTTTTTGTTTCTTTTGTTGTTTGTTTTTTTCCTTTGCTTATTCTTTTCTTTTTCCCCTACTCCATCTGATAATGGAACACAGGGCAATTATTTTCATCGGGCCTTTGAATATTTATGCTAATAGCTATGTGAGTAATGCCTGCCATGGTGGAGGCATATCTCAGTTATTCTTGGCAGACTGTAGTAGTTTTCTCAGAATAGTGTTTTGTGATTCTGTAGTAACTGTGCCAGCACCCTGTCTTAAGTGATCTCTGTACATTGCCATTGTAGCTGTGTGTTCAGCTACATTTCAACTGCTTTATTTCTCTGGTAGGGATAGTAAGAAAAATTAAGCAGTTACATCTGAGTTAAATTATCTTGCAGGTTTCAGTCTTTGCAGTACAATAGGGATGATTTTCTGGTGATGGCAGTAACTGTTTAGGAGGATTAGTAAATAGTTTCCCTTGCCATGGACTGTCTAGTCTGTTTAGAAGATGGTGGAGTCATGGGTGAGATAGCTCTATATACCTGAGATTTTTAGCTGCCACATTTGTCACAAATAAGTCCAGTTTTGTGTCTGAATTGATCGAAAAGTTGTGGTAGTACTATGTAAAATATATGTTCAAACACCTATTTCTAATACAATCTAAGTTCTGAGATGCACTTGCTCCCAAAAGAAAAGTTAATCTGGCTCAGAGCTGAAAAACACTTCTGAAAAAAGGGACAGGCACAGCTGAAACTTGGTAGAACCAATGTGGCTGCTAATGACTACTTTGGCTGGAGAGAAAGCACACTTTCATTTAATGTGTTTTTCTAAAGACATACTCTGGGTGAAGTTGGTGGTTCTGTAATTTTGCAGATATTCCAACAGCATGTCTTTAAACTAAGGTTGCTAGGGAAGGAATTTGAGAATATTCTGAGTTGGAAGGGAGCCACAAGGATCATTGAGTCCAGCTCTTAGGTCAGTGGCCCCTGTGTGAACTGTACCTACAGCCTGTACCCATAACCTGGTGTTATTAGCACCAGGCTCTAACCAACCTCTTTCACTCTAAACAGCTTCTCATACTTCATCAGTTGAGGATGTGCAAACCTGTGATTTGGTGGTTATTGGTTTATTGTTACTATTTTTTATTATTTGTGGTAGTGATGATTCCATTTTTACTAAAATGGGTTTCTAACTCAGTACTCTCCATTGTCTGCATCTCGAGCACACCAAATAACATCCAGTCAGGGCCCATTATTTAATGCATTAACATTTATCCCAGGGAGATTCAGAATGAGTCCCTAAGCGATGGGCAGTCCTGCAACCTGGAAAGCCATGCTGTAGACAGAATATGAATAAGTGGTGACAAGGACAAGTGGAACTGAAGAAGGGTAGAAAAGTGAAAAGTGAGAAAGCAAAGTGGTGCATCACAGGTCTGGAACTTTTTAGCCTCCTTTCAAAGACAGTTTCAAAAGTTTGTTTGGTTTTTTTGGTGATTTTATTTGGACAGCTAGTGTACATCACTGCTTTGTGCACCTTCTAAGTTCAGTTAAGCTGTGTCACTATTAATTTCAGTCAGTTTTTAATTTCGTATTTACAACGTTTTTTGTTTGTGTTTGTTACGGTATTTACTATTGAATGCTAAGTTTATTTTTACTGTACTGCTTGGCTGTTCAGCTAATCCTTCCTACCTCCAGCACTTTCAGTTGTTTTTTATACCATCTGAATGTTGTAGTGATTTTGTCTTTTTTAAAGGGTTATTTTTGGGGGGGAGAAGGAGGGGCGAGTTGTTTTGTTTTAAATTTGAATTTTTTCCCCCACCCTTCTTTTTTGGTTTTTAGGGAGTTTTTTCTTGGTTTGTTTGGTTTTGTATTGGTTTTTTTGGTGTTTTTATTTTTTTTTTTTAGTTTGTGGTTTTTATGTGGAGGGAGGGGTTCTACCCCCAGTTTCTGTCTTTTCCTTCTAATTTCACAGATTTGCTCAAACTGTTTCACCAATGAAAATCCTTTTAACCTCCTCAGGCATTTTTCTAGCAGATCTGCTGAAAGACTATCATTATCTCATCATCAAACCATTTTGGGCGATCAAGTTGATAAACATTTATCATCATTGCAGAAAACCACTTCAGTGGCTGATATTTGGCCTCTGAGAATGCCTACCTTTATTCTTCTTAAAGATTCATTAATCTGCAAACTCTAATGGGTTTTTTGGGGTTTTTTTTTGTTTTGGTTTTTTTTTTTTTTTTAGTTAATCTCTGTCACATCAGCAGAACTAATTTTATGTTTATCCTCAATCCACAGAAGTTAGTATAATTTGTTTAAGTGTATCTTGCATTTGGGTGAATTACAGATGATAATTGAAGGGATCTTCTACTAAGGTGCATTTCAGGCTCCCTAATGAAGTCTGAAGTTTTCCTGATAGGGAGGATCCTTGTCCATAAAAGAAGTGCACTTAGGGGCTGCTTTCAGACTTTTTTGGGTATGTTAACTTTTCTTCTGCTGAGAAGAGAGTGTTGGAAATTACTTTGCATGCTGGGATTGCACATCTTTTCATTGCATATATATGTTCTTCCTTTTCTGTGGGGGACTTTGCTTTACAAGGAGATTCTGGTTTGTGTTTATTGAAATTGCTCTAGAAGGGAAAGTGTCCTGTCAGCTACTATTCATTAAAAGCCAACTCTGATCAACAACTCCTATATCTTATTACTTTTGGTCAACTTTCTGTTTGCTTTTGGTGCTTTCTACCACCCCTTATGCAAGGCAAGTGTAGTACAATATAGCGCCTTTCCAAGAGATCCTAGAAAGTGATCTTTTATCATCTACATTAGGGAGGCTAAAAGCTGGCACAGTTGGGTTGTTTTATCTTTGGATGAGCAGCCCTCCATTCCTGCATGCTGCAAAGGCATCAGCCCCTTCATATCTGCCACGTGTGATGACAGCCCAACTCTGCTCCTGACTGGGGAGGGCAGACTTTGTGCCATCACGTTTTTATTTGGGTTGATACTTCTCTCTTACTGTCTAGGCAGTTGGAATTATTTGTATTCTGTAACTTTAGATACTGTGTCTGACTGTGTCTGCAGGCATTTCCCAAAAGAAGAAGCAGAGACTTCTAGAAGGCTACGTTAGAGAAGAGATCCCTGACTTCACCTTTACCACCTCCTGACACACCCATCCATACCTTTGACGGCACCTCCCCTCCCACCCTTGGCAGATGAACAGATTTTTTTTTTGCTAATATTCCCCTCCAGAATAATCTTTACAGAAGTCTGATTATGCTATTATATGCTGTTTATGGTTCTCCATCATCTAACTAAAAGCTTCTTGTACTAAATTTGCCCTTAGTGCTATTGCTATAGGCAACAGGATTGCTTGCAGTGCTTGTAGCGTGATTTTTGCTACCCATCTGAATGACTCTAATGCCACTGCTTGCTACCTTTTGGTTTTCTGAAGTCCAGGATGCAGTGCACTTCTTACCCGTGAAAAAAATTCTGTTGTTTGATTCTACAAAGCCTCTATCCCATATATACTGAATCCATGCTGGAAAATCTGACTTCTGTGTATTAACCATGTAACCACATAATCATGGTCATACTCACATGTACATACTTGCACCATTGTCTCAATACATATATTTACGTCTTATTTTATAGGTTTTTCTCTTTGCATTTTTGCTGTTTTTACTAATTAGCATATCCTACTCCTGATTGGCTTTCTTCTGCAGCAGAAGTTGAAGGGCTAGGGACATCTGAGTGGGGCACATACAGGATGTTATATTAAATGATGTCTTGGGCTCTTCAAAAACAGGGGAAAGGTACAAGGAATAAATTAAGACTAGTGCTGATGATAGAAGTTAATCTTAAATGATAGCGCTATCAAATTTGCTCAGAGCAGATGACAAGAGAACGTGTTCCAGCACTTAAAATGCTGTCTGTGTTTTAGGTAGTGCTTAATTAAGAGTGACAGTTTTGAAACTGCTATTTATAGTGTTCAACTGCTATGCCAGGATGCCAGCAGCATGACAACTTTTTCAGAAGCATGGACTTAACCCCTGAGTTTCACTCTCAAAGATGACTGAACCAGCCCTTATTCCATAGGTGGCTTTGGAGACTGTGCCCAAAGGAGGCTGTGCACACCCAGTTTGGGTGCCTCTCTTGCAGGCAGAGGCTGATTGCCCAGCTCTGTCTGTGGTGGAATAGAAAAGTAATAGGCCTACAAAATCACTCCTTATGCTGTGCTAGTGGGGCACATGTAGCAGCAGTGCATGCTTTAGACATGCTTGGCTCTCAGAACTGAGAAAAACCAGCTTTTGTCAGGAATTCTGGCATTTTGCCTATGACTTTAGTGTAGGGAATGCAACTGTGTCATGGCTGTTGTGCTTTCTAAGTTGGCCTGGTCATATACCCAACCATCTGACCAGTGCTTTGCGCCGATAGTTTCAGGTCAGCATGCTGGGAAATTCCTACTAGTCCTTGTTTGTGAGAGTTTTATAAATTGCCTTACTTTTCACCTTGGTATCTCAAACTTTATCTCAGTTTCATGGAGGGAAGTGGTAGGGGCCTTTCCTTACTTTAGCATCAGAATTGGAAAACCAGCAGTTTGTACAAAAGTTTGTTATGGAAAAAAATTCCGCCAGACAAAAACATGAGAGAGGAGCCATTGAACAAATGAACCAAATCTGCACAGATTACAGTGTGATGCTTCAGAAAGTGATCTTCTCACTGTAATAGATACTACAAGTTTGATAAGTACTTGGCCATATGAAATGTGCTGCCTTTCAAATAAACTTCCCAGGTATGTGCTGGGAAATCTTAACAGCAGATGAAGCAACCAAGCCAATAACAAAATAGGATTTTTCTTTAGTTGCAGATTTATTCCTCCATTAGTAATTCCTTTGTAATTTCTTTTTTATGTGATATTATTCACCTTCCTTTTCTGCCCTAGTTGACACTAAAAGCACAGGAGATGATTTATACACAGTTATTAATGAAAAATGTTTTTAGATGTCTCTTAAAGGTAATGGGCAGGCATCACAACTGGCATTTTAGACTTCTTACATAAGTGTGTATTCATGCAGCAGTGATATAGGGTTGCATTTTCTCTTGATTTATTTATTGAGGCTGATAACTTGTTTACTAGTTTGAGTATTTGTCTTTGGCTCTGACTGATATGGAATAGCATCCAGAAGTGGTTCTCAATCATAAAAATTATCTGTAAGCTGTTACTGTCTTCATTTTCAAAAATGTAGGATGGGGATGTCGTAATTGCTGATCATACTCTTAATGTTACTTTTTTTCCTGTTTTTTTTTTTTAATTCCTTTTGTCTTTCAGCACTTCTCCTTCCCTAATATCCCCATTATCCTTCAAACTGTTGTTACAGTGCAGCTTTTCTTTTTTTCCAGAAATTTCAGCTATTTCCACAGAGGCCACTAATTGTTGGTGACTTCATGTCTTTGGAAAAAATATATTGTATATTGATAAAGCAAAACTACTCAAAGAGATGTTGCTGCAGGTTGCAGAATGTACTTTTTGCAGCCTTGCCAGTGGCAAAGCCAAAATATGTGCAAGATTGGAATGTGTGTCTGGAAGGCATAGGCCTAAGCCTAGTCCTTTTTTTAAGTAGTGCTGTAAAGGTGAATTTATTCTCAGTGCTTGGGGCTGCTGAGAGGATGTGTTCCCTTCTGCAGACTAGCAGACTGAATTCTTACTGCTTTTTTTCTTTTTACTGCCCCTGCAGAGGCTGCAAGTCGTGCCATAGTCCAGTTTCTGGAGGTCAATCAAAGTGAAGAAGCAAGTAGAGGTTGGATGCTGCTCACCACAATCAATTTACTAGCTTCATCAGGACAGGTTAGTCTGAAACGACAAAGTTAAAGATAAATTATGGAGTGGAAGAGACAAAAGCAATAATAAAATGAACTGCATGAACACTCACCAAAAGATGTAACTATATTCTGCTTTTCTGTATTAAGATCCTCTTTCTCTTGTATTGCCACAGGACTTATGCTTGTTGTTTCAGTTGCCTGAAAAAAAGAGTAGTTTTGGGACTT
Source organism: Zonotrichia albicollis (assembly GCF_047830755.1). Taxonomy (NCBI): domain Eukaryota; kingdom Metazoa; phylum Chordata; class Aves; order Passeriformes; family Passerellidae; genus Zonotrichia; species Zonotrichia albicollis. The sequence goes on from NC_133823.1 coordinate 10,622,844, forward strand.
TAATTTATAATGCTCTTTTGAATAATGCATGCAACTTTTATTGCTGCCCAAAGGCTTCTCTTGCATACTGCTGCTTAGTGCCCCATGAGATGCATGGCACATAGAGCACCTAAATAGTTCAGACCTTGAACTTTGCACACCTCACTGGAGGAGGGCCACAGCAGTTGCAAAAAGCAAGGCCAGCAGCAGCGATGAATGGGGGCGGTAGTGAATCATTCCTGCCTCTGCTTCTGGCGCTGTGCTCCATCACAGATCTTTCTCTGGCAGGATACTGGGCAGCTCTGTGGTTTGTTATTTCTGCTCTAATCTGCCTTTGTAATTCAGCACATCGTCTTATCTCTGTTTTAGTATGTCACCATGCTCCACACCAATTTGTCTTTTCTTCCTACTGATGCTTTCATATTTTCTACTACCTTGCTTCTTACAGCTCCTTACACCTTGCCAAGTGAGAGCATAAATTGAAATGTCCTCTTCTCACTCCCATTTCTCCTACTACAAAGACTTGATAGCTGATGAGGGCTTGGCTGAAGGTCTTGTAATTAACTTGTTAACTTCTGTTGGCAGAGACTGACAGGTTTTGTTTCTGTCCTGTGCATTGATTGCTCTGAACTGTGGCTGTGAGGTGCTGTTGTCATGTAAATAAATCATCCTATTTTTAAAATTACTGTTTGGATAGGCACTCAAGAATAGATGGTGAATCTGTACTGCTGTGCCAACACCTCGCCAAAGGTGTGAGAAAGAAAAAACAGCATTTCAATCAACTGCATTATTATTGGTGTTTGGAATATACAATATGCTGAACTGGTATTTTTTGCTGTGCTTTCTTCTTCCTCAGAAAACTGTGGACTGCATGACTACAATGTCAGTGCCTTCCACACTTGTTAAATGTCTGTATCTGTTTTTTGACCTTCCACACGTGCCTGAGGTAGTTGGAGGAGCACAGAATGAACTACCTCTCGCAGAGCGCCGAGCGCTACTACAGAAAGTCTTTGTACAGGTAAGAAAGGTAAAATAGGTCAGGGAATTTGCAGGAGGAATGTAAATACTCCATGTGAACAAAGTCTAGGAACTTTTTACTTCAGCCAGGTTTTACTCTTCCTTGATTCTTAAAAAACTGATAGCTAAGACAGAGGTGAATTTTCCTGCAAGCACAGTTGAGGTTAAATTCCCACTCCTCCTCTAGTTTTTGTCATTGACAAATACCTCCTGCACAGAAATCTCTGCAGCTTTTCTGCACAGATACTTAAAAGGAGCAACATGTGAATTACTATTCTGTTTTCATTTATTGGTCCTAGTACTTGTTATCTTTGGCTGTTACTGATTGAAATAGATATAGTAAAAAAGTATTGATAATAAAGTGGTGCTCTCAAATGAACTGACTGGAATTCGTGAGGTTTCAGACCTCCCCATCCAGTTGCAGACAGCCTCTCTCCTGAGCCTGAGTTTTTCCTGCTTGAGATGCAAAAAATCAGACATTTCAAAACATGCAGAAAGGGAGTGTGATGTAGTAGCTTCACCTACACAGCTGCATTTTGTCTTGGTTTTAGTAATTAGGAAATTCAGACCAGGTGCCAGTTATTCAGGTATGTTTGCAGTTCTGCTGTAGCATTTCTTGACAAACTTAATTTGACCAAGATGTTATGGTTGCTGCTCTGCCAACAACCCATCAATAGCCTTCTTCCTGCATTAGGAAGGAATACAGCAGTTTGCCTCACAAGGCTTCTCCCTCAGTGCAGAATTTAAACCTGCAAGTTAGGCAACTGGCAGATTCTCCAAGAATGGAATATTCTGGTATCCATGCAAATATGCTGTGTCAGCCTAAGAGATTTAAATTCTGCTTGCAGTCTTCTGGTAAGCATTTTAAACTGAACTGGGACTTGAAATAACCATGTGTCACATAACCTTGTCTTGTGTTCAAAGTATAGAAACACACCTAGAGAAAACAGCAAATTACCTTTTTTAATGTGTTTCCTCAGTGGAAGAATGTTTCACCTTTTACTAAGTCTAGGCAAAATTTTCAGTGATAAAGGTATTAATGCTAGTTGTTTAATGACTTCGCATTTCAGATCCTAGTAAAGTTGTGCAGTTTTGTGTCCCCGGCAGAAGAGCTGGCTCAGAAGGATGATCTCCAGCTTCTGTTCAGTGCAATAACCTCATGGTGCCCTCCCTATAACCTGCCCTGGAGGAAGAGTGCAGGAGAAGTACTAATGACCATATCTCGTCATGGCCTTAGTGTCAATGTAGTGAAGTACATCCATGGTATGTGCCTTTCTTTAGTATTATTTATTGGGATTTTTTCCTGCTCTTCTTTCAGAGTTTTCTTATTTGGGAAATAGCCATGAAAATAATAGGGCTTCTAGGCTTTTAGTTTGGGCATGTACTTATTTACATACAGATAACATTTCTAAGCTGTTGTGTAGTGAGAGAGCTGAGTCTCTCATTTACATTTCAGTTTAATCTGGAAGGATCATTTCCTCTTATGTTTTTCTGTAGTGTTTATGATAACCAAAAGGAAAGGCTTTCAGTAACTTCAGTAACTGCCTGTATTGAGAAATATTTGCTGTGAAGATGCATTAATTCTTAGCAGGCAGCTGTCTTCCCCCTCTGTGGTCCAGCCCAGCTTTCCCAACCCAAGGATGTTGTTTCTAGGGCCTGGCCCATGGAGGCTTTTCTCTTGGCTGAGAACCATACCTGTGCTAGATGGGTTTGGAGCCCTTATGTTTTCCCTGGTCTGTCACTGGCTGGATTGCTGACACTTCAGTCAGCCTGAATTTCTTCTGCCAGGCCCTCGTCTTCCCCACCTTGCTTTACAGATTGAAGATTTTGTGCATGCTGAAGGCCGAGTTAAGTTATCTCATGGGCTTAATCCAGCCTGTAAGTCACTTAATGAGTGAAGCATCCAGAATCATTCCAGTTTGTCTCCTGTCCATTTTTAAGACAAGTAGATCCTGGATGTTGCTGGCATGGAAACTGTACAGGGACATTTGTGTAGCTGGTTACAGATTTTGGTAGCTAATGAAAGTAGTACTTTAGTCATCATCTGTCTTTGCAAGGAGCTGGTAAAGAGGGAAGTGCCAAGCTGGTTGACAACAACTTGCAGATGAAAACCAGTGTTGGAGAGGATATTAGGTACCTGGAAGCAGCTTTGCATACAAATTATTCTTTTTGCACTAATTGAAAACCATATGAGCATTTAGGTATGCAGGACTTGAGGTAAGAAATCTGATAAAATATGTTTCTAATATTATATTTAAGGCCTTTAGCCTGAGGGGCAACATAGGAAGCATTTGTAGTTTTTAATTGGACTGACTTGGAGTAAACTAACATCCTTACACATTTTAGCAGTGTACACCTGCTGGAAAAGAAGAAACCCCCAATTGTGGGTTGCTCACACCCTGAGAAGCAAGTAGCTACAAAGCTCTATATTGATGGTTTATTGAATACATCACCCTGCTCTCACATATTTCAGAGAAAATTTCAGTCTGCTTTTTTTTTTCTTCTGCTAGCAGCGTGTTTCCAATTCCAGTCAAAAAGATGTGAATGTACAGTGTCACTCAAAGCACAGCATTGTCACCAGTTGAGTGTTTTTAGGACTTAAAAGGTGATAGGCTTCTGGTGGGCTTTTGATGAGTGTAGAAGGTGTATGTGTATGTGTGAAGCTGTTATTAAGTGCAATGAAGAAAGTAACTGGAGTTCTGACTGTCATTTGGTGTGTTACAGTTGCTACCATTATTGCTTCTCTATGGGCTTGATCCATAGAGGAGGGAAGCTGGCATGTGAAAAGATACTCTAGGTTCTTTAAAAAGTGAAATGGAGTTTTAGAAAGAAAAGCAGTCAGCATTGCCTCTTTCTTTTTGATTAAAAAAGTGAACCTGACTTAAGAGATAACAACATTTGTCACAAGACTCAACTTATATTCAGGAAAAATTGAAGATATTTCATCATGTGCAAAGGAGCATCCTTTCATGCTTTCATGCTCTGATTTAACCTCTGGAAAATTATGTTATCAGTCTAGCTAGAAAGATTTGTGCTTGTGTTGTGCATGCCGCAAAGTTAAAATAGCAAATAATTGAAAGGAGCATCTTTAAAACAGAGTGCAACTTAAAATCTCACTATAGGTTTGAGGAAACTTTGTTACTGACCTATTGAACTGATGGAATATGGAATTTATGCAGGGCAAGGCAACTATGTCTCTTGGATGCCAGCCAGAGAAGGAATAAGATGACATGGTGTAAAGGTTTATATGTATGGATTTAATAACACTTCAAGTTAGTGCTTTGTATAACTTTGTGTTTTAAAAGAAAAAAATATGGTTTAGAATTACTTACAGTTGCCATATTTGTCTTTTTATTTTGTTGAGTTATCTGGTCAGACTTTTTAGGTAAAAATTAGTATTTATCTACACAGTTTCCTCCTTACAAGAGTAAAGGTTGTAAAAGGGAGGAAGAGGTTGGCAAAAAGAGGTTAGGGTTCTGATCCAAAGCCATTTGAGAATCCTTCTCATCCTCAAGTAGTATTGAGTGTTCTGTGACAAGAGATACTTGAATAAGTTACTTTACTGCTGTGTTTTGTGTGTTGGTTATGCTTCTTGCTGTCAGTAATGTCAGTAAAATCCTAAATTTCTCCACTGCAATTCTTTTCAGAAAAGGAATGTTTGTCCACGTGTGTCCAGAACATGCAGCAGTCTGATGACCTTTCTCCCCTAGAAATAGTTGAGATGTTTGCTGGACTTTCTTGTTTTCTCAAAGACTCCAGTGATGTATCCCAAACGTTGTTGGATGATTTTAGGATATGGCAAGGATACAACTTCCTCTGTGACCTTCTCCTCAGGTAGGCAAAAGTGCTTGAAGAAATGCAGACAGATCACTGAGAATTTTTCAAAAAAAGTTTTCTTAATAAAGAGTAGATGAATAGGTTTAAACAATAAGTGATTATAGATCATTATGGGATGAAGATATTAAGACCAAAACATTGAATTCTGTGTTTTTCTCCATTTATTAAACTACATTGTTGAACTTCTTGTTCTTTAGTACTGGTTTATTACTGTTTCTTGCTTTGGAAAGATAGTTGCTTAAAAAAACTGGTACGAAATTTTTAGAGAGAATCCAGAACATAAAATTTTGGCTGCAGCTAGTGATTTTTGAGTGGTTGGAGTTTGTTTTGTTTTGCCTAAGGGAGGGGTTTAGTAGTGGGCTTGGCTGTGTTGGGCTAACAGCTGGACTCAATGATCTTCAAGGTATTTTCCAACCTAAATAACTCTATAATTATTGTCTTATCATGCTATCGTAATGAAAAAGCCCATATGTAAATGTGGTGAATCCTATGAGGGAACAGGTGTTTTTTTCCTAATTAAAAGTACTTCTAAGCTGCTAATGCATTAAAAAAATATGGTAATGAAAATGCCTGCCCAAAAAACCTTTGGTATATGATATATCCATGATCTCTTTTTCTTTTCCATGAAAGAAACTTCTTTAATTTTCTGACTGAGAAAGAAAATGGTGTCTATTGCTTTATTTGTGTAAAATCTATGGGCAGTCTATGTTGTTTTGTTTGAATATGAAGCTGTGAAGAAGAATGCTTAGCTGTTGCTATTGTAAAATATATATATATTTTACAAATCCAAGGTACATGCTGGGTAACTATAAGTGTACACCTTAGGAAGTATATTTGGGTCAAAGATGCTTAAGACATTATTGCTGAGAAATGCCAATGTTGTTATCTCCCTGGTTTTGGTGTTAGTATGCTGAGTATGTTAGTATTTGACCTAAATTTTCCACTACATTGTATACTTCTTAGGGGGATTTTTGTTTGTTTTAAATGGATACCAGACATAGACATGGCATTTGACATTTTTAATCACACTTGAAATTACTCGTAAGTTACCTTTGGTGCCACAAAAGCTAAAGCACCTGTTAAGGAATTGTTATTTTTCTTGTTCTATAAGTGGAGTTTTGGAGTATGTTATATTCACTAACGCATTAATTCAAAGTAGTGTAATTCAAATGCAATTGTTTTCCAGAAACTGTCAGCCAGAGTTTAGGGGGAATATGAGGGGAACATGCTGTCATGTTACATGTTGAGGTACTAAAGTGATTCTCTGTAGATCGAGTGTTTTAAACAAATTCTCCCCTAAGCTTGCATATCCTTAGATCAAAGAATGGGGGATCCCTGCCAAATGTATAAGAAGCCTAGGGATTTGATTGTCTCATTGAAAAAGGAGGACACCTGGGATCATCAGGTGACATCAGTAAAGGTTAATAGCATAGGAATGTGTTATCCTCATTTCTTCCTGAGGGGGTTTTCTAGAAGAAAATAGACCTTTGAAAAACAGGAATGATCTTGAATGAGCCCATGCACTGGTCAGTGATGGACCAGAGTGATGTATTCTCCCTGTTTTGGCTCCAACCTGCCCACAGAGACTTGTTCACTATGGGGCACTTTTATGATGATAGCTGTAATGTGAGAGTATGAAATCTGGACACTGGGTCTCTGGCTGCAAAGAAGAAAAGCTTTGGAGCTGGAAAAGCAGAAGGATGTGTGAAGAAGGTGGCTCAGTAAGAAATTGCAGAAGATCTGTGAAGGCAGGAGGAGCACTTTGGTAATTTCATCTGGATGATGTGAAATGGCAGATCATGTGGAGGATTAGTAGAATGATAATAGGTGAGCTCTGTGCTTCTGTAGTGACTGTTTGCAGGAGGTTCTTGTTTGAAGGAGGTTCCTTCCTCAGCCACATCTGGCTGAGAAGAAGATGGAGGATGCGGAATGAGCTGCTTGTAAAGGGCTCCCACAATCATTTGTCAGCAAGAAGCAAAACAGAGCTTGCACTGCCTGAGTCTATAGAAGAATGTGGACCCCAGTTTACAGTTAGTAAATAATTAAACGTGGTTTTATTTGTGGTGAAGTAGCAGGAAAATGAGGATGGTGTTAGGATTTCGAGTCAGTTTTTAGGGTTCGGTCTGATGGTGTGTTCCTGTCAGTAAATGGTTGGAATGGGATGTTAGCATTTCCATTCTCTTGTGTTCAAAGGCGGTAGAGTTTGTAGTTCTAGTGAGCATGCTTCATCCCGTGCTTGTGAGTGCTATCCTTTACCAAGATACCTTTTCATTAGCACAAAATATTCACTCTCAAAGTGGCAGATGTAGTCTAGCAAGTTAATTACAGATCTGTGTAATTACACACTATCCTATACTTTCCTGTACAGTATCTTCATGTCTGTGAGAGGATTCTTAATGTAATTTTTCATGTCTCTCTGCTGACTGTTGAGTTCAAGAAGAGATTTATGAGGTAAATCCCTATGGCAAATAACTGTTTGCTCTTTTAAGTCCCATGTTTGAATAATCTAATGGTATGACATATGGACATGGAAAATACTGCAGGAATCAGACAGTAATATTAATCTCTAAACTGATAGAATAAACCAGACCTTACTGAAGTGATTTGAGTTCAGATAAACTAGTGCTGCTAACTTGATCCTATTGTATTTTCTTTAGGTTAGAACAGGCAAAAGAAGCTGAATCTAAGGATGCTTTGAAGGACTTAGTTAATTTGATAACTTCCTTAACAACATACGGTGTCAACGAATTAAAGCCAGCTGGTGTTACCACTGGAGTACCTTTCCTGCTACCTGGATTTGCAGTCCCACAGCCTGCAGGCAAAGGTGAGTCTGCTTCCTTTCTCTCTTTATTTCCTTTTTTTGTTGTTCTAAGTGCAAGTGACAAGATGCAGAGCCAGCTGTGTACTGGACAAACCCTTTGCAACTAAGTCTAAGTTCTTTACCTAAGATTCTGTATCAAATACTCAGTTATTTTGGTCTCAAATATTTTATTTTGGGGTTGGTACCCAAAGAAGAAAGCTTAGGGCTTTTGTCTTTGAGGACAGGTCCAGCCTCTTCACTGCAGAGCTTGCAGAGCTGACAGTTTTCTGTGTGGAGATTTGAAGAGATTATTTTATTGGAGAGATGCACTGATTTGATTTATAGTGTTTTAAGCTGCTCTCTTACTAAATTGATATGAAAGGCTGATGTGCTGGCTTGATTTTTTTTTTGTTTTTGTTTTGTTTTTGGGGTTTTTTTTTTTTGTTTGTTTGTTTTTTGGGATTTTTTTTTTTAATTGTTAAATCCTTCTCCACTTTGCTTTCTCTTAGCTTTTGTCAGCTCAGGCAGGTGTTACTTGTAAGCTGAAATCTGTTATTTCATCACCACTGCAGTCAGTGATAAAATCTGTGATGTGTTTGAAACCAGTCAATTACAATTTGGAGATGAGGTTGAGGAAGTCTTGAGGGAGAAAGGCTTGTGTAAAAATAAACTTAGGTTTCATATCCTGTTCATAAATTTAAAATTCAGGTTAGTCTTGTATGTAACTAAGGAGTTTGGAATTTAATAGTAACTGTGGAGCTACTTTGAACTTTTATGAGATATACCACTGCACAAGAAAAGTTTATTCTAGGATTCCATTTACAGATTTATAGACTAATGAATATACATCCTGGGTTCCTTGGACAGTGACTTCCTTTCTCTGGTATGGAGAGAGTTCATTGTTCTTAGGAATTGTTTTTCTTTTGCACTAAATAGAGAAATAAGGTGAACACTCAAGAGTTTAATTTCTTCATGTTTTGATAACAACATAATTTTTTTTAGGTTAATCAGCTTTTCTGATACAATATTATGAGAGAACCATGGTCTGTTGCAATCTGCAAAAGAGTTCTTGAACTTTGTGGTGTTTGTCAGGACATCTCTGTTCCTTTTACTTGCTTTCCATAATGTTGGGAAATTGTCTTTTATGAAGACTGTGTTTTCTCAATTTACTAATTTCTCAGTTATTTCCATTTAAATAATTTTAGTTCTTGAACTCTGAAAAGCTGGTTAGAATTTGGTTTTTTCAGGGGTCCTCCTAATAATCAAAAATATTTTTTTTAATCTACTTGATTGCCTGGAACAATTGTTAATACTTAGTTAGAATATTAATAGTTGTATCTGAAACTGTTATGTTCCTGTCACATTTAAGAAGCTCTAAATCCCCTCATTTGATCATTTTCATAATAAAGAAAGCATGCAAATAAGGCCTTTTAGGAACAACTGTGTTATAATGTAATTAATATTCTTCCAGATGTGAAATTGTTCCAATGTTATTTTACTAGGGAGTTTTCTCTTGCCTTCTGGAGAAATACTGAAATGGAAGGTGGGGAGACTAGGCATGAAGATAATTGAATTTACTGTTCAGTTGGACAACTTAGTTTACAAAAATGAAGAGAGTAGTGTGCCATAGAGAATACATAATAAATAAGAATTTTTTGTTTATGGAAGGGTTTTCAAATTAGGTTAAAAGTTTGCATATACCTTTATTGGAAAAAAAAATTATTGTTAAAACATTCCAAATGCTTTGTTTAGATTGTCTTTAAAGTTCTCACTCTTGATTGTGTATTTTGTTGGTTATGTTTTACCATTAGTTGTTTTCTGTATCGTGGGATCTGTCCACTGTGTCTTGTACTATTCCTACAGAAGTTTAAAAAGTTGAATTTAAGGCATCTTTTGAGTAGAATAAGAATAATATTTGCCCATAGAAAATTTTGGGGCACACTCATAAATTATGCATTCTTTAGCTAAGTGAATGAGATATCAATGAACTTGAAGGTACTTACAAGAAGAAATGTGACTGAGCTTTAAAGCTGTGAGATATTTGTGTGCTAATATTATAGCTACTTTATGCTTTACAACTCTTTCCCTCTGTTTTAATTCCTTAATTGTTAATAGTACTGGACCCTGCCATAGCTTTTTTTATTCCCAGCTGCAAGGACTGTGTTCTGCATTACAGAACATAGAATGTATCACTGTTGCTATAATGTGTTCTCCTATGGTGTGGGTACATCCTGAGCAGGCTTTGTTTTGTCTCTAGGACTGTATCCCATGTACATTTTAACACTAAATCAGTGTACTTATCTATTTTAAAGAAATTATCTCTGATCAGCATCTTTAGCTGCTTACATAAACTCTTACTACCAAATATATATTTAGATGCCATCTTAAAGAATAGTAGGTTGTGGAATTCACAGTGTAAGTGCATGTGCAGAGGCTTTTTTGAAATTAATTTTAATGATGTTTTTATTAAAAGTGACATCATACACTGTTATTTTATTCCTACTTATTAAAATGCATGGATCATTATTAATAAGTGTATTAATTGTTTATGATGATTAAGAATTTTTCTCTTTCCTTTTTCCTCCCATCCCACTTTATTTCCTGATTTAGGTCATAGTGTGAGGAATATTCAAGCATTTTCTGTCCTCCAGAATGCATTTTTGAGAGCAAAAACCAACTATCTAGCACAAATCATCCTTGATGCCATCACGAATATTTATATGGCGGACAGTGCCAACTACTTCATTTTGGAATCGCAGCACACATTGTCTCAATTTGCAGAGAAAATTCCTAAACTTCCAGAAGTGCAGACCAAATACTTTGAGATGCTGGAATTGGTTGTCTTCAGCTTGAATTACATACCCTGTAAAGAACTGATCAGTGTGAGCATCCTTTTAAAATCCAGCACTTCTTTTCAGTGTAGCATCATTGCCATGAAGACACTCTTGAAGTTCACTCGTCATGATTACATCTTTAAGGATGTCTTCAGGGAAGTGGGGCTTCTGGAGGTGATGGTAAATCTTCTTCATAAATATGCAGCCCTTTTGAAAGATCCCACTCAGGCACTGAATGATCAAGGTAGTGTGTTCATTTCCATTTTTCTAATTCTTGTCTTTTTTTGGCTGGAAATAGTGGAGTCTTGCATTTAGGAGAAATGAGAGAGTCTGAACATGTACCTCAAGGCCTGAATTCTGCTGAGGATTGCTGTGCCATCTTAAAAGCTCATTGGAATTGCTTCTTTCAGTTTCTTGAGAGAAGCTCAAGGCTAACTTTAATGAATGATGCTGTATGAATGCAAAGTAGTACGAGTTCATATTTTCCTTTCTAAATGATTTTTTGATGTACTGGTTCAATATTTGTTACTTAATGTGAAAAAAGTATAGGGACAATGCATACCATCAGTGTTCTTCCTAACAAAAGGTACTTTGTAACTTCATGTTTAGCCCCAGATTTGAAAAAATACCATAGAGTGCATATCTGAGCTCTTAATAGGAGACTTTTTTATAAGCTGGGTCTACATTTTTGTAAGCATTAAAAAAAAAAAAAAAGAAGATGAGTTGTCTCCAGACTGGAGCTCAGATAAGCTCTAGCTACTAGGCCTCCAAGGCAGGCTCTGCCACGTGCCATAGGAACCTACATGCACAGACAGACAATTTTTTTTACATTATTCATTCAAATTGCAGTCAAGCTTGTGTGCATCAGTGACACTTAATTTTTAACCATAACTGCTGGATGTTTCACCTGGATTTAATTGTATGAAGCTTCATTAGTGAGTGATAGCTGTAGGTTAGTTGGAAACCTTTGTTCCCTTCAACTCCATTGGAAAACACATCAGTTCTTATGTTCCTGTAAATAAATGGATGTCATCTAATCAGAGTGCTACCTGGGTGCACATGTCCTTGTGTTGAGTTTTACTTTTTGTTAGAGTAAGTTAAAATAACCAAAACCCCACTGTTTTTCCTGGAGTGTTTCTCTGTGTGTACTATGCCAATTGCAGTGTTGGTCTGCCGCACCTGTTAAGCAATCAGTAAGTTTGCTGTAATTATGTGAGTGCAGTTTTGTGGGCTTTGTGCGGAATTTCTCTTTTCAGGTACTGAAAACTGAACAAGAGCAGATGCAGTTAATCTTCAACTGGTGTCATTTGTGGCTCGAAGAAACAATAGCTGCAATGTCAGGCACTCACAGTGGAGCTCACAGTGCTTTAAAACCTCAGTTTAAATTACTGTCTTTATAAAATTAACTTTTTGTATGATTCATAGTTAAGCTTTCCCAGGAATGCATGTGTAGACTAAATCACAGCTTGCTTTGGAAAATGGTGGGGCTGCATGCTCTCTGGGGAAGCAAAGAAAGTAAAAGTGTTGGTGGAAAGTATTGAGAAACATCTTTGAAAAGAGTGATATTTTCTATGACTTTAGCTTCTGAAATTTTTTTGTAGTGGATTCAAGAAACAGTTCATTTGAGGACCAAAAGCAGCTGGCTTTATTGGTTATGGAGACCCTGACAGTACTATTACAAGGATCAAACACAAATGCAGGTGAGTGAAGAGATTGTTGTCAAGATACGTATAAAGAAAATCATGTCTTGACTTTCTATCTTCAGGCTAGTATTCAACTACACTGAAATACACGTTCTCTCTGGCCAAGTTTTCCTAGCAAAGAGAATAGACAGCATAGCCTAGAGTGCATAAAATAAAGAGAACAAGATAGTGTTTAACTTAAATTTCTTTCGTATTGTTTACTTGAAGGCAAACACCAGACCCCATCACTCTTCAACAGGTACATAATAATTCATGGTAGTGCTAAGACTATTTGGATATTCCAAAATTTAAGCACATAATTAGAAATGTAGTTCAGTGTTCACAGTGTCATGTCAACTTAATGTAATGCCTGTACCTTCAGTTAAAGTTGTTTTTTCATGTATATTAAAGAGTTATTCCCAGTCAGTATGTACACACAGGGCTGTTACAATTGCCGTTTTGTAAACGTAAGGCAGTTTTGTATTATAATTCATTAACCAAGACTTAGTGATTTTGACACTGTGGTAGCATCCACCTGCCTTGCAATAAACCCTTGACTGCTGTTAGATGGCATTCCTGACCTCACCTAGGAAGCATCAATCAGCCATCAGGACCTCCTTGCTGCTTCTCAGGACTGATTTCATATCTGAAGATCCACTGGAGAAACAGCAGCGGGAGTGTAAAAGACATCAGCACTTTGGGATGATGCCACAGATGATGTTTCTGAGGAATCTTGGAGAGTTCAAGGGCCTCATTTCATCAGTAGCTCTCCCAGTTCTGGAACAGGACAGAGCATACAGGAGGAGCTGAGAAACTATTTCTCAAAAAGTTTGGCCGCTGATGTGAGTGCAGTGGTGCTGTATCCAGAGACCAGCAGAGGTTATAGGTCATCACAGAAGCATAAGTAGGCACAGCCTTGCAGTGATTCATACCACACTCAGTGCTTGGTGTCTGATCTTAAACCAGTCTCTGATAAGCTTTCCAGAGTATTGCAGAACTGCCAACTACATTTCAACAAGAAATTTGGATGTCAGACCCACACAGGTTTGCTGGATAGTTGAAAACCTACACGAAGAGTGGGAGAAACATAAAATGTTATCCCAGTCTCTATGAAAACCAGAAAGGAGATGGGCTTTACTTGTGAAGGAGTGCAACAAGCTCATCTGTCTCAAGGTCTGAGGTCTCTCCATTTGCACTGAATCCATCTCTGATCCAAAGGACATCAGAGAAAGCAGGAGGCAGGAAATGGATAGTGGTATTCATGTCTGTGTGTTTATATATATGTATATATATATGTTAGAGGGAAACAACTTACCAACTTGTTAATCCTGAACTTGGTCATTTAAACTGCTCTTTGAGTTTATCATCACATGGAAAATTATCCCTTTTGATGCAGTAATGCAGCATTGATCCATTTCCCCAGCCAGTTTTCATCTTCAGTTACTAACATAAGAGCAATGCTCTAGGTGCTGACACTGTACTAAACACACATTATATATGCCATATATATACACTTTGGGGTTTGTAATGCTTTCAGAATCAATTTTCATATAATTTTTGGTTATTGCAGTAACCAGCAAACTTGAAAAACTTTGACTTATGCCTAATCTCTACAAGGATAGGTCTTGCTACAAAAAATCTGCCGAATCTTACAAATGATGTGGGTAGACTGAACCACTTCTCAACCAGTCCTCATGTCCAGAAATATCCCAGTTATATTTTCAGTTAATATTGCATTTAGGTCATTACTAAATGTAAGTTAACACTACCCTAAACCAGAACAGCATATGGTCTTCACAAAACACGGAGGGTTTGGTACATTTTTATTTCATCCTTTGACCTCTAGCATGTAAAGAGTAACTGCTGTTGGAGAAACAGAATTATTGAGGAAATTCTTAGAGCTGACCTCCATCCTTGTACACAATGCCTTTAGTGAAAAAATTTTGTCAGAAGACATTGAAGTTCTGTTTTTGTTTGTGTTAGAGGAGGACAAATAGTAGTAAATCATTACACATCCATAGAGCTAAAACTCTGCCCTTCATTCTGTAGAAATGAAAATTAACACCTTTGGTGTTGTTTTGTTGTCATTATTTGCCACTGGTTATATTTTGCTTACTGTTGAAGTGCTTACTGTGCCACCTTGTTTCTGAGCAGGCATTTTCAGGGAGTTTGGTGGCGCTAGGTGCGTGCACAACATTGTGAAGTACCCGCAGTGCCGCCAGCACGCGCTGATGATCATCCAGCAGCTGGTGTTGTCCCCCAGTGGAGAGGATGACATGGGCACCCTGCTGGGGCTGATGCACTCGGCCCCACCTACGGAGCTGCAGCTCAAAACTGACATCCTGAGGGTAGGTGAAGGGTTCTTCTTCTGCACTCCTGCCCCTACGGTGTGGTTCCAAGAGACACAACACTGAGAAGGGCATTGGATTGGATGGATGATGTTTAGGTAGTATGTAGATTGTCTCTGGAGTTGAAATACATATATTTGATCCATGGTTTTATTTTTCCTTTCTACCATCTATATCCATGGTAGGCTTCAGAACTGGAGATGTAGGCTAGTGAATATGTTTTTAGCATCATCATATTTGTGGATAGAAAATGAGATTCTGCAGTTATGATAATTTTCCCTGGTGGGGTCTTACTGAGTTAAAAATAATGGGAATACATACAGAAGAAAAAGCAAGCAAGCAACATACATTTATTTTTCAGCTCTGGCTTGCATTTTCTGTGGCATCTTATTTTACCAACTTGTATCTATGAATGCTGAAATAATTATTATAAATGCAAATTGTAGTGATCATAGTAGAAAATAAAGCTGAAGAACTTGCTTAAGCAAAATAATGGAATAGTGAGAAAGTAAGGCTGGGAGTGGAGGAAGAAGCAAGAAACTCTTGTCTGTTTCCTGTTGTATTAAGTGTTTCATTTGCTAATCTAGACCCACAATTTCTCCTCAGAGTAGCTGATGTTATTTTTTTTTTAATTTAAAAATTTTTTTTAAAATTTATAATTTATTTTTTTTAAATTTTAAAAATTTAATTTTTTAAAATTGACAAAATACTGATTTATTTTGGGGTAGAAAAGCTGAGGCAAATAGTAGAAAGCAAATGAGTCTTAAATAAGAGAGCTCAGACATCTGGGTTAATTTCTGTTCAAATGAGCTGTAGTATTTCTCTGGCAGATGAACAGTTTCGTGTAATTCCAAAAGACACAAAGGAAAGCTAGTAATAAAACTATTCATTTACTGTGTAATGTCTGGGAAGGTCTTCAGCAATTTTTGAGCATGTGTTATTTACCATACTTACAAGGAAAGAATAGATACTGGAGTTCTCCAGAGGATTTAACAGAAAATCAGGATTTCTGTCTTTCCCTTGACCTGTTGTACTTGTCCTCCCTTGATGCTGTTCTCAGAAATTTTGGTTATGGAACTGACAGCCCAGAACAGTGTGGTGATGTGTCTCTTACTGTTTGTTCAAGTTTGTCAAGAAAGGAGATAGTGCCTTCAGAGGAATGACAGTCTTCCTATTTCACTACCCATCTTCTGAGTGCTTAAAAAAACAGCTTGATTCTGAAGAACTAAACTTTCAGTCATGGGAAATTCTCTTTGGCCTATTTTTCTGTATCAGTAGCATTTTTCTGTTGTTTATGATGCTTTCTGTAGGGAGACTTTTTCTTCTTTATTCACTCGTGGGTCAAACTTCCCATGACAGGTATCCTTTGCATATGTTTTTGACTGTATGGAGGGGCTTCTCCACCCCCTGATTTCACAGATAATGAGTATTATTCTCTAGTACCTAAGTTCATGTATTTTCTGCTGTTTATACCATGGCTTTGCATTTATTTGTTCAGCAAATAAGGTTTTATCCCCTTTCGTTTCTCTCTACGGCTTACTTTTGAGCAGAAACTCTTAAAATATAGTCTCAGTCTCAATTCAGAGATTTATAGAGGAAAGCTAAAAATAAGTGGGCATATTTGGCTGATTTTTACTGCCTGGATTTGCTAACTGAGTTGTTATATTTGAGTTCCATTGTGGATTCATAGCTGCCAGGTGCTTCCACATTGTTGATTTCTAGGAGACTGTTAGTATGCTCCAAGGTTTGGAATTCTCATTGCTGAAAGAAGTCATTTTCCTTCTCTTGTTTGAAATTGTTTGTGAAGTGGGATGGCAGAGAAGATTCCTTTCTAACAGAGATACTCTCCACCTAGTCACTAAGAGAATTACTTGGCAATTTTGGGTTCCATTCTGGGCTTGATCAGGTCTTTTTTGTTGGAAGGTAATTTCTTATTTCTAAATAAGGGTCAATGTTCTACTTTGCCCCCTATATTTTTATTTATTTTGTAAACTTTTGAGTTTCAGAATTTTCATAGTAAAAGTTGACCTTCAGAGATTTCAGGCATTACCAAGTTCTGACAAGTTACACAAGGATTTTACTACCACAACAATGTTTTGTGAACAAAAATGTTCCTACCTTTTCCCAGGCTGTTTGTAATGCTGCTGCTGCTTGTTGTTGCTGTTGTTTCCCTGTTTTGATTGATTGTTTTGTCCACAGGCCCTACTCTTGGTGCTGAGAGAGAGTCACCGCACAAGAACTGTTTTTAGGAAAGTTGGTGGATTTGTGTACGTCACATCTTTACTTGTTGCCATGGAAAGATCTTTGTGCTCACCACCTAAGAATGGCTGGGAAAAAGTAAACCAGAACCAAGTGTTTGAACTGCTTCACACTGTGTTCTGCACATTGACTGCAGCAATGCGCTACGAGCCAGCCAACTCTCACTTCTTCAAGACAGAGATCCAGTATGAAAAACTGGCAGATGCTGTTCGATTACTTGGCTGCTTCTCAGACTTGAGGAAAATAAGTCCCTTGAATGTCTTCCCTTCAAATACACAACTGTTTCAAAGGCTTTTGGACGATGACCTAATATCCCTGGATTCTGTGTCACCTACTCTAAGACACTGCAGCAAACTTTTTATTTACCTCTACAAGGTAGCAACAGATTCTTTTGACAGGTATGACCTTTGCTTTTTTTCTCTTCCTTTTCTTTCATCTTCTCGGCCTGCCCCACACCAGTGTTCCCCAGAATACTTCTCTTCAGATACCTCCATTGCTTTTGTATTTCCATTTTAATCTACTTCTTTCTTCCTTCCCTCCACTGAGAGGAGGACAAGGTGTCAACATCTGACCAAATACTGACTTAACTTGCTGGTGTTCTCCAGGGTGTACAGCATTCTCTCTGATGTTGGATGTTTTTATCGTGGCAGCAGTTAATATAGAGATATCAGTTCATGGTTATATTTGATGTGTTGAAGCAGCCTGTTGATTGATAGGCTGACAGGTTGCATTATCATTACAAAAACTATATTTTTATGCTTTTACTGAGTGAAATGAAAATTGGGTTGTTGAATGTCATACCTTAACTTCTTGTTTCATTTGATATGGAACTTTAAAGTAAATGATTAAAGAATACCATGATTAATTTAAAAACATAGGATCATTTAGGTTGAAAAATACTCTTAAGATCAGGTCTAACTGTAAATTTGGCACTACTAATCAATCAGTAAACATGTCCTTCAGTGCCACATCTACACATCTTTTAAAGACCCCTAGGGATGATGACTCAACTCCATCCAAGGGCAGCCTGTTCCAATGCTTCATAACCCTTTTGGTGAATTTTTTTTTCCAAATATCAAATCTAAGCTTCCCCTGGTTCAACTTGAGGTAATTTCCTCTTGCTTTTGGCTAGTTATTTGGGAGAAGTGGACACTCTACTGCTACGACCATCTCTCAAGTAGTATTAGAGACTGATAAGGCTCTCCTTGTGCCTCTTTTTCTCCTTGCTAGCACATAAGATGAACATCTTGTTTTACATGGATTTGTTTGTTCTTTAAAGTTCTAGGTAGTCTGTTAATTCTTGGTTTTTTAAATTTAACTGGGAGGCACTCCCAGAGTGAAACGACTTGAATTTAAATTGTAATGAGACTCAAAATGAACAGAAATGTGTTTTAAAAATGACAACAAGACTTTGTGAAGTATGTATTGAAGACTGGCTTGTCTTAAAGTAGGTTTTGCCACAATTTAAGGTACAAAACATGAAACACAGACCTAACCTTTGTATCTGGGACCTTTAAGCTATTTATACCCCTGCCTTTGAATGTATGTGACCCTGTTATAATAAGATGGGTCATCTTGCCCCCAAAGCAAGAGATCTTAGCGCTTTTCTTTTCTTTAATGAAAATTTTAGCAACTAACAAACCAACAAAAAAACCACCCTAACACACACTCACACTCTGACACATTCACCAAAAAGCCAATTTCAGAAATCAGTTTAATTAATCTCATTTTGAAGTGTTATTAAAGCATTCAGGTAGCAGGAGGACAGTTTGTATTAAGAGTGTGTTACTCATACTGTAGAAGTTGACACTGGCCAACAGTAGATAATGAGGAAACAATGGGGTAAGTAAATCACATAGTGATGTTGCATAAGATACCTCACTAAGTTCCCTTTCTTTTTTTGGCTGTTATTTTCAGTGATTTTTTCTTCTTTAAATTTTCTGTTCATCATTCATTATTGAATTTACATTGACTTTATTTCTTATTCCTGTTGGTTATATCTAATTTACTGAAGCTTTACTTTTTCCTCTGAATTTCTGCTGTTGAACATTGAAAGATGTTCTGCTTTGCTGGTGTCAGTAACTCTCAGCAGAGCACTGAACAAGCAGTGCAGAGTCACACCACAAGACCTGTGCTCACTTTGCATGTCTGTGTGTTCACCTGAGGCTGTCGTTGGATTTGTCCTTTGTCATCCATGTTGTTTCTGAAGGGTGGATCCAAGTAACAATTTTATTGGTGCTTTTGTAACACTAACAAGCTTATGGCCTCTGGTTTCTTCTCTAACCTCTCTGTCCTACCCCTGTCTGTTTTGTCTGTAGTCGTGCAGAACAGATCCCTCCTTGCCTGACAAATGAGACTTCTCTCCCCTCTCCTTGGGGTACGCCAGCTTTGTCCCGGAAAAGGTACTGACCCTTCAAAGAGAAACTGATCTCCTTTCCAGTTTTTCTCTCTTGCTGTTGTGTTTCTTCGTTTTGGGGGAGGGATGTTTCTCTTAAATTGCTGTTCTGAGGAGTGCATTTCCACTTGTGTGTTTACTGGATAAAAAAATGTAAAGGCATGTTTCATAGTGAATCCCAGGCAGTGATGAGATTAGAGATGTCTCCAGATTCCCATAGGACCTAAAATTAGGCTTTTGTTTCAGAACCAAATAAAGCCTAGTATAAGAAATTATCTAAGGGAGGTATATATCACACTCACAGGAACAGTTCAAAGGGATTCAGACGATGCTAGTAGATCAGTGAATACAGCAGGATTTCTTTTTTCCTGACTAATTTTTCAAGAAAGCTTACTTTTGGTGGAAGGTGGATGCTTGTAAACGTGCTCATTTGTTAGTAATTGCAGAGAATAAAAAGTAAAGAATGAACCTGTCAGTACTTGACTACCAGATCATGTAGAGAAGTGCTGAATTAAAAGGTTTGGAAAGAAAGCACAAATGGCCCAATTCAGAAATCCAAGCACCTGCTTTCACTCCCAAGCTACAGTCTTTTCTTATGCATCTTAATGTGTCTGGTAGACTTCAATATTTTTTTTTAAATAAAGGTTACTGTATGAACAGTGTTATTTACAGGTTTGTGCAAATGCGAAAAAAAATTTTTCCTGGAGTCTTCAGGGAAGGGAGCAGCCCTTTGCTATCTACAGATGGAAGTTAGACAGAGATTTGCTTTTGGGAACTAAAAAGGCATTTGAAAGACACAGGGTTATCTGACATGCAGGTGCCATGTGTAGAAAATATGATCATTATTGAGTGGTATGCTGCTTAAGATAGGCCATCAAGCTTCGTGGTTGGAATGTAAAATATTTTGCAAAGGAAAACAACCAAAGATGCTTTTGGAAACTGATTTGTAAGGAATGTTTATACTAAAGCAGGTTAATAAAGAGAACCTTTTTTCTTTACTGAGTGATGCTACCCAAGTCATACCTGGATATTCTACAGGGGTGGCTTGGACAAAGACACCTGCCCAGTAACCCAGAACCTCTTGACTGTAATTTCCTTTCTTTCTAACACTGAGACATTTAAGAACAAACATTATAGTTTACAGAGAAAAACCTTAGCTGCCAAAGTATTTTCCCTGTCATTTACTCTGAAGAAACTTGTTAGAAACAGTGAGTCCTGTGGAGGCTCTTTACAGCTTCAGCCCTGCGTTAACCTCTAGCATTGCAGATTGCCCATCCCTTTGCTGCGTTCTGCTGTTCTCCCAGGTATAGGTGGCAGGGCTGCTCAGCTTCACTGAATTACTCAAACACACAGATATGCAAAGGCCTGCAGCAGAACCCAAGCAGTGCCTGCCAAACAGGAGCTGATTCCAGGGTGTGATGAACAAGACTGCCAGATGGGTGGCTGACGCAGCCTGGAAATTAAAATATAAATATAGCTATATATGAATAGATACATTAGGCTTCCCTTGGGTTTTTTTGTGGTACTGAAAATGCACGCAGTTGCTTGAAAGCCCAAGGTAAAGATTGGGTAGTTTAAAAAGTCATTATCCCTGTGGGGTGCTTTCAGCAATTCAGGTAAGCTCCAGTACAGTAATGTAGGTACTTGCTGGGGTTAAGTGCTTTTGAAATAGATTTTCACAAACAAAAAAAGCCTCTGGATTGTTACAAATTGTGTAAGACTCAAAGTAAAAGTGGACAGAAAAAATGATCACGCTTGCCTGGGTGACTTTCAGATCCTTTGTGAAAAGCATGTTTTAAATTAAAAAAAAACCCTAGGTATTCCAAAAAGTCTGTTTGAACAGCTGTCTGCTTTCTCACAGCATCGTGTTTGTCATTCCTAGTGAATTCAGTGCCAGTGGCTGTGATCTTTCTGCTTTCAAAAATAAACAGCTTGGGGTTTGTAGTCCAATATTATTTTTTTTCTCCTCCTAAATGTCAGATACAGTCAAATTCTGTCAAAGTTGACTCTTCCCAGAGAAGTGTTTGCTCTTCTCTTATTGTTTTCTGTCTCCTTTGCTTTGCATCCCTGGGATCTCCCTTGTTGTGGCCTGGTTTTCTGCCTTTTGACTTGTAAGATAGATGCCTAAGGGAGAGCCCTCTGTTGTTTGGCTAAAAGAGCAAGCAGACACTGTGCACACAAATAATTCTTATAAACAAAAATAGCGCAGTTCTGGTTTCTCACACAGTCTAGAATAGTTTTAGATGCACTGATATGCTAATATTCTCTCTCAGACATGTCTCAAAGCTGTATTTCCCTGTGGAGTGCTGCCCTCCAAGTGTTCTCCTTTATGGAAGCAGAGTAGGTGGGACTCCTGCAGCGTGGGTTGGGATGGCAGTACATGGCTGTCCTCCCTGTTACCTGGAATGCATTGTTCTTCCACACTTGTGCATTTTGAATCAAGAAATACAGCTTTTCCCACTCTTTGAATGCTGGAAATTTTAGCAGAAATAAGCATTCTCTCTTTCTTTTTATTCTTTTTTTTTTCTTGGGGATATTTTGGTCCTGACAGGGTAAAGTAGAGAATAAAATGTAGCTTAGACTTTTTAGCCATTATTTTTGAAAAGTTTATGTAGTGATCGCTCTTGGGGAGCAATATGCAGAGGGTTTATCTACAGTAAATCTTATTTCTTTCCAGATCAAAACGCTGTTGTAATTTTCATCAATAATTATGGCTAATTATATAACTAAATTTATATTCATTAATTTCTCTTAAATTATGTATTTTATTAAATTAGATAGATTAGCCATACAGATGCATGTGTATGTGTACACTGCCTTTTTCCATTATCTGCTTCTTCTTCTTTGTTCTTCCTTAAAGGAGCCATGTAAGAATGTGGAAGTATGGCTAAAGTAATTTATTGCATGTTCTACCCTGACCCATAGAACTATAACATTTAATTAATATTTTGGAAGGATTTTGTAAGATCTCTTTTCTTTTTTCTGTGTAGAGATATCTTTACAAACTGGTTTTTTTTCCCTCCTGAATTGATACAATTTCTCCTTGTATATGTATATGGAAATGTATATGGAAAAACTAAAAATAGAAGGTATTTTAAAATTATGTGAAAAACTTTTAATAGTATATGCTTTAAAAAAAAGAATTTTTCCTTAGTCTGCTAACAGGAAGCCTAGTCTGGACTGTACTGCCTTTTCAGTTGTGTGGAATGTTGCAGTCCAGATGGTTTGAGACCAAGACCATATTTATGTTTGTGACTCACAGTGAGCGATGCTTTTGTCATGTTCTCTGTGTGCTATCATGTCTTAACCTCATAATTTACCTAACAAGGTGAACGTGATAGTGCAGATCAGGGTGCTTAAAAGTAAAATTTGTACTTAAAAGTGGACAGAATGTCTTAAGGAGTGGACTTTTGCTAGACTTATGAGAATTCTTAAATATAAATGGATATTTAGTTTTTTTAACTGCATCCTGTAAAATTTGCATTGAGATGCTCAAGGTGACATTGGAAAGAGGGTGCAGTTTTCTCCTTCAGATGAAGAGCAGTGCTTTTAGGATGCATGAGAAACAATTGCCTGTATTCCAGTTTCTGCAGTAAGTCAGGGCAGAGGCTTGAGATAACATCTCTTTGTGATAGCATTACCAGTTGTTACACTGTTCTTAATTCCATTCATTTTAAAAGCAGCAATGAAGCCTTTCTTACCTGCTAGATGTTTCCATAACATAATGGTGGGGTTGACAGGGAAGTTTCGAAAATTAATGGCCTAAGGGTTTGTAGAAAACACTAGAAAAATTCATTTAGGGAGATCTTTTTCTTAGCAGTTGGTTTCAGAATTACCATATTACTTTCTGTTTCCTGTAAGCATTAGCTAAATGCGTAAAGCATTGGTAATCTAATTTTTCTTAAAAACTCTGTTTTGAACAGTACTCTTGGGTCATTCAGGTGCCAAGTTTTTGCTGATCTGCCATAAAGCTTTTCAGTAGGAACCTTTTTATTGGAACATTATTTATTGAACCAGTTTTCCAGCCAGCACAGAAGATTGTGCTGTGCTTCCTGTTGTCCTGTTTTAGGCTGAATAATCCGATGTGTCAGCCTTCCCATAGGTGTGTTTCTTGCTGGGGGATTGGGCTTGATGGCTGTGTTTAGGGCAGAATTGTGTTTGCAGCCCTCCTCATTTCCCATCTATGTCCTGTTTTTCTCAGGAGAAAGAGATTGCCTTGTTGGAAGTGTCTAAAGGGCAAGGAACAGCCAGTCTCAAAGTCTTAGCTTGTGTTAGGGTCAGAGTTTGAGTTAATTTCTGTCACTGAGAACAGAAGAGAGGAAATAGTTCTTTCAGCTGATATGATAAGAAGAAACTCTTCTTGTTTTGCTGTATTCAGTTGTAAAACAAAGGACAATACGTGGTCATAAAAAAATTTCTTACACAGAGTTTGTTCTATTTCTTCTTATACATAAGCATATGATAAATACTGTGGGCTATGGTGATTTGGGTTGTGGTTTTTCTGGGTTCGTGGTTTTTTGGGTTTTTTTGGAGGTTTCTTGTGTGATTTGCTTTTCTTTTTTTGTGGTGAGCCTGAGTCTTTCAATCTCACTTATGCTTCTAAAGCACCATCTTGAAAGCATATGTTCAGTAAGCTGCTCATGCTGTTTGTGTGTTGAAACCCTTGCTGAAAGAAGAGTGGCATCAAACTGATACCTCCAGGAGTTTCAATGAAGAACATGTCTGCATTTCTCAGCACCAGTGGTTGCTTCTAAGTCAGTGTGTCAAATCCTCTTTTCCCTGGGTCAGACTACAGCCATTTGGTTTTACATCTTCATGTAAAACCAAATGGCTGTAGCAGTCATGGAAGGACTGAGAACATACACATTGCTGGCTTGAGCACAGAGACCACCCTTCTATTCCCCTAGGCTGATTAGAGTTTGCTGGGAGTTTTGTGATAGTGCATTTCCTAATCAGTTGTTAATGAAAAGCAAAAGGGGACACACATCCAGAGAACAGTAGTGGTAGGTTGCTCACTGCAGTTGTTGTGTGCCACCTCTACAACTAGAATGAAAAGAGGGAGTCAATAAAAACAATCTCTTAATTCTTGAAACCATGTAGCACCTGGGAAAGACGCTTCCAAATTCAAGAATAGTTGAGAAACTGAAACCTCTCCAGGCTGTCTTTAGGGAAATATGCCCAAAAGGTTTGAGAAGAGGAACACTTGTCTAACTGAGGGAAGAGAAAGGAAAAAGGAGTAACATCTATAGGCCAATATAATTTTACAGCTGTTTGAAAAATGCAGAGCTTACAATAGCTGGGTGTTGTAACCATGGGATGTTTTCTGTCCTGCAGGCACACATATCATTCTGTTTCAACACCTCCTGTTTGCCCTCAGAAAAATATAGCTGATGTGAAGCTCCAGACAGGACCCACATCCATACACAGCTCTGATGCAGTCATTATTCACCCTGGTGCTATGCTTGCAATGCTGGATCTTCTGGCCTCTGTTGGATCAGCAACACACCCAGAGGTAAGGGAAAAAAAAGTGTGGTCTGAAGCTTTGGGAGTTGCTGGGGGAAGGAATGGCTGTGGGAAATAGGAAAGCTGGTGATGTCCTCTCATTTTGTACGGAAAAACTAATATATTTCACAGGCTGAGTTGTATAACTGGTGGCATAGAGATCTGGAAGAAATTGCTTTATTTCATGGGCTTTCTTTTGTTTATCTCTTTCAAACTCTTGTTAGTAATGTAAGTTTAAAGAACGGTCTGAAGTGGCCATCATGTAAGTTTCCAAGCACTGTGATTAATTCATGTTTTCCCTGATATATCAGGTATTAATGCATACTGTGAGGACACAGGACTGAGCATCATATCTTGGGCTATGCACACTGTTTGAAGGAGCTGGAATATGTTCTAGTTCTAAAGTTGTTCTAGTTAAAGTTCTAAATTTGTTCTAGTTTTAAGTTATACTGACTGCTTTGTACAATTCCCAACCCAAAATGTCTTTGAATATGAAGGATTTATTGGACATTTTTGGAAGTTGCTTATGGAATTTTTGTTTGAGATGTCTTCCCTCAAGAATACTTTTTATTTAAAAAAAAAAAAAAAAAGGGTTCTGAAAGCTTGCATGAATTACTGGATTCTTCTTTCTTGGTCTCTACTGGTCATGAGTGTGGTAACTTTCTGCCTTCATGACATAAATTTGACAATTGTGTTGCATACGTCTCTAGTTTTTTAGAGGTTATGGTGGTGATGGGCAGCAGAATGAAGCTCATATAATCCAAGAGGAAGTTAGTTAGCAACCTGATACCCAGGTTAAACACTCACAAATCTATGGGGCTGATGGAATCTGCCCAAGGGTGCTGAGGAAGCTGGTGGAAGTGCTCACTGAGCCACTTTCCATCATTTACCAGCAGTCCTGGCTAATCAGGAAAATTACAGCTGACTGAAGTTTAGTCAATGTGATGCCCATCTACAAGATTGTCCAGGGGAAGCACAGGCCCCTCAGTCTGACCCCAGTGCTGGGGAAGGCTGTGGAGCAGATCATTGCACATCCCGTGCTGCAGCATGTACAGAACAGTTGTGAAATCAGGCCCAGCCAGCATGGCTTTACGAAAGGCAGGGCCTGCTTAACTAACCTGGTCTCCTGTGACAAGGTGACCCTCTTGGTTGATGAGGGAGAGGCTGTGGATGTTGTTTACCTGGACATTAGTAAAGCTTCTGGCACTGTTTGCCACTGCATTCTTCTGGAGAAACTGGCTGGTCGTGGCTTGAGTGGGTAGACTCTTTGCTAATTTAAAACTGGCTGGGTGGCCAGGCCCAGAGTGGTGGTGAATGAAGTTACACCCATCTGGCAGATGGTCACCAGTGGTGCTCCCCAGGGCTCAGGACTGGGCCAGATCTGTTTAGTGTCTGTGTTGATCTAGACCAGGGAATCAGGTACACCCTCAGTCAATTTGTGGATGGCACCAAGTTCAGCCAGAGTGCTGATCTGCTGGAGGGCAGGAAGGCTCTGCAGAGGAATCTGGACAGGCTGGATTGATGGGCTGACGGCAGTTGTGTGAGATTGCCAAGTGCTGAGCTCTGCTCTTGGGTTGCAACATCCCAGACAGTGCTGCAGGCTGGAGAAAGAGTGGCTGGAAAAGACCTGGGAATGCTGGTCTGCAGTATGGGCCAGCTGTGCCCAGGTGCCCGAGAAGGGCAATGGCATCGTGGCCTGTATCAGCAAGTGTGGCCAGAAGGAGCAGGGCAGTGACCGTACTTGGTACTGCTGAGCCTGCACCCCAAATCCTGTGTCCAGCTCTGGACCCCTCACTACAGGAAAGACAATGAGGTGCTGGACCCTGTCCAGAGGAAAGCAGAGGAGCTGAGGAAGGGTCTGGAGCACAAGTCCTGAGAGGAGTAACTGAGGACGCTGGGAGTGTTTTAGCCTGGAGAACAGGAAGCTCAAGGAGGTTCCTTACCTCTCTCTAAAACTACCTGAAAGTAGGTTATAGCAAGGGGAGGGGCAGTCCCAACAAGTGATAGGCTGAGAGGAAATGGCATCAAGTTGTGCCAGGGGAAGTTTAGGTTGGATATTAGGAAAATCTTCACCTAAAAGGTTGTTAAGAACTTGAATGGGCTGCCTAGGGCACTGTTTGAGTCACCAGGCATCCAAGTCTTTAAAAGACATGTAGATGTGGCACTTGGGAGCATGGTTTAGTGGTGGGCTAGGCCATGGCTGGGTAAAGAGTTCAACTCAGTGATCTTAAAGGTCTTTTCCAACCTAAATGATTATGTCTCTAAGTTACTAGGAATAACTTAATAGTCACAAAAATAAGAGTTTCTAGTTCCCTCTAAGCTGGCTGTCTTTGCTGGTGAAAAGTAGAGGTTAGTTTAACTATTCTTACCTGAATTATTTTTCTTGACTATAGTTCTGCTAATCCTTTGTCTAACTAATTACCTATTTTTGTGCAGAGTGTTTCTTCACACAGACATGTGCACACACACACCCTGAAAACACACAAGTGCATGCACATATATTTAAGTATAGTTAATTTTCTGTATTTATTGCTAATGTTAGTTTCCTTTCTATTATTATGTATAAAGCCTTTCTTCTGTTTTCCTCCTCAGTTTGCACTTTGTCAAGCCCTGTGCTGTTCTCTTTTACAGCATGCGCTGGATCTGCAGCTGGCAGTGGCCAACATCCTGCAATCTCTGGTGCATACAGAGAGAAACCAGCAGGTCATGTGTGAAGCTGGACTCCATGCACGACTTCTGCAAAGATGCAGCGCTGCTCTGGCAGATGAGGACCACTCCTTGCATCCCCCACTGCAAAGGATGTTTGAAAGGCTGGCCTCCCAGGCTCTGCAGCCCATGGTGTTGAGGTCAGGATAGCCCTGAAGTTCAGTTGGACTGGGGCCTGCAGCTGTCCCTGGCTGTCTAAATGGCTGGCAGTGGTAGAGAGCTTTAGTGACCTGATGTGGTAGAGATAGCGCAATATCCCATTTTTTCTCATCAAATAGGTTGTATCTTGACAGAGAGAGACTTTTTACCAGGGCCTGTAGTGACAGGAGCAGCACTACAGGTTTTAAAGTGCAAGAGGCTGGATTTAAATTAGACTTGAGGAAGACCTTTTTTATGGTGAAGGAGCTGAGACACTGGAAGAGGTTGTCCAGAGAAGTTGTGAATGTCCCATCACTGGAGTTGTTCAAGGTCAGGTTAGACAGGGCTTTGAACAACCTAGTGTAAGTGAAAGCAGTACCAGCCCACAGCAGAGGGCTTAGACCAAATGACCTTTAAAGGTCCCTTCCAACCCAAACTGTCCTGGGGTTCTGTGATCTCAGCTGTAGGAAGGAATTTAATTGTATTATTTCCTATGGATCACTGGCTGGCTGACCTGTAGCCAGGACGGCTGCTCGGTTCCCCTCAGTGACATGTAGCTGTGTCAGAAGGGATTCTGCAAGGAGCCCTCTAGCTCATGGTCACATTACAGGGGCTTAAGCTTCTCTAAGCAGAGACATTGAGCCTGTGTAGCTCTGTACTGAGATAGTACTTTTATCTAGAGATACAGGTGCTGATAGCCGTGAAATGATTCCCCCAGCCAAATAGGACACACTGGTAAAATAAAGCTGAAGTCTCTTACTTCAGCCTATGATCTGCCTCTCATGAAGAGTTCCCCTTGCTGGACATGCATCATCAAATGTCCTGATGTTCTCCTGCAGAATGCAGCAGCCTCCTGCCATGTTTTCAAGTGATGAGAAGGGAGTTATCAAAATTGCTTTATTTTATGATAAATTACTTTATCAAAAGTGCTTGATTATTCAAAATAGTGTTAACTTTTGAGAGCATGTGTTCCAAAATTAAATTGTTTTGAATGGATCAAATATGTTATGGATTGTAATTATGCATTGGGTAATTTTCTTAGTTAAAAGTTATGTTTATTGCAAGCAATTACTGACTTTTTAAAAAAGTGCTATTAGATTTGGTGCCACTATAGGCAAATAAGTAGAGAAAAATACTTCCGAATTTTTTTTCTCCTTCTTAGGGAATTTCTACGCCTGGGAAATCCTTTGAATTGCGGAGCCTGGGACAAAAAGTTGTTGAAGCAGTACCGAGTGCACAAACCCAGCTCACTGAGTTTTGAACCAGAAATGAGAAGTAGGTGCTGAAGTGCTAAAAATGTGTGTAAATTATGTTTCACTCATGTCCCCCAATTGCATACCTGTTTAAAATTTTTAGATAAGCATTCATAACAACCCAGCTTTACCCCAGCTTTGTATGAATGTGAAATCATCAGCACAGTCAGACTGGAAAAGTTGTAAAACCAGAGGGAATGTAGTACTTATATTGAATATATATCCAGCAAAGATTATTGCAGGTTTTTATTTTAGGAAGTAACTGTTAAATATGGTAGTAGTTTGTTTTAAGTCTTGCGTAGGTCCTGCATTTGTAGTTACTTAACATTATTTTTTCTCAGCTACTTTTGCATGCACACAACAAATAATTATATCTGTGTTAGTATCTCGCATGGGTTCACTAAGGTGTCAGATAAAATAACTGCTCAATCTCCTATTATTATCCATGAGTTGTAGAGCTTGGGAATAGCTATTCATGTAGTATAGGAGAGTCTCAGTAAATTATAATACAAAGAAATTGTTGAAAAGTTTCCAAAGCACAAGATATTTATTTCTGTGTGTCAACTTGGTCATTATATGGCTGGCTGTAACATAACATTAAAAATAGCTTAGTTGAAATTTTTGAAATATTTAAAAGAAACTAGAAAGTGTCTTAGGTGATACCGGATAAGCATTTAATCGTGAAATAAATAAGCAAAATAAATTAACTGAATTCGTGTTATATTGTCTTGTTCAGTAGATTTTAAAAGAAGGGAGAAGAAGAGATTCAATTTATCTCTTGGCCAGTGTTCTATTTATTTATATATATATATTTGCATTAGAGTATTATCACCGGGAAAAATAAACAATGAGAACAATGAAAATGTGAGACTAGAAAGTTTTTAGCCTAGGAAAGAGAATGCAAAGCTACCTCCTGAATACCACAAATTATGTTAAATTGCCTAATCTAAATTTACTTTCTGTTCACTAAGAGCTCTGAGACTGCATCAGGAAAAGCACATAGCAGAGTTTTCCTGGCTTGTTAAGTCAGGTAGCAGGAATGCATCTAAAGAGGAGCCTCTGCAAAAAGGACACTGTGCTGACATGAGATAATGCGGGAGGGCCTCGTGGCTTTACCACAAACTTTCCTTGGCGTGTTGTGCAAGATGTCCATCTTTCTGCCTTGGTTGTACATTTTTATAATCAAAGCAATGCTGCCCAGCTCGTTATCTTATGAGAGGCTGAACTAGCTGACAGTCTGTGGACACTTTAGCTATTGCACCAGACTTGAAAGGTCCAAATAAACAGCCTTAAAATGCCACCCTGTTGCAAAGCTGTATTGCAATGCTGTGTTGTTTCTTGGCTTCTCCTGTAGATAGCATGGTCACCTCCATGGAAGGTCTGGGTCCCGACAGCGTCTTCAGTGCGCACGAGGACAGCCGCTACCGGATAAGCAAGAGCCTGCTCAAGCCAGCAGAAGGGAGCACAGTGCCCCTGACCAGAGTCAAGTGTTTGGTCTCCATGACAACCCCACATGATATCAGGCTTCACGGATCATCGGTGACACCGGCGTTCATCGAGTTTGACACATCTCTGGAAGGGTTTGGGTAAGGTCCTGCTGTGCTCTCATGTGGCGTGGGGCACAGCGCAGTGTTTGCTTACTTCCTGCTTTCCCAAAGGAATGCTTTTAAATTTTAATAGACTGTTTGCAAGTAAGGAACAAATGAACTCGTTGAAGAGGAGAAAGGAATGCTTCAAGTCACTAAATTTCCACTTTCTCATTCATTAATATCTTGATAAAAAATGCTTGTTTGCCATGTGTGAAAGTGAAAAAAAAAGAAGTATGTGTCATTGATGGGACCCTCTCAGTTCTGGGTTTCACATCCCTTTTAAAACAAAGGAATGCCAACATACCCTTGAAGGGTTGCTGTCATTTACGTATGACATTTGGATGGCACGGGTATTCTGAGACCCACTTAAAATTGCTGAAAAACATGAAAATGTGAAATTGCATCAGAAATACAAATGAAGCAGACAAGGCAGCTATGATGAGTTAGAGAACTGAAAGAAGCTTAGTATTACTAACTGGAGGCGTAGCCTGGATATCATGC
Organism: Zonotrichia albicollis; assembly: GCF_047830755.1. NCBI lineage: Eukaryota > Metazoa > Chordata > Aves > Passeriformes > Passerellidae > Zonotrichia > Zonotrichia albicollis. Next base: position 10,653,684 of record NC_133823.1, read on the forward strand.
TTAGCTAATTTTTTCTTTTAGCACCACTTACTTGTTTTTCTCTCTCTAATTAAACACCTGCTGAGTGAAGCACTTTTTTGACGATCATGTAATATGATTTAACTATTCAGAAGATGAAAGCATGACACCATTCTCAACATCTGTTTAAGAAAAATGTTTGATCTTTTTGGTTATAAAAATGTAACAGTAAAACTTGAATACTTGGGAGCTCTGCTGCTGTCTGCATTCTCTTTTCAGCTCTGTAAAGCAAGGATGTAGCTTCCATTTTCCATCTACCCTTAATATCTAACACAGTCAGGGACAGACTTATTTTTTTAGTAAACAAATGTTACTCTAATCTGCGTTCTACATCCTTCATAAGAGAGAAGAAAAGAAAATTGTCTGGACCTAAGAACTTGAAATAGGCTGGCAAAATGAATTTTCTTTGTGTTTGCTTCAAGAGATTTGTGGGTACTGGTAACATGTCCAGAAGTAACTCACATAATGCAGTTGTGACTTCTTGTAATTTCAGCAAGTCAACTAAGAAAGCTTCTGTAATACATTTAGAAAAACAAAAAAATTAATAACTTTTTTCCTTCCATTGATTTCCTTTGTGCATCAGAGGCTCTTGTAAGGACCAAGCATAGTTAAGTTGGAGGAATATGATGTTAGTTTGAGAGCATACTTTCTTTAGATAGGAATGCCATTGTCTGCAGTTGCCAGATCCTTTGACTATTTAGCTGATCCAGTCTCTTCAGAAAGTTCAGAACAACTCAAAGGCTGCTGCAAGATGCAGGGTGCCCACAAGGGAACATCTTAGGCTATGGAGCCACATGGGCATGACTCTATACCTTCACACCAAAGGCTTACACTGCCAAAGTTCTTTGTGCCAGAGATACTTTAGACTCACAATGAGCAATCTGGAAAATTAATTCCTATTTTTCATTACTACATAAGTCACCAAGCATGTGTGCTTATGGTATATTTTTCTAAGCTATGTTTTGTTTGTATTGAACTCCACTTACACTGACTTCCATAAACTCCAGTGTGTTACTGGTCTTGTGTTTAACAGCTGCCTGTTCTTACCAAGTCTGGCTCCCCACAATGCACCTACAAATAATGCTGTCACTACAGGACTTGTTGATGGTGCCGTTGTGAGCGGAATTGGAACTGGTGAGTATCCAGTGTGACTGGTGACAAAGAGTGTTTTGTGTCTGATGTTTACTTCTCTTAGACTTCTTGATTAGCCATGAACTGATAGTACGGTGTTGGACACTGTGCACCCACAATCAGGAACTTCTTGTGTCTTTTTTTCTAAATTTGTTTCTGATGCCCCCAAGATAGTGAAAAGCAATATAAAATATAAATGTGTGATTGCTTTAAAATGCAAAGCTTAAAGTAGAAGGCTAAATTGTAATCAACTAACATATATGAGTAATAAGCCAGATGCATTAAGAAAAAGTGGAGGTCGTAGTGTGTAGAGAACATAGGAAATGTGGAGAGAATTGTAATGCTGTACTTGTGACTTTGTTCTGTTGAATCCTTGACTGCATTTATTACAGCTGTAGCTGCACACACCATCACAAAAGCCCCAGCTAAATTGTCTGCCATCACTTTTACATGTTGTTGTGGATTATTCACCCTTCAGGAACTGGAATGCTTAATTAAAAGCTGTGGGATTAATTGAACATGGTCACTTAGTTGTTAAGTCTAAAAACTAAGGTGAAGGCTTACTGCAGTAAGATAGTAAGATAGAATTAGTGGGAGCATCCTGGGATATTAGGTGGAGTTAGATGTATGTGGTAGACAGATATTCCCTTAACAGGGGCTTCTCCAGCATCTGAGAAAACACAGCTAGTGTTAGCTGAGCTGATATGAAAAAAGGACCAGGATCAAGTAGGTATCCTAACTGCAGCTATGTAATGGGCTTCTTTTTATTTTTAGGTGAAAGGGTTTTCCCACCACCATCTGGTTTAAGCTACTCAACTTGGTTTTGCATTGAACATTTTAGTACACCTCCCAATAACCATCCTGTGAGACTCCTCACTGTAGTGCGGCGCGCCAACTCCTCGGAGCAGCATTACGTCTGCCTTGCCATTGTCCTCTCAGCAAAGGACCGCTCACTGATTGTTTCAACTAAAGAAGAATTGCTTCAGAATTATGGTAGGAGTTGTGCCACATCATCAGCTAATGCTGACAGTATTATAGGGATGCAACATCAAGTTTACTTTAAACCCAGTATCCAGAAGAATTGTGTGCTGGAACTTTAATTGCTGCTTCACCAATTCCTCATTTTTTGACAATGGAAAAATGTAAACATTAATTTATGGAGCTTTTATAATTTCCAAAGAAGGTTTGATTTCTGAATATAAAAGAAAAATTTTTGCCAAAACCCCAGGTAATAAGTATTCAAGAGAGGGATTACATCATTGATTTTGAAAGGTTTTGCCTTTGATTTATATTGTGTCATTTGTTTTAGACATCATCTTTTGAGGTCTTGATGTGCAAATTTTAACTGTCTTTGCTTTGTGGAAGTTTGGAAATAGTAAACTAATAGGTTGAAGGCTTTTTCAGTCTGGATAGTCCCAGTACTGGAGGGATTTTTGAAGGCAAGCAGTCATTCACTTCGTGTTCTAATGCTGCGGTCAGTTTTCAGAAACAGTTTGTGTCTCCATTCAGTATCTGTGACCAAAGGAGGAATTACAGGAGGTGTAGTGAAGATCTAAGTGAAGCTGGTGATATCAATAAATTTGCTAGAGAGCTATCAGTGCACTCAGGGGCTTGAGGATGAGCTGTCTCTAGCCTTGTCCTCCATCAGAGCCTCCAAAAGTGGTTGGTTCTGACAGGCTGTTGCACACTGAGTCTGTGGAGGAGCTGAGAGGAGCAGGGCAGCCTTCTGCATGTGTTTCAGGCTAAGCTCTTCACCGACCAGCCCAAAGGGTTGTCAAAAACTGTTCCTGCTTCTGTTCTTTACTTTTGAGTAGGCAGCACTAATACAGAATTTGTACCATTGTTGTTATTAAAAAACTCTCACAAGGAACTAAGCGGACTGTTACCATGAAAGTAAGGAATAATCTGTAAACAGACATTCACATCATTAACTGCAGCAGTCTCCCTTGGCAGAAGTCAAATTCAAAATCTGAAACTTGGGAGTTGAAAACCCATAGTGTAAAGTAGGAATTAAACCGCCTAAATTACAAAGATACTGACAGTGCTTTCTTTCTCAGAGGACCAAATTCTTAGGGAATGAAGAAAGTTTATCTTCACACTGTTTTAGCTGCACTGAAGTGCTAGTTCATATGTTTTAGTTTAGTGTGCACCTATAATCAAACTCCCTGAAAGAGATTGGATTTGAAAAGGCTTTGTCAGAGAAGATATGAAGGTTTCTGAATATAGAGACCGTTTTTTTACTTCAACCAGGACACTTTGCTTCACTCAAATGCTACCTTGTAGTGTCTAAGTCATAGTTGGTGGTGTACTGTTGAGTGCTGAGCAGGTAGGGACCTGAAGAACTGAGACTGGAGGTGCTGTGTGCAACGCAGGGATTGGAAGTGCTGATAGTCTCTTGTAAGAATAAATTGGGTGATTTAAGGACCCTGATTGAGGGCAAGAATTGTGCTTAGAGATGTTTGGCTAAGAAAAAGAACTTGAGATTATTTTCGTATCTGAATGTTAGTTCTAAATACTCTACCTTTAACATTTTCCTTGTGCTGTTTCTAAAGAAATGAGTGTTCTCCCTGTGCAGGCAGCTGTTGTGCTAAGAGGATTAATGGTTTCTTTTCCTTCAGTATGAAAGAGTGAAGAGAGATGTGAAAAAGTTCATGGTTGAAACATTCCCTGGGTTTTGGGCAATTTCCTTTTTCTTTTTTTTCTTTCTGTTGGGACAGCTTTTAAGTAGAGTAAGGGTCATTTTTGTGATGCAAAAGTGGGAATAAAAAAAAAAGTGGGAGTATGGTTATCATCCTCTCCACAGTGTGAGAAAGGTGAAAAATAGCTCTGTGGGTTTCTGGACACGTCTGTTGGTTCTTGGTGACTGCTACTGTAGAAACTTCTTCAGGAAAACAATAAAAGATCTTTCTGTAACTTGCATGGCAGCAAGAGAAAGTAAAACCTTGAGCCATCTAGCAATTCCAGCTGAAATTTTGAAGGGAGCGGAGAAGGTATGAAGTAAAATACAATTGTCAAAAGTCTAAATATATCTTGAGATTTTTAAGCTCTTGTAACATTTCTGCTGGTGCCCACTAACTGATGCTTTTCCTTTAGTTGATGACTTCAGTGAGGAGTCATCATTTTATGAAATTCTTCCCTGTTGTGCCCGTTTCCGCTGTGGTGACCTCATTGTGGAAGGCCAGTGGCATCACCTAGTTCTGGTCATGAGTAAAGGCATGCTGAAGAACAGCACAGCTGCACTCTACCTCGATGGACAGCTTGTTAACACTGTTAAGGTAAAATAAATCTTTCAATTCTCATTTTTACTGCTTTGAGTGATTTTTTTTCTCTGTGCAATAAAAAAACCTTACAAGAAAAAAGTGCAAAATCAACCACCACCACCACCACGTCCAAAAGGTGGTCACCCCCAACAGAATAGAAAAAAACCCCAACCCAAGCTACAAAACAAAAAACAGCAAGCAAACACCACATTTATTTGCAAAGATCAATACCTCATTGTTAGGTGGAAGAAACTGCAGAGAGCAGTGAAGACCACTGTGGGCCTGTCCCTGAGCACAAAATATTCCCAAGCTGTAACGGATATCCAAACATCTTTTGACAACTGGCAGGTGTTGGCTTTAAGGTATAAAGCATAACCTGGTGTGGGGTTTAAACTAGCTAATGTTATCATACTGCTGTAGGTAAAACAGCATGTTGACTTTCAAAGTTTACCTCCCAGTATTGCTTTTGCAAGAGGAGGACTACATTATATTATGCTGACAGCTGTAACACGAGTGTCTCTCTGGCCATCTCTCTGGCTACATGTTATAGCTACTAACAGAATTTTTACAATGTAAATAGAAAAAGGCCTGTGAGGTTATTGTCTTTATATATTGGCCAGGATCTTACTAGTGTATTTGTTTAACCATTTGAAAAGTCTTACTGAATTTAGTTCATCACATTTGCACTTTAGCTTGAAATGATGTAATTTCCAAAGGCTGGGAAGGGAGAAACAACACGACTTTGTGCACCATGTCTTTAGAATCAAGATACAGCTTCTTTAGGCACAGAATTATCATGTTTTCCTGTATTTCCATACACATCTTTGTCTTTTGATAGTCACTTCTGTTCTTCACATTTCCTTTCTGTTTAACATTCTTCACTGTCTGGTTCAGTACATTGTCGGAATACCCTCCGTCACATAGCAATCATTTGGTATCTCATCTGGCTTGCAGAATGATTTGTGGACAAAATTTCTGATCTTGTCATGGTACCCTTGCTCCCTCGCTAACTCGCCTGTGCTTTGTTCCCTCACAGCTTCACTACATCCACAGCAGCCCCAGTGGCTCTGGCTCTGCCAACCCGCCCGTGGTCAGCACGGTGTACGCGTACATCGGCACGCCACCCGCCCAGCGCCAGCTCTCCTCCCTGGTGTGGCGCCTGGGCCCCACACACTTCCTGGAGGAAGTGCTGCCTGCCCCAGGGGTCAGCACCATTTACGAGCTGGGACCCAATTATGTCGGGAGCTTCCAAGCAGTTTATGTCCCATGTAAGTACAAGTCAGGTGGCACCTGGTAACTTGGGCTGTCTGGGCTGGAATTCTTGTGTGCGTACTGGCAGAAGAGGTGAGAGAGTATGCAGGAGCAGGGAGGAAAAGCTTGCTCTTCACAGGAAGAAGATTAGTAGCTGCTGTTGAAGAGTATGATAGGAATCCAAATTCTTGTGCTGAGATATAGTAGTAGTGTTTGTATTACTCACTTTGGTTTTAAACCAGTTAGAAAAGTCATTATTCATACTGTATGCAATATTTATCGGTAGAAAGTGAAATCAGAAAGGATACAAAATTTTAAAGATATAGTTATATATTCTATTTGAATCTTGTGTCTCTCATACCATTCCAAGGCAGCTTTCCTATCAAAATGTTAAAAAAACAGTTGTCACAGGCAAAGATGCAGATTTACCAAATGCTTCTCTGGCTTTTGATTGCTTTGTTTTCCTTCAGAAGAGAAGGGAAGTTTACAGCCTTTAGGCTGGACAATATCACATCTCAGCTATTTGCAAAATCTTTTTTTTGCAGTGTAAGTTGCTTAAGGTTTTACTGTTCAAATTAAAAGAAAAACAATGCCATTAATGAAGGGAACTTCTGTTTTGTCTTTAAGGTAAAGATTCGAAGTCTGAAGGAATCAATCCATCACCGGTATCTTTGGTACCAGAAGAAAAGGTCTCCTTTGGTCTCTATGCACTGTCAGTTTCTTCATTTACAGTGGCAAAAATAAGGAAAGTTTACAACAAGTTGGATAGTAAAGCTATTGCCAAGCAGGTATGTTGGGAAGTCAGGCAGTAAATGTGTATGACTTTTTCTTTTCTTTTAACTTACTTCAAGACAATTTGTTCAATGCAGCCAGGAACAATCTAGTCCGATCCCCCTCCTGTGGGCAAGGACACTTTTCACTCTGTCAGGTTGCTCAAAATGTATTCCAACCTGACCTTGAATGCTTCCAGGGACTGAGAACTCACAGCTCCTCTAGGCACTAGATGGCCGATCTTGGGGCTTCTGTGATGGGGTGACTGCATCAGTGGATAAGGGGAGGGTTACAGATGTGGTTTACCTGCACTGCTGTAAAGCCTTTGACATAGTCCCCCACTTCATCTTTCTCTCTAAATTGGAGAAATATGGATTCAGTTGGTGGGCTGTTAAGATGTATGAGAAAGTGGTTGGACAGTTGCATGCACTGTGTAATGGTCAATGGCTCAGAGTCCCAATGGAAATTGGTGACAAGTGCTGTCCCTCAGGAGTCCATGTGGGGGCCAGTATTATTTAATACCTTCATTAATGACAGAGAGGGATCAAGTGCACCCTCAGCACATTCACTGATGAAACTAAGCTGAGTGATACTATTGACACACTTCAAGGACAGGATTCCATCCAGTGGGATCTGGATGAGTTCCAGGGCTGGGTGGGCCCATAGAAATGAGTCAGTTGGAAGCTCACGAGGTTTAACAACACCGAGTACAAGGTGCTGCACCTGGGTCAGGGCAATCCCTGGTACCAATCCAGGCTGGGGATGAGCAGATGGAGAGTAGTCCTGCTGAGAAGAACTTGGAGATGCTGGTGGAAGTGGGGGCTGGACATGACCCACCCATGAGCATTCACAGCCCAGAAAGCCAGATGTGTCCTGGGCAGCATCCAAAGCACCGTGGGCAGCAGGGGAGGGAGGGGATTCTGCCCCTCTGCTCTGGTGAGACCCCGCCTGCAGTGCTGCATCCAGCTCTGGGGTCCCCAGCACAAGAAAGACATGGCCCTGTTGGAGTGAATCCAGGGAAAACCACCAATGTGGTCAGAGGGATGGAGCATCTCTGCTGAAAGGAAAGGCTTAATCTGGATTTGTTTTATGTTACTCCTGATCACAGTAGGAAAATTTGTAAGTTATGAATTTTAGGCTTGCATAAAAATAACCTCTTCCCTTCAACCCCTGCTGTTTTTTCTTGTTTTCTGCAGCTGGCAATTTCTTCTCATGAAAATGCCACACCTGTGAAGCTGCTACATAACTCAGCAGGACATTTGAATGGACCAGCACGCTCCATTGGTGCAGCTTTGATAGGGTATTTGGGTGAGTTGAGCTCTTAAGAATTATTATGCTTTAAAGTTATTAATTACTTGTCAGTAAGAACTTAGGTCTAGATAGTAAATCATGTGATTGATGAATGTTAATGGTGCATTGTATTTATTGAACATCTTTATTTTTTATGGATTTACTAATAACTTTTTTTTTTGCTTACATGGTCATGGATGCTAGTTTCAGTATATGATTCATTAATATGAAAATATATTCAATTACTTTACCTTAGGTCATAAACTATTGTTATATATTTCCTTTGCTTTCTCTTCTAAGGTGTCATAATTCTTCTAGTAACATTCTTTTTATAATTCAAGTAATGCTAAAATGAAAATTGCTTCCACATTTTCACAATTATTTCTTCCAAAAATTTGATTTGAATATATTTTAATTCATTCTCTCTGTCTGTGCTCAGGAGTAAGAACATTTGTCCCCAAACCTGTTGCCACTACACTTCAGTACATTGGTGGGGCTGCTGCTATTTTGGGACTTGTAGCCATGGCATCAGATGTGGAAGGGTTGTATGCAGCTGTGAAAGCCTTGGTCTGTGTGGTAAAGAGCAATCCACTGGCCAGCAAAGAGATGGAAAGAATCAAAGGTTATCAGGTATGTAAGAAAGGTCTTAAAACAGACTAGGCTGATTGCATTGAATTTCACTGTTTGTCATCACAGTTCCCATGGAAATCTCTTGTTGTGTTGTAACCCAAGTTTCTCTTTAAAAGTTTCTTGAGGTCTTGGTTAATTAGCATAGATGAATTATTTACAATGTCTTTTAAAGGAGAGGGTGAAAAGTTTTTTGCTAAGCCGTTGTGCACATTTAGCTGCATTGCTGAAACTGAGCCTTCAGTAACATCACGAAAGAGCACAACTGTCATATTTGAATGAGGCTTTTCTTGTGATTTTGAACCCACCCCTGCAAGCCCAGGAGTTTGTGTCTCTGATGTGCCAGCAAGAGAGAGGATAAGGATACACAAAAAAAACCCAAACAAGTGAACTCCTAGAAGCATCCTTTTAAAGAGACTGCGTGGATTTTGTAGTTAGTGGTGCTGTTTCCTTTCAAGCTGAAAACATTAATTCTCCACTGGGATGGGGAAAAGGCAATTGGTTGGTTTGTTGATTCGAAGAGGTCTTCACATGAGCAATGTGTTTTATGTTTCTCATGGAGGTTGCTTTACTGAAATGGAAAGTTCTGTGGTTTGGACTGTGTATTTACAAACCTTGAAATGGTAGTGCCTGGTGCAGATACATCAAAAGGTATCATTCCAAAGAGCCTGGTGCAGACCTTGGCTTACTGTGAGCAAACAAGTCTAGACAGTCTCCTTCTTGTATCATGAGTAGTCACTGGATCATCACAAATGACTTTACATTCCACTTGTATTGAGATCAGCAAATAGTGTGGTTTGAGGGAGATTCCCAGAAATCTATGTTTTTTTAGTGTTTCAATGAGTATGGTAAAGATGAACAGGCCAGAATGTTGAGTGTTTAAACAAGTTTGCTTCAGAAGAGACCATAACAGTAAATCTGGCAAATGGTTCTTTCCCAGCCCAGGTTATAAGTTAGAGCACAAGTGGGGATTGCAGTCATGCCTGGGGAACAAAGCATAGCAAGAAAAAAAGAGGCTTATTCATATTTATGTTACTTTTTTTCAGTGCCAGAATACCTCTCATTTGGGCATGCAGGGCTCTAGGCCTGCTCAATTTGTCTGCCATGTCCATGACTGCTGTTCAGGAACATAACTGCTTAAGGATGTTCTGTCTTACACTGACTGACTGCCAGCGAGCTGAGAGCAGTGTGTGTGTCCCTAATCCTCTGGGCCTAGATGTTATCTGTGGTGTAAACAGATGTTTTATGAACTAGAGAGTGTCCTGGATATGCCACTTTTGTAATGAACTGCAATGCCACTTTCAAACTCTTTCATCAAGAGTATCAACCAGCAGACATACTTTAAAGGCCTTCTGAAAAGGGGCACAGGCATTTCATCTGCTCTCCAGCATGCTTAGACAACATTGCTGTGTGCTCATAGGACTAATTCCTTTTCTGTTTACTTGTTCAAGCTGCTGGCAATGCTGTTAAAAAAGAAACGGTCCCTTCTGAACAGCCACATCCTCCACCTGACCTTTTCCTTGGTGGGAACTGTTGACAGCGGACACGAGACATCCATTATCCCAAACTCTGCTGCCTTCCAGGACCTGCTCTGCGATTTTGAAGTATGTAGAGCTGCACAGGAGAGTGGTTCTTGTGCTGGATAGTGATTAAGTCAGATGCTGATAGTGTACCTCAAATATTCAGCAGTAGCAAATTAGGCTGTTACACTGAGAACATCCTATTTGTTATATAGTACAGTGAAGCAGGTGAGCAGCAAAATTACTGCTAACTTTTCCTGCTGAAATGGCTTGAGTCACTGCACAAACAATGGATGGGTGCCACAGGTGTTTCTGCTATTTGTTGTTTTAGAAGTCAACATTCTGTAGTTTTCTGTTCCTTAATTTCTTTTCATCTCTCTGTTCTACTGCAGTACTTATATCAAGGCATGAAAAGTGCTCTGAAAATAAAAGTAGAAGGCAAACTTTCAACATAGCACATGGAAATCATTTTATCATACATCTCCTGCAGGGCTATTAGTAAGGGAGTTAAAATTATGTTTGCCTAACCTATGAAATACTGAAATGTTGTGTTAAAGTAAGGAAAGTAGCAAATTTCAGAGGGAAATGCTAATGCAGTATAGGCTGATAAAAGATTCCCAGAACTTACCCTTAGGTATGTGTTCCTTTGGCATTATCTGTACCTGACATAGACTAACTAAAAGAATTCTGACTCATGTACATTAAAGTAAGAAGGTAAAAACCCTATTACCACTGCTAAGCCAGCTATAAGTTGCTGACTTAATATTGCAAGTCAGTTTTGCACAAATAACTTAATAGACTTAACCATTTCCTTTTTTTAGATGTCTGTTTGAGTATTTCAAAGCACTCCTGGAAACCCTATTTAGGAAGAAAGTCTGAGATTATGGCTGTTGTTTTTTCAGTTTTTTGATTGTTTTAATTATTTACTTTATTCAGAAATCAGTGACCCAAACATATCACTTGGTTTGGATAAATTAGATGTTCTTATTCATGCAGAACAGGGAAATTAAAAGATTTGTTCTCATCATTTTAAATTATAAGATTAGGAGAAAAGCAAAAACTAGAAAGCTTTTCATTTAAGCCAGTTTTATACACAAAAATTGATTTGCTATTGAACAAAGCACAAATATTAGTTGTTCAATAGCATATCAATTTTAAGATTTGCAGCTGTAACCGTGAGCTTTCTGGCTCTTATGTCTTCTATTTCTTCTATTGATTGAACAACTGATACTTTGGGGATATTGGTAAAGAATCTAAATAATTTAAATGTCGGGAATGCTAGGAAAAAAAAAAATCAGGGAAGACCTTGATTTTAATCTTAGAGGAAGGTAGTAAGTTAATTTTATGAAGACATAAACCTTCACCTAGACAAAATAAATTTAGCACAGCCTTGTAAATCCCAATAGCTCCTTTGGAGTCATTGCACTGTCTGTTTAAAGTTTGTGCAAAAAGACAAAGGTGTGTGACCTTTTGTCTATATCCCTTTATAAGTTTTTAGCATGGTACCCTTACAGAGAACATTTTTTGAATTGATGTGTGGTTTGTCATGCCCAGGTAAGCAGTCATGTATATGACTGATTTTAATACCTTCATAACCTTTGATTTATTAATTTTGTTTTTAACCTACAAGTTGATTTGTGTACAAAAAAATACTGTTTTTTCTGTATTTCAGGTCTGGCTTCATGCACCCTACGAGCTTCATCTGTCATTATTTGAGCACTTCATTGAACTCCTCACTGAGTCAAGGTATGAACTGATGGAAGCCTGGTAATGGGATTTACAGGATTAGATGATATTTAGAGGATACTCCAATTTAAAATAACCATCTCATTTCTTTTCTTCTTCCAGTGAAGCAGCAAAGAATGCAAAGTTAATGAGGGAATTCCAGCTCATCCCAAGACTGCTGTTGACTCTTCGAGATATGTCCCTGTCCCAGCCCACTATTGCTGCCATTAGCAATGTGCTGAGCTTTCTGCTTCAGGGCTTCCCCAGCAGCTATGACCTACTCAGGTAGCCCACACCTGGATCATTTTGTCTTTCTTGGTTCTGTTACCTTGGTCAAAAGTACTTCATGGTCATACTGCTGAGGACTGTGTGACATGGAATGCTCATGTACTGATTTTATTTTTTCTCTATGAACTAGATTGAACTAGACATTAGCAATGTATTGAACCCTTGATTTGCATGTGATTTTCAATTTGTATCTGACCAAGCATGGTTGGATGGTCAAACTGGTTTAATATTCTACTGGTGAAAATAAAGGTGCTGAGCAGCCCCTTTTGTTCATGTAAAGCACTAAGCATTCCTCCTGAATACCATTGAATATTATTTGACTTGGGCTAAGAAGATAATTCTGGTTAAAATGCAGTTTTGATTACTGTCTTGAATGTGAGGTTTAGTTCCAGATTTTTTCTTAATCATCACTGTATAAAAAGGTATTTAAGGATGTCAGATATAGTGCTACTAATTCTGACTGATGAAAATTACACTAGTTACTGCAATTCATATGTACAGGAGTATTTGAAATGCTTTAAGAATAGTTTAACTCCTTGATAACTTGATTTTTTTCATCTCTTATTTCATTATAATGGAAATGGATAAAATATTGTGGGGTTTAGGAGCTCTTTGCATATGCATAGTCATGTTTTCAGCTCCTTACTTTTAAGTACAATCAAAGGTATCAGAAGCGTCAACATGAGTATCTTTCCCATCTTTGTTTTAATTATACAGGGAAAAATATTCAAGAATAAAACTATTCATTTTATGCTTAATGGTTACAGAATAGATTGTAGACCAGTGTACTCTGTTCTCCTTCCTGGAAATAAAGAATGAAAAATGTTGCATAACTTGGGAGAAGTTGCACTAGCTAGGGGCCATTTCAGGTTAGCTGCAGAGGAAAGAGGAATATATTGCATCTCCTTTCTTGGAGTGGTACATCAGTGTCTTGTCATGGAAAACCATGACCCTGTGTTACATAACCTCAAGCTGTAGGCATAAATGTTCTTCCAGAGTTGAGTAACCACTGTTTTGATCTACTAATTTTTCAGCTGTAAGGAGTTGAAAATAATGTTTTGCTCTCCTTTAACTTGAGGTGTTCCTTTTACTAGGACTCAGCAGTATCTCCCAGTTCCCTTTCCTGAATCCTAGCATTTTCAGGGTTCCTTATCTTGTCTGCAAGTATTCTATTAATTACTACAAATTAATTTGTGTTTTGGCCAGTGACTTTAAATGAAGACCATTTTTATCAATCTTCAGATGTGAGGAAGCTGACATTTTTGGGTATCTCTCTGTCACTGGTGTCATGGTTTTATATTTAAGGTGAATTATTGATAGATGAGAGTGCATCTGTCATATCAATGAGTGATGTTTTTTCTGTATACATCAAGGTTTGGACAGTTCATCTCTTCCACTTTGCCTACGTTTGCAGTCTGTGAGAAATTTGTGGTCATGGAAATCAACAATGAAGAAAAGCTTGATAGTGGTAAGTGTTGGCAGTACTCAGAAGCAGTAGAATAAAATACATTATATATATATATAAAATACATTTTTGTATTCTGAGCTTGAATACAAAAAAAATGTATAAATAGTGCCATGAACAATGTTATGATATTGTTATAACCTGAGTGCCAGTTAGTGGGGCTGTAGTTTTCAGTATTGAGTGCAAAGCAGAGCAAAACACTTTTTTTTTTGTTTCCTTCATTTAAAACTTCATGATTTTGTTCTCTTTCCTCCACTTGCTCCCTTCAATCAACTGTGTATCTCTGCTTCTTGGTGAAAAAAGGAAAAAAAAAACCAAATAACTGGTTGCTAGGTGTGTCAGCCCTCCAGGTGTGAAAGAAGTGAAAGAATTAGCTAAGACTGCCTAGTAACCTTTTTTTAGGCAAAAAAAAATGTTACCATCCTTCAATAATTCTTACATTGAACTGATTTGAGACCATTTCTACCCTTATTTGCCTTGTGCAATTGCATTTTCAATCTGTCTCGCTGAACAGAAATGTTTTAGTCCCATGGTGAATGTCAGCCAAATGAATAGATGGATTATCCAAAGAACCTCTGTTTCTGCATCTCTTGGGAATATAGTGGGACAGAGGGACAAGTGAGAGAGATATTTCTTCTTTTAGTTATATTGGTCTGGTGTCACAAAAAACAAGGTTTGGGCAGTCTACACATTTTGGAGAGGGATTTTTCACAAGAGCATGTAGTGATAGGGTGATGGAGAATGGCTTCAAACTGAAAGGCAGTTGTTTAAGGTTGGATATATGGAAGAAATTCCTCACTGTGAGGGGGTGGTGAGGCACTGGAACAGGTTGCTCAGAGAAGGTGTGGATGCCCCATCCCTGGATGTGTTCAAGGCTGGTTTGGATGAGGCTCTGAGCAAACAGAGGAAGGTCAGGGAAGGTGTCCCTGCCCATGGCAGGGGGGGTCTTCAAGGTTCCTTCCAGCCCAAACCATTCCATCGTCCAGTGGGATTCATCATTATCGTCCTGTGCCTCACCTGTTCCTTTTTAATAGTTTTGGTTTGGGGGCCTCAAAGATGATTAAATTTGAGCTTTTTAGTGAAAACGAGGGTATTGGGTATTGGAGCGAGATCCTGATTGGTCTTCCCACTACAGGCCATGAGTTTCGTTTCAGTTTTTCTCCCCCATGCTAACAGCAGCCTGAGCTGGGTTTTGCCTGCATAGGGGACTGAAGAACATTGGGGAGAAATTCAAGGTGTAGTAGAAATAAAAAAAGAAGCTTTTGAGGCAAAAGGCATGAGATTTTTAAGCTAGTGGAGTTCACCACTTTTGTTGGATTTCTATAGAAGATCCTTTGAGTCTGTATCTTGTGCACAAAACCTTGGCCCAGAAATTTTCTATTTATCTGTCTGTCTTCATTTTTGCAAAAGTTGCCTCAAGCTGTGCTGCCTTTTTTTTTTTTAATAACATAAAAGCAGGGTCCTCTTTTGACAGCATAAGCTACAGGAAGAGGGGTTTGCAAAATAGCTGTAAAGTTAGTCCTGAGCTGGCATGGTTTGCCTTGGTTGCAGTAAATGTGTTTTTCAACTGATGATGAGCTTGGGATGTGTTGAAAGAAAAGGAGACTAATTTTTCTCTCTCTTTCTTAGACTTGGAGGGATTTAGGAAGTATTAGGGTCACTTCCTTACAATTTCCACATCCCCCCGAACCACTCTGCTTTCAAAATGCAAAATGTTTGTTTAATTACCATGTTTTGCAGTTTTGAGAGAAGGGAGGGATGGGAAGGAAGTGTGACAGATAATGACCACCTCAGTTCAGATTATTGTCTGAGAGGCTAGCTATCATTCTCTTTTACCTGGTCTTCAAGCTGCCTGAAGTCTGTGGGACAGTGGTAAGGAGGCACCAGACATTTCTCAGCACCATATTACACGCTGCTTGCACTTTAGCACAGCTTCCTTGGAGCCTGAGTGGGGGGTCAGGTTGTATTTGCTTATGTATGGAATTTATGAATAGCCTTTAAAATGCCCAAGTTCCAAAATCCTGCTTTTGCCTCTCTTTTTTTGTTTGGTTTTATTCAATATTTAGGAACAGAGGATGACTTTGGAGGACTTGTTTCAGCTAATCTTATTCTACTGCGGAACAGGCTTTTAGATATACTTCTGAAACTTCTGTATACATCTAAAGAAAAGACAACTGTTAATTTACAGTAAGTACAAAAAAACCCTTGAAGCAGAGAAAGGATATAATATTTCAAGGGGAGGAATTATACAGTCACCCTTCAAATCACTAGTTGTATTGCATCATTTTACAGGAAATGTTCAATGATTTATGCAGATGTCACTTAATTACTCTTGGGTATGCTAGTAGAAATGGGATACATTATTAATTTTGTTGTTTTATCTCAACTTCATGTGTGGCTATAGAAAAATAAAATCTGTCCAAGAGAAAACTTTTGATTTTAGAGAAGTGGGATTATCAGCTTCTCATTTGATTGAGATCCACAAGCTTCAGTAGGGGTTATCATTAAGATCATCAACCCTAGAATTCCCCTTTAAATTGCAAAAAACACATTCAAATGTTCCCAAGTAACTCTTCCCATAATAAAAACAAAGAAAGAAACAATCTTCCTTCATTTTTAATTCCAGTTCATTAAGAAGTTATGTGAAAACTTCTTGCTCAAGATGATTTCAGTTCTGAATTCCATATTTGTTATCATAAGTAGCTATTGGAGAAATCTCACGCTATGGAATTAGTTCCAGGAGCTGTATTTAGTCCTTCCTTTCTTCTAAACAAATGCACATAACCTGTTTCATGTAAAGAGTTGTAAAGTGGTATTACTTGTTTGTAGCAAACTTAACTAAGAATTTGCTCTTAAGGTTTTCCCTGCAGTGGAGGACATTGATTTTTGCTGTCTAGTGGAACACTAAATGCTGTAAAATGTGACTTTTATCTTTTCCTTTACTTAGGGCTTGTGAAGAACTGGTCAAGACACTGGGTTTTGATTGGATTATGATGTTTATGGAAGAACATCTTCATTCCACCACAGTCACGGCAGCCATGCGAATTCTCGTGGTCCTGTTGAGCAATCAGTCCATCCTTCTTAAGTTTAAGGAAGGTCTCAGTGGTGGAGGCTGGCTGGATCAGACGGATTCTGTCCTGACCAATAAGATTGGCACTGTGTTAGGTAGGCATCTCAGCCCCTCGAGGCTCAGGGGCTGCTGGGAGCACCTGTGCTGGGCAGTTGAGCTCTGGGTTATTCTGGGGGTGCTGTCTGGCTGAGGCCTTTCTGTTTCTCTTGTCTGTGCTGCCATCAGATGCTTCTGACTTCATTTTCTTACAAGCCAGAGTTAGGATTTCCTAGGCAAAAGGGAGTGGTTGTACAAAGCTGCCTGTAGCTGCCATGACACAGATGTCATTGTAGTTCAGTTTTGGTGCATCATGTGTTGCTAATTGGGTTTTTGTCTTGCCATCAGGGTGAAGTTAAGTGTGTCCCATGGGCAGGCATGGCTGAGCTACTTGCAAAGGAAGCATTGAGCAGCACTTTATGCACACAGCTAATAAAGATGCAGTAAAATTGGCTTGTTTGATTACTTTTAATAGTTATTGTGCAGCATTATATCTGAGCTGCTTTGACTAGTGAGTGCTGTGTCCATCAGATTTACCAGTTTGAATTTTTGCTGTCTCGGAAATTTCTGTGTTCACAGTATAATCTCAGCATTTCTTTTCCTTTCCCTCTCTTGCATTCTTGTGTACACAAGCCCACTTTCTATTAAAGGCTTTTTTTCCAGGTTCTTAAATCCTGTTAGCCAGGTTATCAGACCTTTCAGTTACCCCTTGTGACCTAGAATTGTATATAAGATTTTAGTGCTACAGAGCCCATTTTGAGCATCTTTGAGCTGCCTGAAATATATCTCCAAATGTTTGAAATAACATTTGTCAGCTCTTTATAGAGAGGTGTAGTGGCAATTTCCCACCAACCTGTTTTTTTTCCCAGTCAAAATAAAATAGTGCTTTTCAGATGAATGTCTGTTCAGGCTCTGGTGCAAACTCATTGACATTAAATGAGGGTCTTTCAAAAGCCTCAGTAGCCTTTAGATCAGAGCAGTGGTATCAATAGTTGTTCATTGTTGTAAATAGCTGTTCAAGGAGCCACCTGTCTGTGTTGCAGCAGTACATGATCTGTTACTGCACTAAAAGTTTTTCTGAATTGGTTTACTGTATGGAAGTAATTGAAGTCTTGTTGAAGTGATCTTCCTTCATGAAGAGGGTTCTTCCTGAAATGAAAATACAAAAATATAAAAAATTATTTCTTTCTGCTTTGTATCTTTGATAGGTTTCAAATATAGTATCTTGTTATTTTTTGCTTAAAGAAAACTCTTTTTTTACTGTTTCCCACAATACATCACTTCAGGATATTCAGCTACGAGCATAGCATGGTTCTTTGCATTGCCATGAATTAGGAGGATTAAGGAAAATGGTTTTTCAAAAGCTGTAAAACCCGTGCAAATATTTTATTGTTAAAATAAAAAGCATCTGTTGTTTGGCTCATTCTGATTAAGGTTCTGTATTTTATTTAAGAAACAATTTTGCATATGCATTTCCCTTGCCTGGTTGTGCTTTAAAAACTTGAAAACCATTGGCATTTTAGGTAATAGACCATTCAGTATCTACTTTAAATATCCAATATCATAAACATTTTCTTCAGTCACAAAATCTTTCTAAGTAAGATTCTGATTTACAATTACATTTGAAAGCATTTTTCAAGTTTCTCTGTTTTTCCTATTATACTATCACTTCAGTTGTATCGAAGCTAGGCCGTGGTGAAAAAGATATTTTTAAACTTGAGTCTTGTAACCTGATAGTGACAGATAATCTAATTTTTGTATGCTATGTTTTTTAAGAAATAACATACTGGCTCCAAGATTTCTCATGAAACCATGTATGATGAATTTTGTTGAAGGTTATTGATGGAATTTCTGCAGCTGTGTAGCACAGATTTCATTAATTTGATTCCTGATAGAGGTTTTCTGTTTAAAAAGTCAGTTTCTGGTGGAAAGTGTATCTGTATTTGAGCCTCAGAAAAACCACCTGACCACTGGCAGTGTCAGACCAATGTCTCATAGTGCTGATGTGGAGACTGACCTGTCTTCCTGCTTCTTTCCTTGCTTGAAAATAAGTGCTTTTGCCACCCAGTGTATTTTTTTTTCCTTTAAGTAGGAAGTTGAAATACATAGGTAGAAACATGGTCACAAAAAGTGATTCTGGCAGCACTTAAATAAAATAAGGCTGTTTAAGGCTTACTACCAGCTGATTACTCATTAACAAAATATCTGAAACAAAATGTCTGTGAGACTTCTCTGGACACAAATTAGCTGCCCGTTGACTTAAATGGACCATGGGTTGCTGCTTCATTATATAAATCTGTAACAGAGATTAAGGTGATATTTCGCTCTCAGCCAG
Organism: Zonotrichia albicollis; assembly: GCF_047830755.1. Lineage (NCBI taxonomy): Eukaryota > Metazoa > Chordata > Aves > Passeriformes > Passerellidae > Zonotrichia > Zonotrichia albicollis. Next base: position 10,672,471 of record NC_133823.1, read on the forward strand.
CAAAATACCTATTTTCAGAAACCTTGGTGTTTTAAAAGTCAGACGTTATGGTCACAGCCAGAAAATGGATGTTGTGTAAGCAGTCTGTATGGAACAGTCATCTATGTGGTACTGGAAAGCAGTAATTTCCTTTATTTTTTAATTGTTTAAAAAAAATGAGACATCAGAAGCAGAATGGTGTCATGTGTGATAGTCTGTCTGTGCATGTTTGTTCTGTACAGCATTGATTTCTGAGGAGGTTCCCTTTTAATCTCACCAGGTGGACAAGAAGGGTCCTCACAGGTAGTTCCCCCTTAACGTTGCTGCCTTTGTGCCTTGTTTTCTCCCCCAGGGTTCAATGTTGGCCGGAGTGCTGGTGGCAGATCGACAGTGCGGGAGATTAACCGGGATGCTTGTCACTTCCCAGGCTTCCCCGTCCTGCAGTCCCTTCTCCCAAAGCACACCAACGTGCCTGCGCTCTATTTCCTCCTCATGGCCCTTTTCCTGCAGCAGCCAGTCACTGAGCTGCCTGAAAACCTGCAGGTCAGTGCGCCTGTCATCAGCAGCCAGTGTAATCAGGGTGCCAAGGTAGGGATTATCCAGTAAGATGTGAATGCAATTCTGTCTGTCGTGAAAGAAAATAATGAATTAACCAGGCCCTTTCCTTCTCTGCAGCTGACTCACAGTCATGATGTGGTGTTTAGTGCTAAGCCCTTTGGGTTGGGAGTATGTAGAAGCCAGCCTTCTATGGCTTAGCCATCACTGTGGTCCATTTTGGGGTCAAACGAGAAGTAGATCCTTAGTTCAAGCTGGCATGCTGTGGGCACTGAAGGGAATATAACCTTTTACTTACTAGCTTTGGTTGTGAGGTGGGTTTTTTGGGTTTTTTTGTTTAAGAAGTGGGCAGTTGCTGTCTTAAAGAGAGTTCACAGGTTACAAGCAAAACAAGGTTGCTTTTATTTCAGAAAGTCTGTGTGGTTTTGTAGGGAGACAACTCAGTTGTTGCTGAAAAATGTTGGTTGTTCTTATTCTGAACAGGTTATTTTGGGCTTTTTTGAAGTAAGTGAATAGATACTATATGACCTACAACAGTCCTAGGAAACCCCAGGGTAGTGCTTTACGAAGAAAAGCCACACACTCCATTCTAGATAGACAGGGTGCCTATTTAGAATGGATGCAGTGCTGACATCATTATCAGTGCGAACTGAAAAGTAAAACTTCAAACCAGAAGGTGCCTGCCTTCTTTCTCAAGAGGAATACTTGGCGCACATTCAGCACTCTGCTATCATGAGGTAGAGACATGAAACTCACTCCTCTGCCTACAGCATTGAAGTATGACACTGTTAAACTGAAACTAAATTCAGCTACTTAGTAGCACTCTTAATGCTAGAGGTGGACTCTTGGTTCCTTTTTATTTTTAATTGATTTAATTATTTAGACTTGCTGGAAAATACAACTTGATTTGTTTTTGTTGTTCATTTTTTTTCTATGGAATACCGTGTGGGTTTTGCATGTTGGTCAACTAAGTTGATTGTGTGGCACGTGTGCTGACAATTCTTTTGTTTGAAAACATATGCATACTTTATGAGAAGTGAGAAAAAGTGAGAAGATGAGAGTTGCAGTTTCATTAGCTCATGGTTAAAAGAAATTTTCTTCAGTAACATGTGACCTTCATATTACATTTGGCGATAACGTTTGGAGGATGTAAACTGATTTTTTATCTACTGCAAAATGAGTATATTGTATCTGTAATGAAAAGCAGTATACAATTGTCCAGGAGAAAAGGATCATTTCATGTCTTCTGCTTCACCTCTTGCAGTTTGATTTAGACTCCATTTGGACATTCATATTTGGAGTTCCTGCCTCCTGTGGCACTGTTACCTCCTCAATACACAGTGTTTGCACAGAAGCTGCCTTCTTGTTACTGGGAATGCTGAGGAGCATGCTGAATTCTGTAAGCATTGGAAATTGTGCTTGTATTTCAGTATACTGTGTTGTTCAAGTTTTCCACCTGGTTAAAAGCCAAATTAGAAAGGTCAGGGTTTTGTTAGTATCATGGCAAAATTGCCTGTGAGTTAGTCTTGTAATACTTGGGTGGAAAGTGTAATTTTCTTGAGTTTTTCTATGTTACTTTTTTTCCCTGTATCTGTAGAAATATTAGTGGCCACAAAATTATCACTGTTTTTCCACAAAAAGGCTGAGCTTTCTGTTTAGCTGCAGTTAAAATGGAACAAGAAAGCAGAAGAATACAATGTCCTTGTCAGAGATTATTCCCTTTCTTTCCCAATTAACATCATGGGAGAATGTTTGAGACTCTGTATCCCATCTGCTCAGAGCTTTGTGAGTTGCAGATTTCGTTCATGAACGTTCCCCATGCAGAGAAGTCCCTGACTATGAATAGCCCCATGTCAGAAGAGATTAATTTAGTGCCAGAGAAATGTGTCATCCTCTCATCTTTGAATCTAATGTCAAGAGTAGGGAAAGTTGGTTTCTCAGTGGGAAAATTATGTATTTCCTTGAAGCTAGAATGTGTTATCTGCTGAGAATTGCCTCCTGCAGTGCTTGAAAAGCAGTACCTGTTTGATTGTCACCTGTTGGATCATCATGTGTATGTGATATGCTCTATTGCTTGCATGTTTCTCCCAAGGTAACATGTCCAGAAGCATCTTCCGGACAAGTGTACCTGCTGCAGAACCCATTCCTGTTGTCACATGTTCTGTCTCTCTGCTGGTGACCAATCATTGTGTTTGGTTCTCACCTGTTTGGATACACTTCAGACATGCTCAGAGACATGTGCTGTGTCTTGTGTGCTGACACCAGGCATGTTCAACTGTGCCATCACATTTGGGGTTGGCTTCAGTCTGGTCATGTTTGCCAATATTTCTGAGTCATTACATGACAGGGCACACGTTTTAGCTTATGGTCAATGATGTGCTGTAAAATGCTGTTGGTCTCTTGTTTGAGAAGTGCTTGAACGCGTGCTCTTCCTTTCTGGAGCGAGTATTCAAGTGCTGCAGTCTGTGCTAATCTGGTGTTTGTTTCCCAACCCAGCCCTGGCAGTCAGAGGAAGAAGGCTCTTGGCTTCGGGAGTATCCAGTCACCCTGATGCAGTTCTTTCGGTATCTGTATCACAATGTACCTGACCTCATTTCCCTGTGGATGAGTCCGGAGTTCCTGTGTGCGCTGGCAGCAACAGTGTTTCCTTTCAACATCCGACCATACTCGGAGATGGTAGGAAATCCAGCTGCTTGCCTTTTTTATTTTTCACATGAGTGTTGCTTTTGAGGATTTGTCAATTACCAGTCGTACCAAGATAAAGCTCTATTCACTTGCACAAGAGGTCATCATCAGGGCTGGGCTGGATCTTTTGTACTTGGGTTGTGGATCTGACAGAAGAGTGTGTTAAACTGCAGGGCAGTTGTTATGCAGGAACATCAGAAGCAGCATTTTAGGAGCAATAAACAGTTTGCCTGTTTCCTAGAGGACATTATTTTCAATCTTATGAAAAATGCTAGCTCAAATTTACACAAGCAAAAGAGACTGTCACCCCTCTGCTCTGGAGGATGTGATGAAACCTAAAACCTCTTTTTCCTCACATTTCCCATTTCTATTTCTGGGTTTGTGGCTTAACCACAAAGCAGTGTTCTTGTATTTCCTGAAACTACTGAGCTCAAGCCAAGAGAGGGTGTGAATTCAACTTTGTTTGCATTGCTGGCTGAAGTTTTCTTTGAGCCTAGTGTCATTTGAAATGATACTATTTCTAGAATATGAATGTGAAGGAAAAACCAGATATTGTTAGCCAGCATCTAAAAGTAATTTTATTAAGAACATGGAAGGATAATTAGTCTAGCAGTTGCCAAATGCTAGAACTATGGAGAGTATGATAAAAAAACTTCAGGAAGTAATAACTTGTGGTGTGCTATTATTTTGTTGTCAATAAAAGTGGGAGACCAATTTTTAACAGTGCCTGCTGGTGAGTCTCTCATAAAGACATGGGCTTTTTTGCTTTTTTGTTAAACTTGCATTTCAAGTACATACTAGGAACTTGCTCTCTCTCAAAAAAAGTTCCATTTAAAAACTGGTAATGCTGATTTGGCATTTACCTGTACAGAGTTTTTAGAGGAGCCTTGTGTCTCTAAGCAGGCTTTAACTACTAGATCCCTTGAATTTCTGTGTAGCTGCCTGGCAACTTGAGCTCTTTGATGTTTGAGGGTGCTCTTCATTCCAAATAGATTTACTCCTGCTGTGTTTCTGTTTGCCTAAATGTGTAGCCCTCATCAGTGCCTGGTGAAATAGCTGAATCACAGCCAGATTTCTGCAACAAAACATTATAATTTAAATTCAGCCTTGAGAGAAGATTCTTAACTTTTTTAAAGGTCTGTCAGCTTTTCTGAGATTGCTCTTAAAAATAGAAGGAATACGTATTTGGGCTTCTCTTAATTTGTTGAAAACACTCTCCTGTTAAAGCAGACCAAATGTTCAAAACATTTGATTACTTGACATGTAAGCTGGCGATGCAAGAAGCCTGTTGAGGGAAATCGTATTGTCTCCTCTTTCATTTGTGGAAGGGAGTTGCATAGAAAGAGTCAGTCTTCTGGATTTGACAGCTTTCATTACTGTTTGTGCTTTTGTTACAGTCCTCTTTAAGAGCTAGCCTTTCAAGGTTTCTGTTCATCAGAAATGGGAAAGCTGTGGAGACCCTTTTTTTTTTCTTCTTCTTTTAGAGATTTTTGGGAAACCGGCTTACCCATAACTGCACTCTGATGAAGGTATTGTATTAAAAGAAAAAAAAAGGCTCAGTTCCTTTTTTATTTTATGTTATGTAAGCTTGATGGCCTTTTTTAGTTGGCTTCTGTCTTGATTTTATTTTAACGACTTTAGTTAATAATTTTTTCAAAACTTTTATTTTTCTTCTTTTTTTTTTTTTTCCAATGAGAACATTTATTTTTTGCCAAGTATCTAGAATTCATCCAATTCTGTTGGTCAGGGAGCATGAAATGTAACACATTCCAGATCATCATTTGCCTTGAGAATCCAAAACTGGATGTTTCCATATTGGAGAACTGATTCTGAACATCATAATTTTCTAAAAAGGCTTCTTAAGAAGCAAAATGTGCAGTGAAATACCTTTAGAAAGACAAGCAAAGAATAGAGAAGTGAAAAAACTGCCATTAATTAGCTGATCTCTGCAATTTTAACATGCTGGTTTTTACAGGTCACTGATCTCGATGACGAAGTTGGGTCCCCAGCTGAAGAGTTTAAAGTCTTTGCAGCTGATTCTGGCATGAACAGGAGCCAATCAGAATACTGCAATGTGGGCACCAAGACCTACCTGACCAACCACCCTGCCAAGAAGTTTGTGTTTGACTTCATGCGTGTGATGATCATTGATAACCTATGTCTCACTCCAGCCAGCAAACAGACTCCACTGGTAGACCTTCTGCTAGAGGTACAATTTCTTTGTGGTTTGTGTTTTAGTTTGGTTTTGTTATTTGAGCTTAGTTGTGACACTTTATTTTCCTAAAATTTTTTTTCTTCTATTACCTTAAAAAGTTAGGCTAGTGATGACCTGAGATTTAGAAGGATTGTCATGAAGTAAGAGTGGAAAAAAAAAGAAACACTAATGTTTCATAAAGAGTAGCTTGTTCACCTTTCTTTATTTGGCTTGGAAAACCAGCATAAGAAGCTTTCTTCAAGTTTTATTTTGTGGAGTATGATTCAGTGGTTAAGCACCTTTCCAACCATGACATCTCTATTGACTTTGTTGAAAATTTAAAACCTCTGCAGAAATTAGGGTTTCCATTCTGTTTGTATTAGATAAAAAGAAATTGTGCCATAGATAGTATCAGTTAGATAAAAAGACATATGGGATCATATACTATAAAACCTCACAAAATAACTGTGCTGTCTTGCTGTAAATCAACTTCTGAAGTTCATGACTCTTGAAGAAAGCATTGTCCTGCTAATGAGGTGAGGAGTTCAGTTACTGTTTAACTGCCTACACCTTCAGACAGTACATTTTGAAATGTTCACATCACTTCTCATTCATGTTGATCTACCTCTTAGTTACCTCACCTTATGTGTTGCTGAGTCTCCCTGAAGTTTTTTGAAAGCTGCAGGAATTTTGGGCCATACTTGCATGCTTGTATATTTCCTAACAAGTTTCCTGGGGCAGTTGGGCACCTCTTTGCTGTCACAAAGCAAAAACAAATTAAATGTCAGAAGATGTCAGTTATGCACAAACCCGGGCACATATTTGAGATCATGTTCAAGTGGCTGCAGTTCTTCACAGCTCTTTTAACTTGTTATCGCTTGTCAGTGTTACTTGCCCATTAGCATAAATAGGATTAGGTAGGTACACGCTGCCAGACTTACTGTTATTTCTCTTTCTGCAACTTTATCGTTTGATCATTTGCTCATTGTTTACTGAAGGAGGTGACTTGTGTCGACTGAGAAAATCACAGGTTGAACATATGTTTATAGTGGAGAGTTTCATGTACCTTTTCAGTATGTGTTCTTTTCCAGTACCTGTTATGGCAGAAGATAAATTTCCTGGATTTAAAAAGGAATAATGCCTGCTTTGCAAGTCTGCATGCAGCCAGTGTATACTCGATGTGCATGCTTAGATTTTTGATAAAGCCAAAACTTTTTACTTGAGACAGAATGTTAAGAGAAAAAAAAATGTAGTTCATGGGAGCTGAGGGAAAAGGAAATAATACAGAACACCATCCCTCTCCCTCTTTTTTGTTCAGAGATATTAATTATCTTAATATTATTTTAATATCATTTTTTAGGCTTCTCCTGAAAGATCAACACGAACCCAGCAGAAGGAGTTTCAGACATATGTTTTGGATGGAGTGATGGACCACTTACTTGCAGCTGATGTCTTATTGGGTAACATAGCAAAGTTTAATAGTCAATCTCTTGATCAGGACACCAGGTTTTGATTCTGTGACCTTTTTCTTTTTTGGTGGTCTGTTTTGTTGCAACTTGATCATCTTAATTTTTTTCCCCTGCCCTTTCATTTCCTTTAATGTGTAAATGGTGTTGATGTGCTTGCATGTTCCCTCCCTACCTTGATTGTGCCAAAGCTGTAAAATAAGTTATTCACAACAACTACATGGCTTAAGGAGTCCAGTCACATTTCATGGTGACTTGCTGGACTTCCCAGGAGCTCTTGGGCTGCTCTGCCTCCATCCCAGGTGTCATAAGGAACTGTATGCATTTCTGTTCAGACTTCCTTGTAAGGCTCACCTTACATTAAATTACTGCCCACAGCAGTAATTTAATGAATTTAATTTGATAATAAGACCCACAGTCTCCCTGTGGGTGCAGTGCATTAATAAAACAAATCCAGAATCATGTTTTAAAACTCCAGAATGATTTTTAAAAAGATAAAATAAAAGTTCAGAGCTGCAGTTGCTTACATCAAAGGGAAAGTTCCTATTGTAGGGAAGCCATGAGGTTTTAGCTTTCATTGAATCTCTTTCTCTTTTATGGAAGTCCAGAAAGCATAAACTAATGTGAATGTATTTATACAGATGGAGTTATTTGATAAATGTGGAAAACTTTGGGATTTTTTATTACCCAGGTGAAGATGCATCTCTGCCTATAACGAGTGGAGGAAGCTACCAAGTGCTGGTGAACAATGTGTTTTATTTTACACAGCGTGTGGTAGATAAGCTTTGGCAGGGCATGTTCAACAAAGAATCCAAGCTTCTTGTGGACTTCATAATCCAGCTCATTGCACAGGTAACAGGGCTGTTTGTTGTATTACCCTGCCTGAAAAACCATATTTGCAGATTATGTGGAAATGCATGGAGTGATGCCACTAAACAATTTGAGAGTGATACATGTTTGGGAAGAGCACAAAATATGCTTTTCTTTCTTAGGCTCACCCTCTCTTTACAGAGCTTTCTTAGCACATCTTTCTGTGAAGAGCAATTGAGTAAGAACTGCTCTCAGATCACATTATTTTTTAGAAATCTCCCCAAAATAAACAATGAAATATGCCTCACATGAATTTTGAGAAGCTCCCTAAATTTACCTTGACATTTTTGGGGACCTTCCTCACACACTTTTATTGGAAATTTTTAGAAGACTTACTGTTAGAAATCAGCAGCATCTTATAGATGTTAAAATTCTAAGTGTTTAATCATTAATGTCATTTTAGTCCTTGAAATTAATGGAATTGACACTTACAGTAAAATGCTAATTCTGGAAAACGAGCTTGGGTCAGTTCAAGGGAAGTTGTGTGCCAGTAAAATGAGTTGCTGCTACTTCTGATCATGTTTTTTTTACTCCCATTAGTCAAAAAGAAGATCTCAGGGACTCTCGCTGGATGCCATTTATCACTGCCTGAACAGAACCATCCTGTATCAGTTCTCAAGAGCACACAAAACTGTTCCTCAGCAAGTGGCTCTCCTTGATTCCCTAAGGGTCCTTACTGTAAACAGGAACTTAATTTTGGGACCTGGAAATCATGATCAGGAATTCATCAGCTGCCTAGCTCACTGCTTGATTAATCTTCATGTGGGAAGGTAAATATGTCAGGCAGAAGTGCATTCCACAGCCAGGGCAGGGAAGTACTAAAATGACCCTTTTTTACTCACCTTGCAATTAAGTTAGCAAATTTTTATAATTTTCCAGCCAGTGAGTTGCAAGCAATCTTAAGAAATTCATTTTGAGATAAAACTAGGTTTGAAGCTCCTGGAAATAGAGAACATTTTGTAGAGGTATTTTAAATACTGACAAATGTGTTTATCCAGCTATTTCGTTGTTGACCTTTTATAAATTGAAATGTTTTAAAGATAGAAGGAAGCACTGGTGCTAGGTAATTAATAGTCAGAGAGTCCTGTCACTGGATTTACTGTCTGTTGAATCATTTCATACCAGTTCAATATCTTGGTATTTGTTCTGTATAGCATTGAGTAAGGCCAGTCATGCATTAAATCAGGTGTCCATGACAAATGCTGTAGACACCTCCTTTCCTGCATTGCTGCAAATGCCAGCCTGGCATTTTCATTTGTTCTTTCCAAGAAGAGCCACAACTTGTGTTTCATCCAAGGATAATTAGTAACAGTCATCAAACCCCAGTGTTCTCCATTTCTGACCTCCTCTGTTTTGTGTTTCTTCAAATATCACCATCTTCTGCTAGTGACACCAATATCTGTGGCACATCATCTCTTCATAAACCTTCAGTTCAGCTTGTGACCACAATTGTCAGAACTCAAATGGACAGAAGTGAAGATGCTTTGCTGTAGTAGTGTGTATTAATCTTTGTGAATCTGATACAAAATCAAATGCTTTATCTTGGCTTGTGTTTTTGTGTCTTTTTATTCTGATGATTGTTAATCCATTGTGTGTTTGTAGCAATGTTGATGGGTTTGGATTGGAAGCAGAAGCCAGGATGACAACTTGGCACATTATGATCCCCTCTGATATAGAACCAGATGGAGTCTACAGTCAAGATGTCAGTGAAGGTAATCTAACAATGACAAAGCCACAGATGTCTCATAATGCCAGTTTTGTATTGTCATCACTAATCTTTTATCCCAGTGACCCAGGGCAGGGAGTTGTGGTATGTGTGTGTTACCCAGTGACTCTCTGGAGTAACTGGGGCTGTGTGTGTATAAAATTACATTAAAAATAGATGAAAAGACTCTTGGAAGTACCAAGATAGACACATTGAGGATAAATTAATGTTTTGTTAAAATAGTAAGAGCTCTTCATTGTTTTCTGGACATTCTCCAGAATTAGAAAGACAGTTTTATGTGCACTGTTTTAAATGCAATAGAAGTAGCTCATTTTAAGAAAAGAAATATATGGTATAAACTATACAGTTACTGTTTTGTGGTATGCTTACAATCTTTCACTCCAAGGAAATTTATGAACATGCTATGGAAGAAAGTATTCAGTGATTCTTAAATGTGTGTATTTAATATTGACGCAGGTACTTAGGCACATGTTACATGTAAAAATGATGAAGCATAATGTATGTATAGAATTGTATAAGAATTATATATATATTTATAGACACAGACTCCTATAAGGTTTTTTCAGTCTAATTTTGTTAATAGATGGGTGTGGGAGATGAGTCACAACTAATCAGAGCCAGTGTTTCAAATTCACAGAGAAAAAACAAAATTAATTGTTGGACTTTCTGATAGCATACATAATGGCAAAAACAGGCACTCTGGCCAAAGGCATTTCACACGTCATGCAAGGGGGGGAGAAACTACAGTGTAATCACAGAAATTATTAATTTCCTTACTGTAAAAATGTCAATGCTATGAGCACTGTAGAGAGCTTGCTGTTTGTGATCTTGTACTTATGCAGGTCGCCAGCTGCTTTTAAAAGCCATAAACAGAGTGTGGACAGAGCTGATCCACAGTAAGAAACAGGTCTTGGAAGAAGTTTTCAAAGTGACACTACCTGTCAATGATCGTGGCCAAGTGGATATAACTGTTGCCAGACCTTTCATTGAGGAAGCGAGTTTAAAGTGTTGGCAAAACCATTTGGGTAAGTCCTGACTGAGGATTTGTCTGTCCTGAAGGGTGGATTTTCTCAGCATAAACTGTATTAACTGGATGTTTTAATATAGGCTCAACTTTTTTGTAGCTGTAAATACTCTATAAACTGGCACTGTGTAACACAGAATCCTTCAGAAACTGGACCATAAACAGGATATTCTTACACTCCAGTGCACAGGGCCCTTTCTGAGTCAGCAAATAGCTTATTGTGGATTACAGTGGTAGAAGCATTGAGCTCCTCCCCATGAACCCTTGGATTGTGGTGACCTGTATTACCATTCCCAGGATTAGATGTGCCAGGCAGGGAGGGGCATCCTCTTGAGCATGTGTGGGTGCAGCCTGGAAACTCTTGGTCTGGTGATGAGATGGGAAATTGGTGGCTGAGCAGTCCTTCTGTAGCAGCAGTGATGCTGTGACTAATTCTTGGCTAGGAAATATGTTCAGCATATGAAGCAGTTCTGGAGAAAAAGGACCCAGGAATCCTGGTGGACAAGTTACAGGCAAATTAGCTCTGCATCCATGTAATAAAGATCAATTGGTGCTTGACTGAATTAGCAAGAGTTTAGACAGCAGAAATTACAATTCCATAGATGTGACTCATTTGATGATTTCACAGTTCTGAAGTAATTGAGGTTAACCTGGATGTACAGAAAACATATTTGGAAACCTGGAATACTTGTTTTTGCAGTATCTGTTTTTCTATGTGTTCCTGGCTGATGTTTGTTAAAGTTTCCAGTATCTCCCTCATGGCCAGTATATTTGCAGAAAGCATTTGAGTACAGCTACACCTTTTCTGAAGCAACAGAAAAGGTCATTCTATCTAAAAAAAACAAGTATAATGGGGGAGGGGAAAAAAAAACCTTCTAAAAAGTGCTCCCAACACTTTGTTTTTCAGCTCATGAGAAAAAATGCATCAGTAGAGGAGAGGCTTTGGTTCCAACTACACAGTCCAAACTTTCAAGAGTCAGCAGTGGATTTGGCCTCTCTAAACTGACTGGTTCCAGGAGAAACCGCAAGGAGAGTGGGCTGAGTAAACACAACCTCTCCACACAGGTATTTTCTGTCAAGAAATAACATGCGGTCTAAATCCAGCAATGTATGTGCAGGATTTGTGTAAATATCCCAAGGTGGGGGTGTCTTGCACGTGTGAAGCATTATCTTATGCTTGGTTTTCTTTCCCCTTTTTGACTCAAGACTGGGCATCTTGCTTCTGGTGTGTCTAATTTAGTAGGTCCATCTGCATATCTGTAACCTTAAGGTGAGAGTCAACCCTTCATTGTTGGTGAGACTGCTCAGCTGCTCCTGGTTCATGACTGTGGTTGTCTGGGTCTAAAGTTCGGTTTGCAATGCTGCACTGAAATGGAAGCTGTGATACAGCTGTTGGGTTTTTTCCCCATTCTGCCCTCAATTTGGAAAGAGGGGCTTAAAAATTTTGTGGAAAAATATGTTGCTAGTTCTCTTTCTGAGCTGAAAATTAGTCAGTGGAATTGAGAAATGAATGAATTCTCAGTGCTCTCAGTCCTTTTGCTGGTGAGCAGGTATATAATGAAGGGGAAAGGGAAGAATTTAACAAACGGAGCTGACAGGAATTGTTCCTGGTTGTATCAGAAGAGGAAGCAATAAATGAAAACAGAGATATCATGGGACAAAGTGAGGAGGGGTGGGTGCCTTGAGGATTTCCAGCAAACTAGGCGCCATCCACAAAATATTACTTGAAAGGAGGAAGGGAAGAGTACTCTTTCTCAGTGCCAATCTGTTTGGGAATGATCTGAATGTTTATTTTAAGGAACAATTCTTTGTGAGCAAGTTTAGCAATGTGGTGTATTCCTAGGCTTTTCATTCAAACAAACTCTTGTTTATAAGAACAGACTCTTGTTTTTACATAACAAACTCTTGTTTATTCTGTTTGTCACCTTGTTATTGTCTTAGGAAATTTCCCAGTGGATGTTTACTCACATTGCAGTGGTTCGGGACCTGGTTGATATGCAGTATAAAGAATACCAGGAGGTATGGATGGCTTGCCATGCTAATTACCTGACATTGATACTTTGGCCTGTTAAGTTATACCAAAGCCATTTCTCAATATGAGACTTGGTCAATATTGGGCTCTCATAGGTGAAATGCATGGATGTTTCCAAACAATTGTTATTTTTATGGGGTTTTTAGGTACAATCAAATAAACAAATGGCAAAACTCATTTTGATCTGGTTGTAGATGAAAATTCTTGTAGCAATATCACATGTTAAGTGTGAATTTTTTTTTTTAAGAAGCTTAAATTCCTTACAAGTATAAAAAAAACCAAAGCAGGGAACAAAATGAGAGTGATTGGAAATACACTGTGTTTCTAAAGCATTGTAGAAAAACTAAGAGGAAATGTGGAAAAGCATTGTGTCTAAATGCTATTTTCATAGTAACACAAAGAAAATTTTGTGGTATCATCCATAGAAAGTGGTTGGTCTGTGCCTTCCAGAATGAAATTGTTCCACCCTGTGGTGTCTGCCAATTGTTCCCAAAGGCATTTCATTCAACACTGGTTGCTGAGCTATGTGCTATAAATCTTAAAAAATAACTTCTGAGAGAAACAGGTAATTCAAAGCAATTTTTTTAAAAAAACCTGACCACCAAACTTTGTTTCACTGAACTTCTCTCTCCTGTGCAAATAAGGACAGGAAGTCTCCTATCTGGTTTCATTCTTGAAACCATTTTTCAAATTGCATGCATTTCTGTGCTTGTGCTCAGCGTCAGCAGAACGCCCTGAAGTACGTGACCGAGGAGTGGTCTCAGATCGAGTACGAGTTGCTGCGAGAGCGAGGGCTCTGGGGGCCCCCCATCGGCTCCCACCTGGACAAGTGGATGCTGGAGATGACTGAGGGGCCCTGCAGAATGAGGAAGAAGATGGTGCGCAATGACATGTTTTATACTCAGTATCCCTACATGCCCGAGGCTGAGCAGGAAACAAACTTGCTGGTAAGTATTCAGGAGCTTGGGATGGGTGATTACACCCTGTTGCAAAATGCTGCCTTTTTTTTTTTTCCCTTGATAAGTTTTTCTTAAGATGTTTTACTCTTTTGGTATGACCTGATAGTCTTCTGTCTGTCCTAAATGGTTGGTAAAGTCCAGTTCTTCCTCATGATATATTTAGGGAAGGGACTGAGTCACTTGGCTCAAAACCAAGCAAATTTGGATATATTGCAATATAATGTGAGGTGTGCTGAGTGATCCTGCCAACAAACAGCACTGGCATCTTCACAAGCCTCCAGAGACTGAAAGTTCCATTATTGTGTGAGGTTCAGTCTGGGTTCTTGTCCTTAATCTAGATAATGTGGAAAAGGTGATCTGGGAAAAAAAAAAAAAGGAAAAAAGGGCTACAGGCCTTGGTTTGGGTGCACTTCTGAAATGTACTTTCGTCAGTCCGTGAAGATGAAGGTGGGCTGTGGAGCAGAAAAGTTTGTGTCCTTTGAAAGCTTTGCAGTTAGTTCCTGTTAATTTTGGAACACTGCTTCTAAGAAAGGAAGCAGTCTTTATTATGTCTTTTTAAGCATGTGTGTATGCATGCAGGATTTTTTTCTCCTCAAATTGTCTGAGTGTCGAAGTACTTTAAAAAAGCAGAGAAAACTTTGAAGTCCGTCAATTTTAAAGTATTAGATATTTTTGCCTGCTTGTGGTCTGACACACAGTAGCTGTAGTGACAGTCTAATTCACATGAAGTAGAGAACATGCCATCATACATTCTTCTCAAAAGTGTTCTTTCTCTGATGTAATTGATGCTTATGTAATTGATGCCCTGTTTCCAGTCTGACTTCTCAAACAGACTTCCTGAGCCATCTGATGATACCATTCCTCAAAAGGTAAAGAAACAAGTACACTGACTGAAAGAATGTAAAATAAATACAACTTCTGCATGTTAGGCAGTCTTAACAAGGCTTCTACGTTTGGCTTTCAACTTGCTCTTTCAGTAAACAATTCCAGACCTAAGGGTTTTTTCAGTAATTGCATTAGAAGATGTTACTGTGCTGTCCTCAACTTTCACCTAATAAAACTTCCTGTAGACCTTCCCTTCTCTGCTGCACACTAACAGGCTGTGTTGGGCTGTGCTACCACTGTTCTCACTGTGTGGAGTGTTGTGGCTTTGGGACCTGAAACTACTGGTCAGTGGAACACATTTAGTAATGGGCAACACATGGCCTGGAAGCACTTACTGGGGAAGTGTTTCCTTCTAAGAGGGGATCTGGGGGAGTGTTTTTTCTCATTTTTGTCCATAATGGGCTTTAAAAGGCTGACTTTTGTTAAAGCCCATATTAATTGTGTCTTAGCTGACTCTTCTCTGTTTTGCTGTTAATAAAATGCACACATTTGCTTGAAAAATATGAATCTTGAAAAGAGCAGACGTGCTTGGAAGTGGCCTCTCTGCAAGCATTTCAATATAGTTGTGCCTTTCTCTGTTAATTAGAGTCGCAGTCTTGCCCATCACTAAGTGCAGTGTGTAACGTGCATTCACTCATTTTGAATTTCCTTCTACAATTATGTAATTCATATAAATGCAAGTAATTCTATTATACAGAATATCTAATATAAATTGTTACTGGTTTTCTTCATTCCTTCACTTTAGCAGTGCTATAACGGATTTCTCTTTGTAGGTTATACATAAGTTGTTTCCACAAATGTTTTAAGCATCATTTAAATGGCAGTTTTGTGCTGATAAGGCATGAAGACTTGGTTAAACATAAGTCAGCAAATTAAATTACAGTGCCTTAAATTTTTGGTTATTGAGAGCAGCCAATTTGACCTGAATAATTAATTTCTGTGTCACTGATCTTAGTATCTTTATCATTCTGAGCATCAACTTCTAATAAAGCTAGTTTGATTTGTGTTCTGAATGTTGCTTCCTTAATTAAGTGAGGAACATAAGAATTACCCTGTGATGGAGGTTGGATCAGACAAAGAGGAAGGAAACATTACCAAAAAAAAAAAAAAACAAAACAACAAACACTCAACAAAGCAAAAAACCTCTCACAAATCAAAGACCAAAAACATCACATAAAGGTACAAACAATGCTCATATATTTACTTCAGGTACATGCATATTCTCATGCCGGTCTCCTCCCCATAAGCCATCAGAAACTTTACAAAAAAATAAGCAACTAAATTAATGAAGAATTTTTGAGACTGAAAGCCAATCCCTGGGTGCTTTTAGTTCATACCAGCTTCCACATCGTTGTATCTTCTTGAGGCAATTTTTTATTCAAGTTACTGCCTAACAGAGAAGTCAGCGGGCTAACAAATAAACTGCATATGTTGGTAGGGAGTAAAGAGATGATAAAATGGCCTTCTGAGCAATGAGTGTTAAGCACAATAACCCCAGCCTTTTATGACAGTTCTTAACATACTGGCTACACCTACTCCCCATGTTCTAGTTTTATCTGCAGGCTTTTCTGCAACCCCGTGTTTGCTTAAATGGCTCTATAGCTCCTTGCAAATTAGCCAACAGATCAGATCTCCTGAAGAGTCTCTGTTCCTGTCTGTGTTGGTATACAAGCACGCACAAAACACTCAGTGGGCATGCACTGTGCTGCACACCCTGTTCCTGAAAGACCTTCACTGAGGGCCTGAGGGAGGAGGTGGCTGACCAAGCAATTTCTTCCATTATTCCCAAGAAACCTGCTCGCTACCGGAGAGCCATCAGCTATGACAGCAAGGAGTACTACATGCGCCTGGCTTCCGGAAACCCCGCCGTCTTCCAGGACGCCATCGAGGAGAACACCGTTGGGGAAACAGCTCAGCAGGAGCCAGAGCACGGGGAGGACACTATTGCAAGAGTCAAAGGTTAGATGGTTTGCTTTGTCATCCTCTCATGCACTTGCATTAAGACAAGTGTAAGTCCTGCAGGACTCTTGTTTTTCTCTCTTGGCATTGGGTCAGTAATTTAAAAGATTATAGGTTCTGTGAAGTTAATTTTTTATGTCTCTTTATGACATTTATCTGTCTCTGCTCTTTTCCAGGCCTGGTGAAGCCTCCCCTGAAACGATCTCGCTCTGCTCCTGATGGAGGAGATGATGAGAACCAGGACCAGTCACAGGATCAAATTGTTGAGGGGAGTTCAATTGATGAAGAGGAGAAAACTGACAATACAACTTTGCTTCGACTGCTTGAAGAAGGAGAGAAGGTACTGTTTCAAACACACTAAGAATTTAATGTATTGGAATTTCTTCATTATGTGCCCCAGACATGAATAAATGTCCTATATATCTTCCTTGGTCTGTACATTTCATCAGCTTCTTCCTTAAAATGTGTACTTTGTGTGCCTGACCCTAAAAATGCTGTACTGGAAACATTTTGGTTTTGTTTTACCTTCTGCCTGCAAGGGAAAAATTCACCTGCCCTGAAATGAAGGCTATGACCTGTCCCATGCTTGGTTTATTGTCCTGGCAACTTAATGATCAGAATAGAAAATAAACATTGAAAATGTTAGCACTGAATTTAGCACACTATTCCTAATTATTGTTGCCTTCATTAGAATGTGAAGCCTTGATAAAGTAGTATTTTGTACCCAAGATCAGTGGTGATTTATCATACTGTGTATTTGGTATTTCAGGCTTTGTCCATAGAAGTATACCGTTAAATAGCATTTTGATCTATTAGACCTGATCTCTAATCTGAGTAGGCTGCAGGTTCTAAAATAGGTTCAGGCAGTGTAGTGCAAGTGGATAAACTGGCAAATAGACACATTTATATCATACCAATGAGGCCTTATCCAACTTCCTCCCCAGTTACTAGTCACTGGCATTAGGTCTGATTAAAGGAGAGACTGACAGGATTTTTGCTGTATGTGCGAGTGATACAGCAGTGTCTGGGACTTGTTCTAACAGAGCAGTGGTCTGAGCCTATGCTCCTTAACCTGCTTTCCCTAAGCATCTGCGTTTCCTCATAGATCCAGCACATGTACCGCTGTGCTCGGGTTCAGGGCCTTGACACCAGTGAGGGGCTGCTTCTCTTTGGGAAAGAGCACTTCTATGTCATCGATGGCTTTACCATGACAGCCACCAGGGAGATACGGGACATTGAGACACTGCCTCCAAAGTGAGTACATTCCTAGAGTTTCCTTGATCCTTAGAAGCTGAACAAGAAGTATTCAATGAGGTTTTTGAGGAGTCAATTCCAAGATAATGTAAGATGCAGGAAGACCTCGGGGTACTGAGCAATGTGTAGTATGGTAAATTGTGAAAATATGTTGTCAACTGTTTCTGTAACTGGACTCTCATATGAAATTAATTGAATAATTCGTTTCCAAGAAGAAAATTTCTCTTCTTTTTAATCACTTCACTCAGGCCTGTTTGTGTTCCTTTACAGGATGCATGAGCCAATCATACCTAGGGGAGCAAGGCAAGGTCCAAGTCAACTCAAAAGAACTTGCAGCATTTTCGCATATGAAGATATCAAGGAGGTGCACAAAAGGAGATATCTTTTGCAGGTAACTTGGACACCATATTTGGAGTGTTTTGATGATGTAATTTTTAGAAATTAAAATCAATACATAACTGAAGAATATTTCGAAAGAGAAGCTATTGACAGTGTTGAAATTGAAGCATTTAGATTGGGCATCCTTGTTGCAACTTACCCAGATTTAGTTTATTGGACATATTAGTCAATGTCAGTCATCCAAAAAGTAAAATGTTTGGTTGCGCTAAGCAAAGTCTGCTTCACTGTAATTTAGTGCTGCATGTAGCATGACTAAACTGGTCTGTGCCTGGCCTTCAAAGGTGACAAGAAAATAAGTTATTATTGACATGGGGTTTGTCTTCCGTTTTCAGCCAATTGCAATTGAAGTTTTCTCAGGAGATGGACGGAACTATCTTCTAGCTTTCCAGAAAGGGGTTAGAAACAAAGTTTATCAAAGGTAATGTAAAATAAATTAGAGTATTTACCATGAATGTTTGCAAATACCTATGTGGAGGGTTTGTTTGGTCCCTGCTAGCACCTTACTGCTGCAGGAAAGAGCCACTAGAAGGCACTGCAAGCCTTCAGTGAGAAGAAGCTCCTGTGATTTTGTTTGAGATGTTGTGAAGCTGCTCAAAAGGAAGTCTGTAACTGTACAAAATGCATGCTGCTTTTCTGGAGATGACATCCAGAAGGCAGAAACACTAATCATAATCTTTGAACTGCTGCTGCAGGTTTTTGGCTGTGGTGCCATCTCTGACCGACAGCTCAGAGTCAGTGTCTGGGCAGAGACCAAACACCAGCGTGGAGCAAGGGTAGGTGGTTCTGTTCCTCACAACCTCTGTGGCTCATCAGTTTCCAATAAATGATGGTTGCGTTGATATCATGATTATCTGGAGAATATCAGAATTAACGTTATCAGTGTACTGATACATTCAGAAAGGTATTGCAGTGCTGAAGCCATCAGATTTATCCAAGTTGTTAAAAATATTTTACTCATCAGCCACCACTTGTACTGAATTGCATAATTAACATGCAATTTAATTTTTAAAGTGTATTTTAGAATTCTAATAAAAAATACTGCAAAAGGAAAAGAGACATGTTCTTCTAATGGCTGCAATTTATAACTTTTAATGTTGAAATTTTGGGTTGTCTTGTGAAAATGTAACCCAGTTTCTATTGCAAATTCAAGAAATTCACTTTCTTCTTCCCGCTAGGTCTGGCTTGCTTAGCACTTTAGTGGGAGAAAAATCTGTTACTCAAAGATGGGAGGTAAGTATGAAAATGCTGGGGTATTATTTGTATTAAATTCCACATTTTGTAATGATACATAAATAATCAATACACATAAGTTGCATCCTCTTTTTCTAACAGGTGGAACATACTGTTGTAGAAAGTGTATCTCAGCATTTAATTTTTAGTATTTTGTGGTATCATCATCGAATAGGAAATGGTTCTATTGTTGAATTGCAGGGGGAGGGCTGTAGTAAAAGTAGAGTGAGCATTGCAATATTGAAGTAAGTTTTTATGTTTGGGGAGGGCTGCACATTGACAGCCTGTCTGGTTGATATTTGATTGTTGTAAAGTGAAAACTTTACTGTGCTGTTATCTGTCTGCCTTAAGAGAGGAGAAATCAGTAACTTCCAGTACTTGATGCACTTGAACACCCTGGCTGGCAGATCCTACAATGACCTCATGCAGTACCCTGTCTTCCCCTGGATCCTTGCAGACTATGACTCAGAGGTGAATACAACATCTTGTCAGCCTTGATAGTGATCTTGTATAAGTTGAACGTTTCTATTGTGTTTCTCCCACTTCTCCACAGGGAGGGTATTAGAGAATCTTGGCTGGGCTGGTTTTACAGGTGTTGTTGGCCTGTGCACAGGTGAGGGCTGGGATCCAGAGAGAGACATTTGCCCCTCTACCTTGCAGCAGTTCCTGTAAATGTCTGCATTAGCTTTAAACTGTGTATCCTGAAGTATGCTAAGCCCACAGAGAAGGTATCCTTGTTCAGAAGACTGTGATAGGGGTTACTATGAAATCTGGCCCCACGGTGAAAGAATGTGCTTTTGAAAAAGATGAAACATCCTATTAATGCTTTTGTGGACAGCCATTGCCACCAACAAGACCATTACATAAAATATTGTTAGGGGACTTGTTGAGTATTTGTGGAAAAATTAGGGGGAACTGGGGACAGGATCAGAGGAGCAGGGCAGAAGTTGTGCAGAGCCCAGATGTGATTGCAGATAAAACACGCTGGCTGTCTTGGATCACACTGAAGGACTGTTTTAAGCATATCCAACATTGCACTTGCTGCGTGTGTAGAAAGCAGGGATAATAACCTTAAGAGGTCGGTGGTGTTAACTGTGGTAATCAGCAGTTTTCAAAGGATGTGTTTTGGTTTTATAAAATTGTTGTCTGATTTATTTTTAAAGGAACTGGATCTTACAAATCCCAAAACATTCAGAAACCTGGCCAGGCCCATGGGAGCTCAAACAGAGGACAGGTTAGCCCAATACAAGAAGCGATACAAGGATTGGGAGGATCCCAATGGTAAGTAATAATCCATCCTGCAGAAAGAGGAACATGTGCCTGTCATCATAGGAAGGACTCATGGATTTTTTTATAATGTGGGTAGAGAGATTTGGATATGGATGTGCAGAACTCTACCATGGGTTTTTTTGTGACCGTCCAACAAAGTCTAAATTAGAACAAATAGACATTGACTTTCTCTTTGTGTTGTTTTAATTCTAAATGACACCTTTGTTTATATGTAAAAACAAAGATAGGACAGTGGCACGTTTAGATGAGTTTAATATTATATATATATGGGCAGGCGCATGAAGGACACATAAAAAAGCCTCAGAATGGGAATCAATTAAGTTACCTAGTCATGATTTTAGAGCTAGCTTATATTTTGAAAATAAAGCTTCTGTGTTTGGCAAGAAAAGTTTTCTTGTGTGCTTTCATTGAAGATAGAAGCCTGTTTAACTACTGCAGTGCTGTTCTGTGTCAAACAGTAGTAGGTGGCAAAGACATTCATTTTTAGAAACAAATCAATAGTTTCTAAGTGCAGACATTTTGCCAGGAAATTAAGAAAGTAAAAGCTGTACAAAATCTGTAGGCAACAGTTCTTATACATATTTCTGCCCAAGATTCTAACTCCATAGTACAAAATAACACCAAAAATTAAAAAAAAACACCTTTTAAAAAATTTTTCTTCAGCAGAAATCACTGTAGTTGCACTGCAATATTTCAATTAGTTAAAACGAAAAATGAGTGACCATTCAGTACTGCTTTCTGAAAATAAGAAAATTCTTATTTTCTCCTTTGCAGAACCCTATTGAATTAGGGCTACTGTACTGCTGCCAAACTCAAGTGACAAAACATAAAGCTTTCAGATACCTGAGAATGAAAATTGCAAATTCTGGTTCTGAATGTGTCCAAGGCCACAGAGTAATTAAAATGCAGTGTTATTTTTTTTTCCCCATTAGTACTGATTCTGTCATCTAACGACTTTATTTCTCTATGTTTATGATTTTTGATCTGCAGGGGAAACCCCAGCTTATCACTATGGGACTCACTATTCCTCAGCCATGATTGTGGCTTCCTATCTTGTCCGGATGGAGCCTTTTACTCAGATTTTCTTACGGTTACAGGTAAAAATGCACTTCAAATTTCTTGCTTACTGTGTATTTCAGACATGACTGGGAAATAAGATCAGTCAGCTTTGTTTTCATCAAATATCACAGAAGAAATACCTTTTAGCAGAGTTCTTATTGCCTGGCAGATTTTTGATACGTCTTTTTAAAAGATGTGATGGAATTCACCTGTTTTTTTTCCCTTGTAGTTTGAACATTTTTTTAAACGTATACAAAACAAAGTAGCAGCAGACAAAAACCAAAATTAATTCTATTGTGAAAAATATTTTGCTGTTTCTCTGAAAGAGACTAGATTTGAAATCAGACAGATGAGACTTTTCCTGAAGTTCTGTGTATGTGTATCTATATTTTCTGTTATCATGTACCTGAGAGCAACGCAGCTGATTAGATTGGTTGTGTTAAAAAAAGAAATGTGCTATGTTCTAGTGTCTTGATTTGGCAGAGGATGCTCTGATTTGCCTTCCTGGCAAAGCTGCCATGCTGAGGGATGCTGTGACACTGACATGCCGCTCTCTGTGCCCCCAGGGCGGGCACTTCGACCTGGCTGACCGCATGTTCCACAGCGTGCGCGAGGCCTGGTACTCCGCCTCCAAGCACAACATGGCCGACGTGAAGGAGCTCATCCCAGAGTTCTTCTACCTCCCCGAGTTCCTGCTCAACTCCAACAATTTTGATCTAGGTAGGCAAAAAGAGCTTGATAGCAGCGCTGTGGGTGGGAGAACAGAGCCAGACAAACTTCAGGTATTTTCTCAAGCTGTGAGTGTTCATTGTAAGCAGTTTAATACAAAAGTGTCTTCTGAGTATTGCAGAACTAGTCCCTGAAAAGATTTTTGTTTGAAGCAGTGTATTTTTGTCAATTTTGGGATTTTTATCAGTTAAAAATGCACAGATAGTAATAATTTACTTAGAATTTCTCTGCTTTGCATTTTTCTCGTTGTAACCTATTCCATGATGGTGTTCACCATCTTTGTTGTTTATTTTTTGAAGCTTCTCAAAATATGTTTGACAAATCTTTGCTTTTAGAACTTCATTTGAAAATATTCCTAAAGGTTTTTCGAATTGTCACAGCAGTTGTGACAGTGATTATTCAGCAGGAGTTGTGTAGGAGACCTGTTTGTTGGAGATGCATGTTACTTATTATGTGTCACTCTTAACACTGGTGTTAAGCTCTCATATTCTGAGCTCTGTGCTGTGAATCTATTACCAACAATAAAGATTAATCAAATCATAGGTTTTAGTGGCCTGCAAGCCTTTATTCAAAATCTGTTGTAGCAGATTGGAAACACAACCTTACAAAAAAAGAAAAGCAAAACCCAAAGAACACTTTGCAATACCTCTTCCATCTATATTTTACACTAAATAATATGAGTGTTACGGAAAAAATGTTGAGCTCTTGTCCACTTATCTTTGTATCTGATAATTTTAGACTGTAACCATTGGAAATTCTGCATTGAGCATTTGGACCAACAGTAGAAAAGGCTCTTTTAGGAGCAATTGTCAAACACTGAGGTACTTTTGATTGTGGTAATTTGTAGTAATCCTGCTTCCCATCCTCTCACCTGAAAAGAAAGGAAGATTTGAAGTTTGGTGATGCAAGTAAAGTTTCTGTTGGAGTGTTGCACTTATTTTTTGTGTGCCCCTGTAAAGTTGGAAATTTGTAGGTGTTCCTCTGAGTTAATAGGAAGTGTGGAATTGTCTCTTGACAACAAGTGACAGAACAAGAATGCAACTGAGGAGTTTTACCAAACATATTTTTGTTGATCACAACATGCCACTGTTTGATGTCCAGAGTGAGAAAGAGGCTGTCCAGGACAGAGTGAATGTATTGTGTCCATACTGTGGTCATACCAGGGAATTGCCAGTATCCTTGGGCATGGAGCTTGTGGGGCATACCAGTTAGCTCTGCACTGCTAGGAAATGAGTGTTTGGCTGCACGTCACAGGAGTACGGGCTGTTCTCAGCAGTAAAATGACAATTTCATTCTATGATAAAATGCTGTTTTCCTCTTCAGAAGCCTTAGTGAGGAGTATTTGGATTCTTTCTCCTGAAAGCAATCTTACATGAACAACTGAGGCGGAAGTTTTCGTGTTTTATTGCCTGACATTTCAAACCACAATAGTATTTTAAAGAAAAGACTGAAGTGGCTTCCTTTATACATACATGATATTAGACTTTGATTTTTTTTTTCACTTTTTTTTTTCACCTTTGCTGTTGCAGTTCAGTTTCAGTGCTTCTGTCCAAATTTTTTCCTTCTTTTTCTTTTTATTAGGTTGTAAACAAAATGGGACTAAACTTGGTGATGTAATACTTCCTCCATGGGCAAAAGGAGATCCTCGTGAGTTTATCAGAGTCCATCGGGAGGTAATTTGAATTTTCATGGTGACAGTAGAATGTCTGTTGGGACTTCCCACTGCACTTTAATCTGTGCTCAATTTATGCAGTCACAGGCCAGTCTGTGAGTTCAGGGCTGGTGTCTGATTGTTGCCAAGGTCTATGGGACCAGTGTTTCCTCTCCTTCCTTTTTGGCTACAGTGTACTTTGAGGCCAGACTTGCTTCAATGAAAAGCTTTGTCAAAATGTGGCAAAAATGTGTCAAATCATGTTCTGCATTTCTTCTTGTGGCAACTGTAGTAAATTCAATCAGTGAGCAATTCAACTCGTTTTAATGCATGCCTTCTGAATTTCAGGCTCTGGAATGTGACTTTGTGAGTGCTCACCTGCATGAGTGGATTGACTTGATCTTTGGCTATAAACAGCAAGGTCCTGCTGCAGTAGAAGCTGTAAATGTCTTTCACCATCTCTTCTATGAGGGACAAGTGGACATATATAACATCAATGATCCTTTAAAAGAGACAGCTACCATAGGATTCATTAATAACTTTGGACAGATACCAAAGCAGGTATACCCTTTGTAGAATTCTTATTTTCCAGTTAGCACTCAAATTGAAATGTGTTAATATGAAACAGGAAGGTGTTTTAGGAGTGAAACTTCTTGGGAGTATTTTTTCCTAAATATTCTTCCAGTGAAGCAAAATCATTTATGTTTCCATCATAAATTGAACAAAGATGGACTTTGGGCTTTACTTGTGAGGTTAGAAATGTCTTTTTTCCCCTTTACATCCTTAAAATAAAGGCATAATGAATTATAGCTCAACTGTTAAAATCAGCATTAAAAAAACCCAGAACTGTGTTCCTGCTGCTGAGTCATAGGGGAGGAATGAAAGTGCAACTTCAAAGTAATGCCCAGTGCTAAGGTATTTGAAGTTACCCTGTAATAAAACAATTTCTATAATAACTTCTTCTTTTTTTTTATCCTAGTCTCATGGGTGATTCCCTCTTGTAGGACAGCCATAGTTAAGAAGATGTAAAGACCAGGTTTTGGTGCAGCTTTAAAGTTTGTGTTCTCTTCAAGAGACTACATTAAATAATTCAATGTAATACTAAATCTGGGGGTTCAGGTTTGGGGGGAGTCTCAGTTGGTGGTTTTGATTTGGGTTTTTTATTGGGCATTTCTTTAGAGTTTTTTGCTATCCAGTGAAAATCTTAAATGTCTTTGGTAAATATTTCCAATCCTAGATCTGGCGGAAACCGCAGATACCTTCAGCAATTGGCTGGGAGCTCAAGCCATGTGTTGGAAACTCTAACCTCAGCTCTCAGCACATAATGTTTCAGGACAGCCACACAATATTTCCTGTGGCAACCCATTTAGAGCTATCTGTCTCTCACTGCTTGGAAGGAAGGCAAAGAACTGCTTATCCGTCTTCTGTCACTTTCCTCCTTTCCCTTCCTTGCTCTCTCTCAATAATCTAATTATGTAGTGGCTGTAGGGTTTTCTCCTCTTATGTAATAACCAATCTCTTTCCTGTGATGATAATCAGATGTGGCCCAGCTAAAGCCAGATGGACAGACAGGGACTGGGACAGAGGTCAGGGCAATAGAGAGCACTGCAGCTGAGTCCAGAGCTCTGCCTGCATCCTCAGATGCCTGTTAGGTACAAAGCTGTGGTGAAATCTACCAGGAATTGCATAATGCTTTGCTGGAGGAAATAGACTGCAGTAAACTTGGAAACTCAAAACTTCCTTAAGGCTTTGTTGAGGGTGAGTGCTCTTGGAGCACATTTTTATGTAACTGTAGAGTCTTGCTGTTTCCCTCTGTTATTTCCTATGGGGGATCCAGGGCAGGCTCTCTCAGACATGGCTGCTGTGCATTTTTGCACTGCTTTCCTGCACAATGTAACATGCATCTTCTTTGTCTCACCTCTTCCACTAGTAACATGCCTGGCAGTTTGGGTTTCAATTTTAAAAAGTTATGATGCAAAACATTGCAGAGCTGGTGGTGTGTTTGGAAGAGGGCTCTCACAGACTCCATGAGGGTACCAAGATGCCACGGCCTGAGGGGGGAGAGCAACTTTGCTCCTTGTTGGTTTTTGTATTGTTTAAGGCTTTTGAAATGTTCATCATGAGTTATTAGTGAATACTGGGAGCAGTAAAGCATTTGCTTACCTGCAGAATTTTTAGAAGATATATTGGACATATTTATGATCTTTTTAAACTAGTGCCCTTGTAAACCTGTAATTTTTGATGATCATTAGTTTCTTGATGAATTTCAGCTCTTCAAAAAACCCCACCCACCAAAGCGTGTTAGAAGCCGTCTGAACGGAGAGGCTGTGGGAACCTCTGTGCCCCCTGGTTCCACAGGTGACAAGATCTTTTTCCATCATTTGGACAACCTGCGGCCATCTCTTGCCCCAGTGAAAGGTAAACTTGAAACTCACAGTAGTTATTGCTGTTTCTTTGCCCAAGCATTCAGAGTTTCAGCAAGATTGTACTTTTCCATCTTTTTCTTACTTCTAATATTCTTACTGCCTGTAGTTTTGTGAGAGAGACAAATTCAAAATATCCTAATGCTGTACAACTATGTTCTTATCTACTTTAAAGGATCTTGGGAAACACCACAGCTACACAGTTGAATATGACATTTTTTAAATAGAGGGATAAAATGGAGCCCAAGCACATCTTTATAAGTTTGAATTTAATGAACAACATTCAGAGTACGTTGTTTCTGGACCTGTGATAGCCTCTGTTTTTGTGATTTTCACAGCAAAAGGATTATTTATCACAGTGCCAAGAAATACTAAGGAATGTTGGCAGGAAAGTATGGTGTTGGTAGCAGCACTGAGACAAAAGAAAGTGGTTTTTTACTTCAAATCTGACAGTGGACTGAACAAAACGTAATTGTCTGCAAGGCAGGTAAATGCTGTACAGGGAGTTCTTTCCTAGCTGAGTAAAGCAATCTGTGGCTCCCTGCTGTAAGGAGAGAAGACATGCTATTAAATGGGGCATAGCAGGGCTTAGAGAGAAGACTAAATCAGGAAATTAGAAAGCACTAATCTATATTTGGCTCTGCATTTGTTAGGAATGGAGCAAAAGTTGCCATCACTGCAGCTGATGCAAAGAATGTAAAAATAGCCACTACGGAGACCTTGCTTTGGAAGAGCAGCAGGTACTTAAAGGGATCTGATAGTATTTGTCTCTCCCAGCAATAAAACATAACTCCATCTTCTCTTTCAGAGCTCAAGGAGCCTGTGGGGCAGATCGTGTGTACTGATAAAGGCATTCTGGCAGTAGAACAGAACAAGGTTCTCATCCCACCCACCTGGAATAAAACATTTGCCTGGGGCTATGCAGACCTCAGCTGCAGACTGGGTACCTATGAGTCAGACAAGGTTTGTAATCTGAACTTTGTTCCAGCAATCAGTACTGAATAGTGAAAAAAAACCATAACAATGGACATTTATTTCACACATGAATGAAATAATCTTCTGCTGCATCAGGTTTTTTTGCTCCCTCTTGAGGGTCTTCACCAGGATGTTGACAGAATAATAACTCACAATAGTTTTTTACCAGGTCTTAGTGACCTAATGAGTGCAAGGTGGCAGCCAGGTTTTTATTTTTTATCCTATGAAGTACTAGTTCTGTAAGTAATTCTTTGTGTTCTGTGTTTTTAGGCCGTGATTGTTTATGAATGCTTGTCAGAATGGGGTCAGATCCTGTGTGCCATTTGCCCCAACCCCAAACTAGTTATCACTGGAGGAACAAGCACAGCAGTGTGTGTGTGGGAAATGGGTGTCTCCAAAGAAAAAGCTAAAGCACTCACACTGAAACAGGTAAAATGTATTAAAGCTGTAAAGTAGTGTTATAAGATCAAAGTAATTGTGTAATGGGTATTGTTCACCTTTGAAACCATGAGTCCAGCAGCTCTCCAGAGAATGGAGTAGTTGAGATGGGGCTCTGCATTGAAAGTGGGCAAAATGCGTCTTTAAAATTGCATTTTTTTTTAAGAATAGTGGTTCACAAGGAGTCTTCTGGAGACAAAGGGAATTTGATAGTGATGTTAATAAAATTATGCAGGTAGGTTTTGTGAAGTTGTCTACTTTGTAGTATTATGTGTAATAACCTCATCTAAAACCTGTCAGGAAGGACATAAAAAGAGACTGCCTTAAAGGTTAATTTTCCTCTTTAAAAAAAAAAATTAATTGCTTTAATTATTGGACTTTATAATCTAAAATAAGCACCCATGCTCTAAAGTCAGGTGCAGCTAAGTGCAGAGTAAGTTTTGTGTGTTTACTAAGGAAAAAACAAACTCAACAAATGTAACCAAAAAAATCCAACCACAACTAAGTCCATATATTCTAGCAGCTGTAAATCATTGTTATAGGTTGTGTTACAGTTCCATTAGCATCTTCACAGAAGGACTGCTTTTTAGAGGCAGTCTTTCTCTCAAATTTATGAAAAGAAATTTAGAGAATTATTTAGTAACTTCCCTTGTGCAGTAATCACCTGTCCAAAGCTGCTTTTCTGAAGTGATTTACTTTAAAACTGTACATGATAAAACACTCTATCTTAAATTTTGAGGCAGCATATTTGAATACATTTACGTATTCAGTGAGTTTTATTTTAACTGAGTTCATTTTAACTGAGTAAGGTGCAGTAATCTGACTGTATTTCAGACTCTTTTTCCAATAGATTAAGCCTAAAATGGAAAAGTAGGGCCTAATATGAGTAGATAATCATACTTTTCTTCTCTTTCCAACTGACTTTGCTTTTTTGGGCTTCAACTGTTTCTTGTCTCCTTATCTTCTCTTAGTCATCAGCAGTTATTGTAGGAGTCAGAATGTCATTTCAGGTGCAGCCTGGAACACTTTCTGACCCTAAAACAAGTGCTACTGATGCAGAATGGGGTTTTCTTCAGTGGAAGGATCTGTAATATTAGACCCTCGGAATTTTGTTTTGTCAGAGCTCTTTTTAAATGGAAAAAAAATATTACTTTTACCATTTTCAGTTATAGAAATAGTTATCAACTGAAGACTTATAAGGTGGCTGCATCTTCTGATGGGACATTCTGGTTAGGTTATCTGAATCTTTCAGGTAAGAGGCTTTGATGTGGAATTTTTGTGCTCTCTCCTGATTTCCACTTTTGCTCCTGGCTTGTGTTTTGCAGGCGCTGCTGGGTCACACTGACACTGTTACGTGTTTAACGGCATCACTGGCGTATCACATCATTGTGAGCGGGTCCCGGGATCGCACCTGCATCATCTGGGACTTGAACAAGCTCTCCTTCCTCACACAGCTCCGGGGGCACAGGGCTCCCATTTCAGCACTCTGCATAAATGAATTAACGGTGAGAGCCAAACCCTGTCCACCAGGCTGCAGTGGGAACAGTAGCAAGAGTTGGAAATCATTAAACCAAAGGGAAAAAAGCCACTGGACTCTCCTGTTAATTTGGCAGAACTTGTATAACTCATCTGAAAACTGATTAACAACTGGTTTAGGAATAATTTATGTCATTTGTCTAGAGCCATACGTGGGTGCATTCCATGCAGAGTGGCTTGAGCTCAGAGGAGGTTATTTATTAACAGTGCTGCAAGCACTGTTAGTGTGACATTCCAAGTGAGATGCCAGATCTGCCACAGGAGCTAAGAAGAGCTTTTGATACACGACCTTGGTTGGCTTCTCTTGTCTTAAGCTGAATTTAAAGGAAACAAGGGATGCCTTGGGTGACAGTGCAGTGCCAGTTGTAGTGGAAACAGATGTATCCTAAAAGCTTCTGTCCCTGGTGGTCCTGTGAGTTACAAGTCACCATTTATCCAGCTCCCATGCGTGGCCGTCAAGGCTGGATGGACCCTGTTGCAGCTGGAGCAGATGCAGTGGTAGAAATCAAGACAAGAGAGGGCTGTAATGCAAGCAGGGGGTAGCAAGTACAGTTTACTACCTGTTGGTGGTCTGGCTGTAGTGCTGCCAGTGCTTTAGCCTGCAGCTCCCGTTTCCCTCTGCACTAGTTTGGACTGTTCCCAGTAAGGAAGCAAATGAAATTTAGGGTGATACATATTTGTGAAAAAAAGCAGTGTGAACATGAGCAGTCTTTGGAAACTGAAAGTACTAAAAATAGGCTGTTGGATTGTTATGCTATGAAAAGCGGAGGAATTGGCCAACTGATTCTGTGCTGTAAATAGAACAAATTGGTGGCTACTAAGTGTGGTTTTCTAGGTAGAGTTAAAAAAAAAATAAATTCATATAATCCTAAAGGCTTCTTCAGCTGGCCAGGCACCCCCTGAATAGAACTTCCTGAAAAGTGCCAGCAACTTGACTTATAAATGAGCTTGACTTATATTTTTGCTGAAGAATACCTGCAGCTTTGTATTGAAATCTGGAGGTGTTATTTGTCTTTGCAGGGAGACATTGTATCATGTGCTGGCACTTACATCCATGTGTGGAGCATTAATGGCAGCCCTACTGCAAGTGTAAACACCTTCACTGGCCGAAGCCAGCAAATTATGTGTTGTTTTGTGTCAGAGATGAATGAGTGGGACACCCAGAATGTCATTGTCACAGGGCATTCAGATGGAGTTGTCCGGGTGAGTACCAGGAATCATTGCCTGGAAAATAAAGCTTTTGCCTTGCTGGTGATAGTATTTAGAAAAGTCATGCCTGTCCAGGAGAACACAGTGTCCTGACCAGGACCAAAAGCAGTCCTGCTTTACTTGGGAATTTCACCTGAACACTTCTTCCTCCTTTTTTGGTGCCCCCATTGGGATGTGGTAACCAGCAATAGTCAGCAGAGCATGCATTTTCCTTCTTGCTCTGTTTTGGTCACCAGCTTTCATACCTGGAGACTATTGCTTTGGTTCACCATTATAATTTCACACACCTTGAGACAATTCATTTTTCTTGGCTAGAAAGAAAAGAGAAACTTCGTGTCATCTCTGACCACTACATGGCTAACTCAGCCTGCAGTACTTTTGGGTGCAGCTTTAAGCAGAGTCTGCTGGTCAGACAACTGTGTGGAGTGGATTCAGGCATGAACACAGATGTCCTCTTATAGTTTCTAGTCCTCAAAAACAGAGTTTAGTATGGAGATGTGACCTGCCTTGCATGCTACCATTGTGAATACACAGTTCTGCTAAGGCATTTTAACTCTTCAAGTAGCTCAGGAAAAAGGCAAGAGTTCAGTAAGTGCCACTCTGCTTATCCCCTGTCCCTCCAGTTCTGGCGGATGGAGTTTTTGCAAGTGCCAGAAACACCAGCTCCAGAGCCTATGGAGATGCTGGAAATGCAAGAGGACTGTCAGGATGCTCAAATAGGTATGTCTCCTGACAAGTGTTTGGTATTTCCCTGTTCTATCTGATCTTTGCTGTGAGTAAGTCAAGTCCTGTGGTTATACAGTGCAGAATGGAATGATGGAGATTTTATCTCAAAAAGCAGTAGATATCCAGTGGGCACAATGAACAGAGCATCTGAGTTCTGTGTTCACCACCTTACTTAAGATAGTTTCATACTGCTACAAGTAAGAAAAAATGTTCCCATCATAGCTTTTTGTTCTGTGAAGGTGGAACTTTTCTCTGCTTGCTTTGGCTGTTGGCACGCTCAGTGGATTGTCCAAAAGCTAGATATATTTTAGTGTGAAATGGAATTATAGCATAGCAGCCAAGTGGAATCTACTGATGGAACAGCTTAAACAAGACAAGCAATGATTTCCCTTTCCACTCTTGGAAGAGTTTGCTCTGTGCCTTATGACTGTTTCTTTTAGCCATCTCCTGCACTCTTCATGTTGAAGATATGATCTGGATTTGGATCTGAATCTCATTTTTACTCATAAGTAATTATTATATAAATACAGCTTTTGGTTATTTTCAGTGTCACTTGGAGTATAAATGTCTTTGTTAATTGCTCTTTTGTGTTAACAAGTCCTGTTATTAACAAGTCTGCATCATATTTTTCAGTCAGTTTCAGCATAGCTGACTGTGCTTACTTGTGTAAGTTTTGCTGAAAGGTTTTGCCAACTTGAGTGTTTCTGAAGTGTTTCTGAAGTTTCTTTTGTCTATCGTAGCCTTCCTCAGAGGGACTGTTGTAGGAAGTAGCTTTAGCTAAGGTGTGTCATTCTCTGGCAAAACAGAAAAAAGTGCAAAAAAAGTGCAAAAATATGAATGGTGTGATTCCTGGCAGGAGCTGAATCTCTGAAAAGGCTCTGAGATGCCTGCAATGCCTGCATGCAGTGTCTCTCTCTCAGCAGTTGGTGCCCATTGGGTTTCAGGCAGTGCAGCAGCAGAGCAAGGAAAAAGCTCAGGCCATGGCCAGGTTCACTAACAGTGCCTTGTTCCCTGCTGTTCCCATGCAGGGCAGGAAGCCCATGAGGAGGACAGCAGTGACTCCGAGGCAGACGATGCCTGCATAGGCCAGGACACCAAAGGGCAGGAGAGCCAGAGCCAGCCAGGCAGCACCAGCCACAGGCCCCGCTCATCGTCAGCCAGGGCAGCAGCGGCGTGGTCAGCAGACAGCGGCTCTGATGACTCCAGGCGTTGGTCAGACCAGCTCAGCTTGGATGAGAAGGATGGATTTATCTTTGTCAATTATTCGGAGGGACAAGCAAAAATGCATCCCCATGCTCAGGTTAACCACCCCCACCCCAGCTATGCTGAAGCACGGCACTACAGCAAGCTCAAACCAGGTAAAAGGAACTGTGCACAGCCCTCAATTTTATTCCTAAGTGAAATGTTACAGAAAAAGAGAAAAACTTCAATCTCTGAGGGGGATTTTGTTCTTACTCCAAAGTTGCAGTTACAGATGTGTTGGGGGAGGAGGGAACAAAAATGAGAATGAGCAAATTTGCTTTATCCCCTCCCACTTCCCACTCCTTTGTAGGATACAGATGGGAGCGTCAGCTGGTGTTCAGAAGCAAGCTAACTATGCACACGGCATTTGATCGCAAGGACAACGCACACCCAGCAGAAATCACTGCTCTCGGCATCTCCAAGTGAGTAGCTCACACTTGAGCACTTCAAACACTTTTGGCTGTTGTCAGCAAGAAGAGGTGCCATTGTTCATAACTCTGTTCTGTGGTGCTTCTGTCTGGGGCAGCCTTCTTCAAAGACTGAGATAAAAACCCTAAGGAGAGGGAGAGCTGTTCAGCTGCACTGTGTTAAACACAGTGTTGCAGATTCATCTCTCAGTTAGAGCAGAGCAGTTGGGTTAGTCACACACATTTTACATTCTCTGATGTGTAAAATCAGCCATCAATGCTTGTGTGTTACTGTGCCAGAGCTGTTGCAGGAATGCTTTTGGTTTCCCTTGCAGGGATCACAGCAGGATCCTGATCGGGGACGGCCGGGGCAGGGTGTTCAGCTGGTCAGTGAGCGATCAGCCGGGCCGGTCCGCGGCCGACCACTGGGTGAAGGACGAGGGTGGCGACAGCTGCTCGGGCTGCACCGTGCGCTTCTCGCTCACCGAGAGGCGGCACCACTGCAGGAACTGTGGACAGCTCTTCTGCCAGAAGTAAGCAGCCAACAGCCTCCTTTGGGCTCTTTTCCACACAGGGTTTTAGGTGGGGTAAAGCTGTGAAATACCACAGAACTCTTGTGAAAGACTAAGGCTGCCTAAGCTGTGTGCAGGACGGCGAGGATGCTGGTTTAGGGGCCACTAGCTGGTAGCCTCAGAGAAAATGTATGACATAAAGGATGTGTGTGACCTCTCCTTACCCACAAACTGAAGTGCAAATCTCATCTCTGATCCCCTGGGTCAGAGATGATATTTCTAGTTTTATCTGTCTGAGTCTAAACTGGTGACAAGAGCTGCTGTTGAGCTGTCACACGGTTTCATTGCATTGAGTCTGTGGTGATCATTTGAGTTAAATTCTGCTTCTGCCACACTGCATTGCATCTCTATGTCAAGGTGAGTTAGGACAGTTTTCTGGTGTTTGAAGTCATGGTGATAATTCCCAGAGCTCAAGAGAAAATGGGTAGAAATGGAGAGGACCTGCGTTCGGTGATGGTTGTTTATCCTCCACAGGTGCAGCCGGTTTCAGTCAGAAATCAAACGGCTGAAGATTTCATCACCGGTCAGGGTGTGCCAGAACTGCTTCTACAACCTGCAGCACGAGCGGGGCTCAGAGGAGGGGCCCAGAAATTGATGGGGCCTGGCAAACCTCATCCAGCCCCGCTGTCACTCCGGGAACCAGTGAGAGCATCAGAAGGAATTGGAATATTGTCTGTTTACACTTATGTTTATACTGCATTCTAAGCACTAAGAGTAAAAAGGGATCATTGCATTGGTTTGTGCTGACAGAAGGCAGACGAGGTGAACAGCAGAAGGAGAAGAGCAAGGCCCAGGAAGACATGGTTAATAACCACAAATCCAACAGAACTGGCAGCCCCTAAGCCCATGCTGGGGTGGCTGCCACGAAAATCCTCGTTTATCGTAAACACCCCTTCTTGTCTTGTTTTTGTAGAGTTAGTCATCTTAACTGGGGGGAGGGAGGGCAAGGCTTTTTAGAAGATAGTTGTAAATCTGCCTTCTTCGCAAGCAACTGTGTATATTGTAAATAGGTATAACGGCCTTTTTATCTAAATATGAACTTAACTGCCTGTTACATGGGACTTCAGATTAACCACTGTACTTTGTGTGGCATCTTTATCTCATCTATCAATTTAAATACGAATGTTTAAAAAAAACAAAAACAAAAAAAAAAAAAAAAAAACCCCAAACCAGAAAACTCAAAGGCATTATGTGTATTTCTGTTAAAAATCCAATCTGTGCATGTTTGTTCTTTCAGTTGCCCACAGTATCTTAATTTAAGTGAGGCTATTCATAGAATTACACAGATTTTTTCAAAAGAAAACATTTTTGAGAATAGGAACTTGGAGTATTTTATTCTAGCTGTAAGATAACCAGGAACTAAATTATACACTTGTGTTGCATTTTATACCAAACTATTTACCACCTCAGTGTTGTTCATATTTAATAAGGCCTCTTTTATACATATATCAGAGCTGCAGTTTTGTTAATTACTTACTGTTCATTAGCAGCTGATTCATGCAGTGCAAGAACCAGCTTTTACCTTCTTTAGTCAAGAGCAATTGGCTTTTGCATATAGGTGCAGAATTAATTCCTTGTGCATAAAATTGACCTGCTGTTGTCCCCTAGCTTCTCTGCAAAAAACCTTTTTGTAACAACAGGCATTGTCTAAAGCAGAGTGATCTTGGTCATGTCAGAAATGCTCCTCGGAGCTCTCTTTGTCTTTCAGCACAGGCCATCAGCTTGAGGACAGCTGTAGATTTCCATTATGGTTTTTAAGTTTTAATATGAATTTAATTGCAGTATTTTTTTACTACTCTGTCATTTATTTTGCACTACATGTGGGATGAAGTAGAGACACTGATATCTGCTGGGATTGGAGCACGTGCATTGGAATAGGCCCATGGACTTAATTTCTGCATGAGGTCTTACCAGTGGGTTTTTGTTTGGGTAGAGGGAGGGCAGCAGGCAGGCTGGTGGTCCGTTTGTTTTTGCTTTTTAACATATGTGTATATATTTTGTAAATGGGTGACAAACTGATCTAGAACTAGGCATATTCACAATGGATTCTTTTAAATAGAGGTAAGGATATGACCCAGACCAACAGAAGACAGGTGGCTCTGGCAGTACTTGAGTGAATGTTGTCACTCAATGGGATGAGATTATCCTTCACTTGGAATGACTTGGGCAGGCTCTGGCCCTGGGACAGCAAATCCTTAAAACCAGCATTGTTGGAATTGCACCATCAGAAATTCCAGGCCCTCTCTGTTGGGGTGAGCTCCTTCCAGAGGGTCCCTGGCGCTATGGGGGCACCCCTGTCTTCTCTTGATTTGAGCTTTTAGCAGTGAATAATTTGTTAATTCTGACCACTTGCTATTTACCCTGGTATCACATGTTTATGCACTGAAGGTTAAATATGTATTTTGATACTTGTTTGTTTATTATATATGTGCTGGTCTGTAAAATGAAATATATTCCTGTTTTGGTATGTATACTAGGTCCCCAAATGAACAGAAAGGCTTTTCTAGAGCCCTTGCACACTGTTGAGGAAATGCAGGTTTGTTGAGCTTAGTTGACCCAAATTTTGGATCCAAAGAGCGATGGTCAAGTAGCCACACTGACTACTGGCTACCTGGCAGATTTGACCCTAAAAACTGGAAGAGGTCCTCGGTAAGCATGTGCAGAGCACTGGAATTTCTGTGTTCAGCCATTCTCTCTAACGTTGCCTTCACCCTTCCCAAAATGATGCAAAACCAGCATAGTTCAGAAGACAGGCTAGTGGCCTTAACGTTTTCTGTTTGAAGAAAAGGCTGTTTTAACAACTCTAAATGCCTTTGAGTCCACAGTTTTTCTCCCCTTGCCTCCAGATTTCCAAATCATCCCCAAATTTAAGGAAGCCTTCTTTTCTGTGGACTGCAGCTTGTACAGCCACGTGGTTAAGCCCTAATAAAAGCAAGGCTGTGACAGCAGCACTGATGGGGTCCAGCCCTGAGGCCAGGCCGGGGCCAAGCTGCGGCTCCCGAGGACGGCGCTGTCGGCTGCAGTTGTGTCGCACGGGTGTTGTTCTGCGCCTGCGGCGCTGGCAGCGCGCCAAGGAAATCCTCATTCCTTACAAATTCTGCAGTGTGCAGGTAGGCCCAGTTTACATTTTGCAAGCAAACCACCACAGCCCTCTGACTTAATGCTGTTCCCAAAAAAACACGTTTTTGCTTGTTGGAGGCGGAGGGGGACAAACACACCTGCTCATATTCCCTCTGGCAGCTGGTGCTGTGGGCAACTGTGGTGTTCACGTGGGAGTGGGATTTTTTTCCATTTCATTCGAGCTTCTAATGCAAATACTTGCTTTGTTTTCCATGTAAAAATCTGTTGAGCAAAAATATACTCATTTACACTAACATTAGTAGACTGTATTCTCTGCAAGTACCTCACATGTCTTCTCCTGCCTTGTTCTTTGTAGTAAACTTATCCATGTACTCCTAACATTCGTGTGTAGTGTGCAACTGTAATGTCATGCTTTTGAGAGGGGTTGGCTGCCTCCAGCCAACATTCATCAGTTCAATAGCAAAACACTTTAGATAAGTTATTTTGCACTTTCTTATGTATAAAATTGGTAGAAACTTATATTTGCTTTGTATCATTTAAAGACTCCTTTTGTTTCGGTAAATGAACTGTGTATAAAATACTTATGCAGTTAAAACTGTTTTTAGAAAGTATTTTTAATTTCAGCAAGTTTGGTTACTTGTTGCATGACTATTAACACAGCTGACTTTTTGTGTCAGTGCAATGTATATTTTTTTTGTCCTGTTATTAACTTGTAAGCCCTAGTTAAATGGCCATTTATTTGTACAGCATCAGGAGTAAATTGAAGATAACTGGCTAAGACTGGAGTGTGGAATTTTGTACTATATTGCAGAATCCAATATCTGTTTTTTGGTGGTTACATAAAAGGCCTGACGATTTACTATCTAGTGTGCAATCTGTGATATCTGAATGTTCATTGTATATTTGTCTCCAATGCAAAAAGGTAGAGTAACACAATTACAACAATACATGATTAAATGCAATAGTTCAGGTACTGAAGTATTTTTTTTTCATTTCAAATAAATACCTGCTATTTACCACCAAAAAGCTGGTTCGCATTTGTTGGAAAGGCAAATCATTTGCAGTTGAATAAACGTTTTTAACTCGGGAGCAGTAGCTAATGAGTAACATTTTTCTGTGTCATCCATGAGAAGTAAGTTCCTATTACTGGTCACATTTTTGCTTTCTGAGTGTGAGTATGCCCATCCATGTTGGTGCAGCATGAAATCATGTGCATTAGTTTGTCCTTTTTTGCTTTAAATTGTAGAGTGTGAATTCAGCAGAATGTGGAATCCCTTGATACCATAGAGGTTTTCCCACCTAGGCTGACAGAGAAGACTTTGTGAAAGAGAAGACATGATGCTCTGCAGCACCACTGCCAGTCTACGTCAGATTGCCTCCCCCACTGGCCAGCTGACACTGCCCACCCCAGTTATTTGTCCCTCACCCCCTTACAGGTTGCTGCCCTTTAACCACCCCTGTGCCCCCAGGTCATTGGTCACTGAGCCCACCACACTTAAGTGTCCGCAATGTCCCACGTGGTCCCTTGCTTAGCCATGTCTTGGTTATATAGGGTGGTAATGTCCATTTTTCATAGGTTCAAGTATTTCACACTTGGCCATTTCCACATTTTAAATCTTTTCACACACTGAAAAAAAAAACAAAAACACTTTCTCTTCAACAGTTTTGGGGGAGTTACTGTTCTCAGCAGCTGCAGACATATGACAGCTGCAGCCTGAGTGTCCTTCAGCTGCTAGGGAGCAGGTCATGGATCAATGTCACCAAAGCACTGAGCCAGGTAACCATACCAACTCTGGGCTGTGGGGTCTGGCATTGCCTCCCACTCTTTTTGGGGAGAGATTTCCTGCTAACAGCAGCTCCAGGCTGCTCTGTGCAGCTGGGTCAATTGCTATATGCAATATTTCAAGCTCATTTTTCAGGCGTGGTGGAGAGCAGCAGTGCCAGGAACAAGCATCAGGAAGTGGTGGAGCTCACAATCCTGATGGACCTTTTTACTGGGAAAGTGCAGTCCCAGCCCTGGAGATCCCAACAGGCATCAGCTGGGCCAGCAGCCAGTTTTGGAGTGAAATGAGGCACTTGTTGAGTGACAGGGCAGCTCCTTGCAAGTGCCCCAGCCTTTAGCTCTGGCTCCACCACAGTTCCTGCCAGGTGGAAGCACTGCCTGGGACCAGGCTTTCCATTTAGCAGGTAAAACCAAATTTGTGGCCAATTTGCTGTGACCAAATTGCCTTTCATGACAGGTGCAGTAACTCAGTTCAGAAAGGTGACGTTGAGCTGCTTTCCAGGCTCAGTGTTCTGTATAAAATGCATGAATGTTTTTAAGGAATTCCTGGCAGTGGGACACATCTCTCTCCATGTCAGGATACTGATTTGATTCAGTAGTGAAGTGTAGGGAGGAGGGAGGGGTAAGCAAGCCCAGGAACAGGGCTGATGTGCTGGGAACCAAATCCTGCCCTGTGTTCCTGAAGAGTTGTGTGGCACTGCGATGAATGTGGGCCTGGCCCCACAATTAAGGGCAATTTGTAAGGAATGGCACCAAAACTGGGTCATGGATGAACCCGAATGTAATGCTGCCTGCACCAGAGGGCACCAGAGCTCCTGGTGCCGGAGCCGGGCGGGAGCAGACAGGGTCTGGGTGGGAGCGTTTGCCCTGCCCGCGCTGAAGGGTGGGAGCTGTAGCGA
Source organism: Zonotrichia albicollis (assembly GCF_047830755.1). Lineage (NCBI taxonomy): Eukaryota > Metazoa > Chordata > Aves > Passeriformes > Passerellidae > Zonotrichia > Zonotrichia albicollis. Next base: position 10,711,708 of record NC_133823.1, read on the forward strand.
GGCTCTGCCCAGCAGCGGCGATGAAAATCCCGTGCGGGTGAGGGGCGGGACGTGGTGCTCACACGAGCTCTGGCAAGACTTCCCAGCCCTTCCCAGGCACAGCCTCTGAGACCTTTAGGCTCTCCTAAAAGCTTGGCTGCTCTGCCCAGACCGTCTTGAAGCTGGGGAGGGAAACCAGTGCGGTGCTGCTGGTGCTTCGCTGCCCTCTTCTCACAAAGCAGCAGCTCACAGGGATGCTCATTGCGGGATAAATGCTCCAGCTGCAGAGAAACCTGGGAGCCATTTCCCAAGTCCTGTGGAAGGGCAGAGCTGGCCAGCAGGTTTTCCAGCACACCACCCAAGCTCTCCAAATTTACCCATGTGAGCAGTGATTACAAGACTGCCATGGGATATGTGCATATATCTAAGAGCCGATCCAGCTCCAAACTGAGCTGAGATGTGGATTGGCAACAAAGGAGAGCAGAAAAGGACTCTGCTCCTAAAAAGAAATGCTGGAGCTCAGCTGTAGGGAACTAAGGCCTCATTGAAGCCAAGGCTGCTGCCTTCAAGGGAGAGAGAGTTAAATAGGTTTGAGCGCAACTGTGAAAAGCTATATTAACTAAAAATACCAGTGATCTCAGGGCTACTTCTGAGTTAAAACCCTTGGCTCTTACTTTTTCCTTATAGTTTCTTCAAGTGTAACAGAGCAGCTTTGAATTCATGCAGCAGCAAAACTATTCCTGCAGAGGCCCAGTTTGTTTCTTTGCCCCGGTTCACAGGCTGGCATTGCTCACCATGACAGCCACCCAGGCAGACAGAAATAGCACGTTGGAACATTACATCCTGGTGCAGCACAGCCCAGAGGTCCTTTGCACAGGAGGTCCTTTGCACTGGTTATCACTGGGACAGCGTCTTTGTAGCCAGAGCCTTGGTTATCAGAAACTTTTTATGGCAAGAATGAGGCCCAGGGCTGACAGGGCAGATGTGACACAGCTGGAGAAGCTGCAGCTTTTCTGGTTGTTGGCAATGCGGTGGTGGAAGAAAAATCCATTTGTAGTGACACAGCTTCCAGAAGCCATTTCTTTATTGAAAGATCTTGTAAGCATTCCGGTACAGACTTAGCTGCTCTACTGTAGCTTTGAGTTTATGAAGATGAAAAAACATTTTTAAAGAAAAAAAAAAGCAAGATGGGCACCTCTATAAAATTTCATAGTAGATGAAATTTGTACACTGATTACACCAAAGATAAATATCAAGCCACAGAAATTACACACAGCCCCAAGGCAAAGCATGTAATAAATGTGCACAATTGCACTTAATTCTGTAAGAAAGTTATGACAGGCACCACTGCCCAAGCACTCCATATCCCGGGTCAAGAGGGCACCTGATGGGTATCTCTGCATTCAGAACAGCAGTTTGGAACCAAGGAATGCCCAGAGTGTTCTTGTACTGCACATTTGGCTTCTTGGGTGAGTGAGCAATGACCTGGCCATGCCCAACTGAAGGTTTTTAAAAGAAATTATTATTAAACCAGTTTCACTCACAGCTGTTGTTTTGTGCTTCTCCCTTAGCCAAGAATCCCAATGTCTCTGACCACCACACATCCACCAGCTGAGACAGAAAATGTAGCTCATGGAACCCTGATCCCAGGGAAGGTAGCAGAAATCCTGCGGTGAGTCTAAGCTCCTCTCAATTTCCAAAAATGTAAAAAGCAGTGATATTGCTGATTTCTCTCCACACCCCCATTTTCAGCTGCTCCAGGATTATTCTCCAGCCCTAAGCATTTCAGCCCAAAGGGACTAACTGTAATGAAGGCCTATATTCAATTAATTACTGTATCTCTGCCCCATTTCAGTCTCCTGTGCTACGTTCATCATCCAGAGAGACCAGCTCTCCTAAATCCAGGCTGCAAATGACTTTTTTGGGAGTTCCCTCTATAAAGCATGAAACCCCCATCTTTGCAAGTGGCGGGGAGAGTGAAGTTGGAAATCCATCTGCAGCCTCAACACCTCTCCTGGTAAATCCAGCAACATGAGGCCACCCCCATGCCTTCCATATCCTCACAGTAAAAATGAATACTTAGCTGGACAGCATTTTTGCCTTTCTGCACCCACAGCCCACCCTCCTACAATGCCTGTACAGAGAGAGATTCCACTGCTCCAGGGACCATGTTCAGGCAGGAAAATATTCATACCAAATCCATTGGATTTCAGAATCCATCCCCTAAAAAGAAGAAAAAAGTGAACATTTTTTACAGCTTGCCCAGGAGATCACCCCTAATGTTTGGTTCAGTCTGTCATAAACAAAAAATACTCTTTTTGTTGTAACCTCAGATGCACAACAAAGACAGTGAGCTAGAGAGCAAACATTCCATTTTGTTTCATTCAAAGTGTGAGATCCTTCACGGTCCTGGAATAATAAACCTCTCTGGCAGGCAGCTGTGGTTTTAGAACAATTTGCTCTCTGTCCTCAAGCCGAAGGAGCTCTGCTGTGCAGAAGGATCCTGCCAGTCCCTGGGGGTACAGTGGAGCTGTTGCTTGCAGAGCTGCCATGGGCTGCAGGGGGCCCAGTGACCAGATGGAAAACCTGAAGTGTTTATTGAGCCTGGCTGGGATGGAGCTCCTCTCCCCACAGCGTCCTCACAATGCTGGGCAGTGTATTGGCACCCAGAAAGGGGCTGGTAACACTCTTTATTAATTATCTTTATCTTGACCAGGTTTTGGGGTCTTTTCATTTTATTTTCTGCCCCTAGCCCCCACTCTTCTGAGAAGGTGAGTGATAAGAGCAGCTTGGGCAGCTGACGTTCAGCCAAGGTTCATCTTCCTTGGTCCTTTTTGGCACTAAACACGGGGCACAGACAATGGCAGCTTTGTATGCAGTGTGTTATTGCTGCAGCAGCCACAGCCTCCTGTGGGAGTCAGGGAGTTTGCTGGCTGTACTGCTTATCCTCTATAAGGCTGAAGCTGGAATGTGTTTGTACAAACAATGGCTCTGGGCTGTGTCCTGGCATGGATGGCCTTGCTGAGCTGCAGGAACTGCCTTGTCTCCACAAGAGGATGAGGGAATACATCTCCCTCTCCTCGCTCTGGATTGGTGTGGATGATTGTGCAGGGTCCAGGGGTCCTTGTTCATGCTTACATGAGCTGCTAATGCTCCTGACACTGTTGGCACATCATGGGTTGGTGGAATCTGGTGTCATCATGGTACAAGAGAAGATTTCTGGGTGAGGCAACACTGAAATGCACCCTGAGGCAGCTGTTCCCTGGCTGGCAGGGTGTGTGCAAGGATTTGGGCAGGTTCCTAGCACAGGTATCACCACCCAGAGCCTGGGACTTTACACCTGAATGGGCTCCAACCCTGGCAAACCGGTGTGCCACCTGATGGAGGGGTGCCTTGCCCACCCCAGTGAAAACCAGCAGCTTTTGCCCCGCACTGGGGCCTGGCTGTGCCTACCGAGCCTCAGTCCAGTGCTCTGAGAGGGCTGGGCTTGGGGCAGGGCTCAGACAACAGCAGGAATCACAGGAATTGCCCCAGGAGTGGAAAAGAAACTGGACAAAGCAATGGATCCAATAGAAAGGACTGGAGGTGAGATGGTGCCCGGGAGTCCTTCCCAATCCAAGTGTTTCTGTGATAGTAGAGAAGCAGCAATAGCAACCACCAATGCACCAGAATCTAATCATCCTCTGCTTCACAGAGCTTTGTCCTATCCCTTCCTTGGTAAAATTTCATAGAAGTTATGGATGGATCCTTCCCCCAAGAAGACAACTGTGCTGTTAGGAGAAATAAAAACCCCCAGCAGCAACTATCCTGACCTCAGGTGAGCACTGAACCCAGACTCTGGGGAAAATCTGAGGAGAGAGAGGGAATTAGGATTGTAAACCAGTGGTGTGCTTAGGCCTGGGCACCAGCACCCAGTACAGCAGAGGTTTACACACAGCACTGCAGTCACAACCCAAAGAAGTGCATGTGCTCACCACACCATGTGATGGCACAGACAAACCCAGGGCACTCTGCACACCCAGCACTTAATGCTGTCAGTACCACACGCTGGTGCTGGTGCTGCTGGGCCTTCCACCACAGACAAGGAGAAACTAACGGACTGACTGCCTAAGGGCTAACCCTGGACTAAAGGAAAGGGATAAAAGTAATAAAGATATGTACTTCACAATGGAAAATCAGAATCAGTCCAGGCACCTCAGAATTCTTTTTCTTTTTTTTACAAGGTGATTTAGCATCAGGCAACTTCTCTTTCATTTTGTTTTGTTTTTACCATTGTGCTATTGGAAGCATCCATAGAAGGAAAAATACTGTGGCAAGTCTGAGAAAAGACCAATTCTTCTCTGCCCATATTTCACTGCCACAGGAGCTGACAGCTGACATGGAGTAGAGGAAGGAAAAGGTCTGAATGAGGCACACCAGGACAGATCTTCACCTGTGCCAACATGTCAGCTGTAGTCCATGTCACAGCAGTGATATGAGCTGGATCAGAGCTCTGGTCCTCCCCCCATGTTCACTGGATACAGATTCCCCTCCAAGAAGGGAAGTGGAAACGCTTCCTTTAAGGATAATATTCCTTTCTGGTATCTGAGAATATCTGATATCTACTAGAAACAACACCCAAAACTTACAAAAATTACCTTACGTTGTTACAGTGCTCTCTCCTTTCTTTAGCTAGTTTGGGGCAATTTATACCTCCTTGTGTACCATGAAGAGACATGAGAGATCACAACTAACTCAGACAACTTCAGCAGAGGGCAGGAAAATCCTCATGTATGTATGAAGAAATAAACTGTGTTAAGCATCAGATCTTGAAGAGTAAACTCTTTGAAATTAGCTTATTTTCTTTATTAAAAAAAAAAAAAAAAAGAAATTCAAGTTGACGAGTCTCTGGATATCAAAACTGTGCGTCTTTTTCCCTCCTCTGTGCTTCTGTCAGGCACTGACAGCAAAGAGAAGACAGTGCAAGGGGCTGCTGCATGGTCCACAGAGACTGCACAGGCTTTGGACCCAATGGAGAAAGGTTCCCATCTGTCCAACAGCACATGGCTCCAGCCTGGTCTGTCTCCTTGGAGCTAGAGGATCACAGATGCTGGCAGCGAGAGCACAAAGCAGCACTGTCTCAGGAACTTGTACAGCTACACCAAATGCCACTGGCATCAGAACCTAAATATTCTAAAACTTCTCCTTTATTTTTCACCCACTTCTCCTGGAGCACGGGGGAGTTTCAGGTGGCTGCAGCAGAAGAAGAAAACAAACCCTCTTTCTGTCTACCTAAGAACATTGTGCGTTTGTTCCCCCATGTTTTATTGGACAAGGAATCCAGCATGTGGCTCAGGGACCCAGCTGCCAGGGAGCTGAGGGTCCTGAGGAGTACAGGTAGGCATGAAGTGACTGTGCACCCCCTCCAGCCTCAGGTGAAAGCCCAGAACCTCGTCTGTGTGAACAAAGTGATGTGTGGAGCTGCTGGGGTGACAAACCCAGGACGCTGCCGCGATGCCGCCGGGAATAACGGGCAGCGAGACACAGTCAGCTGTAAGCAACAACGGGCACTACGCACCAAGGGAGCAGTGGCATCTTCTAACACTGGGAACAGAAGAGATGGACAAGACACTGAGTCAGCCTAGGAACAGATGGAGGTGTTCTCCTGTAGCACGCTGTGTCCAGGTGACGGCAGGAAGGGATCGCTGTGTCCTTGTCTTCACGCCCACCTCCCGCTGGAAGCGAAGCTGCGGCTGAAGGAGAAGGTAATGTCCCCGTTCTTGTACTTGCCCCAAGCTCCAAATGGCACTATGACAACTGTGCTGTTGTCTTCAGTGCCAAACTGCACTGCCTGAGAGCAGAAACAAAGTGTCAGCATCGGGGTCTCGCTTGGAAAGGGAAACAAGGGTCTGGCTTCACCTGGGACAGCACACTCTGAGGCCAGAGACTCCCTTGCCCCTTCCCAGCCCTCATCCTCCATTCTGATATGCCCTAGAGCTTCCCATAGGATATGCTACCATCCAGAACCATGGTCAGAAACTGGCCATTTCTGTCTGTGACAGTGACATTTTCAGCACAGGCAGAAGCTGCAGTTACAATCCCGTGCAGTTCAGTGGACAGTGGGCTAAACAAGCTCATTGAATGATGCCTGGCAAGGATGTGGCAAGACCCAGGGTAAGGAAAAGGCTGGCCAGCAGGAATGGTGAATGTATCGGCCAGCACCATTCAATTCAGTTGAATTTGTGGTATTATGTAAACAAAACCCTTGTGTTTTTAAGCCAAACCAGCCCAAGCAGGAGCCCTTGGTGGCCAGAGCAGCGCTGGCATTACCTGCTCAGTGACCACGTGGGCAGCCTCAGCAGGGTCATGGCACTGGCTGATGAAGTTGCAGATCTCCTGGCTGTTCACTATGAAGTTGATGCCGTCGGTGGTCAGCACCAGGAAGCTGTCGTCTGCATGCTGCAGCTGCAACAGAGGCACATGGGGGTGCATGACCTGGGTGAGTGCTGCAGGGCAAGGCAATGGCCCCCATGATTTAACCCTCTTGCCAAGCACTTTTTTATTTTCTTGGGGTGCTGTGTGCTCTCCTGCAAAATGTCTCCTGAAGCTGAGGGTTTCAAGGAAGACATGATAACACTTCAGTCATCTCCCTAAACCCCTTGTGGGTGGCACTCTATTGGGACCAAACCAATGGAAGTTCTTGGGGCCCTGGGAGGTGCATAGAGGAAAAGTAACAAATAGAATATGAATTGACAGGAGAGCTTCCTGCCAAAGTGGAGGCTGAATACCTTCTGAGTGTTTGTTTTCTAAATGACTACAGAGCTATGGTAAGATACATGCAGCTGTCCTTTCCTCCTCCCCCTCTTCCTCTCAACTGTGCAAATCTCTCTACATCCTACTTTTTTGATGGCAGCCCATCCATATCCCACCCAGTTCTCAGTGATGGTTTTATACCAGCATTAGCCTCAAAATTATTCATTTGACCACAGGACCCAAACAGACTAACAGCTGTAATACATATCATGTGTTATCTTTCTTCCCTCGTCATATATTTTGCTGTGAGAAGTGAGATTTAGAAGTTGATCTGGTTGAATTTAGTACCAGATTCCTTTCTGTCCTGTTAGTGTTAATCTGAAACAACTTAACGAGAGTTGTTCTCTGGTTATTTCAGTAAAAAACAATGTGTGGCCATCAGACTTCATCTGGGCTTGTGATGTGTGGGTAGCACCACTGCATCAAATACCTATGAAGCCCTTAGTCCAAGTGCTGCTGTCCCTGTAAACCAGACCTCCTTTTACCTGAACCCTTTTTGTTTCTGGCTGGGCTATCACACCACTGTTTTTAAGATCCAAATCTCCTATGCTCCGTGTCATTGCAAGTCTACCATTCACGTGAGGCTGTCCCAAACTGTTCCAGGAAATGAAGCCACCACACTTCTTAATCCTGTCCAGAAGCACAAAAGAAAAAGCAAATGAGTTACTGCTTCATACCATTACCCCTATCCCTATCCTCTATTTCTGTCAGTAGCTAGAATGAGGAATGATGTATGGAGAGCCTGTGCTGGTGGCTGAGGGTTGGCTTTATCTGTTTGAAGGGCTCTATGGAAGTGATGTGTCTTGGTGGGCTGAGTCCTGACCTGGGAATCACAGTGCATTTCCTCAGGTTCTGAGCTGGTTCTAACTTGGCACTTTTGCACAAGTCTGAACCTTGTGGTCATAGCTCTGTTCTGAATCTTAGTGATGCTGATCTTACTGCTGAGATCTTATGCTCATGGAGGTCTTTCCACATCCCTGGTCCTCTAAACGGGACCCAGTGGCTGGAGCTTACTGCCAGCTCAGAGTGGTCTAAGGGCTCTGTGTCCAACTCTTCTTTCTTTATGGCCCAACCCAGCAGCAGTTGGACTTCTGCTGTCCATTGTGCTCAGGAAGCCACATCATCAGCCTGCAGGTACCTTTCCTTCTCCTCCTTTCTCTCTGGAGTGTGGTCAGTGGTGAGTTTCACGGGCTTTCCTTTCCGGCACAGCAGAGCACGACTGTCTCCCACGCTTGCCACAACCAGCTCAATTCCATCCCGGAGCAGAGCCACTGTTGCAGTAGTCCCAGAGCTCAGCAGAGTTGCTACAAATGTCATCAAAGAGAGAAGTTTTAGCACTGCCTCAAAGAGTGGAGTCCTTTATAATAGCAACAGTTTCAATTGGTAAAATAAAGATAACTTGTGCTCTACCTAATCAGCAAGTAACTGCTTTGAAGTTAAAACTAAATTTACACATACACAAAAAAAAAAGCAAACATGCATGCATGTAGGAGTGGAGAGGAAGAGAGGGGAGGTGGGAAGGATGAAATGTTTCTGTGTTTCTGTGCAACAACATGGCTCCATGCAAACAGGGCAAGTGGGATAAAAGCAGTACAAGGTACAGTAGCTTCCTTTCAGTTTGTAGCAGTTTTCCAGCCCCATGAGCTCACCTCAAGTTACAGGGTTATTGTCCTTATCTCTGGGCACAGTGACTGCACAAGTAGGTCACCATAAAGCTGATGGCTCTTTCTTTCTTTTAGGTGGTGAAGCAGGCAATTATATAGTAATTGATAAATTATAGTTACAGTAATTGATAAATTATAGTTACAGTAATTGTAACTCCACCAGAGGGAAGCAGTAGATCAGTCTGTGGCATCCTTCTGTCACTGTCAGAGCTGTTACTCCCCCTCTGCTTGCCCCAGAGGGGGATTCAGCCAACAGGCTTCCTGGCTTTTCCCGGGAAAGGTGCTCCCTGTGAACTTGTTGGAGGTCCCAGCGCAAAGGTGAAGCTGCATTCTGGGATTCAGCCTTGCCTTGTGCCTCCAGACTGGTGCAGGTGGCAGTGGCTGTCTGGGAATCTCTGGGGCACTGCTGGGATCACCTGACAGGGGTCACTGTGAGTGCCCAGAGGGCAAAACAGAGCCCTGGTGCTGCCCTCCTCTACAGGGCAAGGGAGGGAGCTGGGCTGGCTAACTGCACCCAGGGACCTGCCTGGATTCACTCATGCAAGCAGATTTGAGGGCTTCTCACTTCAGTTGCTACAATGGTCTGGAGCAAAAAAGAAAAAAAAAGAAGAAGGAAACTCTTGGAAAAGAGAAATGCAAGTGCCTATTTTAGGAAAAAGATCTGTTGTATCATCTGCAGTGAAGAAATGCCAGAAAAAATGCCCAGCTTGCCTCATTTTCTTTGCTTTTTGAAAGGCCAAGTCCCACTTTACAGTTGTTATCTTCTCTTCCTGCAGATTCTGCAGAGGTAACCCAGGAAGAGAGGCCTGGAAAGCTCCTGCTAACTTGAGCTATTACACCTAAATATCTGGACAGGACCAGCTACTGCCTGGAATACATTTGCATCTATAGCCAATGCAATTTCCTTTGAAAGGGCCGCTGTAGGTCACCTGCTTTCTGGGCTTTTCCAGTTGTTCTGGTTTTTCAAAGCAAGCATTTGAGATGAGATTTGGGCTTGCTAAGGAATGTGACTCCCCAGTTATATTCTTGCTTTCATGTGCTAACAGTTAACATTTCATTGTCTTTCCACCACTGCTTCTGCAGAGATCAGCTACAACTACATGTGCTCCTACATCTGGTCCTGCAGCCCTGGGGACATGGGACAGATTTGAGACAGGACTTTGTGTTTGACCCCAAGGAATGCCAGGCAGCCCCAAATCTGACCAGATGCCAACAGGTATCTGTGAGATCTTTACAGCCTCCTTCCCCAGCCCTGTGAGGTCTCAGCACCCTGTAAGTCAAACGGGGCTAGGAGCAAACTGAAGTCACCAAGCCCTGGAAGATGCATTGAGCCTTGTTGTGCAGTGAAAGCAGCAAGTCCATGAATCAAAAAAGCCCAAACACAAACCCTCACAAACAGGTGTTAATTAAGCTGGTGTTAGTATTTAAAACAGGTATTATTACTGCTGCCAGGACTGGGTTTAGCTGAACGCTGAACCAGCAGGTCAGGGCTGACCGTCAGTGGCCATGGGCTGTGCCAGGGCCACGCAGGCTGGGACACTGGAAACTGGATGTGGCAGCTTCTGACTGGTGGCACTGGTGGGCACTGACATCCTGCTTCTCATCTTGTCCTGGCATGACATTATGATGCTTGTATCCCCATTCATCTGTTCTGTGCCTTTAAGACTGGCTCTGAAGAGTGGAAGTTTTGTTTGGGTTTCTCTTATCAGGGACACAGAGACGAGCGGTACATAGGGCTGTTTTCACTTTTTGCTTTTGGCTTGCTGCTTTGCTTGCTCTTTTTCTGCTCTTGCTTCTGCTCTGCTGTGGCTTCTGCTTATTAGCTAGTTCTAGCTAAACAGTCCACATTCCTCCCTGGACTGTTTCTCCTCTCCTTTTCTGTGACCATCTCAAACCTGCTCTGGACTAGGACCTGGGAACACTGAGGGTTTGCACGTTTGGCTGCAGCAGCTGGCCCAGCGCCGGAGGGACTGAGAACAGAGCAACCACTCCTGAACGAGACTTTCTGATTTTGTCATCTTTCTCAGAGCGGTGTCATCGGGTATTGTTCATTTTGTGTGCTGGGGGGTGCTGTGCCTGAAATAAACAGGTTCTTTCCACCTCTCTCCAAGGAATCCTTCCCGAACCGGTTGGGGGGAGGGGCCGTGTGGGTTTGCTTTCTGGAGGGGCCCTCCTTTGCAGATTCTTTAACAAATTTGCCCTAAACCAGGACACATCTGAAGCAAGAACTAGCCCAGTGCAGGGTCACTTTGAGGCACATTATGAAAATAAGATATTAAAAAGTATCAGTGCAATTAGAAATTTTAGTAGAACCAGTAAAATACCTGTTTTAGCCAACAGTTAGAACAAGTGAAATAGAGCAACCTATGTTAAACTACCTGTTTATTTTACAGAAGATACCTTTTATATAGACATTAAAATTAATGCAGAACTGCTGCTACTTTCCCATTTCATTCTGTGGTTTTAGAACTATGCTGAGAAACATATGAAAAGTTAAATCACATTCTTCAATTCACAGAAGACTGGAAATATTTGGAATTCAGGTGGATCTGCATCTTTTCAGAGCAAACTCCCAATGACAAGAGCTGCTATCACAAAATCAGGGGCTGGTACTAAAGAAAAATATATTGTCCAGAATTGTGGTAATGAACATAGTGACTTGAACTTTATTAGTTAAATAGCACTCCTAGGAAAAAATACATGCTGCTCACAATCTCTTCCTTGGATCCAGTTCATGCTCTGAGGAGGGATGCAAGAACATGCATGAAGCCAGATGTAGCATTATGTGATTTCTAGCACAGCCCAAAACCACAGGAATGATGATGGGATTGCATTTCTAATGCTTTTCTACAACTGCTACTAGTTTAACACAAAATACGTTGCATCAGCACATGTATTGGTTTTAACAATTAAAGAGTTTGTTTTCCTAACAATATCACTATAAAACTAAGATCTTTCAATAGGTTCTTAACACTCACTGGACAACTTCTACTGCAAGTCATCTCAACTAATGTGACAAAGAGGATGTGGAAACCTTCCAGTAGTCCAGGCTAGGAACCGCTGGACTCCTTCACCTGGGACAAAATTAAGCAGATCTCTTTTTCCACTGAAGCCCAGCTTAAAGTGTCCAGGGCCTCCAGTTCTAGAGCTGCTGACCAGGTACAGTGTCTGCCACAAATAACACGCACACAGAGGCAAATAGGAAATTCACCCAGGGACTTTGTTCAAACAAAATAAACCTGCAACACTGGAGATGTGAGAATAAGGGCTGCAGAACAGGAGGTGGAGTCAGTCACTCTCAGGTCTGCCTGCACTGCCCTGTGCAGGTCACGTAGGAAGCACCTGCATCTTTGGCCTTGGTAAATCAGCCTTGGTATTTCTGGGGAAATACTGGCCAGTGTTCTCACCTTCTCACTAAAACTCTGTGACAAAACCAGTTTAAATTCAGCCCAAATAAAATCTAAATTTAGTTTCCCCGATGGAGATAAGTAACCAACCAACCTATCAAATGAAGAATTTTATCAATGCTAGAGGACCAGCTGTCTCATAAATGGCAAGAGTGGCCACTGAAGAACATCTGCTCCCTCAAGGTAATTACACCAATATGGGGAGTTCAAATCAGTGTCAAATGAAATGGGGCCATCTTAAAGGCACTGGATAGAAGTTTATGAATTGTTCTGACTAATGGGAAATAGCCAAAACAAACATACCTTTAATATTGTAATTAGTATCTTCTAAATTGATCAGGTTATAATCAGAGCCCTTGGATAAAAAGGCTGCCTTTACAATGTTGATAAATTTATTAAATACTCAAGTCCAATTTCTGCAGCTCTCCCTTTCCCTCAGTGTTGCAGGTTAACATATTTAAAGAAATTAAAATAATTTTTGAACCGTAACTTTAAAAAAGCCCAACAAAACAAACATTACTTTAAAAATAGAATTACTTTAAAATAACTTCAGCTGTTTGTCAGCATAATAAGATTCAACTGTAAGAATGCTTTCAAACATGGGTAGACAAGTTAATACCTGGTTATGTTTTAACAAGATGGCTATTCCAGATGTGAGTGGCCAATGTGATTAGAGTTGGATGCACTGAATGTGGAGGTTGATGGACAAACTCCCTCTTGTTTTCTCTGGCTCACAGTGAACAGAAGCAGTAACAATACCTGGTAGGATTCCAGTAGGCCAAGAAAAGGTTTGTCTCACATTTGTTCAGGGAAATGCTCAAATTTCCTCAAGCACAGAATTTAATTTCTTATTTCTATCTTTGCTGAGCAAAGCTTTTCAGCCTTTACGTTTTAGTTTTTATGGCTGGTAAGAAATAGCAGAAAATTCTGCCCGTCTCTGGGGCCATGGACAATGTCATTTGTTGGATGTGAGCTTCCTTTATGTTCTATACCTAACTTTAGCAGTGATTTGAAAGTGACTGGCCTGTATTTAAATGCATGGATGTGAATGAAAATACATTTTTGAAGAGGTATCAAACACCAAGCTTCAGGGCTCTAAGCTGTCAATGATTACACAGGATTCAGGCAGAGCAGAGATTATCTCAGACCTGCCTACAGCAAGTTTCTTATGCTTTTGTGTGAAACAGCAGGTATAGGTCACTGTCAGAGGGGTTACTGGAGCAAGCCCCAGCAGGCCAATACAGCTGGCAATAGCACTGGTGAACTGCATGCCAGACACAGAGCAGTGCCTGGAACACATACATAAACCATTTTTATTATTGAAAGCTCACAGAAGCTACCATGCTATGCATTTTCTATCTATAATTTCAAATACTGTATCATTGTTAAGTGACCTACAGAGGGCCGTGCCCTTGAAGACACAGCTGGGGTCCCCCAACAAGGAACGCCTCTAGTCCTGTTAAATTTATGCCTTATGTAAGGTCTTACTCCTTAAAACAGTACTATAAACAATGCCTCAAACATGCCATTTTGGCTACAGGGATTTGTCCCAGGATTTAGTTTCCTTCAAACACCCAGGTACAAGTTTTAGAGCTGGCTGTGTGTTAGTAAAGAGCTGGACATCCTTAATGTGCACTGTTATTTTTGCAGACACAGTGAAAGGAGTGAGGCCTGGAAGGGTCATCTGCTGGAACAAGTCAAAGCTATTATTTTGCACTTCCTCAGCTATGGCCAGGTTTCAAAAGGAGTCAGTCTTGGGGAGCTTCCAGTGTAACCCAGATACACCAAGTTACACAATCAACCACCAACTTCAAGACACTCTAGCAACTGTATTGACTGTCACATCCAGAATAGCCACACTTAATCAGAAATTTTGCTGGCAAACTGAATCAGTTTGGAAGCAGGATTCTAACAGACACATGCCAAGCACCGAAATTTTATGTAACTTTCAAAACATCAGCAACAACAGAAATATCCACACAAAGCAGTCAACAAAGTATTGAGTCACTTTAACAACAGATATGTGACAAGTTTAATCTGTTCAGAAATCCAAACTTGACTTTGCACTCTGTTACTCCATTCTTTGCCTTAGAGCTTGATTTTCAGCCAAGAACAATGGGCTCTCTTAGATCCCTGATGTTCCTGCAAGAGCTTGCAGGTGCTCAGGCTGAGAAACACTGAGTGCCTGCCAGAGCGTGGCCCCTGTGGATGTTTGGCAACTCTTTTACCCTCTGTTTTGCTTTTTTAATGAAGGGGGCTTGTGCAGTATCCTGGTAACCATCGCATACGTTTTCTGGCATTAAGCAGCACCAGTTAATTGGTTATGAAAAAAATCCTACAAGCAGTTCTAAAATGCTGCACACTTTGTCAAATATTGTTCTTATCCAATTCTGTAAGCCTCACCTACAAAGTGATTTGAAATAGTGATTATGATTTGAAATAGTTTTCAGAAAAAACAGAGTAATACATCCAGTACAGTTCTCAATCCTTCTCCTCAAGAAGCTGCTCTGACACAGAGGTCACTGCAATGAGCCAAACCAAGAGCTGTCTTACACACAAAGGGGCAGGGCAGAGGACAATTAGATCTGAAAATGGAATGGCCTGATCTAGGAAAGCACACAAACTTGTACTCAAATATGTCTTGGATTTGGATTGGTAAGAAAACACATTTGCGAAGAGGCTGTGGGATAAAAAGCACATCTGCTCTGCTGATGTCTCTCAAGAGCTCAGCTAAAACTCAGCTCATAGGTCAAAAGTAACTCTGGTCTTTTTTACAACATGAAATGCAATGGGAAAATTACATTTATAGTAATACTATAATGCTAAATATAAAATACTAAATAATAATAAAATTTTAAAAATATAGTAAGGACTGAGATGCAGTCCTTTTTTAAGGGCTGCATCTCAGAGCTTGAGACTTTTTTCCTGGTCCTTGGTGCAGGCTAAGGTAAGAGGCAGTGCTGCAGCAGTCAGGCTACCTGATCTGCATTTGAGCCTACATAGATTCATCTAGTAATTAAAGTGCAGAGAGCCACTCCATTACTTGATTGTACTCAACCAGTGCTTCAGAAAAGCAGCTTGAGAATCCAGTATCACTTCAGTCCACACAGGGTTTCTTGGTTTCCAGTCTTTCTTGGAGAGAAGACTTTTACAGTTTCTGTTCTTGTGGTAAAACCTCAGCTATTCTGCCTGTGCCTGCACGAGCATGGGGACAGGTTTTTTGTTTGGTTGTTTGTGGGGGATTTTGTTTGGGTTTTTTCTGTTGTGGGTACGTGTTTGTTTGTTTTTTTAATTGGGTTTGTTTGGGGTTTTCTTTTTAAAACTGGCTAAACTGACTCTCAAAATTGTATCTCATAGCTGAGAAAGCTCCTGTGACAGAACTGGGGCAGGGATTTCTATCTCCCTTCCTATGTTACTCCCTATAAGCTCTGCTTGCTGCAACTGGAAGTTCAGAGGTATTTAGTCTCTAGACACATGTGCGAGAACTTCATTAACAGCCAGGATTAAATGGGAGTCTAAAAGAGCTGGTACCAGCTTTACCACAGCCTTACCACGGCCAAACTTGTTTTCCTCTTCACTGCTTTTTTCCCTTCCCCACTCAGCTACTCCTGTGATTCTGTTTGTACAGAAGCAATATGGGTTGCATTAATTTTGGCTTATGTTCCTCCTCAGGTGCAGCAGCAAAGTTAGGAAGGGGAACTTTGACACTGTTGCTTTTAATCCACGGGACTCACAGCTTTAAAGCAAACATATAAAAGCACCCACCTCCACACTCATAAAATAATTTTTAAAAAAAGAGAATCAAAACCACCCCTCTCCACATTTCTTACCAGTAAAATTATGGTCTTTGCAAATCTAAATCACTCTTTGCTACCTTGAAAAACATAATCCTTTTTAGAATCACATTAAGAGAAATTCATTGATGATTATGCTAACATTCAGATTCATAACTCCTCCAGTAAATTTGACTGAGACTTACAGTAGTTATTTCATTTGTAGGAGATAAAGCATAATTGTTTTATTTGCAGTAAGTGACCAGAGCAAAATCCTGTGTTAAGTAAAATTGTTTTCAAGCCAGTCTTCTGGACATTTTACTGCAAAACTACTGAGCAAATAAATTTTATTCTCCACATTTATATGAGTAGAATTTTTTTTACCTACCATCAGCAGAGACATTAGCATGCCTTGCATATGCTTTGTCTATTTCTAGAAAAGCTTTGCTCAAAACATTTTCCAAGTTCTCCTCCTCAGCAAGAAATTCCCTGCAAGCAAGCAAGTAAACACAGAAATTAAACTTCTTTCCAAGAAATATACATCCTGATCAATCTGTTTCACAGTCTTATCTCCTCCCTGCACCCAGTGAATCATGCCGGACCTGAGTGGAAAGGTAATGTGATTTTACTAACTGTGTGCACTGAAAGCATAATCCTCTAATTTTGGAAATATCTAAGATCCAGCACCCAGGGATATGATAGATACAGAAGAGTGTAAGCAAACCTCAGGTCAGCAATTACAGAGAGCCTGTGTGAAAACAGTTAGTCCACACTCTCCCTGTGTTCCAAGACCTTTCCCGGACAGGGGGCACAATTGTGCTTTTGTCTCCTGCAGTTTTGGGCTTGCCCAGTGGGGCCGGTACCAACGCATTAAGTCATTCATCACATGTCTGTTCCACCCAGAGCTCCTGCTGTCCCATAAGGACAGGCAGATACATAACCTGGGAGTTTTAGCTACAATGTACAACCCATTAAAGAAGGAATCTCGGCTATAATTTATTTGACACACATTGCCTTGATGAGCACTTACTTAATATATTTTTCCATGTACTTATGACAGAAGTCGGCAGCTGCCGCCCCGCCGTGCCCATCGTACACCGCGAAGTACAGGATATCCTCTGTCAGCTGAGCGTAATCGAAGCGGTCCTCATTTTCCTTTCGCTTCCCGATGTGGCTGGCGCAGCCCACGTTGCTCAGGCTCACCTTTGGGATGGGCTTGCCGTACTTTATGCTGGGTGGGAGGAGAATGGGTTCATCGATGCGGTTGTCCCAGATGCCGAAGGTGTCCCATGTGGTGGGCCGCCCGCTGCCGTCGGGGTCGAAGCGGGAGGCGCGGCGCTCGCAGGTGGAGATGGAGCAGGCGGCTGCGGGGCGCTTCTCGTCCTGCAGCAGCCGGGACGTGAGCGCGGCTCTCCTTCTCACCTGGAACCCTCCGCTCCGTACCAAGCTAATTAGGGTAGCTGTGGACATCACTTGTCTTCGCAGAGATTCGCCGGGGAAAAGGGACGGCGAGCAAAAGGTGCGCAGCTGCTGGAATGCCTTAGAGAATGAGGGAGAAGCGATCAGGAAACAAGCAGCACGGGAAAGGGAATTTTCAGTTGCATCATTCAGGAAACAATGTCACCCTGAGAGCCCGCTAAGCGTGCGGAGCGCAGCACGCCCTGGGAATCACTGCAGCGGGATGTGCGTGACTCACCGGGAAACTATCCCACATCCAGCCCAGCTCTGCGCACACAGCCAGGGAGGCGCTTCTGCTGCCCCTGCAGAGCGACAGCCCGAGCTTCCACAGGGGTGGAGAAAGAGCAAATGGGAGTGACGACAGTACTAAAATATGAATATGTTAAAGTATGAGATAAGGTTGAGAAAATGAGCTTATCACGCATGGTCTGCAAACCCCAGCCGAGATACCTGCACTGTGACTCCCAGGGGAAAGGGAGGAAAAATATATATGCTTAGATTTTTAATTTTTTATCTGCATGTGATATTTGTTTCTGTCACATTTGTGGAGATCCTGAATAATACTTTTTAACAGAGCTGTTAAATTAATTGTGATTTTTAAAAAAATTCTGATAATGATTACTAAGAGTGTATCCATCGACATCCACAACTGTACACACAAACTTCCCCTTCAAAAAATCCCATGCAGCTATTTGCTGTTTTGTCTGGCGTGAAGCTCTCTGCCACCTAACCCTGAAATGGGCTAACACAGGCAGACAAGATCTTCTACTGGCTTCTCATATCTCTTTTCCAGCCCAGATAAATTCAAACACACCACTTGGCTCAGCACAGACAAAAAATCGCTAATGATGACTCACCTAGCATGCTGAAAAGTGCAGAAAGATTGGATTATGTGATCTTTTGTAGAGTAACACCCAACATCACCCAAGTCCAAGGATGCAGTTTGTAATAATTACATGGGCTTGCAATGGAGTAATTCAAACTGGACTACACAGATCACTGTAACTACTGTAACTAACCACACTAAAGATATAAGCCCAGTGAGGAATTTCTAACTTAATTACTTAAAAGTTTGTTAAAGGCAAAATTATGAGTGAGAAGTGTTATATGACAACAAAAGATCTAAATATACCCAGGCTTATTGTGAATTAATAATAATAATGATGATGATGATGATGAAGAAAATATTAGGTGATCTGATGTAATTGAGCAGCAAAGAGCAACACTTGTACCCCAGAGACACTTTAATTCTGGGCTGGAGTGCCTCGCTGTTGTCCTCTGCCCAAGCCAATCACAACTGCATCTCTACCTCTGAAATATTTGTTAAAACTATGTTTTTAAGTTGCTAGATAAAAGTCTGTGTCTCACAAAAAGCATGCAATCAAAGGTAAATTAGTAATGGGTTCTTTTGGTAGAAAATGGCAGTGACAGAGCTTTCAGAAGGCCTTCAATAAACATGTTGTTCCCAGCTCAAAGCATGTTGCTTCAGATGCTGTGGGCTTATCTTTCATGCAATTCTTAGGTTGCATGAAAAGAGGAAAGGTTTCTTTACTTAGCACTTAGAGGTTAACTGTTGGCTTGATAAAAGGCTGAATGTTCTGGAGATCACTGCTTTTGCACCGGCTGAATATGGAACTACTTGAAATCTTTGGATTTTCCATTTCACTGCAGGGTGATTGCAATATCACACCCTTATTTTAGCGTACTTACAGGTGTTTAAAACCTGGTTTACTTCCTGGAGCTGCTTTTTCTTTCATGCTATCCTTGACCTGCACAGCAGCAGGTTAACTTCCTTCTGTGAAGCACAGCAGGCCCAAACTAAAAACCTGTCAATTAGCAAAACCCATGCTCGCTTTCACTTCTGTCAGCTTGAGAAGAGAACATGAAATGCTTGCTATATTTAGACTACCCTGTATCCACAGCATGAATCAGAGGATCAATCCAAACTCACCAGCTAATTAATGCATTTGTTCCCTATCAAATTCAACTCTCACCAGGCAAGTAAAAATAGTGACGATAGTTTTGCCTTCCAAGCGTCTCTGCAAGAGAGAAGTAGGAACCTGCTCTTTAGTTTGTTATGTAAACAGCTCTGGACACACAACACTCTGTGCTTTCCCAGCTGATATGCCTGCAAACACCGGGCAGTCAAATCTGGGCAAAACAAGACCGAGGAAATGAAAAGGGGGGCACCGGTGTGAGAGACAAAGTGCAAGATAGACAGTTCTAGATAGAAATGTGCTTTGAGGTGCTCCATCTGACCCTGTTCATCTGTCCACGTTTTCCTGGAGGGAAACAGTTCCTACGGACACACAGGGAAACACAGATCTTAAAGCAGGATGAGGTTATTAAAACTGTTGTTTTACAGGCTGTCTGCTCCTCGGAAGATGGAGATTTTCCAGGCTGCCAGAAGCAAAGGGGAAGAAAAGGAAACCCGGAAGAAAGCGAAGGCATGCCTGCAGCCCCAGGGGATCCGACGTATGTGAAAAGGAATGTACAACTCCAAGTGCACTTGCCTCCCGTGCCTTCCCAGCCCCACGGATGTGGGCAGGACCGTACGGTTCTGGCTGTTAAGCTCGCCATAAAGCAGGTGCCTTGGTGTTTTGTTTGTTTGGTTTTATTTTTTTAAATCCGTGACACGCCTCCCTGCCCGGACAGCAAACTGGACGCGGACAGCAGCAATTTAAAGGTGTCTCTGCTGCAGTTTGCGTATCACGAATTACAACAGATCGCGTTTATTCCGTGCATATCAAAGCTGCGGCGTCCGGCGGCAGCCCCTGCGGAGCGCCAGCCATGCCCAGCCCCGCTCCGTGATGTGCCAGCCCGGCTCCCTGACATTCCCAACCCCGCCGCGGCCCTTCCCGCCCAGCAGCCACGGCTGAAGGAGAAGGGAGAGCGGAGCGAGCGGAAGGGGCAAAAGAAGGAGACGCTTGCGAGCGCGGCCCCTCACCCTCCCTCGCCCCCGGCCCATGCCCCGAGGGGGCGGGCGGCCCTTACCTCCTCCCGCGCCTGGGCCCGGCGGCGGCAGCGCCTCAGCGGAGCGAGAGCGGCGCCTCCCCGACCAAGGCTGCAGAGCGGCCCCGCCGCCGCCGCCCGGCCCCGCCCGCCGAGCCCGCCCGGCCAATCGGCCCCGGCGGCGGCGGCCGCGCCGGCCGAGCCTCCCCCACCGCCCCCGGCCCGCCCTCCCCCGCGCCCGGCCCCTCACACCGGCCTGGGGCCGCGCCAGCAGCGGGAGCGCGGCAGTGACCGTGGCCGGGATGATCATGCCCGGCCCCTCACACAGGCCTGGGGTCGCGCCAGCAGCGGGAGCACGGCAGTGGCTGTGGCGACCCTGCCCGGCCCCTCACACGGGCCTGGGGCCGCGCCAGCAGCGGGAGCACGGCAGTGGCTGTGGCCGGGGTGACCGTGCACAGCCCTCGGTTTCACAGAATCACAGAATCGCTTAGGCTGGAAAGGACCGCAGAGATCATTGAGTCCAACCGCACCCTGTTTTTCCTTAAACACATCGAGAGAGGGTGACTCCATCACCTCCCTGGGCAGCCCATTTCAATGTCTAATCACCCTTTCTGCTATGGAATTCCCCCTAATCTCACAGAATCACGGAATTTACTGCGTAGGAGAGACACACTTCTGGCGCTGCACAGATCCAGCCCAGCCCTCTCCTGGCGCAGCCTTAGGCCATGTCCTCTCGTCCTGGGAGAGGAGCCCGACCCCCACCTGGCTCCAGCCTCCTTCCAGGCCTGGGTTCGGCAGGTGGAAGCCCGAGGGCCGGGACAGCCAGGCTGTGCCTGCAGCTGCTGCCCACAGGCTGCCCAAGAGGCCTCTGGAAGCAGCAGTGATGCCTTTATGCATCAAATATCCAAAAGATTTAAAGCACGGCTGTATGTGCTGCTCTGAGGCCTGCTGCCTCCTGATGAGACCCATGCCCTATCAGGATTTTAAAGCGATCATTTGCTCCACACTGTGCTACTGCCAGTCTCTGACCTCTGATGCAATTTGGCAAATCAGATGGCTCTGATTACAAAAGCCTTGAAACATGCTGTCCATTCTGTTTTGTGCTGTCTGCTGGAGACCAGAGTATTCGAAAACAGGCACCTGAGAGAAAAGTCAGAGCCAATGCAATTTCCATAGGAGGTTAAGGAGGTTGCTGTCAAGTTTGTCCTATATATTTTTGAGGTAAAGAAGCTTTTGTTTTGTTGGAGTGAGATTTCTGGTTGCTGCAAAACCTGGTCAGAAAATTAGCAATAAAACCTCTCAGACCTCTCACTGTACAGCTGTACTTGTAGAAGGGGTTAGGTGAACATGGCAGCACGTACCAGATTGTTCTGGTTTCCAGATGTGTGGTGTCCCACTCAGCATTTAGAATGGAATTTGATCCTGTTAGTGTTTTGGGGATAGCAACAGTGTCATCTGTCACTGCAAGTTGTTCTATGGTTCCCGTTTGTCCTCGGTGAGACAGGAAAAACAAAGCTCTCCTGCCAACTCTCCTGGCATTGGGCAGAGAGCAGCAGTTCTCCTGAGCACAAAGGATTCATACAGGAGTGTATCCAAGCTAGCACAGTGAATTACTGAGAACAAAGCCAGCATATTATCTATAAAACGGATTTACAGAGCAGCACCAGTGGGGTCTCCTCAGAAGTGTCAGGGTCCTACATGACATGGAGGCATGAGTGCTGGGAGACAATTTCTGCCCCATTGAGCTGGCAGTGAAAGGCCGGCATGGAAATGATAAATGTTTCATGTTGAGCCCTTAAGTGCAGTAGAACTGCTCTTATCTTTACAAGGCTTTGGAAGGCAAGTGGGAGGCATCTGGAGAGGCAGCAGGAAAAAATGAGGCAGTAAGCATAAGAATGGCTTTGTGAGAAGGCAGAAGGCTTGAAGACAAGGCCAGGGCACAATGACAAGAATACATAGGTCAGGCGACAGGGCAGGCAGGATGATCTGCAGTGCAGCATTTGGTGCTTTGAGGGGCCTCTGATAACACTTGGAGAACAGGAGGCAAAAAAATTCAGCAACATAAAAGGCAGGAACTTGTACTATGCAATATTTGGTTTTGACTTCAAACAGTTAATTTGGACTTTCCCATCATAAGTTTTTTCCCCCTAAAGGATGAGGTAAGTATTCCTAGATTCCAGCTCTCCTAACAAGGAATCTCTGCTCCTGCAAGGTTCTGTCTTCAGTCTTACTGCCTCTCTTTTTGCTTCTTCATCTTGTTCCTGACCTTTCCCTCCCTTGCTTCCTATTCTACTTTATTTTTTCTGCTTTTTATTCAATTTTATTAATGATTTGCACATATTTTTCTGTGTTTCTTTACTGCTTCTTCTTCCCTTTTTCACTCATCTTTCCTGCAAGCTTCCATCTTCAACTTCTAAACCCTTAATCTGGGACTGTCTTGTGTGGCTGGAAAACAAACCAAACTCCTGGGGGCAGGGGCAGGTTGGTTTTCTACGTGCTGTCCTGCCCAGCATTGTAACTGAACAAACAGCAGCTGGAATGCTGGGTGGGGGGAGAAGAAATGTCCATTGCAATATCCATGTATCATATCTCACACCAAGCTATAAATGCAGGGCAAGCTGATTCTGAGTGCCAGGCTCTTTTCACCAGCACATGATGTTAAAAGTTGGAGAATTTACTCTTACACTGTAGGGGGATACAGTGTGGGTAAATGAAGGTGGCATAGAATGTAATCTTGTCCCCCAACGAGTTGCAGCTGAACCAATCACTAAAGATCAGGAGCACGCCTGATGTTAAGAGGCCACACCTGTAGCCAATAAGAACAGTGTTATAAAAGAGTGGATTGGTGGGATCTGGAGTCAGATGGCTGCTGCAAGGATCAGAAACAGTCAGTGCTCAGAGGAGCTGCCTGTGAGAAACATCAAGGGGGTATGAAACTCTGGTGATAGGGAATCCTTGCACTATAATGATGATAAAACTCTTGATATATATGACAACATTGCACCATGCTTTCTGTCCTCATAGGGGTTTTTTTGTTTTTGTTTTTTTTTTTGTTTGTTTGTTTTGTTTTGTTTTTTTGGGTTTTTTTTCTTCTGGCTGATTATCTGCCTGTACAATCTAGGTCTCCTAGCAGGTCAGAAGAGACCAGAAAACAACCTGTGGCTATGGTGAAGTGGCCACTATTTTAACATCAAAATTCAAATAACTGGCCAAAGCTATAATTTCTCACAGCACTTTTCAAAGGCAGCCCTTCAAAATCAGGTGAGCTACTGTGTCACACCTGCCATGGCCATTTGACTGCCTCTCAATAGCTCATGGACAGCTCTGGATACTCCAGCTCTCAGTGTGGACATTGGTGATGAGAAAAGAGCAGCAGGAAAGCTTATTGGGGATCTCTTTTCCTAGGATGAGGAGCCAAATTTAAGTTCAGACCCTTGCCTTAGCCATGTTGTGGATGTGCCTGGTCACTGATCCTGTGCTTCCCTGGCTGATAGATCCTCTCGCTTGACCTCGAATCTGGCTAGTCTCTGTGGTCAGGCTTGGTGGTCCCTGGATGGCAGCTGTCCCCCTATTGCTGGCCTGGCTCTCCTTAGGTGCCATGGAGCTGTCAGGAAGTCCCTGCCTGCCTCACCATCTCCCTTATCCCCAGTCCTGGTGGAGCAGCCATGCTTCTCCATGCTGATGAGGGCTGCACACAGTCCTCAGGGCGTGGGTAATAAGCAGCTTTTTTCTTCCAGTGCTTTTTGGTACTCTTGCCAGGTATTGCCCTTGTATAAATAATCACAGTGTTAACACTGAAACATGACTAAGCAAGCTAATAGGCATTCTGTTTTGAAACAAGAATTAAAAACATTGGTTTTGATACTGCTCAAATGATGTGCAACACTTAATTCTCAAGGTCATACTCTATACTTTTATGGGTGATGTGACAAACCTTCTGTGCTCAGACTTTGGGATGTGGTAGT
The DNA here is from genome assembly GCF_047830755.1 of Zonotrichia albicollis. Classification (NCBI taxonomy): domain Eukaryota; kingdom Metazoa; phylum Chordata; class Aves; order Passeriformes; family Passerellidae; genus Zonotrichia; species Zonotrichia albicollis. The sequence goes on from NC_133823.1 coordinate 10,735,698, forward strand.
CTTCCTCTGGTTATCCTACTCAATAAATTTCTACTTCATTTGGGACTCATGGTTTACAGAGACAGAAGGTGTTCTGAAACAGAAGGGCCGTGGTGTAGTTTAAGCACATTCCCAGGACTGCCCAGATCAAACTGCTGGCTCTGAACCAGTTCTCACTTGCAGGGAAAGTGGGAGTCAGTTGTACATCTGTTCTCACAGGATTCCTCTCAATTCAGATGACATGGCTTGATTCTGTCCTGGTGAAGATGGAAAATAAACTCCTGTACCAAAACACTGTGCTGGGAAGGGCAGATCCAGAGCACACCTAGACGATTGGCTCTTGTCATTAAAATCAAAGTCAGCTTTCATTTCTTGGTGATCCCTGGCGTGGTGGGTTGCCCCTGAGCAGCCACCTAGTGAAGCCACTGTCATTGCCCCTCCTCAGTGAGCAGTGCCAGCACTGCTGAGCAGCAGCCAAGCCACTGCTGTGTTTTCAACACCACTGCAGCTGCTAATGCAAACCTCAGCACTGAGGACTGCTACAAGAAAGTTAACTAACCCAACACATTGAGTTTCCTAAAGTAAAAGAAAATGATTGAGTTGTTTATCCTGACTTAAATGGCTTCAGAATATTCAAGCAGTTTTTTTGGAAACAGACCAAAAAAAGGCTTGACTTTTTGTACCCCTTGTGAAGAAGATGTCATCTTAAATGCAGGGAAAAGTGAGTTAGAACAGAATGTTCCTAGCCCTTCACATTGTGCCTTTGGCATTCTCCAATTACAGCATGTTAGCTGTGTAAATTTAATTTCTCCTTGAACTTTTCCAACCTAAATGATTGTATGATTCTATTAGGAAGTATCGTAACTTAGAAGTTGCGATACCTCAAAATATGAGGATGCTATGCATGATAACTTTGTATTACTTGTATATGAAATTGAAAGATCTGATTTTTGGGATGGTCGCACAGCAGCACAGCTGATTTTGTTTCAGTGTCACAGCTTTGGTTTTACAAAGATAATATTCCAGATCAGAATTCAGTCATCTGCCTGCTGAGAAGAACCACGTGGCTATTTCTGCCTTGATGATTAAAGAATATTCCAAATTATTTTTGAAGAGCTGTTGTAATTTGACAGCAGGAAATGATTGTGGCTTTTGAATATGTAGCAAATATTTTAAAGCAGCTTTTAAGTGGTTTCCTTGGCAACCACCCTTCTTTAGAGATCAATCCATGCTGTTAAGTATCCTGCTGGACTGGGATCAGCCCTGCAATATTAAAGGCACTCGTTTCCAGCCCTGCTGGGTCATGCATAGTTCCTCGCTGCCCAACAGCCCGGAGCTCAGAGGGAAGCTTGCTGCCTGCCAGGCTTTATCCAGACGAGCAAGGACACACCTCTGAGCTGGCATAGGCTTCCAGAGGGGTGGAGGAGCTGTCCATGCTCACATTGGCTGTGCTATCCAACAGCCCTGAGCAATGGGGGGTTTATTTCTCATTTGCCTGCACTTCCCCTCCACGACAAGACAATTCTTGTGACTTGTAGTTTCCCATTAAAAGAGAAAGCAAGCACAGCTCTTAGCTGCACAGCCTGCATTCTTTTATTTTTTATTTTACATCTCAGCTGTCTGGGGCATCACATAATTTATCCTTCGACCCCATATTCAGCATTTATGATCAATAAGAATGTAAAGCAAATTAACAACGGAGAATCCTGGAGGCATCATTAACACAGAGTTGCTCTTCTCCAAAGCTTTCCAGTTATGTATTCATTCTGATTTGGATTGGCTTCCTTATTTGCTATGGATATCTGAGATTTAAGGCAGCTTTAGCAGAACTGAGCTGAGCATCTTCAAGAAAACAAATGCTGCTCAGGGGAAATGTGCTACAGTGATCCGAATGGAGGGCACTTGGCTGGTGTTTGTCATCAGCCCTGTGGGAGCCTCATTGGGTGCCCCAGCAGTGCTGGGGTCTCTGGGAGCAGACTGGGAAAATAGGGCTGGTGAAGTGAGGTAATTGCTGACAAGCATTCTTTAAGAGATTCTCATACTTGTTTCTTTAGGTAAGCCTGATGTGTAGGAGTAGCTTATTGCTTGGCCATGCGTTTTCTTTCTGGAACTCTCAAGAGTTTCTAGAACTGACACAGAAAAAGAGAGTGCTTTCTGAAAGCAGTTGCTTCTTTGGATTTATGGGTTTGAAGGCAGAAATCAGCACAAATTCCTCAAAGTAGAAATCATGCAGAACACAGCTCATGTGTGACCCAGCCTGTGGCATTACTGTACTTACTAGCAGTTTTTATTTCCCTTTCCTTTTTATTTCCTACTCATCTTTACTTACCAGTTGTTACTCCAATCACTGCCTGCTGTTATGGAAAGGGTTACTGCTTTATCTTAAGAGGAAAAAAGAATAGGAGAATCAGCATTCAGTGTTGTAAATCCATGACCCTTCTGTAAGACCAAAGCTGAAGCAATATTCCAATTAAAATTACATGTTTATATAAAACCAGAAAAACAGAGTCCACATGCAAAATGAAATCGTCAAGCATCATTTTGAAATGCAAACAATTTAATGAAATCTTGTGTTTACAAGTGAGCCTGGGAACTTGCAGATCCTGACCCACAGCATATGGAAGCTTTGGAGAATCCTCCAAATTTTGCCTTAGTATGGATGGCACTGGGTCCACAGGAAGATGGATGCATTCAAAATCATGTCCAGCATTGAATGGAAGCTTCAGCTGTGTGTAATCTTTGGGTTTGGCATGAGAATGTCATGTAGAAACATTCTCTGTGTGTGATCTGAGCTGCTTTGCCCTCTACTTTTTGTAAAGACCTATTACAGGCACTGAGAATCTGGGGTGTTTGTGGTTCTGCACTTGCAGAATATCTGCTGCTGTCATCTTCTTCCATTTCTGATTATTCCAGAACTCTACATTTGTGCTGATTGAATAACACAAATTTTATTGTCAGCATTTGAGGAAATACCTGCTTAGTTCTCAGAACAACTCAATACAGGGAGAGGAAAGAAGTAATATTTGCATTTAGCTTTGTTCACAGGGTGGAGGTATGATAGTTACACTGTTAAATGTCACACTGTGCTTAATCCACCTGTGCAGGATTAACTGCCTAGGATGATCTTTAGGAATGTTATTTGAATGTTTCCAAAACCAGGTGGAGGGTCATCCAGAAGGCTATTTTAATAAGAATTGTTTTGAAAGAAATGATAGTAAATATTGATGAAAACAAAAATTAAGTATGGCCTTTACTCTTGCCTTTACTGTGACAGAAGGTGGCAGAGCCTACCTGTTTTTTGCACCCAGTTAAGAGAATGGTAATTTTGAGCAGGTAGGCACATCCTGTTTCAGGCTGTCACCTACTGTATTCTAACCCTGGGCAAGCCTGGCCCAGCTGCAGTTCTGAATGAAAACATGTAAAGTTATCCCACCAGATGGGAAAACCTCAGAAAACACAAGTGTTCCCTCACAGGTTCCCATGGGTCCTGACTCCATGTGCCTTTGGTCTCTGCTCCTTGAGACTCCTGTTCAGCCTTTTGCCTTTCAGGTGAGCCACTTTGCACAGTTGCATCCACGCATGATTTTATTCCTTCTCTCTCATTTTGGGTTTCAGATTGCTCCCAGTCTGTATTTAAGTTCTCATCTTTTTCTACACCACTGAGAAATGACTGTTTTTCCAATGTATTGAAATAAGTGAAAACATGTTTTATGCTTGGTGCTGCAAAGAAAAAGGTTTTCCCTGTAGCGCAGAACCAGCCAAAATGCTTTATGAGAGCACATCTAATTATTGAATCTCTCCCTTCCCTGGCCCCATTCCCTTCCTCTCTGTGATCATCATGCTCCAGCTATGGTTTGCCAGAGTTCTCCCTTGCACAGAGCACAGTGTGTTGCCAACACCACTGTTGTTTGCAGATTTACAAGCTCTGGTTTGAAATGTCCTTGTCACAAACAAAAACATGTACGTCCTGCTTCTGTCTTAACAGCTGTTAACCCTAAATCACAGTGTGAACAGCCAATGAGATGCTAGAGTGCATCTCTTCCAAAATGCTGCTTTACATCTGGGCCCACACTGCAGAGCTGGAGTGGAGGATCCTTTCCACACACAGTGCCTGTAAGCCGAGGAGGAAACCCAGCTGTTCTGCAAGGTACCTCTGCAGGGGCTGAAAAACAGCACCCTGGCACAGAGGAGACATGGAGAGACACAGACCATGGTTCTTCATTTCAGGGGAGTCAAGGCCAGTTCTTAGGGTCAGCATTAATATCCTGTGAAAGGTGAGTGGAGTTGCTGTTCCTGCAAGATTTATTCCTCCTCTTCTCCACAGGCAGCTTGTCACTGTTTTGCTTGGCCTCCACATCCCACAGCAGTCATGATGTACCTGTTTCTGAGTTCAGCATGTTCTGAATTCTGCATGATCCTTTGGAAAAGCAGCACTTTTAGATTGTCTTTTAACTGATGCATTTTAAACATGGTTTATCACTTACTGACCGCATAGGAACTCTTGATCTTTGCATGAACTGCATTCAAAATGTTTGATAAAGCCATGCAAAATATTCTCCTTTCTAAAAGATCTGACTATGAGCAACAGAGAGAAGATAAACAGGACTCCATCCAGCATGACCTGCACAGTTAAATGTCACTTAATGCAGACAGTTTGTTGCCTCCCATTTTACATCTCCTTTCAATGACAGCTTTGATGGTGTAAGGCTGGAATAAAGAAAAGGCACAGTGCCCAGTACAACACAGTGTACAGCAGCAGCAGCAGCAAATTTGATTAGTTTGCCTCAAAGGGCAGGTAATGCATTTAAGTAATTGTGTAGCACAGCAAAGTCACATTTCCCAGACCTCAGCGTGGGACAGTCAGAAATCAGTGACCTGGCAGATGCCCCAGCTCCTCGCTGGGCACCTTCCCAACATGTGTAAGTTGGGCAGGTGGGCATCAGTTACAGGTGCACAATCCAATGACAGGACAGACCCTCAGGCTCTTTGGAGTCCAACACAATTAGCTATGACACATCTGACAGCTTCATATCTGTGCATACCTCTCCATAACATGACACGGGTTCAAGTTGATATAACAGCCAATAAATGAAGGCACAAGCAGCTGTAACAAATGTTCACAAGTTATTTCCAGTATTTTAAGACACATCCATATACCTGAATTCAAGTTCTGTGTTACTCTCTGACAAATCTGAAAGAACATATTCCAGAAAGATATGGTTAGTAAGCTGTAGAAAAGAATCAGGCAAACATAACCTCCAGCAATGTTTGATGACAGTGATTTGTAACCTAGTGTTTCAAATTATACCTTGATAAAGGTTTAATTGCCTGACACCAAGAAAACCTGTCTCTCATGCTGTGTAGGTATTTATCTGGAATGGGTATAATGCTGAGGAGATTTTGAGGTAAAAAAATAAAACCCATTTGGTTTTATTTGCAGCCTTGCTGGGTGAAGATGTGGACTTTTGATTGTCTCTCTTGGGTGCTAAAGGAAAAGGGTTGGTTAGGAGGACATTGTGGTTAGGGGACCTCCTTGTGCCTCCTTTTTCATAACTGGGCTCTCTCAAAGAACCAGTCTGTGCTGGTTTTGGCTGGGGATAGAGCTACTTTTCTCCTAGTAGCTGGCATGAATTGTGTTTTGGATTTGTGCTGGCAATAGTGTTTATAACACAAGGATGTTTTTGTAATGCTGACAGCACTTGCCCAGAGCCAAGGCCTTTTCTGCCTCCCATCCCACCCCAGCAGTGAGAGGGCTGGGGGTGCACAGGGAGCTGGGAGGGGACACAGCCAGGACAGCCAACCCTAAGTGACGCAAGGGATATACCATAACATATGGAGACATGTTCAGCATGTAAAGGTGAGTGGGAAAGGCAGAAGGGAAGCACACTCAGAGTGATGGTGTTTGTCTTCCCAAGTCACCTGCTCTCCTGGGGGTGGCTGAACACCTGCCCATGGAAGTAGTGACTGAATTCCTACTTTCCCTTTGCTTGTGTGTGGAGCTTTTACTTTACCTATTAAACTGTCTTTCTCTTAACCCATGAGTTTTCTCACTTTTATGATTCTCTCCCCCTTTAACCAGGAAGAGGAGTGACTTGAGTGGCTTTGTGGGACTGAAGTGCTGGCTGGGATTAAACCATGACACAGAATTACAGATGCAGGACCACAGTGGATTTTCATCACGTCCCTCCCTACCAAAGTGCTCATAGACATCTTGGGCAACAGCAAAAGCTGGGGGTGAGATGGCAGGTGAGCTGCAAAGTTATTCTAATGTCCTTTCTCCACATCATGACATGGGCAAAAGTCTGTCTTCCCACACAGTTATTCCCTTGTGTCTGTGTCTGCACAAGGCAGTCGTCACCTGCTCTATTGGAAATGAAATACATCTGTAAATACTGACAAAATTACTTATGTGTCCTGCTGCTCATCATCAGGACCAGCTCTGAAATCAGCAGTTCTTCTGAGACCTGTGTCTGCTCATCTGCCTGTCTCAATCCCAGCAAGCATAGAAAGGGCACGTTAAATATAACCTTGGCCTCTGGTACAGAAATAAATCATGAAACATGACCCTCATGCCAGTTAAAGAAGCAGCATTGCAATTCCTACTGCACTGATTCATACTAGCGAGTATTTCCCTTTCCTTGAAAAGATGCTGTGAGTGCCAGCTCCATGAAGATGAAGAGCACAAAACACGAGTACCAGCCAAGTCTGCTGAGACTCTGCAGCCTTTGGGTGACAGATGAGATCTTTGCTGTTGTGTCCTGTGTTTGGCCAGGGCTGTGGTTTCCCCCATCAGCAGCACTCACAGGGATTGTCTGCACAGTGTCACAGGAGCCATTAGTTGGAAAACACATTTTAAATTCCCTGCTTCAGTTTGGTCTCTGAGGGAAACCCACAGGGTGACAACTGACGACTGCAGGCAGGAGTAGTTCAGGTATTCCCAGGATATCCCACTCTCAGCAAACTCCTCCACGGCAAAACCTCTGCATAGGGTTTCCATGTGCATGGGAGAAAGCTCTAGCAAAAATAGGAGTTTTTCAACTCCTTAACTGGGAGAGGAACCAAGATGGTAACAGTAAGTTGATTTAAGTATCTCAGAGCAATTGCCAGGTAAGAACTGCCTTCAACACTGTAACACTTGGTCTGCCTTGCTGAAGGAACGGAATAGCTTGGAGGGTGCTTTCCTGCAGGGTCTCTCCAGTGCCTCAGAGTAAATTTTATCGGGAGCTTGTTAACTTGGACAAAACACAGCATATTTCCTCCTCAGAGACCAGGATATACACGTTTGTACTTATTTTCCATAATGATGTCCAGCAAAAGTACCTGTAGTGTACTTGAGTTAAGTGACCACCGTGAAACCTGAGCCTCAAGGCGCTTCATTCCTTTCCTCTCCTCTCTTGGCCTTGGGAGTTATTCCTGCCCGGAGGGGGCGAGGAAACAGCGTCATCTGTGATTTAATGTCCCGCGCTGGGTGCTGGCAGGAGCTCTCCGTGTCGGTTCTCCGCAGTAGCGCACATCTCCCGGCGGGATGAGTGCAGGGCAGTCCAGAGGCTGTGGATCACCGGGATGCGGTGAGCGCAGGATGGTCCAGAGCCTGTGGATCTCCGGGACCCAGTGAGCGCAGGGCGATCCAGAGCCTGTGGATCTCCGGTGCCGCTGCCGCCCAGCGCCGCCCGCCGAGCCCTCGCTGGCGCCGCCTGGTGCCCGGAGCGCGGCACGGCAGCAGCGCCCGCCCGCCCGGCGGGGAGCGGGGGGGGGGGGGGGGGGGGCAGAGCCTGCCCCGCTGCCGCCGCCTGGTGGCACAAAGGATGCACTGCGGCACGGCCTTGGAGCACGTCTGATCCCGGTCCCTGCGCTGGGATTCACGCACTGAGTCACGGAGTCCTGCAGCTTCGAAGGAACCCTTAGGGTTAAAGGTGCTAACCCAGCACTGCCGAGCCCACCACTAGACCATGTCCCCAAGTGCCACATCTAAACTGCAAAAGCAAATGGGTTGCACATGGGTTATGCATGCCTCCACAGATGGTGACATCACCACTTACCCACACAGCCTGTTCCACAGCTTGACAACTCTTTCAGCAAACATGTTTTTCCTAATTATCCAATCTCAACCTCCCCTGGCTCAGCTTGAGGCAATTTCCTCTTGTCCTGTCATTTATTACCGGGGAGAAGAGACCAACCCCTGAGACTCCTCTTCTGCAGATTAAACACCCTTATCTCACTTATCAGAATTCTGCTCCAGACCCTTCCCAAGCTCCATTTCCTTTCTCTGGGTTCACTCCAGCACCCCAGTGTCCTTCTTGTAGTGAGGGATCCTGAGCACTGCATTTGGGGTGTGGCCTCAGCAGTACCGAGTACAGGGGGATGATCTTTGCCCTGCTCCTTCTGGCCACACTTGCTGATGCAGGCCTGGATGCCATTGACCTTCTTGGCCACCTGGGCCTTCACAGATCTCCAGGTGTGGCAACAGTAGGGCTGAGTAAAGGGCTTCATTAGGCTTTGGTACTTCTCTGAATAGATGTGGCATCACCACAGGCTATAAGCAGCAGAGGTGTTTCTGCCCATTGTCCCACCAGACTGGCCCATGAGGGCTCCTGCTGCCTGGCAGGAGACAGAAGTGAAGGTAAGCTGTGAAATGTGGTTTTCATATCCACCATGTCAGGCAAAATTATTTCCTATGGTCAGAACTAGCTATGAAATGCATGTTTACACTAGAACTGGGTTTAAAATATATGTGTAAAGATAATAACTAAGGGCTAAAGAAGTTCTCACTTTAAATGCTGAGGTCTATTTCATTTTGAAAGGTTTTGTGAGAAAAGGAACTGTTTGTCTCCTTATGAAGACTTGTAACCCCCACCAAGGAATAAACATGATTTCCTACTTCAGAAGCCAGGATGTTTTATGTAGCTCCTGGTAAATTTGTGGAAATAGAGGAAGCCAAGTCTGACCTCCCCTCCTCCTTAACTGTTTTGAGATCTTGTCTATACCACCCAAAATGACTGGCCTTTGCAAAGAGTTTCCTCAACATGAAGTGGTTCTCTAGTGCCCTTTGCTAATAATCACAATGCAAGATAAGGACAGTGGAAGTGCCAGAAATTTCCTGTTCTCAACTTCCCTAAATCAAATAAATTCAAATCAGTCCCAAAGATCTTTACACAGGCTTGAGAAAGGAGAAGTCACTTCCCATATCACACACTGCAGACAAAGAATAGGGCACCTTTAAAGCCGAGGAGAACTGAGAGTACACAGCTCAATCAACACTTCAGGATATTACTTTGTTCTTTTTTTAAAAAAGGGGCATGAAAGTCTTGTTCAGTCTTGTCCTTTCAGATAACCAGTCTGAACAAAAAGGATTTCTATTAGTTCTCTTTAAATGATCAAGCTTTGAACACTTTCTTATTGCTACATGTCAAAGATATTTTTGAATGTTCCTAAGAATTGTAACCTTATGGAATCTTTTTTTTTTTAAACCATCAGTGAAAACTTTCAACTCCTGCCAAAGTAGACTCTTTTCTAGAAACCAATTTTTCATACACTGATCATACAAACTATGATCAAGTAAATCAACACAAACTGTTGTTTGTGCTTTATTAGAAATATATTTTTTAATCTACTAAAATAAAAATAAGGAACTTTCTTCATAAATCTGACAGTAATGTTGGGCTTTTCTTTCTTTGGAAATCTATGTCATCCATTTATTTAAACATGTTTAACTTCTGGATAGAAATTGTTTTTAAGAGTCCAAGAAAAATTACTAATTAATTTTAATAAAAGGAAAACCCAAGAGACTGCAAAAGCTTTTGTTGCTTTCTGTAACTGAGATTCTTTTTTTATCTAATATTTATGAATTTACTGCACAACAAAATCAGTATTTCTGTATAACTTATTTATGTACTCCATGTTTGAAGGAGGAATTATCCTAATTTCATTTAGCATCTGAATCAAGAAGATTATTCTTTACAGATGTAAGAAAGTATCTTCCCTTTTATTTTAGTTGTCATAAAGAGTACATAATACACATTATCCTGAAATTTCCCTTTGCTTTTACCTTACAAGCAAAGTAAAACACAAGCCCTTTGTTTCAAATCCTCCTGTCCCCTTCTCAGATAACTCCTACAACTGTTTTTGCACTTCTAGTTTAGCAAATCTTACAGGCAGGGTATATCTACAGAAATAACTTGCATAGCAAAAAAGCCAAGCCAGCTCTGTACCTCAGCACTGCCAGATCCTGATGGCCCACTTCCATGGCAGATTCACTTAAGTTTTTATTAAAATACTCTAATTTAGGAAAAAATATTTGGTTTTGCTATGTATAACACTTTATTTTTGCCCACAACAAGCAGGTATTAAGGAATAGATTAGTCAAACCTGAATTTCATTAGGAGTAACATTAGTCAACAGCTCAGGTGCAATTTAGGCAGAAAAAATCAAGGTCTGAGGATTTTGTCACACTGAGTTCATTTTTGGTGAGGATATGTTTTTTATGGCACTTCTCCAGCCTATTTAATTCTCTGATTTTGATTTTCCTTCAAATTTACATTATTTAACTCACCCAAAGTATTTACAGCACTCTGTAAGTGCAGATGCAGGCAGCCTTATGCCTTATTGGCAAGATTTCCCGTAGAGCCCAGGCTCACATGAGAACCTCCCTGCTGTCCTATTTTCTTGCATGGATATATAATTCTTCCTTTATGGGTCCTTGTTAATTAAAAATACTTGAAATAGTTTGGATCCCACTGTAGCAAAACACCATGGCATAGCACATAAATTATGAAGAAGAAACTACTGCTAGCATGGATCACTTCCCAGCATTTGTAATAAGAGGGAGCACAGTGAATGTCTCTCATCTCCAGCCCCTCTCATCTCTCCTGTTACTCCCTTCCCTGGGAGTGGCCACTCCTGCCCTCTCTCCCAGAATCTCCATCCATTTCCTTCTGCTGCAGCTTTGGAGGGCACAGGCAGAGCCAGAGTCCTAAGAGCCCTCTGGTTGAAAGAGCAGAAAGCTATTAAGACAAAAAAAAAAATATCTCTTAGTGTAAGTACAATTAAATGTGGCCTCTGTAGGGAAAAGAGGCCACTGCCTCTTAATTTTTCACTTCTGCAAATTAAACAGGGTGAGGGCAGATAGTGCCTGTGGTCCATAATCCTCTGCTCTTTTAGGTCATGCTTCAGTTGATTGTTCACATTTACCTGCTTTAGGGGATTTTTATGTATCCTTTCTTCTTTTTCCTGTTTTCTATCCTAAGCAAAGGATTGATTATCAAGATTTTATTTACCTGTCTGCTTCCCAATTCCCTGGTTTTTTTCCCTGATGGTTGATAGAACAATCTGGAATCCATAAAATTGCTGGTGAGTTTTCCTGTAACTGGAATGGCATGCATCTTTTTATACACGCTTGTTTTAGCTCATTATTATGCTATTCTGAAAGATCTGATTCTCCTATATTATTTTGTAAAAGAGCCCTAGTGAGGTGGTTAAGAATTTTCCTAATCAGTTATTGCTCACCAAATTTGCCCATGGTGCAGCTTAAAATCTCCCCTTCTCTCCTACCAACTGAGCTACAGTCAATCATGCAATTTAGTCTTATGATAATTTATTCCACTTAATCATGCATGAAATGTAAAAATCTCAGAGGAGGAGTTTGGGCAGCTGGAAATTAGGAAGGGGAAAAAATCTCAAACCAAACATTCCCACCTTTTTCCCTTGCAAACTCAGCATATCCTATGCTGCAATTACTGAGGCACCATGGTGCCCTGCTTTTTTCACAGTCCCTTGGTGCTGGAATCACACTTTAAATCATTCTCCACAGGCATGACTTAGTTAACACTTCGTTATGCAAGAAGATTTCCACTATGCTGTAGTTGGCAAAAAAACCTGACTTTCCTCATGCATTTTATCCAGCACCCACTTCAAATTAAGAAAATGAGACTTTGAAAGTTTTTGTCTAAAAGGCATTTGCCTGACTGTCTATTTACCCAATCATCACTTTTACTGGGTCCATATGTTAAAAATATGAAAGATCAGGTACCACAGCTAAATTGAGATATTTCTGTGACTTTTTTTCCTTTCAAGGAATAAATATTTCACTGTACAGCATTATTTGAAGAGTAGCATGTTTCATCTCAAGGATCAGGAATGGTTTGCAGTGTAATTTTACAACGTGGCCCATTAAATTAATTTAGTAAGTGGAGAACATGATTATTTGCTCACATAAGAGTGTTCAAATTGTGCTTTTCAGACTACCAGCTGTCTGAAGTATCATAGGAACTGCTGTATATGTGCTCCCAGGGCCAAATCATCCCTTTCACAGCTTATATTAAGATGATGGGAGCCTTCAAAATATTTGAGGAAAGCAAGGGATGTAGGAAATCTGGATGCCATGATTTTAGTGGAAAATTGTTTTTCAAAAAGCAGCAAATAGACTTATCACTAGAATGATATTATATCCAGTCCCCAACAATGTTCACACTCCTGCAATGCTGGAATTCAAGCTTTTAGAAACATATGGGTACTTGGAGTTATTTTTTATAGCTGAATCCCAAAACTTTTGTTCAGTTTTTGCTTCTTTCTTTAAGCAGGACTCACATTTGCTATATTTATTAAATTTAAACAGTGAGATTACATGCTAACATTTGATAACACCTATTTTAATTCTGTATCCCTCGAAGATACTAATTTTAAGTTGAAAAAGAGATTATTTTGAAATGGATACATATCCTTGCCATTCTACTGGAAGTAGAATAGAATTTTAAAATATAAAAAGGGGAAAAACACCCATGACATTTTCATCAAAAACCAATCCAGCTGTAATACCAGATCATGTAAATCTTTATTTCTGCACTTAGGGCTGTTTTATTGGATCTTTTTCAGCTAAATACAATGATCTAACTAAAGGGACCTCACCATATTTCAACATGCATGAACTTATGCAGAAAGGCTTCTCAACTCTGGGCTTACATCTGTAGTAGTGGGATATCCTGACAAAAAAAAAATCACACAAATGTTTTACAGGATGTGTCATCAAGAAGTCATCTGGTTCACTACACTGCTATAAATATTTTAGATCCATTCATTTATATAAAATGTTATATAAAAAGTGCAGTGATTGTTATAGAACATTCCTTCTACTCTTGTATTCTTTATTTTTCATCATACTAACAACACATGGATTTTTTTTCTTCTGATTTGACTGGCAATCAGAGAACATTTTTAGATATTTTCTTTCTTTAATAACTACCAATATTCAAAATGAGACAATTTTTAACAAGAACTTGAAGTACCTCTCATTTCAAAATATATTATACATTTATAAACTGCCTGTGCACATAGAAATAAACAACAAAAAGGTAGACTTAAGCCTGTATTTCTATAGAAAAAATCAGTTCTACCCTACATTTAATCAGGATGTTCACTGATTCCATCTTTAAATCCTCGTAACAATGCAGATCCTGATTCGAAATCTGACATCCTCTTCAAGAAGGAAATGCATATACTGGTGCATACATGTCACACAAATTGAAAAGAAAGACTGCCAGAAATGAAACAGTAAGGACTGAGTTTAAGTTAGGTTCATTTCATATGACTAAGTTAAAATGGCAAGTAGCCTTTCTGTAGTGTAAAACTCAGATGTACAGTGCCCTGAGGAAAGTGGTCTAGGCTGGCCTGTTCAACTCTGATTTCCGTAAAGAATATAGAATCATTAGTAATTTAGGTTGGAAAGTTCAGTCAGGCTGCTCAGGGTTTTATGCATTCAAGCTTTTTTAATTTAAATTTCCATGGCTGTGGATTTGATGTCCTGTCTGGCAATGTGCAGTAGCAACACCCAACTCCATCCCCGCAGAGCCACAAAAGTTCTGTTTCTACTGCTCAGCCCATCCCCACTTCCAGCCCCACACACTTCCTTGTCACATTTGAACGGAGTTAGGAGTTTCCTGTTCAACCAGTCTGGCTGCCTTCTGTGTGCACCCATTTTCCTGCAGTTCTGGGTGGATGGTCCCTGTGCTCTCAGGAGGCTGGCATCCAACACTGACCGGTCTCGGTGGCCCTTTGCCCTTCAGAGCACCCTGCCATGAACCACAGAATCACAGAGTGATTTGGGTTGGGAAGGCTCTTAAGGATCATCTCATCCCAACCTGCCTGCAGGGACAGTCTCCCACTAAACCAGGTTGCTCAGAGCCCCATCCAGCCTGGCTTTGAACACTTCCAGAGATGGGGCACCCACAAATTCTCATCATCAGGACATCCTGTCTTCTGGCTGCCAGAACAAGCAGAAGTTCAGTTTTTAGTCTGCCACTACTACTTCCACTCTCTGCTTCTGATACTACTCTCTCTCTTCACTTTTGAGGAAAAAAATATATAAAGGGAAGAGCCAGTAAAGCACAAATCATTCAAAAAGTGCATAATTTTTAAAGTTTTGAAAATAGCTGCTGCATAGTGTCACATCCTGCTGTTTTCAGACCATAAAGATGATATAAGCCTACTCCTTGTTTTTCCAAGTGTCAGTTTCCTTCAGAGAGAGAAAAAGGTGATGAAACAGCTGCTACATTATGTCTGTGATCATGGCATGGGTGCTTATGACCTGGGAAAGAGGAAAAAGTGGCCAGTCAGATTCTCCATTCTTTTGTCTCTATGCTAGACACAAGACTATGGGTATTTAATTTATATCTGAATATTTTTAGGCTGACTTTGAATTTCTAATACCCTGAGATATGTCCAGAGATGTGCTGGCCATTTCTTGAGTTGTAACACTCCCCAGCCAGCTTCCTCCACTGAATTACAGTGAGAATAGAGCAGATCTGCTTCCATCTTCCCAAGGGAGGATCCCAAAATTATCTTCTGCTTTCTGTCCTATGATATGCCCCAACATAATTCCAACTGCTTGCTCTTTTTTAACCCTCTCTCTCATAGAATATAGGGCTGGTTTTCCTCCTCTCTTTACTGTGGGTTTGTGTGTTGTCCATCTCTCGGGTTACCTCCAGAGAGGAAAGCTTTTAGAGGGAAGATTTCAAATATAACAAGTTTTCATTCTCAGACTCGAACCCCTCTAAAAAGAAGGGTGCTTTCCATCACCATTGAAGGTCTTTTTAGAAAAATCTACATAAATCTGAGTAAATCTACACATCTCAGGGTTTGAGGATGTGTCTTTTAAACAAAAGAAATAGGCAATTAAAAAAATAACCCAAATGCTGAAATTTGCAGTGTAAAAACTGGCATTTTGTGAAGTACAACCATTTGGAGCTTCCCTAAGTGACCAGTTAAGCATTTAAAATGTACTCAGCATTTGAGCTATCTCCATAAACTTTGACCACATGCTAGAGAAACCTTCCTGTTGTGATTCCCAGGGACAGTGCAGTTTGGATTGATTCTTGGGCAGTCCTTCTGAGGATCAGTTTCCAATAATTTCCCCAGATGCTGGTGGTACCCAAGGCCACCAAAGCAATCCTGGTGTTGGTAACTTAACCACATTGCACCAAGACTGGTGCAACTCAACTGCCCTCAATTGCCACAGGACAGCTGAGCTCTGCTTCCTGGAGAAAAGCAAAATACCAGGGAGGAAATGTCAGAGACAGAATTCTGAAATTTCTGCAAGAAGAATGGTTTCACAGAAAGAAAGGAATGATTTCACAGAATATTCTGAGTTGGAGCACTCCCACAAGGATCATAGAATCCTACTCTTAAGTGAAAGTCCCATATAGGATCAACCCCAAAATCTTGGCTTTATTAGCACCAGGCTCTGACCAACTGAGCTAATCTCAGGGTTTTCATTTCTAAACTTGAACTCAGTAATATTCTTCCTTGCATTGTGGGTTTTCCATAAGGATCTACCTGTTTGCTGAAGGGGTAACCAGGCTTGAGAAGGAATGGCTGAAGGTGGTATAGCAACATGTCAACCCCCTTTTTTCCACATTATAAATTCAGCTGCCTTGGAGGAAACCACCCCATGACTTGGAGTACTTTTGGGTAAACATTAATAATAACAAATTCTAATTGGTCATTATTGCTTGAACAGAAAATATCAGATTTCATTTTCACCAGGAGGAAATGAAAATGTCATGTACTGTAATATGACAGGCATGGAATTTACAGTAGTGATATGTACTTGTAATTACCTTTATATGTGTAAATGCACACAAAGCAGAACACCAGGGACGCCATTTTACAACAGATTTAATCAAGAGAACATCTACGTCTCCTCATAAACTTACCTAACCAACTTTGAAAAAAGAATGGAGTTGATTAGACAGGTTAATGGGGTGATGTCTTTATAAATGACAGATGGCCACGTTAGAACAGAAAGTTGTTCACTCTCCATTATTTACTTTATTTTATGAGGCTATATTACCTTTTTTTTTTGTTTTACTTATGAAAGCATTACTCATACATTTTTGATTAGCAGTGCTTCATTGGAAAAAAACCCCAATTTCCAATGAAGCTGGACTTTTAACTGGATGGATGTTGTCATTACACTTAAGTGGTAGTAATCAAAACTAAAATACAAAATGAATTTTTTGAATTCCAGGTCTTTATAAACATCCTCACCTCCCCCATTGGCCTGCAAACAGAGAAAAGTGCTTACAGATTTGCAAGCTCATAAGAACATAACAAAGAAATGGAAACATGCAGAAGAAAGCTAGCTTTTTAATGTACAGGGAACCCATTAGTGATGAATTTGGCAGAGTAATTAAAAATTGCATTATTTTTTAAAAAAGAGACTTAATTAAGAATAATTTAAAAAATTATTACAATGCAAAATTAGGTATACTTAAAAAAGTAATGATATCTACCAGGGCACTGGGAATGACTGAAGTGCAGGACATGGGATAACCTAGACTGTTCATCTTCCCTCAGATTTACAAGGTGTCTGGAAGCGAATGACACAAAAAGTGCTAACTGCAGGAGGATTCGGGTTCTTCACAGCGGCCTCTGCCTGTGTGCTCTGAGATCCCTGGGCAGGCCTAAAGGGGACGATGCAGGGGATACAGTATGAAGGTGGTATAGAATGTAATCTTATCTCCCAAAGAACTGCGGCTGAACCAATCACTAAAGATCAGGAGCAGGCCTGATGTTAACAGGCCACACCTGTGGCCAATAAGAACAGTGTTATAAAAGAGTGGATAGGCGGGCTCTGGAGTCAGATGGCTGCTGCAAGGACCAGGGACAGTCAGTGCTCAGAGGAGCTGCCTGTGAGAAACATCGAGGAGGTACCAAACTCTGGTGATATGGAATCCTTGCACTATAATGATAATAGAACGCTTGATATATAAGACAACAGGAGGATGTACAGCACCTGACATTGCTATTGAAAGCCCCTGAGGCAGCAGCAGTTCTTGTCTCTTTCCTGAACAGCACTTGGCAGAGGTCTGTGTGCCACCACTGGCATGTGCCATGATTTGGGAAGCTCTGTCTAAAGACTCCCAGTGCCAACTTGGCTGTTAAGTAATCACAGTCAAGCAATTATTTCTGCAGCATTCTCCCATTTCTCTTCTTTTCCCATATGAAAAAGAATCTATGCCTTAAATAGACCAAAAATCAAGAAAATATGATATTCATTGCTAAACTTTTACTATTTTTCTCCTCCTTTGTTATTTTTGATTGACCCGAAGTATATAGCTTCTTCATCTGATGCAGATCACTGATTAAAACAATCTTGTTGAACATCTCTCTAGCCTTCTCATGTGAGAAAACCAAAGTCTCTCAGGAATGTTTTCGTCTGAAATTTTCTCTGTGAATTTAGGATTTATGAGAACTACTGGAATAAGTTTAAAAAAAGACTGGATCTTTGGGGCCTTTTTGCATTTATTAGGATTGTAATACCAGAGCCAGAGTGAAACAATACTTAAGTACCTTTGTGAAACTCTGCAGCAGATAGCAGTAATGAAAAGTAATTCTAGACAGGATAACGTAGCTGCAGTGCATCATAGTCTGGATCAGAATTCTTGCAATATTTTCAAGTGCTAGGATACTGCTGGGGCTTTTTAATGAAAGTGCAATAACATACCACAAGTTTAATTTCATTTATCTGGCCATATGCAAATCAATAGCTCCCACGATGGTGTCTAATCCTCATTAACAGGAATGGATCAGTTTATCCCTTAGGCAGGTGAGTAGGTGGCTGGCAGCTGTAGAGATAACAATAGTCTTGCTTTTACTGATAACATTTGGGGTGATCACTTGACATCATATTTAAATCACCACACAACTCCATCAACTCATCCCACAGTTCATCTCTTATCAACATACCGAAGATGAATTTCACACAGACCATTCATCGAGGTAACAGCTGGGACTGGCTTCGTGTCCCTTCCTGCTCCTTCCACAGATGAATTGCTGTAACATCAGTAGTACTTATCAATGTATTACCATCTGGTCAAGTGTTATCAAACCAAGATGGACATCATGCAATGCAGATTGTTTAGATCCAACTTTGCTCAATTAATTCTTCCTTAATTCTATCTCCTCATTTTGTCTTAATTCCATATCCTAATATAGGGTCCCTGCTACAGATTTTCTTCTGATCTCCTATCTCCCATGAGTTAGCTAGATGTTTACAGAATTTTTAGATGCAAGTACTTTTTTAATTTTCAGTTGGTGCTAACTGGAGTCATTGGATCAGTGGCAAATCACTGGTTTCATAAATTTAATGGGTATAGCATATAGGGGATAATACAGAAAGGATTATGTAAAAGATTTGTATCTTCAGGAAATGCTGGCTTCCACAGTGCCTGGTGCTTAACAATAAGCTACTGTCTCAGAGCACCTGGCTGCTTTGCAAAGTAGGCAGTTTGTGTGACTTGATATGCAAAACACCGAAGCTAATCCAGTCAGACAATCCTTGATCACTTTGTGACTCCTCAGGTAAATAAGTAAAAGAATGTTCCTTGGTGCATGTCTTCTAATAATCTAATGAATGACACTGCAGGTTGGTAAAACTGCAATCTTCTAAATATTTTATTCCTGTTTCCATTCTGTTCCTAAAGCAGGAACAGATTCATTACTGCTCTGTATGGACTGTATCCCTGGGCATTTCCTTGCCATTGATTGCTGTTTCTCTAAAACAGGCTCTTTGTCTCCATTCCTTCCACTTTCTGCTGTTCCACCCTCTGTTTAATTCATCTCATTATTTTGATATTGTCCTTCTCCTTCCTTTTAAAACATGAAGATCACCTTTTCTTCCTTGACCTGCCCATCGTCCTACACAAAGCCCTATTAAATTTCCTCCCTCCCACAGAGCCTCCTCCCTCTGAATCCTAGAAAAGCATCAATTCAGGAGGAGCTACACTGAAAAGAAAATGAGGTAGCAAAAATATATGTGTGACAGAAAAATATAAGAAATTAGTAGCTATAATAGAAAGGTTTCAGGTGAGCTAAAATCAATATAGCATCCCAAATGTACATAAGCTATTAAAAAAAAAGAAAACCAAATACAGCATGAATTTTCAGAGATGCAGTCTCCCCCTTATTTTTTTTCCTTTTCGTGTAGCCACCAGTTGCTATGTGGTCTCTGGGAAAAAGTGACTTTTCCAAAAACCTCAGGCTTGTCTGTTCTCTTTTGTTTTTGGTTCAGTGTTGTGATCTAGAGGAGTACTAAAAGACAGAGGGGGATCATATGGCTCCTGTGTCCATTACAGGAGCATCTCTAACCTTTGTAGTTCAATCTGTACAATAGAACTGAAATTCTGAAGCATCACCATATCTACCAACTGTGAGCTGTTTTTTAATAATAATAGTAATCATTCCAGCTTATGTTACTCATTCCTTGCTGCGATGTAGCACAGGCCAGCAACTGCATTTACTCCACAGATCTTAATCCAGCCTCTGTGAGAAGCAATTTGTTGGGGATTTCAAAACATCCGCTGAGATCATACGAGAGTTTTATACAGAAAACCTCTCATAATCTCTCTCAAAACTCAAATATGGAGTTATTTCTGGATCTTATGCTTCTTTTGGACCAGGCTTGGCTGGAGAGTTTGAACAGCATGTTAAAAACAACTGCAGTGCAAGCTGAATGTGATGAGGGAAGGGTTGGGAGCAGCTGCTTCCACAGGCTCACAGAATCCTTTGGGTGCAGCACAGCAAGGCAGGTGAGCACCTGCAGACACCTCCTTCCAGCACACTCTGCAAGTGCACAGATACCTGACCTCATAAATTTAAACCTGGCTTTCAGTGAACGGGGCCCAAGTGAAGAAACATGACTTGTAGTGTTCTGTTTGCTCATGTGAGGCACCTTTGTTTTGCCCAAAACCAATGTAGGGTTTACTACCAAAGCAGAAAACAAAGCAAACGTGTCTTTCAGTGCTGCCAGAAGCTGGATTCTGAAGAGGACTACAACAAGAAGAATTACATCTTTTAGTACAAATGTGTGAGTGGAAGAAAAAGGCTAACAAAACAAGGGTGCAAAACTACAGGAAAAGTAAGGACTGCTCATTAAGAGTAGTACATAATGAGGTGTTCCATAAATTTATTCAGAATTTGCTGTGGCAAAACTTCATGAGATATTTCCTCATATAATCTGCATAGTGTAAGGAATTACAATGACATTTTGAGGACTCCTTCTAGGTTAAGAGAACCAAAGAAATAAGGTAAAGCAGCTTCTTCAGCTTAGTGCCTGCATAAATTCCTTAGAGAATGGAAATGCATTTTCCAATGCCACCTAGCTGAGACTCATTAAACATTCATTTATTAATTCTGTATTTTTAAGAACACTGATAGCAGCAATCTACCGATCATGAACACATGATGCAGACAAATTAAGAATTATACTGATTATACTTGCAAAGAAAAATGAGAAGAAAATCACCATCTGCATTTTTAAAAATACATTATAAAAATGTAAAATCCTACATTATAAAAATGCACCAAAATACATCTAAAAATGAAATAATGCCATCAAATACTGCAAAAACCTTCACACCTAATCAAAAAGAAAGCAAGCTTTCTCTTTAGGCAAGGCTGATCTTTGCTTTGGGATGACATTGCTCTCTTGATGTATTATGCTCTCTGTAGAAACTGAGGAGACCTGTCATATTTAAGGTGAACCATATTTAAAAGAGGCTTTTTCATTTGAATTTTAATATCCAGGATATTAAATTATTGAAGAATTTTTAAAGAAGCTCTAAATCATAGAATCATTTAGGCTGGAAAAGTCACTCTTAAATCATGGAGTCCAACCATCAACCCAGCACTGCCAATCTCACCCCTAAACCATGTCCCCAAGTGCCACATTCACACATCTCTTAAATACTTCCAGGGATGGGTGACTCCTGCGCTTCCCTGGGCAGCCTGCTCCAATGCTGGATAACCCTTTGATCCTAATATCCAATCTAAACCTCCCTGGCACAACCTGCAGCCATTTCTTCTCATCCATGTTCAAGATTAAGAAGCATTTGGTCATAAAATGTTATAAAATCATGTATTACTTCTCTTCCCTCATTTTGCTTAAAGGTAGAGCTGCTGCTAAAATACACTAAGTTTAATACTTTTTTTTTGATGTTGCTAGGTGTCAGGAAGCCCCCTCAGACCCTGATGAAACTGAACATCAATTTAGCTGCTCTGTGAAAGCAGAAGAAGGTTATGAGGTATTGTGGACTCTTGCTTTCTTCTCCTTCATGAACTAAATGGGAGCTTTTACTTAAAAGATCTGATCCCTGAGCACTGCTCAGATTTATCTGCAGCAATTTAAAGGGTAATGACTCCAGCTGCCAAAAATTACTCTTACAAGAGATGCAATGGAGCTGGCCATGAGTCTGTTCCTCATCTACTGTACTTTACTTCCCCACCAGCTATTAATGCACATTGAGATGACCTCCAGGGCTTCTCTCCCCCAGCTCCCTCAGGCTCTCCTCCTGCCAGATGCTTGAGTCTCATCACCATCTCTGGGGCTGCTCCAGGACCTGCTCCGGTGTGCCCATGAGCCTTTGTACTGAGGAGCCCAAAACTGGACACAGCATCCCCAAAGGGTCTGACCAGTGATGAATAGAGGGTTCAGAAGGTTTGAACAAAGCTTCTAAACCAGCACCCACAATAATACTTCAAGGTTATTTAAAGAGAAAGTATAATTTTTTCTTAAAATGGGGCCTAGAGACCTTGCTTATACTTTCCATAAGATCTTGTGGAGTTCATTCCCAAGATGTGGTTTAAGTCAATTTTTAATCCACACTTTCTGATTTTTCTTTTGGGGTGTAAGGTTTACAGAAAACTTCTGTCCTTTTTTTATTCCGTTAGCACAACACTTTCAGTTTGCTTGTGGGAGGCAGAACCAGCACTGGGCTTGTAACCACACTTGGGGAGCTCAGGACCACAGGGTTTACTTTCAACTCTCAGCTATCTTTTAAATAACTTTTTTTAATCCAGTCTAGTCTGTTTCTCCAGATCTTTGGTGATGGGTTTTTGGCATGGTTGCTTGAACATAAACCCAGCCCAAACTGAGATCAACAGGTCAGCTGAAGAATTTAACACTGATTTTAGCTGGTTGAAAAATCATTTTTAAACAATTGTCTATGGAACTCTGAACTGGCAGTCTTCTGAACTTTACTGGCCTTACTCATGCACATACCCGACTGCCTTTAACAATCAAGGTCACTCAGGGAGTATTTATTTATCTGTAAGGAAATACAGGAAGATCTGACAGAATTCAACGTGACAATGCTGCTTTTCCTGGCAAGCTGGATTTGCTGGCTATTGGAGTGGGCAGTTTAGATGAAAACATCTGAAATCCTTTAAGTTGGATTTTTGCAATTGTTGTATTTTATGTATTTTCTTTCTAGTGAGATGTTAAAACAAAGAAGAAAGCAGAAAAATATTAATAAATGTTACATTCTCTTTGGATAACAAGAGAGGCCACAAAGAGAACACATACTCCAAATCACTAGGTATGGAAAAAATTCCAAACATTATTTCATTTCTGCTTTTGCCTGGTGGCAAGTAGCCTGATGGAAACCTTAAAGGCTGTGGAGAGAGGGTATACTTAAAAGCAGGCAGATAAAACTGACATGTTTGTGTACTCAGCCAGCTTAAAGGCTCAAATAAAAATGGTATGTCCCTTACAAGAGGGAAGGTAATACTTCAGCAAACTACAGGTGACTCAGAAAGACAGGGAAGATCAAGCAGTAGGTGTAAGGAATCCAAAACATGCATGGGAAATGCTGGCAGCAGCAAACACTAAGATTAAAATTTCAAGATTACACAGCATGTGTGTAGCCACACAAGACCACTGTAGCTTTGCAGAGACTGTGTCAACATTACAGTCCTAAACATTTCTCATTCTGAGGAAGAAACTGCAGGATGTTTGCTGCTCAAATTAGAGACTACCATCCCTCCCTAATAATGTATATGTATGTATGTAACCAAGGAAAATGAGAAAAGGAAAGAAAGGAGCTTAGTCTTTTCTTAGGACTTGGAAATTCAAACAGGAGAGCAGCTATGAAATGTTCTAGTCTTGACATGTTCTCTATAGATAAAAGTAACGATGTGAGAAAATTACGTAGGAAGAGAATGGAACAGGCATAATGGAATGTGTCTTGTCTTGAGTGCCTCGTACTTTTTGCCCCAAAACTGTGGGAAATTTGATACCTACACATACTAAATATGGCATTCTCAAACTGGGTCACAGGCAAGTTAAAATTTTATATGATGTTGATAATAATATTAATAGTAATAATAAAGTTAGTATAATAATGAATATTAAATAATTGCAACAATATATGGTATGCTTATAAAGAACATTGCAGATCACTTCAGAAAAGCATTTTCCAGAAAAATTGTGGTTTGAGTTCACTTCTACTGGTTTTTTTTGGCTGTGTAAACACAGTCAGGGAGGGGTACATCCAAATGGTTCCATCCCGAACATGGTGCAGTATCAAGTGTAAGGAGAAACTTTTATTTCCCATACAAATGCCAGTTGGCCTCCTTGGAAATTCTTTAATGCTAGATCTCAAAACACTGAAATTTTTACCATTTAAAGATTCATTCCCTTCCCCTCCATAGAATTACATAAATGACAGCTTTTTATATCAGAGAGGATGTGAAGGGTTAAAAGGTACATATGCTTATATTTTTTTTCCATATCTGTCTGCAGGTTTTCACATTCCTGAGATGATCCTTCTTCTGGAAATCCTTGATGCTGTGATACTTTATTAACAAACCTCAAACACTTGTTCGTGTGTTAAATAGCTGGTACAAGACCCTCCAGCCTTTAGGAGTGTGTCTAATCCTTACTAACACAGGCAGTCTCCTTAAAAACGCACAGTTGAAGACTCCTTGAAACAAGAGCCTGGACCAACAGATCCTCCCACTTTTTTATTAAACGATACTCCGATTAATATCAAATAAATTCAAGTAAAAGGTCAAACAAAAGAGACAGGATGGGGTTGATGCCTATTTATAGCTCATGTCACCCTAGGAGAGAGCACAAAAGGGGCAGCACTTCTCGTGCTTTACCCCAGCTCTACGTGGAGGTTCTGCCACCCACCCCGGGGCTCGGAGGGGATTTCGGGGCGCTGGGCCTTGGCACTGCCGCCCCTTTGGGGAGACTTTTTGGGGCTGGGGCGCGGCTGTGACCGCGGCTCTGAGCAACCCAAACAGCCGCCGCCACAGGCTTTCCACCTGGAGGGAGAGAGCGAGCTTTCCTTCCCTCATCCTGCCTGCTCCCTTTTTTCCTCAGCTCGTCACATCTGGGTGGCGTCTCTCACGGCCCACATTGCGCTCTCCAGGGAGCAGCAGGAGGAGGAGGAGGAAGGACAGCGCGCCCGCCCCTGCTGGAAGTTTGGGTGGCAGAAGCGACTCGCCGGGATCGTTCTGGCAGCGGCAGGAGCCGGAGCTGGACCATCCAAAGAACCTCCGCTCCCGCACAGCTGCGCCTTTCCTCCGGAGGGGGTCCGCGAACGCGGAGCGCCCGCCTGGGGGCCCGCTGTTCGCACTGGGTTTCTGTGATTCTTAAAAAAACAAAAAATCTCCCCCCCCCCCCCCCCCCCCGCCCTTCAAAACCACCCCTTCCAAAAGAAAAAGAAAATTGCTTCAGGAAGGGCAGACTTCAGTTATTGAACAGCTACAGAACTCAGCCCTAGTGAGGCCACGTCTGGAGGGCTGTGTGTGGTTCTGGGCTCCTCAGGACAAGAGAGATAAGGAGCTGCAGGAGGGGGTCCAGGGAAGGGACACGAAGATGACGAGGGGTCTGGAGCATCTCTCTTATGGGGAGACTGTGGGAGCCGGGATCTCTTCAGTCTGGAGAAGACCGAAGGGGATCTCATTACTGCACATAAATATCACAAAGGTGGGTGCCCAGAGGATGGTGCCAGACTCTTTTCAGAAGTGCCCAGCGACACGAACAGGACTAATGGCTATAAGCTAAAACACTAGAAGTTCCACCTCAGCATGAGGAGGAACTTTATACTGAGGGTGACAGAGCACAGGAACAGGCTGCCCAGGGCGGACTCTCCCTCTCTGGAGACATTCCAGACCCACCTGGACGTGCCACCTGCTCCAGGTGACCCTGCCTTGGCGGGGGGAATGGATCCCATGATCTCCAGAGGCCCCTTCCCTACCAATTCTGTGAACACTGCAATAGTCTGGGACAAGTTATTGCCCACAGCCTCCAGGCCGTCCGGGCCTCCACGCGTCCGACACCCAGGTGAGCGGCGTCCCCGGGCATGAGGGGCATGAGGGGAATGAGGGCCAGGACGCGGCTCGGGCTCACCTGCGCTCACCTGGGCGTGCGCAGCCCGCGCCTCCCGCCCCGCGCCGGGCCCCGCCCGCGCCCGGCCCGCGCAGGCGCTCCGGGGGCTCCGCGCTGTCATGGCGGCAGCGAGCGGCAGCGCCGGCAGGAAGGAGATGGGGCTGACCGGGATCGCGCTGTGAGGCGGCGGCAGCAGCGGCGGGAGCAGCGGCGGCTGGAACTTGAGGCGCTTTGGGCGGGCGGAGCGGCGGCCGGCGCAGCGCAGCCCGCAGCCGGGCAGTGCAGCCGCCCCCGGCCCCGGAGCCGCGCGTCGGGGCAGCCCGCGCCCCCTGCGCAGCCCGCGGTGAGTGCGAACTTGGCGGGGCGCTGCACCTGCCCGGGGCCGTGCCCCACAGAGCCGGGGCCGCGGCGGGCAGCAGCCGGGCGGGAAGGAGGAACGCGTTCCCTCTTGGTAAAAAGGAAAAAAAAAAAAAGAAAAAAGCAGATTAAACCCGTGAGGTAGGAGCTCGGAGCGCGGCGGGTCCGGGAGCGCTTCCGCGGGGAGAGGCGCGAGCGCTCCCAGGGCGGCTCCCGCCGGGAGCGGGGCAGGGGCCGGGACGTGCGGGCTGTGGGCAGCGCCTGACGGAGCGCGGGCTTAAACACACTCGGGCTGTCCTTCAGGGCTGCGGACACCTGCCCGGGGGCAGCGCTCTGACAGACGCCTCCTGCCGAGGAGAGAGCCGCGATTTCCAGCGCGCGTCCTCCCCGGCCGCCCGACGCCCTCCCCCGCCGGACGCCGCTTTCCCCGGGAACCGGAGCCCAAGGGAAGGAAGCAGAGGCCGCCGCTCACCTTCCCGGCTGGGCAGCGCTTCCCCGAGCGGCGAGCGTGTGGAGCTGGCGCTGGAAGCCGTAGCCTGCGGTGAACTGGCCATGGCGAGTGAAGGCAAACAAGTTGTTCAGCCAACAGGTGATGATGGAGGAGGAGGAGCGGGAAGAGAAGGAAATGCTGCTGAAGGGGGAAGCGTGCTGCAGCCTTTGAATCCAGGAGTCCCCATCCGAGGCATTAAGATGAAATTTGCTGTGCTGACAGGACTGGTGGAAGTTGGTGAAGTGTCCAACAGAGATATAGTCGACACTGTGTTTAACCTGGTAAGTTGATTGCCTGAATGAGGGGAAAATACAGCACGGGTGTGCAGAAGAAACTGCAGGGTTTTTGATGCTATTTTTCTGTTAATATTTTTTTACATGTTTTCACTTTCACCATGCTGGATTTCAACCATATTCTTTTTACTTACCTCAAAAGCTGGGAAAAAAGCATATGAGCCTCTTTATAGACACTCTTATACTTGAATCAGCTGTAAGCATCCTCCTCCTTCATTTTCCTCAGAGAAACTGTTGCTTTATTTAGAATTGAGAAACGTATTGTTATGTTTAAACATTTAACATGTGTACTCAACAAGAAAGTTAAGTGTTAATGTAGTAACTCAAACTGTCATCAAAAAACACACACTGTTTTAAGTCAAAGCAGTTTTCCAAAGATGTTTGCATCCCTTCTTGCTTCCTGTTGGCTTTGGAAGTAGGTGGGACTTTTATGTTCATGTGCAGGGGGTGAGGGTGTCAGGGAGTAGTTCATTCAAACATGTTTTACACAGTCTGCTTTTTGGGAAGAGCAAAATATGGTTTTAGTGTCCTTTTTTAAATTATTGAATGAGGGACTCAACTGCTATTTTTTGAATGCTGTGTGGCTGTATCTAATATTTCATAACAGATCTCACTAAAGATTGAGGGAACAACTTTTCCTTGTTGAAGCTACAAATTTAATATATACCACTGAACTTTTTGGGCCAGTTGCTTTAAATTGCCTGATTTAAAGCAAGTAGACTAGTAAGTATTGTTTCCTTGATGGAGGAGATCAAATATTAGGAGAAAAACCCTCAAGTTTACAAAGATACTCTGCTATTACCAGAGGTCTTAAAACATCTCTAAAAACAATTGTTGTCCCTCCTTCTTCCTTTGAGTGAGCAGCTCTGACTCTAAAACAATGTGGTTTCTGACAGACCAGGAAGTGAGAGCATTTAATAATTTAAAGCTCAGTAACAAGAAAAGATGAGGCAGAAGTCATACTGGTTTTTTATGCTGTTTGCATTTCAGTCATTTTGGTTTTGATATTCTTTGCTACATGCAAGTTTCAGTGGTCACTAAATATTTGTGTGCAGCGCCTGTTTCATGTTTTTCAGTGTTATCTTCTTGGGTTATGATAAATATTTGTTTTGGAATATTTTTGCATTAACAGTGTAGTGCCCTAGATTGTTTGGATGAAAATCTCAATACAGGGGAATGGCAGTAGTGACAAAAATAAAGTGCAGATCAGAGGTTTCATGGATTCTTCAAGTATGAGGAAGTGATGAAAGGTACTTGGAGTCCACTTGACGATGTCCTGGACTAAACAGAGTGGTCACATATATAGACATGAGGTTCAAAAGGAAATTCTGGTGAATAATTTAGAATTCAGGACACTTGTGTGAGGGGAAGTTGTTCATGAACATGTTAAATTTTACTTTGTTTCTAGTGTAGCCTATTGAGTGGTGTGCTGGAGGTGTATTTTGTGGCAGCAGTGGAAAGAGGTTCAGCAGAATAATTAAAAATGTAAAAGCTCCTTAATTCATGTGATTCCTCCTCTGCTCCATTTTGGAGAAAACAGGACCAAAAACTTCAGCCTGATTTAGAGTACATTTGATTTTAGATTAAGAGAATTTGATCTGTGGACTGCATTTTCTTGGATCTTCATTTCCCAGATAGGGGAGATTTCCTGGCACTGGAAATTTTTGAAACTGTGTTCTCACTCTTTCTGCAAGTGAAACAGCAACCCTGCCCTCTCTGAGAAGATTCCTCAACCGTTTCAGCACACCTGCCTACATGTGGGAGGCTAAAGGTCATGCTTGTGCCCCACATTGTTTTATTAGCTGTTGGGTGTCATGACACTGCCAGCAGTTTGATAGTAAGGACACTTTACCTGGATATGTGAGAACAAAATCCAAATTTTGGAGCCATAGCAAAAACAGTAGGCCCCTTGATTTCTTTGAGACCTAGGGAAACATCAGCTAGCTGGCAAACCAGGTATTTTGGAAGGTACTGAAATGCATGAAAAAATCAAACCAGCCAACAAACTTATATTTTTGTTACAGAAAGCCATTATTTTCTAGATTTTTTAAAAATAAAAACTGTGAGGCTGACTTTTTGATGTAGCTTTTTGGGATATGAGGGATATGAAGTCTCTCTTCAAAGCAGTGCTCATTCATCTGTCACAGAGTTCTGCCTCTGTGAATTTGTTACCTGTGACCATTTTGTCAATTAATACCTCTGAAATCACACTGACCAGAATTTAGATGTGTCAAGTACTGGTTAGCAGTGGTGTGCTTGGTTTCCTCTGTGTGGGTGCACAGAAGATCTGTAACTTTTACCTGCAGAGGTGACTCTCAGCTCTGGCTTTTCTGGCACATTGTTTCCCAATGGCTGTGGCAGCGTGTTTCCGTGGGTGTGAGCAGGGGCTGTGACACTCACACCCTGATCTGCTCGTGCCTGATGGGGTTTAGCCCTGGCTCCCCTCCTGTTGGGTTTCATTCTGTGTGGTGACTCACAGGCATGGGAGCAGAGATCTGCCAGCCTGCTTCCCATGGTTTGGAAAGAGGACACCTGCTCTGTCTGGGGTTTCATATGGTCACTAGTTTGAGGCATCTTTAGACCAGAGTGGAATGAGGGCTGAGAAAATCTGGGTGGAAAGGTGGCTTAGTATATTTATTCTTTCTAGCACAACCACCCTCAAATGTGAAGAGATTATTTTTAAAACAGGAATGTTAGGTGCCCTAATTTGAATTTCTTGAGAAAACAAACATGTTGCTCTTAGTTATGCCCTTCCAACTTGCTGTAGCATAAGGAGGTTATCAAGAGAAGACCAAAGTGCTGTCCTGATGTTCCTCATCTTTAAGAGATGATCACATTCTATATGTGAAAGACTCAGGAGGTCAGAAATCTAAAGTGCACAGTAATTGATCTGCTGCTTCCTAAAGAAATGTAAGCCTCTGTAGCTCTGATTACTCGAGCAAATAAGTTGTACACTTCGGCAGTGTTGGATCTTGGAGAGCCACCTCGGACATTTTCTCTGTGCAGCAGTGAAACAAAGTGCTTAGTGAGCTCACTTCTAGCATCAAAACTCTACTGGTCTCATGTTGTTGTCTTTCGAAATTCTGCTCGGAGAAACATACAAGCTGATCTGCTTTGTTTTGGTCAGGTTCTCAATGAATTCAGTTTCCCAGGCCATGTTGAAAATTTCTTTGAATATGTCAGCACCTCTTAGAAGCGAAGAGGGAAACAGGAGCTTTCAAGAAACTGATTATTCTGTGGACAACTTTGAAAGCATATTCTTATTCAAGTATTAATCTGTTCTGATACTTTTTTAGACAGACCGAGCTAAACTATGGATATGTATTCCTCATGCATTGTGAATTTTATTTTTCATTGCCTTTGGGTAGCAATAACTCCTTTAATTTCCTTTGCATACAAATCAGGTGAATTCCTGTTTGTTACCTCATATTTGCCCCCACAGTTTATTAAAATAAAAAACCCTCCTGGTTGGAGAAGTTGATAGAATGAAAAAACAAATTACTTACAGTGGTGTCTGTTACTAACTTAAAATAGTTCTAAGCCAGTTTTGTTTAAAAAAGCTTTAGTGCTTCAAGCTGTTTTATTGATTATGGTATAGATTGTTACTTGATTTGGCTCAATTTTTTCCCCTAAGTCTGTGTTGCAAAGACTTTTTTTAAAATTTATTTTCTCTTTGGGGAAGGTAATGCGTAGTTGTTTCTGATTCTGTTCAGGGATTGTGAGATCCTCACCAAGAGTGACAAAGTGCAAATGAGAAAGAAACACAAGTTGTTATCACCTTTGGAGGAAAATAATGGGATCTGAGGAGCAGAGGCTTAAATTGCTTTGTAAATTTAATTTGTCAGCTCTTTCACTTCTGTCAGACAAACTAAAACCACAAACAAAAAATCAAACTGACTTAAAAAATTCTTACAATTATTTTCCTGCTGATACATTGTCACATTTCTAATTTGGATGATTTGGGCACACTAATGCAACTAGAACCCTGTAACTCATAATGGTTTTAATGAAGTCTGAATTCCCCTTTTCTCATCTCTTGTCACGGACTTACTTTGCATGTATCACGTTGTAGAAACCCCACAAAGTTAATGCTGATAGAATTAAATGTATTGCAGTGGTAAAAATCCACCATAAATGTCTTTATAACAATGCATTCCTTTCATTACATTACTGTATGCTTTTAGAGACTTAATTTTCTACATAAACCTATCAATGCTGATGACAAGGGAGAGTAACCAAGTAGTTCCTAGAATATCACTGAATGTTGTGTGTTTCCTGGTAGATGCAGTGTTCCTTAGCAGCCTCCCAGTAAATGCACCTCTGGCTACAGTTATCCTAGTTCAGTCACTTATGTCCACTTAAAGTGCAGATGATAAGGTAAGTCTGTGGCTTCAGCTGGGTCAGGCTTGTAGGGTTTTTAAAAAAAATCATAGTGAATGGATCAGTCAGCTGTGTTAGAGGTCATGCATGGTTTTTACTTATTGAAGTGATGCATATTGGGGTTTTTCAGGTGTTGATGCAACTTGGACCTTACTTTGTACTTAGTGGAAATTCTACTCTATGTAGTAGAGTGTATGCAGGAACTGAGGGAAATTTTGTGGTTGGCTGAGAAAGGTGTGGAATGTAGTGGGGTGGTAATAGCAGTCTTTAATTAGGCATGCAACAATATTGAAGAAAAATGTCCAGGCTCTGAAGAGGAGCTGGTTTGTACTTTGGCTGTAATATCCATTCGCTTTTGTAACTGCAACTTCAAGCACAATGTAGGACAACAAAATATTGAGGACAAAATTTCAAAGACTGCATGGGAAAGTGTTTTGCTTACTCCTCTGCTAAGCTGCCAGACTTTTGTAGCTTCGTGTGTCCAATATGAGATTTCAAGTGTCTCTGAAAGCCTGGAACATGCTTTGTGTTTTACAGCGGTGTTGGCATCCTTTACTGACATTAATAGACTCTGTACAAACATAAAGCCACAAAAGCAAAGCTGAGCTGTGCATTTATTTGTATCTTGTCTCAATAATGCAAAATTCTTGACAATTTTTAATTAGCAGTTTGTTCTACAAGGAAGCCTGGTCAAAATGTGTTTATAGCATGGCTCAGAACTCCCCTTTAGAGGGGAACACATCAGTTCAATGACAGATTTTTCTAGGTGGTGTCTGGTAACAGAGGAGAGGGAATCAGGTTTCCATTGCAGTTACTTTGCTGTCTCTGGGAAGGGTTTTTTGCTGCTTCTGCCAGACAGTCCTGGGCTGGAGGGACCATGGGCCTGACCCAGCAGTGCAGAGAGCACAGAAACCTGGAGCCATATGGACTGGCTCAGGAAAAGCATCTGCGGATTAGGGAATAGAATGAAATTAGTCAAAAGCATCAGGCAAGCAGGTGGATGGCATGTCAAGGTTGCCACAAAGGCTGGATATTGCAGAGTGATACAAAAATGGATAGTTATAAATGCATGTTAAATCAGCACATGTTGGTTCACTCCTTTGATAATCTCTTTAAAGATGAGTGTGAGTGAAGAGAAGGCTTTTAAAGTTGCTGTATTGGTTGAGCATTGGAGGTTAAGGAAAATCAAAGATGAAGTATTTGCTCAATTCTTTTTTGAGGTAGTGTTGGTTTGGTACAGTGTTCAGTACTCTGGTTAGTCAGGTGTACATTCAAATGCTGAAATTTGCTGGGAAGTCCCTGTCTTCTGAAAATCATCATACTTGATATTTTTTTTGGCATGTGTTATGGATTGAAGTCTGATGAAAGATAAAAATGATCTTTGTCTGTGATTTCATTGACTATCTGCATATTTGCTTTACCACCTCTTGGTGAACCTGTGCTCATTCTGAGCTGTCTCTCACTTGATGTGTTGCTCTGACCTTTTATTTTTTGCTAGATAAGTTGGCAGCTTAAAGCACTGATAGCTTCTGTCTTCATGCAGTCATCAAGTTCTTTATGAGCCTTAAGGAGAAGCTTTAATCCATTGCACAGATGAAGTAAGCTCTGCTGTTTAGTCACTGGAATGTGAAATAGCTTCTTGCTACCTTTGGTGTTTCTGTCTTTTTCTGTCATCTTTAAAAATCTCTTCTGTCAAATTCAGTCTTGCACGCATTAAATTTATGCATATCTTTTTAAAAACTTCTATTTATTTTAAATGGGTCAATCTGGCAGAAAGTTTTTGTTCATAATCACTAATTACAGTTAGCTAACTTTCTGCTGTTCAAGTGTCTTCCCCAGCCCCAGGAGGCCTTGCTGGCCTCTTCACAGCATTTTGCATAATGGTTTTTGGTATTAGCTTGACCTAATTACTAATGTCCTAATTTAGATTATGTTTCTGCTTTAACTAATTCTGGATTTTTCTGGTGAACTCAATATCAGGCTAGATCATGTTACTACCCATCCAAAAGCTAGTTTGGCCATTTTTATTTGACTCTGGGAAACCCTGGAGCTTTGTGAGCTTTGGCTGTTTTCCAGAAGTCCGAGGGCTCCATGAATATGGTAAAACAGGATCCTGTTGCCCCCTGCTTGGTGAGTGCTCTGCCTGGCCAGTGCAGACTGCAGTTTCCAGCATGCAGCACTCTGTGCTCAGGGCAGATAGCAATCGAGATGCATCCTTGCACAACTGCTGTAATCAGACTCACCAAGTGATGATACTGCAGGAATTGCAATAGTACCTTTCCCTGAGCCACTGGGGGCTTTGTGCTGGCACTGGGAGCCTGGAATAATTTGTGAGAGCTTGTGTTGCCACAGTGCTTTAGATTCCAGAGCTTCACAAATAGGCATAAGTAGTTTCTAAATAGTAACTAATTTGTGGAGAAGAAAAATCTAATGCCTTCTGTTGCACTGGATTCCCCTAGTAGTAACTGGGGAGCAGGGAGCAGCCCAGGCACGATTTTCCTGTTAATAGCTGCCTTGAGAAGATATTTAAATGAGAATTGCTAGTGGGAATAGGATGTGCTCTGTTGCTTCCTGTAAATGTTCCATGAGTTTGAGCTGCAAGTCTCTTTACTGCAGCCTGCATATGAATAGTTGATGTTTTTGTGTTCTGCATATATCCTGGAAAAAAAATTCTATATGCATCAATGCAAAAAGTTCAGATTATTTTTTTGTGTGATTAAAAAGCTGAAATTGAATTGTTCAGGCAAAACCTCTTCTCCTTTGTTGATGCAACTGAAGAAATCAAGACCTGAAGAGCTTCTGTGGGTTATCTTTCCTTTCCAGTTGGAAATCAAAACCAGAGTAATGGTGTAGGACTCATCTGTTCTGTGAAAGTGTGTTTTGTGTGTGTGAGCATTTCCCCTTTTTCCATCAGCAGTTGTTGTCTGAAGTGTGGACAGAAATTACTGAGATAGAATTGGGTCCATTTAGTGAATTTATTTGCCCCACTTAGATACTCCAAATTTCTGGGTTTGTCCTGGACTAGCCCTGTAAAACAGTAACTGTAAGAATGCATGGGGTGACCTGTAGCTTATTTATTCTCTCTTTGGCAAGTCCTGAAATACAAGAGGCACCAGGAGGCAGCAGGTAAGATGGTAACTGCAGCAGGAGGGCAATTTCTGTAATAGAAGACCAGCAAGAAGAGAACCAGTAGCATTTCACAGTAAACTGGGAAATACGTGATTATGGAGTGTAGGATGCTGAATGTTTGCATGATAAACCCCTCACAAAGCAGTTCCTTTATCAAACTGTGTATGTTTGGGTGGGAATTGTACTGGCTGCTTTCCCATATGTGATTTGGGTGGGGGTAGGTAAGGAGTGAGATAAACCCTTTTGCTGTAGAATTGCTGAATAAAGGCTTTTCAGATCCTGCAACTTTTAAGTTTTAGTAATCTGTTATTAGAGAAGCTTCTAAGTTGTGCTGCTTGCACTTCCTGGGGTTAAAACAGTATTCCTAAAGACAATTGTTTTGTGTGTGATTATTAATGATCCAGGTGGACTTTGGAATCAATCATTGCTTAAGAAAACCAATCAAAAACCACCATCACCAAAAAAAAACCCCAAAAAACCAAAACCACAACCCCCTTCCCCCAAAACCCCCAAACCAACCTGAAAAACAACACAGCCCCCCTGCCCATCAAACCAAACCCAAAAGTTTTTTATGTGGAATCGCAGACTTCAGTTACAAAATATGGCCAGTGATACAGACGTAGAATTGCTGATGAGCCTTATAACAATGCCATTGAGGGGAGGATAAGAACCAAATGACTAATGTAGTGAATGGTGCATGACTGTTAAATAAACAAATGGAAACTATTAGTCCAGTCAGCATCTGCCTCCTGCTAATGTTTTTGTTGAAACTAAGCATGTGATTTGTCTCTAGTTGTGGTTGTGAACTTGATTGAAAAGAACTTGCAAGCTTTTTTTTTTTTCTCCCTATATAATGGAAGCTTACTTATACCGTAGGATTTGCTTCCAGTATGTAATTTAGTGCCCTAGTGCCTGACTTTTAGCTATGTGATATGGAGTATAAAACTGAGTAACTGTGATTGCATTTTTTAGAATGTATTTTGAACCATCAAACATGAGATGGAAGATGTGTGTTTTTAATGTATTGCTGCTGTTATAGAATAGGAGAACACCTGAGATACTGGGAATGGATATTTCAATTGGAATTGCAAAAGATTCTCTGTCTAATTTGTAATCTATAGCTAAAGGTCACCTTCTGAAGCTATGATGTCTTTATCACTTCAAATATCCTTTTTTTAAATGGAATAGCAGTGGTGCTCAACTGATCAGTAAAGTGCAGTGAAAGGAGTTCTCAGGATCAGTAAGTGTACCAACGGTTTCCCATCTTTATATAAATCAGTAAATGCTTATGAGGAAATTATTGCCATGTTTCCTTGCCCATTTCTACCTTAAAAGTGAGGTCCCAGTCTTGTGCCACCCTAGATTATCCGCTGCCTAACCTCACACCAGGACACTGCTTTGTCCTTTCTGTGCCCCCTTGCCTCCTCTTCCATGACCTGACACCTGCTGCCCTCACCCTTGGCTGCAGAAATGAGTCTGAGCACTCCCTGGAATCTGCAAATGCCACCGTGTGTGCGGCAGTTGCTGTGGCTCAGCTGATTGGCAGGAGCATTGCCTTGGGGACGTGGTTATTCCATGACTCATCTGAGACCTGGTGCTGAAGACTTGTGCCCTTCCTGTGTACTGCTTTTAAAGAGGAATCTATATGGCTCTTTGGGAGTTTTGCTGATTTGGTAAAGTCTCACCTCTGCAGGATGTGAAACCCATCCTGATTTCTCCCCTTAGCAGGAGGAGATTCAAATTGCCATTGGTCAGGATTGAGGATGCTCTGAGTGACTTGTAAAGGAGCACTTGTAACACCTCTGATGCAAAGACTAGGCTCATACACAGCAAAAAATGCCAGATTAATGAGTATGGGGAGAAGGCGCAGAAAGAAACAAGTGTCAGACTTTGTGGTTGAGGTGTTTGAATAAGGTTTTCTAGTCACTCATACATGACAGGGAAGGTTTGGAGCTGGAAGACAGTGGATTTCTTGCCTGCATGTTAGGACTTCAGTAAAGATTTCAGTAAAGAATCCTGACTTCATTCCTGGAAAGTGCATTATTTTCAGGTGAAGGGCTT
Source organism: Zonotrichia albicollis (assembly GCF_047830755.1). Lineage (NCBI taxonomy): Eukaryota > Metazoa > Chordata > Aves > Passeriformes > Passerellidae > Zonotrichia > Zonotrichia albicollis. Next base: position 10,772,053 of record NC_133823.1, read on the forward strand.
TGTGCAGTGACTGAGATATCACTAGAGTTGTTTAGACATATTTCAAAAAGATAGAATTTAGATGGCAGAAACTTGGGTTTCCTGCTTCATGATGGTGCTGTCATTTTTCAGGTAAGAGATATCCCTGCTTCCAACTGGATCATGAGGAAATTGAAAAAAATGTCATATAACACTTTTTTATACAAGTTAGTGTAGTGTATTGTCTTTCCTCTCCTCCAAAAAAAAGGCATGTTGTGAAAATAATTTTCACATTGTCAGATGATGTAGGTGACTGTAACAAGCAAACTTGTCAGTTCAGGCTTACCCTCAGTTGGGTTTTGTGTGTGCAAATTGAGAAACCTGGAGTACTGGATACAAAGTGGAAATGGGGGGAAAACCTGAAATTTTATTTGAGTGCTGAGTTAGTCTTGATGTCTTTGTTGCTGTTCCTTAAAGATGGATGTTTCTGTAGGGATTCTTTAATTAGGTATGCAAGGAGTACTTGGGATCTCTTTAATTCTAGACATATGAACAGACGTTTAGAGGAGCAACCAAGCTGCCCAAAGAAATCATCATAAAATAATATCACCCATGAGCAGTTTAGTTTAATCACTGTAATTGTGCTGTTATAAGACTTGATTATAAACTATTTGTTTCAAATTCAAGCTTCTGGATTCAAATCCTGACTATCTAAATATCACGATCTTGTCGCCATCTGTCCTATTAGGTGAAGTTACCAGTGACTGGAAAAGGGAAAACATAACTGCCAGTGTTAAAAGAGGGAAAAAAAGGAAGAACCCAGGAAATTCCAGGCTGTTCAGTTTCACCTCTGTGCCTTACAGGATCATGGAACTGATACTCCTGGAAATTGTGCTATGGCAAATAGTAAATAAGAAGGTGATTGGTGAGAGCCAACTAAGGGCAAATCAAAGGGCCTGACCAATTTGGTTGCCTTCACTGATGGGGGTTGCAGCACTGGTAGGTGAGGGAAGAACAGCTGATGTCATCTCTGGATTGTGCAAAGCATTTGGCACAACATCCTTGTCTATAAACTGGAGAGGCGTGAATGTGATGGATGGGCCACTCACAGGATAACAAATTGCCCAGAGAAGTTGTGGATGCCCCACCCCTGGAAGTGCTCAAGGTCAGGTTGGATGGGGCTTTGAGCAGCCTGGTCTAGTGGAAGGTGTCCCTGCCCATGGTAGAGGGGATGGAACAAAATGATCTTCAAGGTCCTTTTCCACCCAAACCATTTGCTGATTTTGTAATTCTTTGTTCATCTCTGGGAAAACCCACTTTCAAGTAGGCAGGAGTGCCAGAAATTTAAGCTTAATTTACACGTGGTGGCACGGGAGGGAGAGTTATTTCAGAGGCTTTTGGCTTGTGCCATCTCTGTCATCTCTGTATTGTTTAGTGGCTGTCCTTTCGTTTGCTCTATAGTGTGACACTGTCCTGTATTGCTGACATGTGGGGTTTAATGAGTGTTTCATGCCTCATTCCTGCACTTGTAGCTGAATTCCAGTATCATCCTGAGCAGGATATTTCTGTGCATTTCAGCTTAGTGATGCTGCATATTACTTACAATGGGACTGGTCAGACACAGGCTTAGTTACCATTTTGCACCATGCATTATACCTACTGTGCAGAATAGCTCTTTAGCTCTGAAATACATTTACATTGTGTCTTCTGAGGGTTGGCAGTGCTTTTGAGTTCTGCAGCACTGAGTGATCTTGATGCTTCAATTTCCAGTTAAAGTAGGTGCATGGGGGAAGGAGGTGAACAGCTTTAAATGCTCATTTATAGTAATTTTCCAGCTGGATGTTCAACTTCTCAGCTTCTAAGAGTCAGCTATAATATTTCCTATAGTTGTATTGCTCACACATATAAGGCCAGAGTTGTAGTTAGAATTCTGTTTCTCAACTCTTAAGGAGTTTTGTTTACCAAGGATCCTTCTAAATGGGTTTGTTTGCCTGTGACCTTACCGTGCAAATTGGAAAGAATGCTTGAATGCACATATGGATTCTTAAAACAGGTATCGATCATTATAACAATGGGATTGATGCAGAGTAAAGGATTTCTCAGTAATTGTATGTGCAAATTTCTATATTAAAAGGTGCCTTAACCTCAGTCTTAATATTGAGAATTTTGAAGGCGAAGATGCCTTTGTTTAGGAAGGTTAATAATTTGCCCAAGAGGAGTTATTGCCCATTATAAGCATGCTAATTCTCTCTGGTTAAATTAACCATGGTGTCAAAGAAAACAGAATAATCAAATGTATGGATAGCAACTATAATTATGGAGTATTAGTTATGTGACTTAGTTATGATCTCTGTAGGGCATTTCCATGTTCTGGTGCTGTGACCCTGTAGGTATTTATAGAGTTGGATGTGTACTGGAAATGATGTTGAGATAATTGAGAAGTGGTTCTGAAGAGTCAGTAGTTCATACCTTAAGATTGCTCAGTGTCTTCTGTTTTAAGCAATCTTCAAGGATTTTCTCTGAAGTTCTACCCTTTTTTTGCAGGCACTTTGTGATACTGTGCTCCAGAGACGTGTGGGTTCAGCCTTTGGTCACATAACAACAGATCTTCTAACACAAACTCTCTCTGCTCAGACAGTACTGAAAGCAGGCAGGCTTAGATTAGCTGTCAGGAATGTCTTTGCTCAGTGGGTGGTGAGGCACTGCCCAGGCTGCCCAGAGAGGTTGTGGGTGCCCTCCTGCTGGCAGTGTTCGAGGCCGGGTTGGATGGGGCCCTGAGCTACTTTATCTAGTGGGTGGCATCCCTGTGCACAGTGGGGACTTTGCAGCTAGCTACTGTTTATGGCCCCTCCCAGCTCAAACCCTTCTGTGCTTTCAAAGCAGCAGCAAATGTGTGTTTGCTGCTGGGTGCAGTCAGGCTTATCAGGGAAGTTGAGTTGGAACCTAGAAAAGGAGGACAATCGTGTTGGGCTTCCCACTGCTTGGCCCAGCTATTCTTCCTCCTTGATAATTAAGGATATTGAGTATGAGTATCTGGCTCTAGAGCTGCCTCATTATGCGTGCTTCATTGTGTTTTTATGTGAAGTGTGAATTCCTTTTGCATTTACAAGGCAGAAAGGAAAATACTTGTTCTGTTTGTTGTAACTCCGAATGTGACTTTTCCAATAAATAGCCGCACAAAATTTACAGACTGGAATGAAATATTGCAGTTTCAGCAGCACTCATTGTTCTTCTACTTTGTGTACACAGAATTGGTTCTGTTTCATCTGCAAATTCTGTTGTAAGGCAGCTGGAAGGCTGAAGCTGGGCTCTCATTCTGAAGGTGTAACAAGCTGTCCTTTGAAGGGCTGATTTTCTCTTCTAATCTCCCCATGTTTTAAACAGGTGGGGTGATTCTGTGATTGTACAATTATCTGTCAAGCAATATCAGGATGCTAGATTTCAGAAATCAGCAAGATTTCACTGCTGTTAGCTCAAGTCATGAAACATCCTCTGAGGAGTGCTTGCTATGTGTAGGTTGCCATTTAGTTACTTGTTTTCCAGTTCATGAGATGGCATATATGGCAAAAAGTAAAACCCTGTTTAAAAACAAGAAAGTAAAAAGTGAAATTGTCAAATGAGAACTAGTAATTGTGAAATGAGCTAAACTTTATTGTTCTAAGACAATGTGGATGTCTATTAATCACTTTGTGAACACCATAAGAGCAATATTCCTGAAAAGCCACTTTATCAGTAAGATACTGCTGTGCTAATTCTGTTGTTGCCTAATATTGGAAAAAAAAGGAGGTGGGAAGTGTAGTTTATAAAGCATCTAATTTGTGACATGGGTATTATTTTATTTGTTTCAACCTGTTAGAACTGTGACTGAAGCTTTTCAGAAAGTAATGACCTAAAACCTGAAATGAGGTTACAGAGGTTGAAGCTCTAGGAAGGATCGTATCGCTACAACTTGGCAGTGGAAAATGAAGCTGTGTTGTTTAAGATTTCTGGCTTGCTGTGGCTGTGACCTGTCCCATAACAGTGACTGTCACTGAAGAAAATTTTTCTGGTAGACTTGGGGGTGAGGAGCTACAACTTTTTTTTTTTAATCTATTGGGAAAATGACAAACGTTTGTGTTTTGTTGAAACACTCTATTTTTCTCAAAAGTTACCCTATTGCTAATTGCAGTGAGAAATGAGAGGACTTCATCATCTTTGTGTTGAGAATCTTATTGCCAATCACTACTTTACATAGTGCTTAGTTATGCAAAGGGAACTGAGCACCAAAGCTGTTCTTGGTGACTGACAGTGCAGTGAGGAGCTTGTTCCTGTGAAGGCAGGAGACAGGCTGTGTTGTGCAAACAAGTTCCTAAAGTAGGGTGTCCTAAAACCTAAAGTCATGCTGAACTTGTGTGATACTTGCTTGAAACAAAACCCAAATAAAGGTAGTTGTGTGAATGCAAAATGCTTCTTTTATTTTTCTTTGGAGTGAAGAACAACACATATTAGGAAGAGTAATAGTTGCTGTTTGTATTAACAGATATTGGCAGAAATAATATTTGCTCTTTGTATTGAAAAAATAATTACCAAAGAAAGTATATAAATACAGAGTAGTTCTGTTTGCTAGTGCTAAAAGTGATGCTGGGAATTGTTTTTCTATTTTATCTGCTCATTCTCTGGAGTGTGCATACTAAAGAAGCAGCTTTGAATGGAGTAAGAAGTGAAAATTCTCAGGTTTTCAAATGTGAAGTCAGAAATGTGTAACTGTTTGCAGCTAAAGTTTGGAGTTCCTGTACCTCATGTGCAGCAGATACATTGTGGACAGATATTAAAGTTGCCTAGTTTTGTGCAGCAAATGCCAGGTGTGCAGGATGATCTCTTGAGGAAGGACAGGTGTGTTATAATTTGAAGTGTCTGACTTGCTTGGCTTTGGCTGCAGCTGTTGTCACTGCTAATGCTGCAGATGGCCTTAATCATGGTTACTGCCAGCAGCTTTCTGAGGTTAGAAACGAGAGCTTTTATATTTACAATGTGGAAAACTTCTTAAACTGGTAACTGGACTAGTGCAATTTGAAAAAAATTAAGGTCCCTTGTGCCCTAAGATGATGCTTTTGAATTTATAAGAATCTGATTGTGGATTTGATGGAAAGAATTAAGGCTAGTAGGGTGGGTGATTCATGGACTGAATGCATATGAAATATGGAAATATGTAAATTGGGTTATTTCATAATTGTAGCATTTTTCTGTATTGTGAATAAAAGCTATTCCTAATTTTTGGAGTAATAGGAGGCATAAACAGAAAAATTTACTCCTGTTTCCCTACCGTAAAGTTCTCCCTTAAATGGATGCACTTCTCAGGTTATTTATGACAGTCTAACAAAATCTGGAGTCTTGCATGACTGACTTCATTCACATATTTTTGGGTTCCAAAAATGTTACTGTGCTATAAAGCTGAAATTTGTTTTGTATTAAACACAGTGAGAAATAGGACTGGAACATAACAAGAAAAAGAAATCTAATTTCATTGCTTCTTAAATGTAGTTATCTCACAAGAGCATTCTTCTGATTACCTGGAGTCATTTAGCACCATCTGTAGTGCCATGTGTAACATAGTTAAAGTGGTATAATAGGATAAACCCTGTTAAATTAAAAATGGCTGCTGAGCAAATGAGTATGTAGTATTTTAGGAATTTAGGCATGTACCATGGAGAGGGGTTTTTATCTGTAGCTTCATTTTCCATAATCCTCTTCTTTCCCCGTTGGTCCCCTCAGTGCAGAGCTTTGGTGGTGATGAAGTGCTTGCCACTGATAAGCTTTCTCAAGGAGAATGCTGTTGCTGTCTGTTGCTTCTGTATGTTCTGCTCAGTCTAGAACTGTGTTAATGCATTGCCCTGCATTTGCTGCAGCCTCTCCTCTTGGCCTGGACTGCCCATATACAGAAAGAGAGAGAAGCACTGTCATGATTGATTGTTCTTTACTTTAGTGGCATCAGGATTTGCAGCACTCTCCAGAGTTATGCAGCTGAATTAGCTCCAAACTTTTGCAAACAGCCCCACAACTGTTCAAGAAACAGGTGGATACAGTGTTCAGCACTCTGGTTAGTTGTCTTAATGGGAAGTGTGTAAATCAAAAATAGAACCTTGCTTCATATGACCTTTTGATTTGGAAGGGTAGTGACATTCAGCAAGATACTTATGATTCAATTATGTAGTAAATAGAATGGCAATGACATTTTAAGTAATGTTGATTTCTTCTTAAAGCTTTGTTTACCTTGTTTTTGAAAAAAAGGATATTTGAGGTGATAGAATCACTGGAATAGCACAGTTACTGAAGTTTTTGGTGGTTTTGTTGGTGTTGCAGTCAAATGCTCATTTGTTAGAATTTTCTAGATGTTGAAAGCTGTTCTCTTTTCTGGCTTGTCTGAAAATTGCTTTGTATAAATGTTACAAACTGCAGCTGGCAGTATTTTGTCAGAGCATAAATTGACACTAGCTTTATACTTTGATAAGGTTACAGATAAATGTAACTTGAATTTCTTTTTCTATAACTTTTACTTTTCTTCCTGAACATTTGCTTAAGTGTTTCATTAGTATTTGGTTGGGCTGGCTATAAATGTGTTTCACATGTCCCTTTCCTGTCTCTTGTCTCAAAATTTGCATAAGAGGAAGGAACAAGTTGAAATTTTTATACTGAAGTACTCTTCAATTTCTGAATAATATTTGTATCACAGAAACCTTTTGTATTCCAATTCTGTCATTGACCAGCTGTTTTTAGGTAGAAATTTTCCCAAGGACAGCATTGCACATAAAAGAAGGCAGGTGAGTGGCAGCAAGGATGAAATAAGTTTTGGATTCATTTTGGAAAAAGAATGGTTTCTTAGGAATTGTATTTTGTACTGAATGCTTTGCAACAGGTGTCCAGTTACAAAAACCCTGAACAATCCCATCCCTTTCTCAAGTTAAGTCGCAAATTTGCCCTAAACCAGGACAAAAATGAAGAAACAAATATTTTTCCTTTTACCTTTCATCCATTGGCTCCTTATTTTCCCCACTGTTGGTAAATGAATAATTTCTTTTTCAGTATTTCCGTTTACATGTATAAAAAACCCAAACAAACGTGTTTTTGGAAATGTGTAATGCTACACTTTCACAGGATAAATGTACTTCAGTAGTGATGGCTTTCTATAAATAAGAATGCTACAATTGTTTGTCTAAGCAGTCATACATGAGACACCCATGTGCTTCCACAGACTTATTCCCTTGAAGAGGGATTAATGTGGCTAAAATGCTAATCTGCTTCACTCACGCTGCATAATTCAGTCTTAAGTAGATGCTAAGTAGGAAAAAGATATATCATAAATCTCAGAAGGAAAATTGAGACTTTACTGGGTGGAAAATCCCATACTTTGCAAGCATATTAAGGGTATTACAGAACACTTAGGATTTATAAGTTTAGCTGGATTTCCAAGACCTCATTGCTCTTACTGCAAGTGTTTGAGTAAATAGAGAGAGTTTTTCTCTCTTACTCTTCACAACTCAGCAATTGATAGAGCTGAAATAATGTGGTGGCCATGCCAAAACTGGTATTTGTGTTTCTTGTTTCAGTTTTCTGTTACAGAAAGTCTTCTCTTATACAAATTGTGTGCTCGCCTGTAATGCCAGTACAAAGAGAGGTTTACTTTGGGTTTTTGTATTAACTTGATCTGGACAGCACAATGGGGATGTTTTACATTTGGAGACCAGCCTGGGTTAGGTTTTCAGGGACTTATATAAAGCTATTTGCAGTGTACTTAGTGCATGAAGATGTAGTAATCTACACCTGAAAAGTGTTCATGTTCAGACTCTGAATTTAAGATAAAACCTAATGTTTTGCAGACTTTTTTTTGGCTTTTTGCCTAAGTTCACTGCATGTGATACTGTCTTACTCTCTATAGTGTTGTACATGTGTGCCATCTATAGATATGCTTATGGCTTTAAAAAAATTTGTTGTACTACACAGAAGTATAAGAGAACTATAATACTGTTTAAAAAACCAGTTACTAGAATTCCATTGAAGCAGAGTGATCCAACTTTAGAAGTGTAGTACTCTGTGCTATAATTGTGGTGGCTGACATAATGTAGAAGGTAAGTACTGTTGTTTTGTTAATAGTGGAAGTTTAAGTGTTAAAAAAGATACAAATGTTTGAGGGAAGAGCAACATTCCTCCTAAGATTCAGCTACTGAAAGGCTTATCTTGGAATAGCACTTCAAAGTTTACAGTTGCCAATAAAAGCATCCCTTGAAAGAGTGTCAAGTATAGATTATAAGACCCAGGGATCAATGTGCTAATGTGACCTCCTGCATAACATCAGCCATAAGGCCAACTAATATTTTATGCAGTTAGTCAGCAGACTAAGTGTAATAATAAATCTTGGCAAAGTGGATTAGGGGACAGCTTAGAACAATTGCCAATAGGCCTGCAGTCATTTAGGTTTGAGTGGCAGCAAGTTTAACAGTGCAAAAACTTAAAAACAGCCAAGTATTTCTTACATGAGGAGTTCTGCTAGGAATTTGAAGATGCTGGAAACACTAAAATTAGTTCCATGAGGTCTTACAGAATGCAGATTAGTCTTGTAGACTAATTAAAAAAAGCCTGGGTTTTGTATTTATTAGAATAAATGATGCATAAACTTTTTGTTTGTAAAGGGAAGAAATTTCAGTGCTATAATGAAAGCCCATCCAAAGATGATGAAATTGGCTTGATACATTGCATGGAACTTTATATGTTTGGCCTAGCAGAAATCTCCCATCTTTATTGGAGAAATCTGGAAACTAGAGTAAGTAAGTGATATTTGAGTTGGTACAGACCTGCCTGGGTCAGGAATGGAAAGATGCTGAAGTGTCTGGGCTGTGATAATTATGTTCTGCTTCATACAAAATGTGTCTTGCCCTAGTGTTAATTTTTTGATGTGAGATGGGACTCATGGGATGGAGCTGAAATATTTGTTACCAGGCAGGAAACCCTTGTTAGCTGGCAGGGTTGGTGACTCTGCAGTCCAGTCTTGGACTGCCTTCTGAAATAACTAGAATTATTTCAGCTGATTGAGAATTGATACTCTTGTCCTGGCAAAAGTGAACTTGAGAAAAGGCATCTGTTTTGATCCTGACAGTTTGATGAAGATTCATGTTGTGACATGACAAGCTGTGTAACAAGAATTTATATCATATTATCAACTGGGGAGGATCTAGAGTGGCAAATTTGCTAATACAATGTGAGTGTGGAGCAGGCTGAGCCTCTGTGCTGTGCAAAGGGATCACTGGAGTGAGTTTTGGGAGGAGGCCAAGGAAACACTGTCAGGTTTGCTGGGAGGGATTACACAGAGTCATCCTGATCTGCATCTGAAATATTAGATCTGGCTTGACCCCTGGCTGCAATGGGATGATTGCAGAGTGGTGCAGGTGGGTGACACAGTGGCTGCAGAGCTGTGGCCTCCACTTCCAGGTCCCAGCCACGCTGTTCTAATGAACACCTTTCCCAGAACTAGAGTGGGTTCAGGGCAGGGGGGACATGGCAATGCTTCATGTCTTTTAAAAAGTGGTGCTGCTCTAGAATGAACAGTCTGTTTTTTGTAGCTGAGTGCTCAGCTTGGAGCTGCTTTGCCTGTGCTGGCAGAATCTGCATTCTCTAATTTCTACAATGGTGCTAGAAGTGCTGTGATTAATGTTTTGTTTTGGCTCGGTCCTTGATTTGTTAGTTAACCAGTATCCAATAAATAAAGACACTAAACAAAGTTTCATTTGATGTTCAGAGCTGGTAAAATTTAGCACTCAAAGGAGTAAAACTTGTTTGACAGTGACTATTTCAAGATATTTTACCAATAAAGCTTACAGAAACCATAGTAAGCAAATTTTTTTATCAGAAATGTCCTTAGCAAAGTTAGTTGTCTATAAATTTATTTGTTATTAAACTTTCCAATTAACTGAAGAAAGATAAAAATGTCATGAGCTACAACAGGAGTGTCTTTGTAACCTGAACTGGGTTGTTCTCTCTGAGGTATTGCTGTTGCTGGGTAAAATTTCAGGCAACAGAAGAACTGCATTGTTGAATGTCAAGTACTCCCAAGTAATGTGGCCCTCAAGACTGTTTTTAAGGAGTCATGTTTTAGTCATTCTAGGATCTGCTGGAATGGATGTAGGCAATCTCTTAGAACATTATTAATTATTGTACAGCTGAAAAGAAAACATTCAAATGTTTAATCATACTTTTAAAGTTATTTTTAAAATTACAAATAAAAGGGAAATAAGAGTTCTGTTGGTACTGCTCTTATTTTTTTTTAGAACTTATTTTATAGTTCCTCTGCCAGATTCTTTGGGATGGGTGTGTTGTTGATTGTTAATGTGCCTAACTGCTTATAAATACTTTTTTTAGTGGATAAATACTTCTAAAATTCTTCCTGTGTGAATGTGTCAATGTTCCTGTCAGATATATTTGCAGTTAATGATTTTTTGGAAAATCCATAATATGAGCCATATTTTTATGTCTAAGCATCTGCAACTTTGAAATTATGCTTGTGTGTCATTCAATTTCAGTGTATTTATTTTGGAAAGTATATCCATATACTGGAGAATTGACAAAGTTCTTTTTTTTCTGTTACCTACAATGCCCATGAGATGGTGCTCATCAGTCTTGTTTCTGTGTAGCAGGAGATCTGTGCATAGCCCTGACTTTCCAGTAAGAATGCAGTGATTGGCATTGTTGCCTTTCTGAGAGAAAGAAAAATAACAAAAACCATCTGACAATACCTTGAATTAATTGACAAAATACCCATTACTATGTTATTTTGAAGTGTGTGTAAAAGCAGTTTTGATATCTGATTATCTTTGGACAGATGAATTTGATGCTAATTGGCACAAATAAGAAGTTAGCACTTATTTTTTTTTTGTAAAAATGTGTTTCTAAATAGCCAAAGGATAGGAAAGTGTTTAGACATCTATCCTTTTTGTGCTGCTTTATTTCATTCTTCTTTTTTATTTTTATCTTTTATTTCCTAAGATCTGTGAAAGTTTTATTTATTCTAACTGAATTTAAGCTAATTTAAATTGCAAGAAAGCAACTTTTCTATAACTGGTTCTTTACAGATACATCTTTGAAGGGATGAAATCCAGTGGCTGTGACTAAGCTCGTAAGCACTGTGCCCTTGGAGCTGCCATCAAACTCAGGGGGAGAGCCACCAGGCCAGGAGTTATAGGAGAAGGCCCTGAGCTGATCATGTTAAGATAAAAATTTCAGAATCAATCCCTCAGACATCAGGGTGCACACTTTCCCCTAAAGCATGCAAGTTACAGGTCTGTGGAACAGCAGCACAGGGCAAGCTGAGAATGCCATGAAGGTTTTTCTTTCTGAAATAGTTGAGAAAGGCCTCAAAGGCTTTCTTTCAGATGCAGTCTCTGTGGGCAGCGCAGGAAAACTCAACTCGTGGCACTGCTCCCTCAGTCTGCCAGAGATGATATGGCAGACAAACTCAGCCATTAGCTGTGTAAATAGATTTTTTTTTTTCCTGTATCTGCTGAGTCACCTTCTGTTGCAGTACTGCTCTCTGTGGCAGGGCAAGGTGCCAGGTTATCACACTCAGAAAAGATAAACTACGAGCTCTGAAAGGTGTCTCTCCAACAATGCATTTGCCATTTCTTCCACTAAATCCTTGTTTGGATGTTTGGGGTAATCAGGTCCACAGGCAACAGGAAGGAGCTTGGCTAAAACTATCCCAAATGAAGAATCTGAACTACACCATTAAAACTCCTGTTTGCTTTCTATGCCTCTGGCTTCAGCAAGACATGAACAGGTGGGACACTACTGATCTGCAGCAGGGATGTTTCTCAGAGATCTCCTAAGATGGTGGTTGGGCTGGACCTGGAACCATGTTTCCAATGGTGCCTGAAGGAAAGCTCACAGGAGAGAGGAGGTTAGAGCTTTGGGTCCAGGAGCCCTGCTGCCCAGGAGCCCTTACAGAGCCAGTACAAGGTTGAGAGGTGACAAGGATCCACTCCCCAACAACCAAAGATCTTCACAACAACATTCCCATTGCTCTCGTACCAGCTCCAGGCTAAATGGAGCTCCTGATGCAAATGGCTTCTGTGGCAGCAGGGCTCACCAGTGACAGTCTGTGTCACATTGTCTGGTTTCTGCTCTGCAAACACTCATCAGCCACCTCTGCTGACAGCAATTACGTATTTCCTCAAATCCTCGTGAGACACCAAGTACCCAAAGTGCCCTACCCAGTGTTAAACACCAGGGAAGCAGATGTGCAGAGAACATTCTGCTACTCATCTACACTAGTGTGTTTGGTTTTGTGATGCTTCTGGTGGAGATTGATTTGTTTGGTCTTTGGAAAAAACTTGAAAAAACTCAAGCTTTTTCCCTTGAGTCATGCAGGTGGCCCATAACAAGGAGAGAAGAGAGAAATGTTAAACTCCTGTTAATTAAGGCAAGGAGGATCATAGAGAGGTTTAGGTTGGAAAGGACTTAAAAGATCTTTTAGTTCCAAGCCGCTGCCATGGTCAGGGACACCTTTCACTAGACCAGGCTGCTCAAATCCTTGTTCGAGCTTTCTTTGAGCTGGACTGAATGTTTGAAGCGCCAGTGCTGTTTTCTGAAAGTGTACTGTGTAATTCTAGATGCAAGATGGGGAGAAAACCAGCAAAATAAGAGGCAGAAGTTAGGAGAGTCTTCTAGTTGAAGTAAGGTTACTAAAGAAGTAGTTGCAGTAGGCTGTGGGAGAATGGGTTGTAAGAGAATAGAGATAGCACTGCAGGCAATCTTGCCCTGCCAGGTTGCAGCTGTATAAGACAGGTGAACAGTATTGAAGGAAGAGAAGCATGGAATGCTGATGTGCCTTGACCAATCACAAGAGTAAAAGGGTGTTGTGCATGTGTATAAAAGGTTGTACTGGGCAATAATAAAGTGCTGATGCTTGTGGCCATTCATGGTGCCTATCATGTGTCCTCTGTCAGTAGGCTGCAGCACAGTGGAACCAGATGAGTTATTTTACAGTTTCAGACTGTTTTCATTGTTATTTTGAGGGTTGTGACCTGAATGGTCTGGGTAACCTGGGAAGAGATCTGGAAGAGGACACAAGAGACAGAGATGAACTCCTAAGGAAGGACTTGTCAATAGTGATAGGTGGGTGTGTGAGAACAAGAGTTGGTTGTAGGAGAAGTGGAATGAAGTGATCAGCACCTCTGCTATAACTGACTAAGATGACACTCAAGGAAAGTATCTGCTAAGTATTATTAGCAGAGATTACAGGCCTCTGAAAATGAGGGCAGCTTTAAACCTCATGACTTGATCTGAGGGAGGTATTCAAAGATTGGTTCTGTACAAAGACAATCTTTGTACATGCTTCTCAAAATAAATCAGACCAAGAGGACATAGGAGAAATTCTATTTCCTCTGGAAACTTCTTTTCCCTTCCAAATTCTGTGAATGGTGCTATGGTAAATGTTTCTTTTGTGTTTTTCATAGGCCTTTTTCCTTTTTTCTTTCTCAAATCACTATAACTTTGATCAAATAAGCAACTTGAGTTATAATTGCCTGTATGTTCAGTCCTATCAGTGGTTGCTGAAAGCAGTGTTAGGGCAGCATAGAATAGAAGATAATAAAGTGCTTGAGAAGAGCACCTTGACATAAAAATAAAGGCCAAACCAGAAGTAAAGACAAGAGTAAAACCAGAGTAAGTAAAAGACAAGTATCTGTTGAAAAGCAGGGTTTCTGGTTTTAGGTGAAAAAGAAAAAAGTTACATTCTGGGTGAATTTCCTTTGGGAAAGCTGAGTTTTAAGTTTTGATTTTGGAATGCTTAATTTCACCTGGAACAGGACGATTTGCACATGTTCAGGATGTGCTGAGATGAGCAGGACAAACGTTTTAGAAAGAATTATCTTGGACTGTAATTTGGCATCATTGTATTGTAGCTACTGGAGGCTGAGAGAGATGAGCAAGGAGGATTCAGAAAGGGTTTTTGCTGATTTTTGACTTGATGATTATGGTGAGTGAAGGAGCTGTGTCACTGTGTATTGGTGCTGAGTTACCTGTGTTGGGATGGCTGGGGATGGAGCACCTTTCCCATGGGAGAAAGGCTGGGGCAGTTCAGCCTGGGGAAGTCAGGGCTGCAGGGGAACCTCACTGCAGCCTTTTGTTCAGTACATAAAGGGGCTGCAAGTCGGCTAGAGAGGGACTTCTTACCAAACCTTACTGGTAGAACAATGGATAATGGCTCTAAACTGAAGGAGAGCAGGTTTAAATTCGGTATTAGGAAGAAATCCCTAGTTGTGATGGTTGTGAGGCACTGGAAGGTGTTACTCAGAGAAACAGCTGGAAGCCCCATCCCCGAAAGTGTTCAGAGGCAGGTTGGATGGGGTCCTGAGCAACGTGGTCTGGCAGATGGTGGCCCTGCCCATGGCAGGGGGCTTGGAACTAAATTAGATTGGAACCCCTTCCAACCCAAACCCTTCTGAGATTCTGTGATAATGTATGTGAGTAAGTGGTAAATGAAGATCAGGTAAAGCTTAAGAATGAAAAGGCAAGGTAACAACAAATGGTTTTTTAACCCTAGTCCACACTGTGCAAAAAAACTTATACAGACGAGATTTCAGCAAGAATATTTATGGAAAAGCTGAATGAAACTAGGAGAAGAAATATATGCAGCAGATGAAACCAGGGACAGGTACAAGCAGAATGTGATTTCTGTACATATTTCTACAATACAGGATAATATATTACAGAAACAGTACTTGTTTTTCCTTCTTAGACTCCAGCATTGCTCCCTTGAAACAAACCCCTCTCTGTCCTGCAACCTTGCCCTCTTTCTGAGGAACCTGGGGAGCTTCCTCTCAGATTTAGTCTTCTCAGCATACTGTTTCACTGAGATGATAGTCTGTAATTCTCATTCTGTTTATTGCCCCTTAAAAAATAATTCCTTCTTCTTTGTGCCTTCAGATCTGTTGTTGTTTTCTCCTTCACTTCTTTGTGGGTTTTCCTGCCCTGTTTTGGAATGTTTCATTTAACAAGAAATAATGCTGCAGTGCTTCAGGGAAGCTGCTGATTATGGAAGAAGTCAAGATAGACTACAAAATAAATCCTGGAGATTGTTGTGTTGGTGTCAAAAAAAAATAGCTCAGCTGGAAGTAGGGCCAGTACAAATGAGGAGAATGTGGGCCTACATCTCATACGATGAAAACACAAATTTTGAACCTTTGACAATTCTTGAAAGTGACGTCTATAAGAATCGTTTCATTCCAAAAAGTGTTTGTATTTCATGGCCCAGAAAAACTCATTTCTCATCAGATAGTACTATTTCTCACAGTGCAAATCTCATATTGAACAATTCAGAGAGAGTACATTTTCAGAGAATTAAGTTTAAGTGTAGAAATCAGTATTTTCATTGTCATATGAGAGTGTAAAGAGAGGTAGAGATCTTTTAATAATAATTCTAAAAAGACAGCAGTTGTGTCTCTCAGGAAATGAGTGTTTTACAGCTTGGAATACCCCACAGCTTAGAAGCAAGGTTGTTTTTATGGACATTTTCTTACAAGTGGAAAAAAGAAAATTGTGAAACAAACAAGCAAAAAGCTTCCTATAAGTAATCTTGAATCCATAATAAATAGATTTTCTGAATAAATTGCTCTTTACTGAGCTGATGGTACAAGTCTTAAATTTGTTAAGAATAAAGCTTAAACCACAAGTTTTGTCAGAATCAAAACATGTATTTTATACTTGCCGTTTGTTTTACATTAAGAAAACTGCTGTACACTGAAATGATTGCTGAAGCACTTGTGTGAGTTTTGCTTTACACTAAGAACTGCTTTTTCTTCTATAGTTGTATGATTTGAAACAAACAATGCATATAATATCTTGTAGTTTAGATGAAGGTAGGTTTTGGAGTAAGCAGTTGCATCCTGTTCACAAGTTGTGAAATAGTGTTATCCCAGTTGCAACAAATTATCATTATTTTCTTAATCAAATATTTAAAATTAATTATTAATATAGTGAAATAACTATTTTTGAGGGCAGTATTCTGAAATTTAATATTTTTTTACTCCTTAACACAGCAGCTGTCAGCTATTCCAAGTACCCTGCCTGTACTCAGCTGTCAGCATTAATGGGTTCTTGTCTTGACAAGCAGAGAAGGCATCAGACTTGTGTTTGACTTCAATCCTGTTTAGTATTTGGAGGGATCAGGTTAAGCAGGTGTAGAATAAGTGATTTGGAGTCTTTCACTGGCAATTAAATAATGCTTTTCATGAGTTAGAAATATAAAAAAAAACCAGCCAAAATTGAATGGCAGAATTTTCTAACTGTTTAGAATACACAGAATCATTAAGGTTAGAAAAGACCCTTAAGATCATTAAGTTTGACCATTAACCCAGCACTGCCAAGCCCACCACTAAACCATGTACCCATGTGCCACATCTGCACATCTTTTAAATGGCTCCAGGGCTGGAGATTCAACCTGCCCTGGGTGGCTTCTTCCAGTGCTTAACAGCACTTTTTGTGAAGTAATTTTTCCTAGTACCCAATATAAACCTCCTCTGGCACAACTTTGGGACCATTGTGTTTTGTCCCATTGCTTGTTACTTGGGAAAAGAGACCAACTCCCACCTTGCTACAGCCTCACAAGCGACTGTGGCTTCTGCCAGAGAAATGTGTGAAGTAGGAGTGAATGTTCTTTTTATTATAGTCCAGTAGAGAATATTTTCATAATAAAGTTTGAATGAGTTATTATAATGGGGAAAACAAACATGAATATAAAGTCAGGAGTTTCATAGTGTACTGGTGATAGCAGTTTTCATGTACTACACCCTGTTTACATCATCCATAAAAAATGACTCTTTTTAGGAAACCTGCTTAGAGACCTTGTAGTTTTGCTTACAACTTGAACAGTGTGTGAGTGAATGAGGTTCACATTTTTCTTTGAACTTATTTTCTGCAATCTGTACCCCTCCCTGCTAGTACAGTATTCTTTTATCAGTATTTTTAAAAAAGGAAAAAAATCTCCTTGTGGGTTTGACCACATGTGACGTGCAAAGTGATTTCTTTTTTCAGTTACTCTGTATGCTTCACGTTGCAATCTAACTGCATATGAGCTTGTGCTGTTCACTTGTGTGGAATAACCAGCACAGGTAGCAGAGCTACCTTGAGTTTATTTTGTGTGCAGAATACCCCAAGTTGTTTGTACGTTTGTTTGTAACCATGTAAACCATCCCTGTTTGATTTTGTTTAGAAAAAATGTGCGATGATAATTTTGACAGGATTACCACTGTCATAAAATATTTGTGGTTTTGTGCCAGCTTATCTGATGGATGGATGAAGATGATGGTGAGGGCTCCAGAGCATCTCTCTAATGAGGAGGTACTGCAGAAGCTGGGCCTGTTTAGTCTGAAGAAGAGCAGGCTGAGAGGGGATCTCTTCAATGTGTGGAAATACCACAAAGGCAGGAGCCAAGAGGATGGTGCCAGGCTCTTTTCAGTTGTGTCCAATGACAGGATGAGGAGCAGTGGCCGTAAACTCAGAAGTCCCAACTCAACATGAGGAAAAGCTTCCTTACTCTGAGGTGGCAGAGCCCTGGAACAGGCTGCCCATGGAGGTCATGGAGTTTCCCTCTCTGGAGTAACTCAGAACCCTCCTGGACATGTTCCTGTGTCACCTGCTACAGGTGACTCTGCTTTGGCAGGGGATTGGACTGGGTGATCTCCAGAGGTCCCTCCCAACTCTAGCAATTCTGTGATGCCTAGTGACTTAAAAACCTAGGAAGCTTCAGGAAACTTCCTTTTGCATTTATCTTGGCTTTAGGAGGAGTTTTCTGAATTCCAAACAACAAGAAAATACTGATGAAATGATTGGTTTTTTAGCATAACATTTTCTGTGCAGAAACAGAATGAGTGGAAAAACCACAGCTACTGTGAACTCTAGACTTGATTGCAAAATTAAGGGAGGGGTAGAGAAATATAAGTTGGAAGAATGTGAGGATGTGTTTGTGGGCAGATTTTGGTAGCTGGGGGGACTACAGGGGTGGAGAAGAACCCCATTCCCTGTTTCCCTGTGCCTCTGGTGGGGAGCAAATAGAGCTGGGAAGGAGGGACGGGTGCGGGAAAGGTGTTTTTAAGTTTGATCTTACTTCTCATTATAGTGCTCTGATTTTGTTAGTAATAAATGCAATTGATGCCTTTGAGTCTGCTTTGCCCGTGACAGTTTGGTGAGTGATCTCCCTCTGTCCTTATCTCAACTTAGGAGCCCTTAGTTCTATTTTCCCTCTCCTCTCCAGCTGTGCAGGGGAGTGATGGAGAGGCTTTGGTGCGTGTCTGGCATCCAGCCAGGGTCAACCCACTACAGAGAGTAACTGGTGGCCTTACAGAGAAATGTGCATGCTGTAAGGACACTGGAGCTTTGGAACGGAGCCATATGACTTAATCTGACAGAAAAAGGCCAACACTACAGCTCAGTGTGTAAATGAAGTTGGTATAATGTTAATGGTGCTTTAATCTCACCATCTCATAGCTGCCACTTTAAAAGTGCCTTTCCACTCAGACAAGTGTGGTGAGTGCAGGAGTGTGCGTGTGTGCCCACAGTGCTGCTGCTGGGGCAGGTGGTAGATAGTAATGCTCTTTGGGTTTTGTTCTCCAAGTTACACTGGAACAAAGGGTAATGTGTGGGCTGAAAGGAAAAGGAAAGCCTGAGATTAAAGGCTATTGTTGTTGTCAGGGTTTTCTGTCTTCCTTTTAAAGGCGTATGTGTCCATGAATTTCATGGCATACTCCCTTACCCCACTGCAGATACCAGATACTGGTGCTGGTCTTTGGCTTCACACCTAAGTGAACACAGTTTATACTGTTGATTGGGTTGTTGTCTTGAAACTTGTTTCTTGTTTCATAGTTTTTGTGGCAATCACTTCTGTTGTTGCATTGGGAAATCTCTTTCTCGTATAAGTAAATATTTATGTGCATGGAAAGCTGAAGGAAATGCTGTTACTGAGAACTTGATTTGATAAACCTTGAGGAATGCATGTATAAATCTTCATAGTGCCAGATTTGCTTGGCAAAACTTCATTGCTAGAGATAACGTGCCAGTAGAAGGGAAGAGAACAAAATAGCTCCTCTGAGAGAAGCTTCACCAAATCTCCACGTTTAGAGTTTAAATCAAAATTATTTACTTAAAGATAGTTTCTGTTTATTTGTTTATATGAAAAAATATTGAAATCCTGTGTGATTTCCAAAAGTTCTTTTATCTGTAAAATCTGTAGTTACCTTTGCAGCCCCAGAATCCATGACTATAATAGATGTTTTATACTTTCTTTGAGACTTGTTTGAGTAAATAAATTCATATAGGAGAGAGATTTTAAGAAACTAGGAAGATGGTTACTTTTGGTTTTATTATTGTGATGCTTTACTTGTTACAGAATTAGAGGGAAATTATGTTTATTAGTTAACAGTGGCTGTTGACACTACAGAAAAAAAAGGGACAATAATTTGGATATGGAATGAGAGAGATTTTTTCTGAAAAGATTATGCTGTTGTTTGTCTTGATGGCATTGACCTCTCCTTTGATAATGATGCTTTCTTTGTGTTCAAGTTGAGTAGCTTTTCATAGTGGCAGATGTTCTTTCCTTCACTGTCTCACTGAGGCAAGATTTATTGTTCACTTAATCACACTTTTCATGGGGAAAAGTGTTCTAAGGAACACTGTGTCACAAACTCATACATTATTGGGATGTAGCCTTTTTCAGCTTATATGGATTATCACTTGTGGGTAATAATTTAGTTTTGATTCACGTTTTTTTTTGTGTGGGACAAGCTTTAAGCATCCTCCTAAATTCTTGAATCCTTGCAGGTGTAGTAATTCCAGAAAAAAACATTTTGCCTTAGAAGTGCAGCTACATGTGACTGTTGATGAAAAAATGGTGAGAACTCCATTAATACTGTGTCTTTAGCAGAATTTTTTATAAATCTGATGAATTCTGTGTTTTAAATAAATTCTTTTTAAGGTTAAGAATAGAGGAGGTCAAGCCTAAGCAAATGCTGGCTTTACTGGCTGAATGTTTGCTTCAAAAAGTAATTCAGCCCCATTTTATTTAACAGTAGTTACTTTCCTCCAGTCTCAACAGGAGTCGGTCGCAGGGAATGGAAGGGTCTTGCCAGGTTTGCTGAACAATATGTGGCAGTTGCTGTTGGTAATTTGATTGCCAAATTAAAATTAACAGCTTGGATTTGTATTAATTGAGGCCGCTTTTGCCTTTTTAGGTCCAATTTCAATTACAGCGCTTTCAGTTTCAACAACTGAAATTATCTTGGTCACAGCACTGTAAACAGGAGAGTGTGTTTGTAGGTGATGGTGATAATATGCAACACGTGTAGTCTTTGTCTTCCTTGCTTCGTTGTGATTTTGTGAGATTTTTTTCTCTTGTTTACTGCTATGCTTGTTCCTTGGAGACAGTTTGTTTCAGTCATTGCCTGTATGCTGAGAAGAGGGAAATCAGGGTGGGGTCGAGCCTTAGAGTAATAGTAGTTTCTAGACCAGGAGGAAAAAAAAAGTCCAATCAACCAAAAAACAGTGTTGTGGCAAATCAGGGAGGAGGGGAAGCTTTAAAATATTTTTGCAAACATAGAAATGTAAGCCACTTGTAACAAACAGTAAGTGTCAGAGTCACAGTTCTGTCCTTGCTTTAAGTATTGCCTTATGCACATTGAAAGGAATAAAGATAAAAATGGTCTAGTTGTGGAGGCTTTCCTGGTGTACCTGTTCTCACAAAGGCACTTTTTTTCCCTGATTAGCAGAAATCTTTGGTTTAGCAATATTTCTATACACTGGCTTCCAGTAATCCATTTTCTTTAAAACTCTGAACAAAGGAATGGCAGAATCTGAAAGCAAAAAGCCTCAACAGTTATTACTTGGTAAGAATAAACAAAAGGCTGTTACTTATTGTAAGCACCCTTTATTCTAGCCAGTGTTGGCTGCTTGGTGTTGTCATGTTGATCACAGCTACAGAAAATTTTAAAAATGGGGAGAAGGCAAGCTGAGTGCTGCATTTCCTGTAGTGTGTCATTTAGTGTTCCTTACATCCCAGCTCATCACTGTCCTGCTGCAGCCATGGCAGCAAACTCTGCCACTTCTGAGCAGGCAGCTGTGGTGGGTGTTTTCCAGCTGTTCTGGATCGAGGCAGTGCCAGAAATGATGGAAACAGATGTGCTGGTTCTTGTTTTCTGCTGGAATTTGTAACCTGGTGCCTGGTAGTTGTGCTGAATTTTCCTGCTGCGCTGTGAAAGGCGATGGCAGTGGAAGGGCTGTGCCTTCCAGTAGGAGAGGAAGTGTTTAACATGATGGCTTCCAAATCTGATAAAACCTGCCAGAGCTTTATAGGTAAATTGATTAATCTCTTCATCTTGTGTTCTTTCTAGGCTTTTTGAGCTTTGGTTTATTTCCCTTGCAAGTTTATTTGCTGTTGGTATACAATTCCATGTGTGGAACATCTTCTAGTTTGTTACTTTCCTTCAATTTCCTTTGTTTCTTTCACCTTTCTCCTTTACTTGTTGCTGTTATTCCCTAGCTTCTACAGACTAGTAAAACACTTTCAAACATGTTTTCTATAATGAACTCCTAACCTTGTTTTTGCTTGTAGACTTCTGTTGTTACACACTGTGGAAATAATGCACTTTGTAACTATCACAAAGGGGCTGTGAAATGTAAATCAAAAGTTATAAAGTTCTGTGAAGAATTGTTTGTATGAGACTTGCAGGATGCAAACTTCAGATTCTGTAAAGAGTGGTGGCTTCCTACCCTCAACCCACTGTTAAATACTAGACAGAGGTTCTGATCTGAAGGGAAATATGAGGACACATTATCTTCTCTGGCATCTAGGGAAGTGGTCTTCAAACCTTTTTGGTTGCACAAACTGCCAGTTAAAAAAAAAGGTTATCATTCACCCCCAATAAATATATACTATTATTAGTAAATTATATCCATGCTGCTATACTACTATATCATATTATAACAAAATCAAAAATAGGAATTAAAAAGGCTTAAAGAGAAAATAAAAACTTTCTAATTTTAATTTTTTTTTAGTAATGATTCAAAAAGTATTCCCATATTCCAGAGGGAAGAATGTTTTGCTTGTCCCACATGTTGCTTGGGGGTGGATACCTCTCTTTGGATGCACTGGGAGACTCTTTGGCAATTATTTACATTCTTTCTAGTTTTCTTAGCTTGCAAGTTGGAATTTTCAGAAGCTCTAATGTAGTTTGTTAGCTTGCAAGTTGGAATTTTCAGTAGCTCTAATGTAGCTCTAATGTGTTTTGTACATTATTTACTCATTATGGATATATATCTATATAAATTTAGAAGCATTTCTGTTTGGTGTAAGTGGCATACACAAGAAAAATTCGATAATTGTTTGTATTTCTTTATAATTGGAAGGGGTTTACTACACCAGTGATTTCCCTTGCCAAATGGAAATAAATGTAATATTTCATAAAATCATAAGTAAAATAAATGCTTAAATGAAACTTCCTAAAATATTTTATTGTTGAAATATAGTGGCTGGCTTTGCACACCAGCTTGGTTGACAGAAAACATATATCTGGTAATATTTTACATTTAAGTAACAAAAAAGGGGGCTGTTAGTTTGTTTAGATGATGAACACTAAGCATGTTAGAAAATGCTAAGCATGTGAACTGCTGCTATGTTTGCTCAGGTATGGTTTCAGTGATGGGCAGTGTTGGGTTTTTGTCTGATTTAACCTCTAGGCAGAAAAAAATTGCTTACAGCATCAATGTCCTGACTGATGGAAGTGGGTGCAAGCAGGGAATTACTCACTGAACAGCCATTCTGACTGTAGGGTTTGCTCCCCACTCTGGACTTGTTTGTGATTCACATGGCATTAGAAATGTTGTCTTTTGGGCGCCCTCCTTGAGGCAGGGATTAAGGTAGGACATGATGCAGACCTGTGCAGCTTGGTCACTGGAGTGTGGTGTTCTCAGTGCACAGCAGATTGGGTTTGTTTGCTGATGGGTGATATTTCCAGAACTGACAGAAAGGTATCTTGCTTGATGAAAATTAAAAAAAAAAATAAATTCAAGTTAAAACATTAGATAACTTTTAGACATGTAGCTAGGGAGAGAAGTGTTGGAATAATGAAATGGATATTTGGTGCAGTGCTTTGCTATGTATTATGCTTCATGTATCTGAGTTTAAATTCAGAGTAATGCAACTCCAACTCCAGCAGACTTTCTACTGGGTGTCATAAAATGACAGATTTCTGATTTTTAAAATGTCAAAACCATAAATCATTAGTTTGCTAAGATTGCACTAGGAAGCTATTAAAGAACATGGCAGTATTTACTGTAGATAAATGCAAATTTAAAAAGGTTCTCTGTATCATGGTTTAAATGATTTATTTGCTTTCAATGCACATATGAATCTGATGTGATGTCAAGATTTAGGATATTTCATTTCCTGTATGGAGCTACAAATTTGCATGTTATTAAATGATCTCTCAGAGTTATAGCTTTCTTTTATGTCTTAAACAGGATCATAGGTTAAGATGCACTGAAAAAAGTTAATTAAAACAAAAGCAGAATTTAATGCTGTTAATACAGGTACTGGAAAGATGGGAGTTTCATCTGGGTTTAGATGTTTTCTATGGTAATACCTATTGAGATACATAATACAGGTCAAACAAGGGAAACTGCCATGTGTTGTAAATACACCTTTAGCTGTTGTTTGGAGAATGTTGAAATTTAGTCTTGAAATTGATTTACAAAAATTCAACTTCCTAGTTCCTAGTTTTCAGGGATTTGAAATAAATCTCAGTGGTGCAGCTCCCTCAGGGACAAAAGGCCTTAATACTCACTTAATACTTGCGTGTCAGATAAAATCTGGTAGGGAATCAGTTTTATCCTGTCTGCTGTTTCCCCATCTGAACTTTTCTAATGGCTGCAGGCTTGCTGGGTGTCGCCTACAGTTTGGTCAGTGCCACTGTGGGCTCCTGGGACTGTGTTTTGTGTTCTTGGCCATCCTTTGTGTATCGGCTGTCCCACCTCTTGGTGGGGCCGTAAAGACTGGGAGAAGAGAAAAATTCCTTAGATTGGACTTGTTTATGCCTTTTGTCTTTGGAATCTGTGGTTGAATTGCTGGAATAGAGGCACAGTGCGTGGTGGTGTCAGAGAGCCAGAATGGCTTGGTTGGAAAGGACCATAAAGATCATCTAGCATGGAATGCTGTAGCTGTTTTGAGTTCAAGCATGGGGGTTTTGATTTGAACTGTTTCTACTAGGATCCCTTTTTGAACAGATACCAAACTGATAACTGTAGAAATTTTTCCCTGTTTGTGTAAGATAGAATTTAACTTTGCTAATATTTTCACTTAAAACTGATGTTGCTCCCTTTACGAGATACTGATTTTCAGATTTTGATATGTACTTAAAAGTTATTTAATGCTCTTTCTAAAGTAGATTAAACACAAAAACAAACACAAGATTAAACACAAATATAAAATTTGAAATTCATGCACCTGTTTCCCCTGCCCCCATGTTTAAAAAAAATGTACAGAGCTAATTCTTCCTTGCATTGCTCTGTTTTCACTGGGCCTTCAGCTGCACACTACAAACTGAACTAATTGTGTTAGTGAACTAATTTGACATAAAAATGCTTGCAAGTAGAGTGAAAATACTAGATTATTAGCTAGGGTAAGTAATCATTGATTATAGCATAATTGTATCTTAAAATTGCTTATCTCCTCCCATTCTCTTGGGAAGGAAAAACCCATACACCAGGAGGATGCTTCAGATGTATTGTACCTACATGGTCAAGGATTTTGCTTTTTTTGCATTTATTTTCACTGAGAGAGTAATTTTCACATATGCATAGCTAAGTGCATTTTTAAAGAAAAGTTTTAATGAGTTGGTTTATGTCTCAGATGAACTGGATAGGAGACACTTGCCAGTAATTTCCTGGGTAAATTGTATGTCCTCTGTAGTTAGCTTTTGTGAAGTTGATGAAAATGAAACTCTGGTTTTATAGAAGCCAGTGCTTAAATGTAAACTCTTCTGCTGTTTGGAAGTTTTATCCTTACGTCCTGGAGATACAGCTTTTTTTCTTCATTGTGATGAAGCATGCTGATATCAGCTGCTGGTAGAGGTGTGTGGAGGAGGAACAGAATGATACAGTGCTGAGACACTGTCTTAAAAATGTGTGATTCCGGGCTAATGGTTTCAAATACAACATTAGGTGGCAGCAGTAGGCTCTTAACACCTTGTGGGTGCCTGTTGAATTCACATTTAGGCAGTTTTCCAAATGACAGACAGGCTTGAAGAAATTTCATTTTAATGCAAAACATTTATATTACATCCCTTTGAAGGGAAGCAATGGGAATGGTTTTCCCCTGAATGATCCAGCTTTGATTATAGTTAAGAACAATGTTGAACAGAATCCCATAGAAGCATCAAGTTTCAAGTGGGTACTATGCTATTGTGCAATGCCACTTTTGATATGCCTGGTTTAAAATGGACTTCTCATTTGCCAGGTAAATGAAGTTGGAGGCTTTGTTATGAACTTGGCAATAAGAGAGAAAGCAGCTAATAAAGGAGATTTTTTTTCTTCCTTTCTTACCATCCTTTTTCCTTTGCAAGGTAGATTAGTACTATTAGTATTCTTTTTTTTTTGTGGTGTTACTTTGTGCCAGTAATGCTGGATGATGGGGATTGGTGACTTCAATCTGATGTATCAGCAGGAAAAGTTTGTGATTTTCTGCAGGAATTACCTGTTTGTTCTTTGATGTTGTTGGGGTGTTTTTTTTGGTGGGTTGGTTGTTTGTTTGGGGTTTTTTGGGTAATCTTTGGTTTTGTTTGAAAATGGGAGAAACCTATTTCCAATGGGAGAGACCAAGTCTGAAATTGGAGGAAGATTCAAGAGGAGTCTCCTCCTTACAAAAGTGGTTGGAGCAGAATCTTTCCTTCTGTGGAAGAGTCACTGGTCACTTGCACCTTCATGGTGTCACTTATTTAAACTTTGAGCCAAGGCAGCAAATGACTGTAAATCATCTGTGTCTTGCTGGAAGGTGTGACCTCCCTTTTCTTGAGTGGGTCTTCCCACAGTGCTTGGTGTTTTCTCTGGTTTTTCTCATGCATTATGGTCGATACAATAGCACTATAATGAAGAAAAAGAGGGACATCCATCCAGGCTTTTTCCGCCCCTTTCTTGCCCTCCTTATTAACCTCTCTGGATGTAAGCTCTGTACCACTGACTTGACATTCATGCTAATGTTACTATTTGATGTACTTATCCAAACTATCCAAACTATTTGGCTTTCCTGCCAAATCTTCTTAGGACTCACATTTTAACGTTCTCACCTCCAGGTGTGGTGGAAAAGAATGCATGGAAATTAGTATGTCTGAATTAATATCTTTTGCAATGTTTTTCGTTTTCTGTTCTGAAGAAGCCTTTTCAAATCCCAACCATCTTTTTATCATATCATGAATGTGTATCATGGTGCTAATTTTTCCTGTTTATTGTGTGCCCTTGGAATTTAACCAGCTTGGAATCATACATGATCTTATGAGATTCTTACCCTAGAGAGATTGTAATTCTTGTGCTTCCCGTATCTTTGGCATTTATTTTTGATGATCGATAATTTTCCATCAACTTAATTCAGTGAATCTCTAAATATGTGAAATGTGTTTCTGAATATGTGAAAGGGGACAATGGAGATGGTTTATTTCTTTGGTGGTAGAAAGGAATAAGTGTAGGCAAAGAATATTATAAATGCCCAGCTTTGCATGTTTTTGTTAAGCATAAACTTAAAAAAAATGCACTGAGATTGAGCCAGCCTGTTTGACTGCATTTTTTTTTCTTCATGGAATAGGTGTTCATACTCCTTGTTTTGGACATACTAGAGAAACAATTCTGATATTAAAAAATTATAATCTTGAGGAAAAGGGGGAGGTCACAGTTTGGTTAAAAGCCCTTCATCTTGGCTTTGAGGAACAAAGCAAGTACTTGATCTGTGGCTTATCTAACACCCAGAAGGATGAGGAAACTATAGAAGTGAAGACTTTTTTGGGGAGTTTGAGATAAAAATGTGAAGATCCAGTCCTGTAATTCTCCGAAGTATAGCCAGTTTGTCTTATCCAGGAGAAATGCTGATTTTGGGCTTGGTTTCTTCTTTTGGTGTCATGGAAAAAGTTTTTCTTGGGTTGTCTTGCAAGATTTCTAAATGTTTTATATCTGTTAATGGATGAAAGAATTGAAATTAGATTAATAATCCAGATCATGTTCTTTTAGCAAAGTGGAGCTTGACTGTTTATTCTGAGCTATTTTCTGTATGCAGTAGTTTAGATGTTCCCCCAAACAGTGAAGCATTTCTTTCATATCTCACATCACTTCATTGCAAAGAAAGGTTAAGTGTGTTTAAATTGTCTTTTTGGTTTTATTTATAAGTGTTTTAGTGCTATTTTATGCTAAAAATTAGTGCTACTATGTTGACTTCTCATCAGTTTAATTCCCTGAGGGGGGAAAATACACTTTCTGCATGTGTATTCAAAAATTGCTGTATTCTCCCTGTTCTCAATCAGCTAAATGTAGAACTATTTACTGAGAAGCTTGAGCTATTGCTTTAGCATATATATATATATATTTGAAGGTGGATATAACTGGCAAAATCCAAAATTTGTGAGGCTGTATTTGAATGCTGCCCTTTAAAACCATTCCTGTAAGCTTGCACTTAATTCTACATGCTGGGGAAAGAAAACGTTATGCCACCCTGTGGGTTGCTATAAAGATTGTTTATGCAGCTCAGCATAGGACTTAAAATACGTTGAATTGGAGAATTTTGAAAAATGTACTGTGCGACACAGGAGACCAAATCATGCTAAAGTGCAGGGAAAGACTATACATCAGTTCAAAGGCTACATTATTCAAAAAAATACAACCATAAAAAAGGTAATAAGATTACATTCTCGCACTTCATGGCTAGTAAGGTGCATTAAGCTGCTCAGATATTCATAACTTACTGTGACATTTGGGAAGATTACATTTTGCTGTGCACAGCCATTACTGCAGCTCAGATAATAACTAGCCAATGCATGGACCTGGATTATGATCCCTGTCATTGGAAACAAATTTGTGTTTTGAAGGTTGATCAGTTTCAAATCACCATTAGAAAGGGTTAATATGACATAGTGTGGGGGTGTGTGTGCCTGTGTGTATCTAATGGATGTGCATACATATTGTGCATCAGCTGCACCCTGCCTTGGCTTTTCTCCTTTCCCTGGCAATTTTTTTTGTCCTCACTTCCCTCACAGGAAGTGTTAAAATGGTAATTATTTTTTACCATAGCATATTATTCCTAGAACGTCCTTCCTGAAATGCTTATGTTTGCAGATGAGATTGGAAACCTAATTTGACAGCTTCCTGGATGGGTGGGTTCTGATAATAGTGTATGTAGCCAAAAATGAAAGATTGGTGGGGTGGACTATAGGGTGAAGGTAAGGTCACCTCCAGTAGCTGTATGTGGTTTTCATGTGATAATTGATGGTTGGCTGATAGTTAAAACCAAATGCATAGAGAGTTGAATTTCTTGTTAAGAATTAGCAGGTGGTTTGTGGCCAGAATTTAATCTTTAACTGATCTGTCTCTATGCAGAATACAATATTTTCTTTGTTTCTTACCTTGAATTTAAGAAGAGTATTCTTGAGGAATGCTTCAGTTTTGTAGAAGATAAATTCAGTGAAATGAGGTATAACTCTGATTATGTATTTTACATTTTCAAATGCTCTGTTGAGGGTTTTCTTTAAGGGAGGGTGTATATTTTTCTTCACATTTGTTTTGAGATAATTCTGTGTGAATTTGTTTTGCCTGGCATACCCTACAGAGCTTTCTTGAGTTAGGCCTCTGTTCCATCTTTTGGAAGGAGAAAGCTAAGGCTTGGAGGATGGTGATGATTTGATGGATTTGTTTGAGTTGACAGCATGAGTTGATATAGAGAAGCTGGGAATATAACTCAAGTCATCCCATTCAGTTCTTGCTGTTTTCCAAGATGTTGTGGAAGCATCTGACAGTAAATTGCATAATTATTTTTCATGACCCAGAGAGGAGAAAATGGAAAAGTGTAAATTGCTTTTTAGAAATCGTTGCCATGTGACATTGTCTATTCTGTCAAAAGAGCAGTAACTTTCTCTGTTTTCTGTGATGTTTGGCACTACTGATTTATTCCCAGAAGTCCAAAGATTGCTTCTTCAAGTGGCAAGGTTTAGACACTTGAGGAAAATGTCTGGTAATTTCTGTGGTTAATGAAGAGCATATGTTCTGTTCTGTAAATTGTTCTTTGGATCCTGACTAGCTGAGAGGAGCTGTTGGAGCTAATGTGGAAGCAAGTTAGGGTTTTGGGGCAGTTTAGACCTGGTGTGACTTCAGCAGGTGACAGTACTGAAGCTGTTAATGGCCAAAGCCTGTCAAAGAGCACCACTGTGTAGGAAGGGAAATCATAACATAAACTTGCAGAAGTGAGAGTGACCTGAAATATTTCTGGTCATGAGCCATTTGATAATTTGAGTCAATGATATCTGAATTCTTGTTTGTATGCTGGTATGTAATGGTTATTTTGGTAAGCATGGCACATTTTTAAGGTTAATACAGCTCTGAAGTTCAAGAGAACTTTAGACTGGATGTAGGGAGTTGGTATAAATGGGTTAACTTAGTATAATGCATTTTGCCTTCATCTGGAATTTTTGTTTTATTAAGTATGCAAGTGAGAGTGGAGCAGGTTATTTCCTTCCCCCCTTTACAGGCACAGGCATATGTGGCCTGTTACTCTCTAAGAGACCTGAAATATTACAGGATTTAAGTGTCACAACCAAATCACAGCCAGAGGCTTGGAACAGTGCTGCTGTTCCACATGCCTGCAAATACAGCAAGCCTTTGCTTCCTTTGGGTACCTGGGGCTGCTAATGAACCTGGCAGTTAATTCTTAACCAGCTTTAGTCACTGGAATGTTTCATAAGTGTTTGTAAGTGGCAATATTTCTGATGTGCATCAGCTCCTTTTGCCTAGAATTGCCTTCTTAGTGGAGATTTGTTAAGCAAATGTGAGGTCACTCCAGGTCATTTAAGATATCTCGACTGCTTTGTTGGGCTCACCTGTTTTAGAACATTCACTTGGTATCTTCACTTTTCAGCTCAACTTGGGACATGTCTATCCTGAACTACTCAAATGTTTTCTGCAGCAATTGTCTGATAATAGTTGACACCTTAAGAGCACCTTTGTTACTCAACAGAACTTGAAAAAGAAGAAAAGTTAAACGGTATAAGATAGAATAAATATTGGCCTCATTATTATGTTTTTTCCCCTTCAATAGTTTTCTTCTCACAGAATGAATTACTTTAGACATAGAGTAATATTTTGATACAGTTGCCTTAAGCATTTTTTTTTAATATTTTTCTCTGAAAGCTCGTTGGGGGCCAGTTTGACTTGGAAATGAACTTTATCATCCAAGAAGGAGAAGGCATCACCTGCATGGTGGACTTACTGGATAAGTGTGACATCACGTGCCAGGCTGAGGTTTGGAGCATGTTCACAGCAATCCTGAAGAAGAGCATTCGGAATCTGCAGGCCTGCACGGAGGTGGGGCTCGTGGAACAAGTGCTCAGGAGGATCGACAGAGCTGACAACATGATTGCAGGTACAGCCTCCCCTGGTGTGGAACTCCAGCTCCGCTGCTTCTCATGGACACAGTTACTAATTAGATGATAAAAGTTTGCCTTTGTGTTTTATTAAGCTCTTACATTCTGTTCTTTCTGCTTTTCAGATCTCTTAGTGGACATGCTCGGTGTGTTGGCGAGCTATAACCTGACAGTTCGAGAGCTGAAGTTGTTCTTCAGCAAGCTGCAAGGAGAAAAAGGGAGATGGGTAAAACAAAACACAAAACTGAAACAATTTTTATTGTGTTGCTTTTGTTTTTCCTAATTTTCACAAGTTAAGACCGTTCCAAAAACTTCATGATAAACAAATTTTGAATGTACCAAAAAATATAGGGAGCTTTCTTGTATTATATAAAGAATCTTTTTACCTGGAAGCAATTAAAATACAGAGTAGAATATTGATGAAGTTAAATTTCTTCCTGAACCCATGGACTGTATTAGTCCTTTTTAACACCTGGGAATAATAAGGTGACTCTTAGATGTTTTTATGCACATGATTTTATTTTTTTGATTCCAGCTATGTGAAATTGAAGGAAAAAGGCATAATTTTTTTTAAATCAGAAAAGAGAAATAAGTAAAAATGCCTACAGAGGCAGATCTGTTTGCTCCCATTTTCACATTGCTGTACTTTACTTGAGGATGAAAAAAAATTATCCAGTTAGGGAAGTGAAAACTTTGGCAGAAATTGAACTGAAGGAAAT
Organism: Zonotrichia albicollis; assembly: GCF_047830755.1. Classification (NCBI taxonomy): domain Eukaryota; kingdom Metazoa; phylum Chordata; class Aves; order Passeriformes; family Passerellidae; genus Zonotrichia; species Zonotrichia albicollis. Next base: position 10,803,404 of record NC_133823.1, read on the forward strand.
AAGTCCCAATGAAAAATTGTAAAATTTTTCTCTTGTTCCTATGTGGAATAGAAAAGGACCCTGAGTTACAGCTGAGTAACCACCTTCCCTAAAGTAAAAATGTGTGAGTTGTAGAGGCCACCTGATAAAGTTTTCTTCAACACACAGTTGTTGTTTCATTCGACTTGGGAACTATTTTAACAATAATTTTACCTGCTTTGAGTTTTATTTCAGCTCCTGTTATTTCCAAATACTCTGGCTAGTGTAGGGGAGAGGTAGAAGTGTCTCTGTTGACTTCAAATAATTAAAAAAATAGTATACCATATAAAAGCAAGTATGCACACATAATACTGCAGACTTTAAAAGGCCCTTTGAAATAAATAACTCTGGAGATCTTAACCTCCTTAAAGAAAAATACTCTAAACTTTATAGATGGTTTAAACTTAGTAATTGAACATAGAGAGTATATTTAACTGTAGGTGAAGTAAAGTTGTCTCTGTAACATTAACTTTTTCATTTCCTGTCTCCCTGCTATTTGCATTTAATTTCCTTTCCTTATTAAAGAACAAATGCAGGGGAAAGCAAGAGAAAAATGCCACAGTTGGATTGCCAAGGAGTTGTACAACTCCATAAATCTTAAAATCAGCAGAACTGGGAAGATACCAAGTGTTTTGCTGCAACACAATTTGCCTGGTCAAATTCAATGGCACTGCAGACATATAAGCAGCTCTCAGCATTTCCTCCTCAGTTTGAACTCAGATTCTTGAAGCACTGCTTAGCTCACTCCAACTTTGGTACATTTGAAATACTTGTGATGGATCATGCAATGCTCCAACATCATGCATGATTTTCAGAGGGTAACTGTTAACAACAGAGTGAAAAAAGGCAGTTTCAGGAAAGTACCAGGATTATAAAATTGTAGTTTGAAAATAGATCTGCTGGAAAGATACGGTGTGGTGAAAGACAAGACACAAAATTGTTCTGTCACTATGATCAGTATTTGTGGTTCTCCTGTTGTTGTGAGCTCATACACTTGATTTGGAGTTTATAGTTGCAGACTGTTACAATAAAATCAGCAGGATATGGGTGGTGGAGAAGTGTTAAGTATTCACACTGAGCACTCATTTAGGTGCTCCAAACTGCCCTTGGGACTTGAATCTTTCTCCATGGACTTAAGTGAAAATATAAACCAAATCAGTTTAATCTAATATGTGACTGTCATCCTGATGAAAATAATTCTTCTGCTGATCTTCCCTCTCTCTTTTGCTAGCTATTCCCTGTCGTCCTTGTGCTGGCACAGGTTTCACTCAGCCACTTCCCAGAACAGCTGGAATTAAAAACTGGTTTGCATTTGCTTTCCCTAAGTTAGTTTTCATCTCGACCAGTTCCTTTTCTTTAGCTTCCAGCAAAGTCACACAGAGAGGTGATGGGAATGAACAGACAGTGGCAGGAATCAGCATTCAGGGTCAGTTCAGTTTATGCTGGGTGAATGCGGCCCTGGCCTTCAAGTCCTTAGTGAAGTTACCTAATTAACTTTAATCCAGTGCATCTATGTTGTGTGAAGGTATTCATGACTGTTAATGTTGTTTTATTGAGAGTGCTGAGTGTCTTAGTAGGATGTTATTCAACCATGTGCAAAGTTTTGAAATGTGCTAAAATTTGCTTTTTGTGTGTATAGTCTTTTCTTTCTTAGAGGCTTGTTTTACTTATTTACAAATGTAATATTTCTCTTTGTCAGCCCCCACATGCTGGGAAGTTACTGTCTGTGTTGAAACACATGCCTCAGAAGTATGGACCTGATGCCTTCTTCAACTTTCCAGGAAAAAGTGCTGCAGTATGTGGATATTTTACATTTCTTGTTTGTTTGCTCACTGTTCTATTAAGGCCTTTGGTTATTTTCATTTATGGTGTTCTTTGTCTCATCTGTCATTGTCATAGAGTTCTAACCAAATTTTTTTCACTGCCTGACACCTACACTAGTGCCTGAACAAATTGTGTTTATAATAGATGTGCAATATCACTACAGAAGGACAATACTATTACATAAAGAATGGATACAAATGAGGCTGCTTTTTTGTATTTCGTTGGGGCTTTTTCAGACTGGTTCAGTTAAATTGTATTGCAAGGGGAATATACCTGCTTTTCACTCTAGATGCTTATGAGAAATCTTTGAGAAAGCATTGATCCTAGACATTTATAGGCTGAATAATACTGAAAAGGATTAAATTTAGCAACAATTAGTCTTTTTGTAATTGTTCATGTGACTCATTTCTAAGTTCTGTGGTGTTCACTTGAAAAAGAATTTGAAACTAAATAGGCATTTGGAAAATACTCTGCAGAATCTTCTGATGGAATTCAAGTATGTCAACACTTTTGCTTCTACAATTGTAGAATGAAAAATTATGTTCAAAATTCCATGCTTAATTCAGAATAAGATTTCAGTAAGATTTATCAGATGACTCTTTCCCGTTTTCTTCACATAAACCCATTAGCTTTCTGCCTTGGTGGCTTGAGATCGAATTTCACCAACTTGATGACATAATGAATTATTTTTTGAATGAAAACTTTGGAGACTGAAAAATGCTGACTACTAGAAAAGTGCTCCTGCAGTTTTATCACATGCAACAGAACTTGGCAATAGAAAGACACGTTTATGTTAATTTTGGTTATTGGTGGTTTTCTATTTAACTTCTGTTTTAACTTATGTTAATTATGTTTATTGCTTGAACCATATTTTATGATATTGGGGTGCCTCAGTAACCTTTATGTAGGTATTTTTATATATATTTAAATTAAGAAGTTTAAGAAATTAAGTATTTACTATAATTTCTCTTTTATCCATTGTGAGTTAAGTAAAGTGATAATGCTGTCAGTTCCCAAGACTTGGCTGCAAAGACATGGAGACTGGTTAGTTAGCTGATCTACAGAAGGATTTATAGCATTTTGTGTGGACAGGAGTAGCTGAATGGAACATGGGAACATAATAACAAGCCTGGAGACACTTGAGTTCTTTGAGGTTTTTTTATTCATTGATATTGACCGTCTGGGTGGCAGATCAGAGGTTACAGCACTCTTAATTGCAGTGTGTATTGCAAATCTGGGCTGCACACCAGTAGAAAGCTAATAGTAATGCTAAAAAACACAACAAACTGAAAAACTCGAAAAAATAAACCCCAGCTGTTTGAACCAAAGGATTCTAACACATGGTTTGTAACTCAAGGGCTTTGCACTAAAAACACAATGTTTGATATGAAGATTTTGCCTGGTGGAGATTGCATTGTGTTTCATTTGAGGAAGTTTGAAATTCTGTGTTATGCTCTCTGGAAGCCTACTTAAATATGAATTTCAGGAGAGAAAATAATTTATTAAGTGGAATGTGGCCAGCTTTCTCTTTATGATCAGTTATTTTCCTGAATACCAACACTATGTGAAAATGGAACTCATTATTATGTCAGGTTACCATAAAACCAAATTAATCTTAATTTGCTCTTTGAAAAGTTGTTATTCCATAAGGCTTTTACTAAAGCATTTAAGTTTTGAAGCACAGGTTACTATTAATAATCTTTTTTGACGTATAAAGGTCAGTTTTTAAATATTTAAGTTATTAAAATACTGTAACAATCAAGTACAAAGAGAACAGAAGTTAGGCCAGATTTTTTTTTCTTCAGTATAGAGGAACTGTATACATTTGCAGTGTGCCTCTGTTTATCAGCATATATTTGTAGATTGTATCTTAAGCTGCACACTTTTACTGTTGTGTTGATCTTTCTGCATGAATAACTTGTTGCTTTCTTCAGGCTATTGCCTTACCTCCTATAGCCAAGTGGCCCTACCAGAATGGATTTACTTTCCACACTTGGCTAAGAATGGATCCTGTAAATAATATTAATGTGGATAAGGATAAGCCTTATTTATATTGGTAAGTATTGTGTAAAGCTGATATTGTTAATGTTCAGTTTCTATTAATTTTTCAATGATTTCTGCATCCATCTGTGTATGTGCTGATTTTGTTCTGATTTGTCAGTTTTCGAACAAACAAAGGACTTGGTTATTCTGCTCACTTTGTTGGAGGCTGCTTGATCGTAACGTCCATAAAATCAAAGGGAAAAGGTTTCCAGCACTGTGTAAAATTTGATTTCAAGCCACAAAAGGTGAGTGAAAAGAATGATAATAAGTTTCAAATAAGTTTCACGAGTCTAAAATTGTAGCCTGGGAGTCTGTGTTGTAGCTGTTGAATAATCTCATCTTTCTGTAGAAAAATAGTTACACTGGAATGAGCAAAACAAATATGTGTTCTGAATTCTTATTTCTTTTGAATTTTGCAACTAAAACATGAGTTGATTTTGTTACTGGTGTTCAAGGCTGATTTGCTTATTAGGTAGTGTTATGTGATGTTGGATGTTCCCTTTTTCACTTAGATATTCTGGAATTGATGTAAACATCTTGTGGGAGAACAGGCCTCCTCAGGAATTCCTTATCAGTAATCCCTTGCTGTAAATATGGATTCTGTTTGTGATAATTTGACATGCACAGCCTTTGAGAGGCTTTAGTCTGGAGCCATCCTTGCTCTTTGGAATGGCATTTGTATTAGTCCATCCTGCTAAGAGTAGCTCAGTTTAGAACTTATTTACAGAGTAGTTTCAGTGTAAATTTGGTTCAGCATTGTCATAAAGATTTTTGGAGTTGTATGCTATAAATACCTTTTAAGCCCCTCTGTGGAAAGAATGGCGTATTATTCTTTAACATAGCAGTGCAAGAAAACTCACCAGTGACTTATTAATCTTTTCTACTTAAAATACATCTTTCAGTCTTAATTTAATTCACATAAAGAGTTGAATTTGTTCTTCCAAGCCCCACTTGAATGCTTAAGCTACTCCCAAGTGTTTATAGAGTCATATCAATTGTTTTTTTATTGTTTAGTGGTACATGGTGACTATAGTGCACATCTATAACCGCTGGAAGAACAGTGAGCTCCGGTGTTACGTGAATGGGGAGCTGGCATCTTATGGGGAAATAACGTGGTTTGTCAACACCAGTGATGTGAGTAATCCCTGCACACTGTCTACAGCTGATCATCTTGGTGCATTACATAGATATTCTTTGCCATTTTATTCATAAACCTCCCCATTTTATGCCTTTTTAAAAAATATTGAAATAAAAATGGTAACTTTTTGGTAGAGGAATAAATTGTGGTTTTTTGCACCTCAGAACTTAATACTTGTTTCTGCTGAGGCTCTCAAGTACTTGTTTATGTAAAAATATTCCCTATAAAATATGTATTTTTTGCATGATTTGCTTGTGTAGCATGGATTAAACCCTGTTACTGGGTTCTGTTTTCTGTTTTCAGACGTTTGACAAGTGTTTCCTGGGTTCTTCAGAAACAGCAGATGCCAATCGAGTGTTTTGTGGGCAGATGACATCTGTTTACCTTTTTAGTGAGGCTCTCAATGCTGCTCAGATCTTTGCCATTTATCAGCTTGGACTGGGATATAAGGTATCTTAGTATTGACTTTCCTAAGTTTAATTCTTTATGGTAGTTCTTAAGAATGCTGTGACACCTCTGTGTCAAAAAAAAAGATCTTACAGTGTAATATTTTTATTAAACTCTTCTATGTTTCTTCTGTAAACCTATGTATGGCCTTAGAAGCTACAAGTAAGCATTAGTTCAGTTTGTTAATTTCTTATAGAACAAAAAGATCGGTGCTCCTGTTTGCTTCTCAGAATTTCCATGTTGGTGATTGGGAGAGGGAGAACACAACTGTTATCTCAGACTGGGTTCACTTTTTCATTGAGGCTGAAAACTTTACATCAGTTATGATGTATTTGTTTTAGAAATGTGGCTTTATAGTTGCTTGTGTTAGTGGGGTTTTTTAAATGTGTGAAGTCAGTGCTGAGGATTAGTTTTGTTGCAGTGATTTATTATTTGTTTTGTCATAGCCTGAGGGGCACTAATTGAAGGCTGTTGTTCCCCAGCAGCTGCACAAACATACGCTAAAAAAATTGGTTCCTTTTCTATCTGCTCCTCAATTATTAGTTCCTTCTGAGTGAACATTGCTGACAGTCCTGCTGTTTCCAGGCTGATGTGGTTCTTGTACATTACCCACCATCCTGGCACTGATGCTCTTCAGGGGACAAAAGAATTCTGCCATTTTAATGCTGTGAAATTGACTTTGAGTGTTGTGAGTCTTTGGTTCTTATGAGAACCTTTCTTTATGAAATACTGCTTGATTAAAGAAGCAATATTTTAATCATTTTTTGCAATAGTTGTTCTGATCTGTATCTTCAGTGTGCTTAATCTAATTTTTTTCTCTGTTCCTTCCTCAACCCTGCTTCCCAATCCAGGGAACATTCAAGTTCAAGGCAGAAAGTGATCTCTTCCTCGATGAACATCACAAATTGTTGCTATATGATGGCAAACTCTCCAGTGCTATTGCTTTTATGTACAATCCAAGGGCTACAGATGCACAGCTGTGTCTTGAGTCATCCCCTAAGGATAACCCTTCTATTTTTGTTCATTCACCACATGCCCTCATGCTGCAGGTAAATCAACATTTTCATAGATTTGGAGGGTTTTCTGTTTGAAAACCTAAAATCCAGTTCTGTAGGGATTTTGATATGGAATTGCATATAGGTTGGGATTTTTTGGGTTGGACTTGCCCCTGTTTCTTGAACTAAAGAGGATGCCAAAGAATCCTAAGAAAAAAATATATTCTATTAATAAATACAAAGGCTGGGTTAGCTTTGAAAAAAAATTCCTTCTTCCTCACTTCTGAGGTGTTCACTCCCCTACAGATGTTCCCTGGCTCCCATCCTTTGCCCTGTTGATATGAAATCCTTTTCTTCCCTGTGCTTTGAATGCTACCTCCTGTATATTCACCTGAGGATCTGCACTGTAGATCTGTGTCTAGAAGTATCTGTAGCTAAAGCAGTAGGTCAGGCATTCTGGGTGTTTGGTGTGACTGTGGCAGCCAGTTTGTTTTTACTGTTTCTTTTTGTTTGGTAATAATACAGCTTTTATATTGAAAAAATTAAAGGCTATTTTAACAAACTTTTTTAGTGTCTGAATGAGGTTTCAATATTTAATGTTTTTTTTTTCTCTGTCAGGATGTGAAAGCAGTCTTGACGCACTCCATCCAAAGTGCCCTGCACTCCATTGGAGGAGTGCAGGTGCTCTTCCCTCTCTTTGCACAGTTGGACTATAGGCAATATTCCTCAGACCACATTGACACAACTGTTTGGTGAGTGCATGTACTTGCAGTGTCCTGGGCTTTGTTCCTTTGAAGTAAAGGAAATTGCCTGTTGCTTTATCCAGTGGCAGAGTAGTTGGCATTGTCTTGTGCAACAGTGAATTATGTCTAAGAACAAAAAGGTTACAGGCAAGACCTCAAAGTGATGCACTTGTTTGCACCACATGTTCTGTGAAAGCTCACAGAGAATCAAAATGTACACAAATTTTATAGTTGACAACTTTTTTTTCTTCCTGTGTAGCAGAATAATGGGTAATTCTCTTGAGTTTACTCCTGTCATGGAGAAAATTCACTGGGGAAGGCTTCAAGAGAAACTCCAGGAAGGGTGAATTTTTCAGCAACATGAGGTCGTTCCGTGGAATTTTTCTTGGTTTTGTTTTAACCTTCAGATTTTTGGAGGATACTGTTACTTAGTGTTGCTGCTAGGCTTTTCCTCTGGTTTGGGCTCTGGTACAACTACATCCAACTTCTGAACACCCAGACACAGAAGCTGGAGAAGCTCTAGAGCTTCTAAGTTAAAGAGCAGTGGTAAAAGCAAAGAGATTGCTTTTTTTAGAATTCTGGTGTAATTGCTCTGATTCATTGCATTTGTAGTTTCATGACTGTTTAAAGATGATCTGTATCCATATTGTTTCTTAGAAGGAATGGTCACAATATTCCTTCAGCCCATCTGTTGGTGTCTGGTGTCTCCTGAGCTGGCTCAGACTTGGGCATCTATGTGATAAGTCAGGGGTTTGATGCAGTTGCAAGTTGGCTCAGCAATACAGGGGTTTTCAACTGCTTGAAGTCTTGATCCACAGGCAGTAATGGCTTGACAGGAATATTACCTCTGGCAGCAGGACAACAGCAAAGCTGTGTCTAGAAAAATATTTGCTCATCTGATAGCTTAAGAAGTAGAATGGCAATTGTAACCGATCTTACAACCGATCTTGTAACCGTTTGTAGTTGAGACATAAAGCACGGAGTAGTACAAACTTGTTGTTTTTTGTGAGAATTCAGAAGGATTTTGCTTTTATGGTTATCTCAGAGTTCAGAATTTCAAGTTAGAAAGGCATTAATAAAATAAAGAAGTTTTTTGAAGCAATCATTCAAAAATTAGTCTTGCTTTTTGTTTTAAATGTTCTGAGTTACATAACGGAACATTTACTTAACATGTATGTCAGGATTGTGTGGTGGGAGTGTTAATTTGGAAATACTTTATCTTGCTGTTACCCTTTAACACATTTTTGTTTACTAAAATATGTTTTCCAGTTCTACTTTACTGGCATTCATCATGGAGTTGTTGAAGAACTCTATTGCTATGCAAGAACAGATGCTGTCCTGTAAAGGCTTCCTTGTGATAGGACACAGCCTAGAAAAGGTAAAGTAAATCTTCCTTAATGTTTTACATTAATGTTGAATTTTTGTTGAGTTAAATACTTTTCCTAGACTGTTGCAGGGCTCTCTTTAAGCAAATCTTCTTTTGCAGTCTTCCAAAGCTCACGTTACCAGAGCTGTGCTAGAACTTTGCCTTGCCTTCTCAAAGTACCTGAGCAATTTACACAATGGGGTACCCCTGCTGAAGCAGCTGTGTGATCATGTTCTCCTGAATCCTGCAATATGGATTCATATCCCAGCACAGGTAAAATTGCTTATCCTTATCAATAAGGTATCTTCTGGTGTATTGATTTGGGAGTGTTGAAACTAAGCCTTTACTCCAAAGAATTATGGGTTTCGGCTCCACAACAGAAATCATCCAGAATTGTCTTCAGGCTCTGCTTTGCTGCATATAATTGCTAAGTTTTGCCAACTCTCAGGGTTTTCTGGGATTTGGGAAGCTTGTAGTGTTCTGCAGAACAGAGTTGTGACTTTTCACCCAGACTGGGAAGGAAGTTTGAATGGGTTAGCTGGGAAAAACTCAGCAATTTTTGAAGAGGAAATTATCTTGGTTCTCAGATTTTAAGTCTTGATATAAATTGGAAGTGAGCATTTTTTGTTTTGGTGAATTTCTGTTCTCTGACAGTGAACAACTTTGATCAAAACTTTGCAGCTGAAACCTTATTACCAGCACTGCACAGTTTCAGAAATAGAATTAAATTTTTCATCAGTTTGCAGAGGTTTTAAGACTAAGCTTTAGAGAGAAAATCTATTTAGGACATTTTGATAGATAAAATGTAAGAACTCAGTTGTCTGACATGCCGTAATTCAGCTGTGATGCTTTTTGTTTTCCTGACTGGTGGTGTAGGTTCAGCTGACCCTGTACACTTACCTGTCCACCGAGTTCATTGCCACTGTTAACATTTATGGCGCAATCCGGCGGGTTGGGACAGTTCTTTTGGTCATGCACACCCTCAAGTATTATTACTGGGTGGTGAACCCTCAGGATCGTAGTGGGATAACTCCCAAGGGCACAGGTATGTACATATATGTATACTGGGTTTTATTCTCACAATCTGATGTTTGTTTTATAAAAGTTTTATATACAATGTTTAGAATAGATCTGTCAGTTCTTCAGCAATAATTACCTTTCAGTGGGGTGGGTTCCCTGTAACAGTGAGTGGTGTGCTTTTGTCCTTGAAAGATTTTTTTTTCACAATCTATAGGAAACTTTCTTTAGAAGTCCTATCCTCTGTCATCAGACACCTGTGTCAGCTGATACTAGGCAGAGGTGGTCAGAGAAATGGTAGGATGTTGGAACATTAGAGCTGTGCTTGGGAATATGGTCTTTCTCTGTTATTTTTAGAATTTCAGAGAGTCAAGATGGGAGAGAGCTAGATTTACTAGGAGCGAGTGCTCCCTAGATGTGTCTGACTTCCTGCCACCAACTTCTCAAAATTACCAGCCTTGCCTGTTAGAGGGCTGTAAGGATTGTTTTGTAGTATTTTTCATCCTTTAAGAAGCAAAGCATGCATGTTTTCTCCTTTCTTTTTAATCCCTCGTGGATTTACTTAGTTTCATAACGCATTTATTGAGCCTGAGGCAAGTGGATGAGTAGGATAGTCTTAGTAATGCAGTTTAATGGCTTATTTTGACTAGGCTGGTTTACATTGAAAATAGCTGTTCTTAAACCAAATATGCCTGTGGGCCTATGCTTTATAAAACCAGACTCATACAATCACTTCCATTCTCTAGATTATTTGCTTTTCTGTGATGATTAAGATCATGATAACGTAACCCTACAGGCAAATGTAAAAACTGTGCCCCAAAATGCGTTTGCAGCACTTTGTTCCATTTGCTTTCTGTACCAAAGCTTTTACTTGACTTTGACACTTGGTTGCACCTGTTTTTTTAACCTTGCCTCTCCTGGGAGCTACTGAGTGTCTGGGTATTTAAAATGTTTCTTCAAGAGTCTGCTTTACACAGAGATGGCAGAAGCCAGTCCTTTTTGACTTTGAGTTAAAAATTTAAGTCATGTCTTTCAAGGTACTCTTTATACATGGCATTGTGAGATTGATTTTTGTGCATTTAGCCAGTGTATAATAATGTAGCTCTTTGAGCTATGGTGCAACTTAGGAAAAACCTGTAAACTGCAAAAATTTGAAATCTGGAAATTCTGACCTAAAGTTCTGTTATCAGTCTTATTCCTTGCATGAAGTTGGTTTATAGCACTACAAGGAAACGTTAAAATCATCAGAATTTAGGTGAAGCCTTAGTGGAACCTCACTATCCAGGCATTTTGCTGATAAAAGCAGTAGTGTTTTGTGGTCTGAAATAGAGGGTGGGAAGACTTAGAATTGTGCTTTCTTCACCCTGAAAATGCCTTTTATTTTTCTTTTTGTGAAAATGCTGTCTGTGCTAATAACAACTGTTAATTTTTATTTTATTTATCTGCTTTTTTTTTTTGTAGATGGTCCACGGCCTACTCAGAAGGAGATTTTATCCTTGCGAGCATTTTTGTTGATGTTCATTAAACAGCTAGTCATGAAGGTAGGATAGCTTTAAATTAGGGTAAGATATTTGAGTTTCCTTTCACAAAGAAATGCCTAACATGCTTTAAACACATTGAATTTTGTGATAGCAAATAGAAGCAGCCGTGTAAGGTGCTTCTTTTTGTTGTGGCTCTTGCCACAGGCAGCAGTGCTAAAGGATATTTTTTTTTCCCCTTTTAAGCTGTTTTTATTAGGAATTGAGCTATTAGTAGCTTAGAAATGTTTACTGTTGGGCAAAAAAGTATTTAATTTTTTTTTTAACATGAACAGTATCAGCTGTCATAAGTGCCTAAAGACTCAATAGAAACATTTGATACTCTGTGCTGTGGGTCAGTGGGACAGAGGAGGATAAGAAAGACTATCAGTAAGTTTCTCAACTGTTTCTTGGACAATAAAGTAGTAGTGGAATTCAGCATCTCTGTTGCTTGCAGGCTCTTCATGACCTTTTCCTAACGTAAGTTTTTGGTCTCTCTGTGTAAGCCCTGCTCAGCAATAACAAAAATATCTCTGTGTTATCAACACTGTTTCCATCACAAATCCAAACCACAGTGTGTGCTGTCTCCTGTAAATCAATTCTACCCCAACCAAAACCAGCACAAAAATAAATAGAGCACCCATTGAAAAGGTTTGATGAGTTTGATCCTTTGGCATGTTTTCTTTTTGTACATAGTGCTGCAAAATCTTTTTGGGAAATGAAAGATTTGCTTTAAAAAATGAAAGCCCCAGAAGTGAAGAAGCCTGCTTTTGCCTACCCTCATCCTGTTCTTAGAAATTGTTGGCTTTTATTTTCACAAAAAGTACCACAAGGCATATTGCTGGCATAGGTGCTATAAATAATTGAGATTTCTTCAAAGTTGATAGCAACTGAAGATGGGCTTCTCTAGTGGAAAATAAGAACCAAACATAGATATGGGTATAGCTAAGAGGCTTGTAATTAACTCCCAGATCTGCTTTTGAGTCCTTTATGCTACCTCAATTTAATTCTTCTATTAACAGGAAGCTCTCAGTTCAAATTGACTGTATCAATTAACATGTATTACTCTAACAATTTCATATCCTATATTGCTATTTATATTGTTTTTATGCCTGTGTTGAAATTGCTTTAAAACATTTTATGGCATTCTGTGGGTGCTTTTGGGGGCAGGGAAGGAGCTGCCTTGCAACTATAAAGCTATTACAGGATGAAGTGAAAGCAAATTTATTGTGTGCTACTTACTTTGTGATATAAACATTTCTTGTAACAATGCTTTTTTTGAAAACAGCATTCTATACTTGAAAGGTGATGGTTAAAACCTGTTTGTTTTTAAAGGACTATGGAATAAAGGAAGATGAATTGCAAGCTATCCTCAATTACCTGCTTACTATACATGAGGTAATTTTTAATTTGGGGGATGTGTTTATGAAGAATGCCTTACTAGTGCTGTTTGTGACCCAATGTTTGACTAATTTCAAATATAACCTCCTTTATGCCACAAGATGGCTCTGCAGAGGAAGTAGCAAACATTGTCTGATTCTTAGAGTAGTGTGCTGATATGCCAATATTCTCGCAGTGATTTAAGCACTATGTTCAATGTTAGATTGAAGTTCATTAAGCCAGTAAGTCAAAATGGTTTCTTATGTTCTACAAACCAATTTACCAAGCAGAAAAACAGATGGTGAGACTGACTTTAAAAAAAGTCAAAACCTTGTTTTAGGCTGCCTAAGTAATATTTTTTGTTTTCTTTTCCCTCTCCTTTTTATTTTGCTTCTTAAATAAAGCAATAAAATTGAAAACATGCATTAAAAAATAAAGATGTATGTTAATGGCATCTAAGAGAAGCATATAAACTTAATTGGGAGAAAAATGTTGGTTACCACTGATACATCTGCATCTTCGTATTTTAGCACCAGGAAAAGGCACTTTATGCCAGATGCAACATCAAAGACAAGGGAAATGGGGACATAAATCTAACTGATCTCATCTCTGTAAGGGTGCTTGAAATGGGTAAAATAAGGAATTAATTGAACTTCATTTCAAGCAGTATAGATTTTTGTATTTTTAAAGAATTTTGCTTACACCTATATTTTTTTATTTTATTCTCTGTGCTGGTTACTACTACTTGGTATTACCATAGTCAAGCAGTTCTACTTTATGTGGAGAAGTAAATAGTAAGGCCCTTGGTACCATATAAGAGTGAACTAAAATAGCAGAAGCTTTACATGGCCTTCAGATGAGGATGTGAGATTTTAAATATCCTGGCAGTTTGCATACTCATGTGTCAAAGATCCATGAATGCTGAATCCCACAGTCTAACTGTGGATTCAGAAAAACATCAGGAAACAAGTAAAATTTAGCCTTCTCATATGGCAAAATAGTGATAGCATCTGTAATGTTGGCTCTTAATATCATCAGGTGAACAGAGTTGTTCAGGAGAATGTAGAACTGATTTTTCTAATTGAGTATTAGAGTATTTGTACAGAGTACTCTAGAGTAAAGAACTAGAGTATTTGTTCAAAAGTGTTGGTCAGTGTTTTATTTGTGGACTCTTTTTGTTTTAAAATAAACTTCCATTTTAATACTACAGAATATGTGAAAAGACAGTTACATTTTGTTATTTCTGAGGTTATTTTTAGTTACAATGAACTTGGAACAAGTTAATGAACTGTTGCTTAGAGTGCTTTAAATTAAAAGTATGGAAAAATTTACTAAGCGACTTGAATTACCCATTTAAAATATTGTCTGTGGCAGGTGGTAGTATTTTTTTCCTCATGGTCTGGACATTTCTGAGTAGAAACTTTTCATTAAACACCACCCTGTGCCCCAGAAAATGTGCAGCAGTTTATTTGTAGCTCCTGTGCAGGAAAGGATTGGGAAATACACATGCAAACAGAGGAGCATGTGTGTGGAAGGAAGTAACATGGTCTAAATTTCCATTGCCTGTCAAATCCTTACATCCCAGACACTGATATATCACTGTTCACCCTAAACAATTAAGTATATTTTTTGCAATGTTTTCTCTTGCACTTGCCTTTAGAGCTGTAGTTCTTTTGATCCTGGCCAAAGCGATTTGGTCCTTAGTTTATTATTAATCTCCACATACTTTTGAAATGTTTTGTAGTGATTCTTTTAGTGAGAACAGTGTTCTGATGTTTGTGTTGTGAATTCAAATTTGTAACTTTTATCCAACAGGATGACAATCTAATGGATGTCTTGCAGTTGCTGGTTGCTCTGATGTCAGAGCATCCTGGTTCTATGATTCCTGCATTTGATCAGAGGAATGGATTACAGTAAGTTTGAATTTTCTAAGTGGGAAAAAGGAAGCAGTGTTTTGACCATGCTGTTGCTTGCAAGAATTCCCATGAAATCTGAATGGTTCTCATCAGTGTGTGCATTGCAATCAGAGACTCCTCATCTTGGGAGATTTTTGGGTCCAGGTGTTCATTTTGACAAGAGGTGCTGTTGGATTTATTATCAATGAAGTGGTTTTTTTTAATGTTTCCAAGCTGCCAGTCACACTTAAACAGGGAGAGATCCATTTCAGTCTGTGCATTGATGTCTTCATCTGCTGGTGCTCTCTCTTCAGCCCCCCATTCTTACAGATGTCTTACAACTGGAAGGGGGCTGACAAAAATTGATTCTGATGTGTTCTGATCCTTGTTAGTTCTCTGCTCTTTTTTTTTTCCTGTGGGATTTTTCCAGAAAAACTTTTTATTTGTTTAAAAGTAGCATTTTGTGCTATGCACTGTTTGGAATCTTTTTCCCAACAAATAGAAAAAAAGTGTTTAACACTATCTTGAGAGAAAAGTAGGAGAAGTAGCAAATTCTACTTGTACAAGTAGAAAATCCGCTAGAGGAGTTAAGGACTTCTTTTGTCTTGTGACTCTCAGAGGGTGGTCACAGTATTGAATTTTTCTAATTTAACAGGAACCTGCCTGATCACAGTGGGGAAAAAATTGCTACAGGCAAGCAAATGTAAGAACAACTCATAGAAGGATATGGGGAATAGTAATTCTCTGACTGTGTAAAGGCAGAGTCTCCTTTCTTACACCTATTTAGTTGCACCTATTGGTTAATCCCTGTTTTTATGTATATATATTCTTTTTCCGGTTGCCCTTTCTCAAGAGACTGCATTCAGGCATGTTTCTGTTTTCTCCCCTTTTACTGCTGGACTGATTATTTTTCTTTTTACCCATTTTCATCAGATTTGATTTCATTTGTATGGTAACGTGTCACATATGGGAAACTAATAAAAACCTCAAATACTAAAGTATTTGAATGTCAGGTTGGGTGTCCAATGCAGTACATTTGGTTTTATTTAACAACTAGCAGTAGGTGCTTTTATTTTTTGTTAACAAGTGTATGAGCAAGTCATCGTGAGTAGTCAGTCCACAGTGAGAAATCACTTTGTTTTCCTGTCTCATTTGTTACACTCCTTGCTCTGGTACTGTCTCCAGTCACCTACTTTTTGCAATTAAAGCATGATAATCTTGAAATTTAAAAATAATTTTCCAAAACTTTATAAATATTTGGAGTTCTCTTAAAATTGAAAAGATTAAAGTAACCAGTCTAGTGGGGGGAAGAAAAAAAAAAAGCAAGGAAATGCTTTTCCCCTATACAATTAGGAAACCCTGTTACTGTTCTGTAAAGAAAAGATGAGAAATGGATTCCATTGCTTGAATGGCCAGTGCATCATAGGTTTTGCTTATTTCTTGCCTTCTATAGTTTCTGTGGTTGCAGCATTCTCCAGGATAAATTATTTGTTATAAATAACTGTTTTTTAATCACCTTTGGTTTTACCTTTAATTCTGGTATCTGCTCTAGAACTAATTTTTTTTTTTTTTTGGGTCTTAGTTCAGGTGCCCTGAGAATTATTTTTGGGTATATAAAAATAAAAGTATGTAACTATTGATGAGTGCTCAGTTATGTATAGATAAGGCCTGAAAACTTAAAGTCCTTTGAACTCTAAAACTCGCGGATCTAAAATGCCATATTGTAACATGGGATAGTTTTGGAAAGGCTCTCCAAAATTGTTTAAATGAGGTAGGCTTTTTCCTTCCCCCTAGTGAAATGATCCAGATTTCTTCAAAATTTTTATCTTGTTTATGGTAAAGGATAAGTACTGTGCCTTCTGTTCCAATATGATTTCATGGAACATTTGGAAATTAATATTTTCTTTTTTTAAAAAGAGCTTAGTAGTCCATGTAGATAAGTAAAATTGTATTTCACAGATTTAAAGATCTGTTGAATACTATGAACCACAGTCCAGCTAGAATCAGATAGTGATGTGGCCCTAAGCACTTGACTGTCTAAAATGTAAGTGATCAAAGAAATTGGATGTAACTGATAAATACATTTAGATGTCTTAAGTTTTTATGGGAGGTTTACAAGGAGCAAAAACCTACATTTGTTATTCTTCACATTGACAGAAGACCAATGTTTGTTCTCCACTTAGGGTTGTCTACAAGCTTTTAGCATCACAAAGTGAAGGCATCAGAGTGCAAGCCCTGAAAGTGATGGGATATTTCTTAAAGCATCTTTCTCCAAAGTAAGTACTGATTTGGGTCTTTAACAAAACCTCCCAAGAAAGGAAGGAGTAAAGGTAGGTTGTGACACAGACATTCTATTTGTTACTTTGGGTATAAATTATGGGTGTGTATACACACATTTGTGTGTAAAGGGGAAGCTATAATGGAGGTTAATCACTAAATAGGCTTCACTGAATAGGAGCTGCCTTCTTCAACTACCCCTCAGTCTATTTGTCACAAATGTGTTTTTGACATGGTGGAATTGCTTGTTGCTGGCAGCTAGTGTCCAGGCATTATCACTCCTTATCAAGCTGATGATTGAACAGTTACTTGCAGTATGGCCTCCTTCTTTTTGAAGTGACCCTTTTCCAGTGAAATCAATAGCAAAAATCAGACTGGTGAGATGGAACCCCATGTTACTGAGAACTAGTTTAATATGTCTTGAGTTGACTGTGATAGTAGATAACTATTGAGATTGCTGTCCGTGGTTGCATTTTTGAGTGAAGTGAGGGCCAAGGTGTGCTTTCCTCAGTGTTTATCCAGAAATCCCCAAGGCTGTGTTCCAGCTCTTTGGGCCCGTGGGTGAGTGGACCTCATTTATGGAAGAAAGGTGGCTGCCTTTGGGGAATGATTTGTCCTTTCAGAATCCGAACACTTCCCCTTTTCCTTCACCAAAAGTGAAAGAGTTAAGAAACAAACAAGAAAAATATCTTAACAGTGATTTTATATTTCTTGAGGCACATGTTTTAGACTTTTTCTCCCCTAAAGCAAATGGAATGCATGCTTTTTAATCTTTCTCTACCATTTTAGGAGAAAAGCTGAAGTCATGCTTGGACATGGATTGTTCTCTTTGTTGGCTGAAAGGCTGATGCTTCAGACAAGCTTATTCACCATGACCACATACAATGTCCTGTTTGAGGTAGTCATACACTGTAGTTAGGATTCAATCTTTCTAATTACTTGTAAGACATCGTTAGAAAATTGCTTACATATTTTTGCTGATATGTTCCAGATGACCCTAAACCTTAGTGTGAAGCAGCTGAATGCTGCTTTTTTCCCCCCAAAGCTCACTACTTTGGATTTATCCCCTCCTTAACTTGGTTATGCTCATTATGAGCAATTCTAGATAATGAGTAACCTGTATGTCTCAACCAGATGCTCATGTAGATGTGGAATTTTATTATAGCAATGATCTTGCCTTAGGATAATTGCTTTGGTTAGATTCACATTCATCTTCCAGTGTACTTTAAATAACAGTATGCACTTAAGAGAGAAATAAAAGAATAAAGCAGCTTATAGAGTTTTATAAACAGGATGAATTAAATTATCAAGAAAGTTAGCGGGGATTTTTTGGGATGATTCTTAGAATGATGTTGATTGTGCTGCATCCAATATTTTTCAGTAAACTGTCTTCATGTACATTGATATGTCCTCTTCTTCTTTCTTGCTAGATTCTGACTGAACAAATTTGCACTCAAGTGATACATAAACAACATCCTGACCCAGATTCAATGGTGAAGATACAAAATCCTCGTAAGTATGGTACACATTTTCGGAAGCTACCTTAAGAAAAGTCTGCTTTAAAAGAATCCTACCAATGTACAAGCTTATTAATTACATCTGTCAGTCTTCTAATCTCAGTTTTACATTTTCTTCACCCTAAAAGACAGATCACTTGTATTTAGTTGGAGTTATGTACAGAGTATGTCTCTACAGCTTTTTGGAAGACATTTTACATGTTGCTAGTTCATAACTCACCTTTTTTGGCTGTGCATTCACATTATGAAATGATTTTTCAAGACTTTTATGCACAGGATACTTTGATTTAATACATGTTAAGGTATTCCAGCAAAATTTGAATGCATTAGTTAGTGATGTCAGACTAAATTATGTAAAATATGGAAACACCTTTCATCTTAAATTAAATTCAGTAAGACAATGCTAGATGGAAGATAGGAGAAATGTATCTGCTCACTGTTCTGGTTAACTTACTTTATTGGAAATATCTTGATATGAAACTTTAGATGTCTTTTGAACTAAAAGAAAATACTGATCTCCTTCCCTGAATTATGTACATTATTAATGTGTTCTGTACATAATACAATGGACTTATGATAGCTTTGGGAGTTAACTTTTTTCTGGAGAAATAACAGATTTTTCACTTTTGTAGCTGCTTTGTCATTAAATGTAGGTCGCAGTTATAAGTTTACTTCAGGTGGAAAGGGGGGGGAAGAGAAAAGAAAGCAAAGCAGAAATGGAGGAAATAAATCTGGTTGCATTGTGCCATTTTCCTTCTGGTAAATTCATATGAAGCAAGAGATGTTAGCATGTTTCTGTTGCTTTCTCCTAAGACTTTTGGAGTTGACAGTCACTGCTGTGGTCAGTATAGACCTATATGGGGACTGAGTTGATTCTCAAATAATGTAGGTCTGGTAAAAAGAATGACTTCTAGAGTCCCTTTTTTAGATCATTACTGTTATCAGATAAGGAATTTCTCTTTAAAGAAGTTGTACAAGATGAACTGCAACTATCACAGTGACTGTGTTCAAATTGCACCCTAATTCATTTACAAAGTTGACTTCTTTTAAAGTAGCAAGGAAAGTCACTGCCCCTCTGCTTCAAAAAGTGCTATGTACCCTGAATTTTCTCCTAAAAACACAGGAAACTTTTTGATAATAAGAGATAAAATTTTATATTATTTTTTTTATATAACAGAAACTGATAAGTTTATTTGGAAGTTGGTTGCATTCTTTAAAAATTCAGTATTGTTAAGGTAGAGCAAAATCTCATAAGGTAGAGCATTTTTCTCATATATTGGTTTTCTGAAGGATGCTTTTTTATGTGAACCTCATGTAAAAATTGTTCTGACAGATTCTGATAGCTTGTCAATTGTCCTGCAGTAATATTTGTGTTACTTAAACATGGTAATTCAATGAATTCCATGTTCTTTAGAGGTATACAAATCCCCCTGATGGGTGATTAGGTTTGAAAAGTATCGGAAGAAGGGATTTGTTATACTTAAACCTGCTTCTCCAATAAAGATGCGCTTTTTCTCAGTATAAAACTTTTTTATGTGGTGTCCCTTTCCTTGTGCCAACACTGTTGAAAGAGGCCTTGTGTTTTATGCTGTGCTTAGTTCTAATATTTTGTTACTCGTGAACTGTTTTTCAGAGATTTTGAAGGTTATTGCAATCCTGATCCGTAATTCTCCACAGTGTCCAGAAACTCTGGAGGTGCGGCGAGCCTTTCTCTCAGATATGATTAAACTGTTTAATAACAGCAGAGAAAACAGGAGGTATGATGGCTTGCTCTATGCACAAGTATATAAAATAAATAACAAAGTCTCCTAGTAAATTAAACTCATGAGGGCAGATACAGCTTCATTGCTGTTTCAGCAAATTTCTGTGCTCTGGCAAAGGTGTCAGTA
Organism: Zonotrichia albicollis; assembly: GCF_047830755.1. Classification (NCBI taxonomy): domain Eukaryota; kingdom Metazoa; phylum Chordata; class Aves; order Passeriformes; family Passerellidae; genus Zonotrichia; species Zonotrichia albicollis. Next base: position 10,823,470 of record NC_133823.1, read on the forward strand.
TGAAAAATTAGAGAAGCTTTGCATGTAGCAATTTTTTAAAGCATGTTGGATTCTTGACTTAGCTGTTGTATATATTTCTAAGATATATTTTATAATCTGATTCAGTAGCATGTGTGTGTTTTGCAGGAGTTTGTTGCAGTGCTCTGTCTGGCAGGAGTGGATGCTTTCCCTTTGTTGTTTTAATCCAAAGACTTCTGAGGAGCAGAAGATAACTGAGATGGTGTACACCATATTTCGGATTTTGCTGTACCATGCAATAAAATATGAGTGGGGTGGCTGGCGTGTGTGGGTGGATACACTGTCAATCACACATTCAAAGGTGAGATTAATCAAATTTTAGGAGCATTTCTGAAAAATTTTGGTGCTGGTCTTGCTTTTTAGTAACAGCAGCAACACAAGGTGGCGCACCAGAGCTATTCATCAACAAAAATACCTTTTAGTAACATCAAAAGGCTGTAAAACAAATGAGTAAAAAGCAAAGAAATCCAAGTTAAAGTAGATGCTTCTGCTGTTAAACTGTCATGGAATATGAGGTGAGAGTGCAAATCCATGCAGCAGGAATGAGACTATTACACAGCATGAATGAGACTGTTACCCTTTGTTATTGTTCTGTCTGAATCTTGTTGTTCTTACAACCAGAGTAACATCATAAAAGTTATTAGTGGCTCTCTGAATGAGGCACAGTAATACAAAAGGTATTTTATACTGCCTTATTCTAAACAAGAGTGAGGCCAGTGTGGGCCTCAGAATTATTCTGGTTATCAGAATATTTACTTAAAATGAATTAATTTATAAATTACCTATTTCTAAATGTGTGCAATTAAGCAGTGAAAAGGATGTCTGTGAATCCAGAAGATCATTTTATGATACTACGGAATTGTTGGCATTTCTGAGATCTTGGATTTTGAACAATTTTTTTTCTTAGAAAGGGTCAGTCTCTGCAGACAGCAAGAACCTTGTTATTTTGCAGCTCTATTTATTGCATTCAGAGGCCCGTAGTGCATTGTTGGGCTATGGGAGACAATTGTAAAAATCTGTGTAATAAAAATGGGTGAAATAACTTCATTAAACAGTTACTTAGCTAAGTGGAATTCCTGTGCAAAGTGCCCAGGGCCACACTTTAACCCTTAGAGAGATCACATTTTCGGTGTTGCACCATTCTTAATATACTTTTTTGTTGGCTTTGCAGTCTTCAAAAACCAGTTTCCTCTCTTTGCCCCACGATGCAGAGGGCATGGGTGAATTGGCAAGCTGTAACCAGAGTAAAGATCCCTAATGTGATTTTATAGAAAACTGGCATAATTTAGCATGTGTGTGATTGCTGGGAATCGCTGGGAGTTGTCCCTTGGGAAAGATGGAGAGCTGAATAAAAGACTACCTTTTAACTCTTAGTCAGAGCTTTGGTATCTTGAATTTAGAAATTAGCTAGCACATTATCTTATAATCTGTAGTTCTATTCCTAGACTCCTTTTGTAAGACAATGTAATGTCAGAAATCTCGTTTAAACAACATCTATGTCAGAAAGGTTGTATGGATTTTTGGTCATTCTTTTCAGTGACTTAATGTGGCTAATCAATGATGTAAAGCTCCCAGAGAAAAAAGCCCAAGATTTTGTTGTGATGCCATGGCCAAATGTCAAGAACAAAACCCTGCAGTTTTAGAAAAGACAAAAAAATAGATAGATATAGATAATATTGGTCTGGTTTATTAAATTGTATTTTAAGGGCTGCATGTTTTTGTGAAACACCATGGATGAGAAGATGACCTACTTCAGTCTGTGTTTCTCATTTTTTGTTCCTGGCATGCTGCGATAGGGAGGTGTCCTTGGTTGTAGGAATAACTCCCTGTAAGTTTTCCCAAGTGTAACTTTGTTGGCTTTCTGGTCAATGTATAATATCTGTCTGTTCTTCCAGACCATTTCAGGAGAAGTTGAATGATGGCGCATTTGGAAGTGTGTGAGTGTGGGCAGAGTGTGGTGGTGGAATATTGAACAACTCCTAAAGGAATTCAGTTTGGACATCAGTACTAATACTAGTTCCAGAAGCCTAAATGACAATATTTAAACAGCAAAAGCAGGCAAAAACAAACTTGACAATATTGATATGAATGATGGTGCCATTATCAAGATTTTAAAATTTGACCTTTTATTATGCACAGTCCATTTGAACATTTTTGTAAGTAATACGTACAATTCATGCTACTAGCCATATGAAACTAGGTGATTCTTCAGAGCTCCCTGTTTATTACATAAACATAAATTAGGATAAATCACAAAAAAGATCTTGAAAAATGTCCTTTTACATGAACAGATAATTATAATGATTTTTTAATCCTGTTAATTTTACTTATTTTAAATGGTCTTGTGTTCTGTTTTACCACTATTGAGATTCATAGAGATTCACACATAACCTGGTGTAGGCATAATTCAGTGGGCAAATTGTTCGATGCTAAGTGCATCTCAGATGTTTTTGATTTCTAGCATGCTTTCAAAGTAATGTGGGAATTATGGGAACAAAAATATTTCTTTAACATTGCTAAGAGAATAACCAGTTTGGGTTTTTCCTATTTCTCTCTAATTGTATTGGGTTACTGCTTATTTTTCCTTTTTATAACCCTCTGTGCCGTTCGTGCCACTAATTTATAACACCATTCCATGATAAAGAACAAGTACATAAAGGACCACTGTTACACAATTGGATAGGTTTTGCAGAGCTACACATCAAGATACATGCAGCTGCTATAAAAAGCCAAAGAAACTCAATTGCAATTTTATTGTCCAGTTTGATAGATTTCCTGCCACCTTTGTAGCAGGGAAGCTGTTTGTCACTGTAACCCTCTCCTCCAACAGCTGCGCAGCGTTTTATAAACAGCAGTGGCTTTTCCAGCATAATTGCACTGCATTGGCTTCCTTGCATTCACTATTTAGAAGGTGTGTAGGTGTGTGCAACCTTTTAAAAGCCAAATTTCATAGTATTACTCATGTATGTTGTTAATTTCCATATTATTTTTGATGCTTTCCAGATATTAAACCATCGTATACAAAGGTGTTTAATCTGTTGCTTCTAGTTAAATGAAAATATTATTGGAAAAATTAAATCACAGCTCCAGTTTGTTCTGACTGGCCAGTGTTGAATTTATGAAAGCGTCCAAAAACTTCTATTTTTTAAACATTGCAACCATGCTAACTCAGCCTTAGATTTTTGTCTGTCTAGTCCTGTTACTTTTTACAAAGGACCAATGATTGGGGGTTAATAATAGGAAACAAGTAAAGAATGGTGGAAAACTTCCCCTTTAACCTTTCAGCTTCCCCAGTTTTTAAAAGAATAAAATTATTTACACAGTGCAATGCACTCGTAAATTATCTGAATGTTTTAGACTGGGAAGACTAACATCTGCTTATTTCAGGCCCTTAAATATATTTTACTACTTAAAAGTTGATTCATGTTACCTTTTTGTTAAAGAAAATATATTCAGGTGAAGAATTATATTTGTTTTTAGTAGCTCAAAAAATTTTCAGTGAGTAAGACTCAGAGATGTTAATATGTGTAAGTGGCAGTTCTGTTTAAGTGGAAGAATTTTATTCATTGATCTGAATGAGAAGTATAATTTTAAAATGTTAATAGTGGGACCTTACAGTACAGTGTATTTCTTACTAATTGTTAGTTTTCAGTCTAAAGTACAGTTGTAATAAACATTGTAACTGTTAAGTAAATTTACATATTCTTTTGTGCCCTCCTCATTTAATTTACGGGAGGAGAAAAGAAGCCCAGAGCATTTACATGTGCTATGTTTGCCAGGCTTTCATCACTGTCTGATGAGGGAAAACCAGCAAAAGCTGCAGAGATTAGGTGGTGGAGGGGTTAATATATGGTGGCAATTAAAAAACTAATAAACTAATTTGCAGAGAAGTGAATGTGGCTCAGTAGTTTTAGAGGGTAAGAGGCCATCGGAATCTGGAATCCAAATCCTGTTGGCATCCAGGATTTGCTTCGGACGCTTTTGTCTGTTTTTTATCCCTGTCATGAGGGCAGGAGGGTCTCTCACAGCAGAGATCTTCAGCTCCAGGGAGATTTGAAGGTTTCAGGTGTGCTTCAGTCCTCTGAAAAGTGCATCTGCATTGCCCTGAGGGGAAGCAGAGGTTCCTGGCCCAGAGGTCATTGTACCACTGCCAGTTTTTGCTTGTCACTTGTGCCATGCCCAATATGTCAGTGAAGCAAAGCTGGGAGTACCTTTGAAATCATTCAATATTATGTTCAGTCTAATGGTGTAAATAGTTATTTTTAATAAATATTACTTATTCTACGTAGAAATGATTCTCAGCTTGTCATCTGAGTTATGGAGAGCAGAAGGAGCTCTGAGACAGTAATGTGCAGCCTTCTTTAGAGCTGTGCACCCCCAGCACAAATGTGTTGTGATGATGCAGTCCCTCACCTTTATGAGGTGTTTCCTTTTTACAGCTTCTTCTCTAGCAGATGTGTGGGAAGGCTTCTCTAACCAATAGCTGGAGGGATAAGAATGTATTTTCATTGTTCAGCAGGCAGAGATGTGTGCCAGTGATGGGATCTTACACATGCAGTGTGTGTGTTAATGGGGAGCTCCTCCATCTCATTATTCCCTTGGCTTGAGGGAGTGCAATGTCATGAATAAAGCTGCAGGATGCTAACATTTGACTAATCCAAAGTGAAAGAAATGGGGATAGAATAGAAGGGAGCAAGGTAAACTGAGAATTTATAAAGCTGCAGAGAAGCCTTAAAAGAAGAGTGTAATAGAGATTTGCTTCTAAGTGCCAGAGCTCTCAAAACAAAGAATTATGGAAGCATTAGCAGCAGAGAGATCTGGTGTATGAAGAGGCCAGTAGCTCTGAAATAATCTTCCTAAGTAAAGAAGTTTGAGGACAGAGAGAATTCTTATCTCTATGACCTGGTATAAAAAAACCATGGAAGATGAGACATGTGTCTGCAGCCTCAAGAATTGTTAGTGGTTTTCTTTGCTGTTGCTGCAGTTTGAAGCAATCCTCCTCCATAATTGCAGCTACCTCTGCTCACATTGTGGGGCCTCAATTAGGTCTCCTGGCTGTTCTTTGAAATGATGGATGTGGAATCTTTGCTTTAGGGCTGGCAGCAATATATGGAGATACAGGAAAAGGACAGCAGAAGTGAGCAGTGCATAAAACCTGTTGCTGGGCATTGCAACAATGGGATGATAAATGCTGAATTTAGTTACAGAATATTTTTGTTAATAGCTAAATATCAAATATGTACAGATGGGGTTTGACAGTCCCCTCAACTGTAGGAATGGTGGCAGGGATTGAGAAAGTGAGAAAATACATATCTTCTATGATAGTGTGTGCTTGTGTCTTGCAATTTAAACTCATTAAAAGTGATAATTTCCTTAGTGAAAATGAGTTCAATATGCAGTTTGAGTTTGTTGTTGTATGATGATGTAACAGTAAGCTGTACCTTGACTTGAGGTAAAATGCTGTAACATGCATAAAATTCTCTGTCAGAAAAGCAGACTTTTATGAATTATATTGACTAGCACTTGCTTTCTAATTCTAGAAATTATTTTTTTTCTCAAGATAAGTAAAAAAAAGACAGAACTCTTGCTCCTTAGGTGAAAATGCAAGATAGAGGAACATGAAACCATCTTGGAGCAGTGGTTTCCCTGCACCTTGTACATCATTGAATGTGTTTCTGGTGGAAGTTTAGACTCCTCCTTTAGAAACCTCTTATCCTGCAATTTATATTTCAACTTGCTTTGCTTAGCTTTCATCTGTGAACCACTCAGAAATAGCCCAGAGATTCCTTAAGTCAGTGGATTACAGACTGTAACTCAGTGTGTGGTGCACACAGTACCTTTGTATCTTTTCCTGTGCTGAGCTGAAAATTAGTTTTGATATCTCTGATAGTGGTGTCTCCTGTCTAAACAGGCCTGTTTGTGTTTGGAGATTGGATTACACTTATGAAACAGTTAGTGTTAGTAGAGGAGAAGTGGAAAAAGCAGGTCAATAAAATCTTATTTAAGATTCAAAAAGTTGTGATGCTTTTTGGAATTATGAACAGTTTATTCATTTATTATGACGAGTTTATTTAAACCAGCACAGGAGCTGATTTGCACCGAGCAGACTCTATGAGGAATTGTCTGACCTGTCTGGCAAGATATTCCTTTCCTCTATCTACTCTATGAAATTGCCCACCTGAAAATGGAATGAAAAGGCAAAAAATCTTAACATATAGTTAGAATATTTTCTCCAAGTTCTTTAATGCAAATGTCAATCATCTTACCCTTTCTCATTGCTGTATGCTAATTTTTCTCCTTGGCAATTAGTAAATGTTGGATGTCAGATTAAGCTAAAATTAATGGCAAAGGCAAATGCTGCAGTTATTAGCTCACAAGTGTCTTCAACTGGTGGTGCGTAGAGATGCATTCCAAGCATTGCAGACAGCTATGGATTAACCATCAAATGATGGGGAAGATTAATGATTGGCCTTTTAGCTCACTAATTTAGAACAATTTCTGGTAATTAATTTTGTATTATCAGCTTTACAGTTGCAAACGCCTTAAGGAAAATAAAAAAATGCTTATGTACATTTAAGGTTCTTCAAAATTGTTGCGTGCTTGCAACACATGTTTAATCGTGTTTAATCTTTAATACCTTTATGTACTCTGTGCACTTGGTTTTAGTAATCATAATTTCTTCTTAATTTTTTTATTTTTGTTGGTACTGATTTTGTTAACCTTGAAGTGTTTTGTTTTGTATGTATAGTTTGGCTTTGTGTATTTGTGTCCTTCATAAATGCCACATCATGCAATAGAAGTTGTGGGGGAAGAATTGTCTAGTGCCTCTGTTGTAGTACCACAATTTCTTGGTTTCCTGTCAAACCAAATTACAGATTGGTATATTGATAAGACGTGTTTATACAGCCTTGTTGAAAAGTTGGATTTTACAAAGCAGAATTTCTGAAATTTGTATCCTTTCGTTATATAAGAAACCCCCAGACTCAAAATGAATGTTAGTAAAATACTGTTTCATGTGGTCTCTCTAATTCTGTGCCTTGGTGTTTTGAGCTTTATTTAAAGGACAGTATTTAATACATTGTAACATGAATTCTTGTTGATAGTTATGCTTTCCATTGCTATTCTCTTTGAGTGGATTTTGGATTTTTTTGGGAGTAATGTTTTCCTTTAGTTCCCTACTGCCTTATTTTCTTCACCAGTGTTTCTCTCCTTAGAGTTTCTTGCATTGTTCTGAAATCAGTGTAGGTTCTTATCAGATTTTGCTTGGGTTTATTTGCTCTTAAGTTTACATTGCCCATCTGTGAAGACAAATTGCCAATATTGACCTTCTTGCTGGTCTTTGTTTCTATTTGTTTTTGTTAACAATTAAAAATCCTGCAGTGCACAGTTTCATTTTCACTATTGCTCTGTATTGTCTTCCAAAGCATTGTTCCAGATTTCAGATGAAATTGGTTGTGAAATGGTATTGCATCCCTGTACCATACATTGAGTTTGTGATGTTGACCATACCATATTCCCCATACCCTAAATTGCAATGTGGTTGGAAATGTAGAGGTCAGAGACAGCCGTGGCTGCCGTGACCATGAATTGGTGGAGTTCAGGATTGTGAGGGGAGGGAGAAGCGTAAAAAGCAAGCTGACAATCCTGACTCATGGAGAACAGATTTTGACTTATTTTCAAGCAAAGGTGATTTAAGGCTGTGAACCAGATGATCAGTTTGGCTGCTAAGGAAAAATTGGAAGCTGCAATGGTTTTTTGTTAAGAGGATAGGGCTTGGTAGCACACTAGAAGAAAAGCATTGTAGTGAAAGAGCAGGTCCCAGTTGTACCAACTGAGATACAACTGACTGCCCATTTCTCCAGAAGTAGTTGGCAGCCCTACAGACGGTGTTCATAGGAAGTGAGAAGCTACAAACTTTGTGGCTATTACTCCTACATATGAGTTTAATGAGATTTACCCTGGAATGATGCATGAAAATACAGATGTTCACACTGTTAAATATTGTGGGGCAGTGTGCATTCTGGCAAGTACATGTAAGTTTTGCTGAAATCAAGCAATGTCATTTTCATTTGTTAAATGTCTCTTTAGTGCTTGCTGGGACAAAGTGTTTTAGTAGTTTTGGAAATGCAGGAAGCAACAGGGAGAGAGAGAGAGAAGAGGTAAAGTTAACTGGAGATAAGTTCAAGTTGTTAAGTAAGATTCCTTCTTCAGAAAAGCAGCGATTAGACCTGAAGTAGCTGCTTTGCCTAATCATATTTTGGAAAATAAGTGAAAAGTGCGAGGGACAGCTTATTAGCATGATCTGTTTTGTGTTGCCTTCAACATTCTGATTGTGGTACAATTCAGAAAGAATTTCCAAAGTAATAATGCCCCCCACATGCTCTTTTTAGCAAAATCCTAGAATTAAATAATTTATGGATCCATTTTGATTGGATGAACTTTCAATCAGTTGTAATCATTCACACTTTTTTTTGTACATAACTGAATGAATGAGAACTAGTCTTTTTTTTTTTTTTAAACAAGCCGAGTGAGCGATCCCACTTCTGTTTCTAGACACTAAAATTTCAATTAAATCAACTTGAATGAATAATATGGTTCAGGTCATGTTAAAATAATGCATTGTTCCTGCAGTACTTGAATATACTTGATTGATGGAGAAAATAGTATGTTAAAAAGCTAAATATTGACATCAGAACCTGCCAAAAATAATTTTTGTCTTTGCTCTGTCTTTGCTTATCTATGATTTGTTAGCTGTAATTTCTAGTATATTTTTAATCTGAAAAATTATTTTTTCACTCCTCTTTGTCATCTTAAGGGAAAATATTCCCACTGACTAATCATCTCTTTGAATACTATGTACACAGAATTTTTAGATGAGATCCAAATGAATTAGCTGCGTATGTAAGAGAATAAGAAAATGTGTGTTTGTATATTTAGTGGAATGCACTGCTCTGCTTTGCCTGTGGAAAATGTTTATGATACAGAAAATGTTTTAAAGAAAACAACCCTCAGGTAGAGCTTATGTTGGGAAAATTTTGAGAACTGAGCTTAAAGATAAATAAACACTTGTGATATGGAATATAAATCTAAATGAAAAGGTATGGATAGACTAAATTGAATAACAGTGTAATAAAAACTTAAGTTAGGCTAGTGGTAGTTATTTTTTAAAACACAGCTATTTATTTGGGCAAATGAGTTTTATTAGTGTGTATATAAAGAATTTTTCTATCTGGATTTTTTTTTTTAATACCTAGAAACAACAATTATATTTTCAGCTAAGGAGTAGAGAAAACTTCACTTGAATCCACTTGTGTAGCTTTTCTCAGGCTGAGATAGGGTGAATAGCACTCATCAAAGGAAGTGTCCTCTGGGGAATTTTAGGTATCATTTGGGGATCCACAGGATTCTGGCTTTGTTAGGTGCTCTGACTTTGTGACATTGTACTTTCTAGTGTAAAATTTACAAAAGTTTTTGTATCTTTGTGGATTTTGGAACATACTAAAGGTGCTAAAAGGATATGAAAGCTTTGCTACTTGTCACAGCCTCCCCCTTCACAAAAATATTGATGTTTTCAAATCTAGTAAATTCTGTGGATCTTATGCTTAGGATATCCTTTGGATCAGGCTAGTTAGGGTTTTTTTGACATTGGCTTTACTTTTCTTTCTTCCTTTTAGCCAGGAAAAACAGGTACATGTAATAAAACCTTGCTGTCAGTTGAAGTGAAAGCTAATGTGCAGATTTTCTTAATGAAAAGGACAGAATCCAATATAAATTTGTGATGTAAGCATTGATTTTGGTTTTCTGTTTTTTTCCCAAGAAAACAATCATTACTATATAGTTTTTAATGTCCTTTGAACTCTGTTCTTTTAGGTAACTTTTGAAATGCACAAAGAGAGTCTTTCCCAAATGTACAAGGATTACCAAGAGAAAGGAGGTGAAGGGAGTGGAGTACCTTCTTCAACTCCAATTAGAACAATCTCTGGGATTAGCAAAGAAGCTGAAACCAAGGGAAAGCAACAATCTTTGGAGTTAAAAGAAAATGCTGCTGCTCCTTCCTGCATTACTGGTGGTGATACAGAGCGCAGAACTGAAAAAAAAGAGAAAGAAAGCTCATCAGATGGTGGCCAGCAAACTCATTCAGTGTCTAATCATGAGGAGGAATTAGAGGGGGAGGATGTGGGTACTACAGAGGATTTAAAAGCAGTGCCTTGTGTGGAGTTTTCTCCAGAACCAGAACCAGAAAAGCCCAGTGTCTCAGAAATCAGTACTGGAATAGCTGAAGCAATTGAAGATTCTAGCAAAGCTGATGAGCTTGTGGCAGAAACAGTTGCTGTCACTGCTGCTTCTTTAGCCATGCAAACTCCTGTGGAAGGAGGAATTCCCACAAGTCTAGAAGGACTGGAAAAATCAGCGGTAGAGGTGGAAGATGAAGATGACTTTGTTGATTTGAAAGATGAAAGTAGTTTGCCTTTGCCTTCAGAAGAGCTTGCAGAAAGGAGCAAAGAATGTGGCTCTAATGCAAGCCAAGTGACAAAGCAGGAAGAAACAACAGAGAAGCAGCCTGAAACTGGGCTTTTAAAATCTGAGGGTACTGAAGGTGTGGATGAGAAGAAACAAGAACTGACTTTGCCAGAGACAGTGAGTTCTGCAGTATCAGAAGTCGTAACTCAGCCGGATTCAGCAGGAAAAAAGAAGCTGAAGGAAGGAAGCATAGTTACCAGTGAAACCAAAGCAACTGTGGAAAACACAAATGCACCCGTGGTGGAGCCCTCTGGAGCCCCTGACAAAAGAATTGCCAAGCTTGATGTTTCCAGTGTTGCATCAGATACAGAAAGACTGGAGTTGAAAGCTAACACACATCTAGAAGCACCTCTGCCTGCCAGATCCATGCCTGAGGTAAATTCTACCTGTCCTTCATCTGTCTAGCTTAAAAATAAAAGGAAGGTTTTTTAAATTATTTTTTTAAGAAAGCATACCTAACCATTCTGGGGATTATAATGTGTGTGATTTTTGTGAGTTATCTGTAAAATTTTTTAACCCTGGGTTAAAGTAGCCATTATTCTTATAATTTTTGTGCTGAGAATTCTCCAAGATTTTTGTACATCCATGTATGAATGCTGATATAAACTGAGTGTTTGGCTAGATGAACATTTGATCTCAGCTGTTTTAAACTATAGAAATTGGTAGCTTTGTCACTACATCATGTCATCCTACCATTTTGTACAAATATAAACTGAGACTGGGCTTCTGTTGTGTGCTGCAGTGCTCCAGGTCTAGTCTTTAGTTTCTAATCCTGCTTTTAATGCTTAAATGGTCATGTCTCTGAGTACTTCCCTTCTGCAGAGATATTTCCTAATGGATGCTCTTCAATCTGCACCATTCTTCCTTAAAGGAGGAAGACCACTGTCTACAACAACATATTCTCCCCCCCTGGTAAGGTTGGGTGGCTGCTTGTGAATACCTAGACTGGCAGGTGTGGTAGTACAGCTGTAGCCTAGTTTGTAGTTTTGGTATATCCATTAAATAGCATTTGTGTAATAGTTTTAGCTTTATTTGGAACCATGTACACAGTCTGGACTTGTTGGATATCCAGAATCTCAAGTCTATTAGATGCATTTCAGTTTGTGCCATGTGAGCTAATAACCAGAGTGTGGGTTTTGTGTTTTGTTTTGTTTTTTGTCTGTGAACGGTGCATTCAGCCCTCGAGGCAGCAGGTTCCCTCAGGACAGGAGCTGGCCGCTCCCTCGGACGGGCAGAGGAGGGACACGAGGTCGGCTGTGTTCCGTATTCCCGAGTTCAGGTGGTCCCTGATGCACCAGCGCCTGCTCACAGACCTGCTCTTCTCCATAGAAACAGATATCCAGATGTGGAGAAGGTACATCCTGGGCTTTATGTGGAATGATCCACGCTGGGTTCAGTTACAAGGGGTTCATTGACTTAGACTCATGGACGTCTGGTGTTTTACTCATTTTCAATAGCCATACTTATTTTGTGACCTACACCAATTATTCTCAGATTTTTTTAAAATACTCTTTACATTCATAACTGTGTGTTGGTTCAGGGCCAACACACAGGTTTGGACTGAAATCCTGGCTGCATATAAGTCAGTGGCAGTCCTGCTGTTGATTTTTATTCAGCTAAGATTTTAATTTTCCTAATGTATTTAAGGGCCTGTGTCTTCTTATCTAAATGTGGATAAGAAAGATAATAGATCCAAAATAGTATGTCTTCTGCATTTACACACACTGCTGCTTTGATAGGGTTCTGTGAACCCAAAGATGTTAATTTGAAGATTAACTTCTAATAGGGATCTGGAACGCAATAATGAAGATCTTTGAAAACAACAGTAATTCTGCTATGTAATTTTAAGGTTTAATAACTGAAATAAGAGGGGAGGGTCCATTGTTAGCTTGTAGTCATGAGTATAAAATTAAAATTGAACCATATTGGTATTCTGACCTGATAAAAAGGAATGTCAGTATGAAGAAATAATGTAGGTAAGTGATTAGAACAATTTAAATTGAAGTGAATTTTTATCTGAATCTGACTATAATTTTTAGGATACGTTTAAGTTAACCTATCTGGTAATCATCAGATATAGCTAAAATATATTTCTATTTTTGCCTCTGTTTTGGAAAGTTTTTGCTTAAGTTTTTGTGCTTTGTTGCTTTTTAATTTCTCTGACAAGTCCTTAGAATTTTCTTTAGCTTTCCAAAGATTTAAGTTCAAATCTAGTTCTCTGTTCCAGGAGACTTTATTCTGTTTCCTGATATAGTGACTCTTGCTAGCAAGCAGTCATAGACCAGCCTATAATGTATCTTTATACAAATGAGGATTAGCAATCATCTTGGTGTCATATTGAGCAGTTTATGAACAGAAAACAAATGTTGTTTTAGGTTTAGATTGTGATGCACTGGTTGACCCTTAAGTCATGAGTTATTTGATTCCCCACTGCTAAGTGTTTGGTTTTAGTTTTGTGAAAACAGAAATTTTTTAAAATACCCCAAAAATAAGGCTCTATTCTGAATGTCTTTTTTTTTTTTTTTTAAATTTTGGGACAGCCATTCTACAAAAACTGTGATGGACTTTGTGAATAGCAGTGACAATGTGGTGTTTGTGCACAACACGATCCACCTCATCTCTCAAGTGATGGACAACATGATCATGGCCTGTGGTGGTATCTTGCCACTGCTTTCTGCTGCCACATCTGCTACTGTAAGAAATTCCATTTTTATTTGAGAATTCCTCACTTGTGGGAGGATGCCTTTTTTTATGGAGTGTATTAATTGTTATATCTGTCCTTTTGGGAAGTGGAAGTGCAGGTGGGGTGTTTCCACAGGCATCTCTTTCCTCCCTTTGCTGCCTCCACCCTTTTCCTTAAGATAAATTAGGTGCTTGCCTTCTTTGCCTGAAGACATTAAAAATTTTCCTGCCTTTGTTGCCCCACAGTGGTCTGGAATGGGATTAAATCCCAATACTAAAGATTGTTCCTAGAATATGAGTAATTATTTCTTTTGAATGTGACTGATAGTGGACTTCCAGCACACATTTTTCTTCATTTAGCATGCAGGAATATTATCTTTGTGAAGAAGTAAATGTTGCTTTCAATTTTTCTCTGTGTAGCATGAATTGGAGAATATTGAGCCGACTCAAGGACTTTCAGTAGAAGCATCTTTAACATTTCTCCAGAGATTAATCAACCTTGTGGATGTGCTAATTTTTGCAAGCTCTCTTGGTTTCACTGAAATTGAGTCTGAGAAAAATATGTCATCTGGAGGAATTCTGCGTCAATGTCTTCGTCTGGGTAAGCAAATAAAGCCACTTAATGAACATAGGACCTTGACCTTGCAGTTACTAAGCTGCAGTTAGCAGCTGCTAAGCAGTTAGCAGCTGTTAGCTTTATTTTTGCTCCTGTCCATTGTTTCATTAAATCAAGATTAAATGTAATCAAACATTAAGATCTTCTGCAGTTTTACTGTATTCTGCAATACACATATACATATTCCTCTCTAAAAGTTTAAATAATATAAATTAAGTTTGGTAGCCTGTTTTCATTTTATCCATGAGGGTATTTCTTTTGCCTACGTTCCCCAAATAATCAAGGCTGAAAATATAGCAGCTTTAAGAAAGTAATCTTGTACTATATAAGAAAATGAAACTTTGCAATATTTAGATAAGAGGTTGAACACTTGAAGGTCAGTATATGAAGGTATGGTGAAAACTAGAAGTGTAAATTTTGGAAGGATTCAAATTGGGCAATCATTTTATCAGATTATTTACTGTATGCTTCCTTCAAATTGGATTGAAAGAAAATTATCAGTTACCTAAGAAAGTAACAAATCCTCTGAAAATGAGAACATATAAGATCATAGCAGACTCCAGGTAGTTCATACAGGAGTAGAGAATTCATGCTTAGTTGCATGCCGTAATACTCTTTGTAATGAAAAGTTTGATGTGCATGAGTGCCTGAGCAGCTCAGAACCTCAACAGTAACTAGCCTTCCTCTCCCTTTCTAGGCAATTTAAACTTTGTGCAGGTAGGGCAAGATTTATGGGATGCAAACAGGTATAGAGGTGGGGTAGTTCTTTTTTCCTTTGAAGATGAATATTAGAAGATTAAACAGGGCAAAAATGTGCAGCTAAAAAAACCCCAACAGTTGTGTAACTTCAGAACATTTAGGCCAAGAGTAACAGAGTATTGTGAAGCAAACATTGCCATTTGTTTCACTGGTCTATCACTTGCCTTCTCCCTTGCAAATCTGTGAAATTTAGCTGTCTTCACCCCACCCACCCTGTGGTTGTATGCATGGTAAAATTGCTGTGAGGGATACTTATTTTGAAGTATCCATTAGATACAGCCTATATGTTCTATTAGCTTAGCATTCATTATTAGCTATAAATTATTAAAGAATTTTGAGCATTGGTTTGCAACTGTCTAAAACTTACAGAAGCAAAGTATTTTACTGATATGCGTCAACTTTTTAGTTTTAAGTGGCAAACAGAATTGTGTTATACATTTCTGTAAGGGAATATAGAACAGTACAGTTTCTCAGAATAACTCTTAATGTTTCTTTTCCCTTCAAGTATGTGCAGTAGCAGTAAGAAATTGCTTGGAGTGTCAGCAACATGCACAGATGAAGCCTGTTGGAGACACTGGGAGGAACCAAAAAGCAGTGCAAGGCTTTATAGGATCAGTAAAGTCTGCAGCAAAGGCAAGTTAAGATCACATGCAGAAACACAGAAGTCAATAATGATTAGTCTGTACAGAGGGATAAGTTTTTAAATTTGTACCTGTGCCACTGATATTTTAACAGACCTGAAATAAGGTGGTACAAATGCTGGAAATTAAATCTATCACAAGAAATTATCAGATTTTTTTTCTCCTTTAAAGATGAAATGGATATCTGATCTTTCTGCTCTAGTTGTGACAGTATGATGCACAGTGAGTGATTATAACACTTCATGATTGTTGGTAGAATGCTTTTAAACACAGGATCTTAAACATTTTTTTTTTTTTATAGAGTCCAGTGGACATTGTGACTGGTGGCATTTCTCCCATACGGGACCACGACAGACTTCTGCAGGATATGGATATTAATCGCCTCCGAGCAGTGGTGTTCAGAGATATAGTAAGTCAATAATGTCCTTGTCTTTGTAGCTGCATTTCTGCTTGTCTCTGTTTGCTAAATGCTTCCTCTCTGTTACAGAGTTTGGCTAAATTGGATGTATAAAAAGGGAATCCTGCTCACAGTAGTTAGGAACTTGCTATACTCTGCAGCTGTTGTAGTGTTTGGGATTGGGAAGAGGGAGAGGTGATACCCAACTGTCTCCTGATCTGGTTCTTTGTGTTCCTAAGAATTGATTATGTGGAATTCCACCAGGTGTATATTAATTATGTTGTGTTTAGTACAAATATGTTCATAGACAAGGTATTTACGTATCATTTATGTATTTATGTATGTTTTGAAGAAGTCACATTCTTCTAGCTAATTAGAAATTAGAGGTCATTTCTAATTCCTTTACTTCCTCTCAGAGGAACCAATTTGTGTGCCTGTGCTGTAAGCATGCATATGTTTTTTAGTCTTGAATTGACTAAAAATATCTTTGCCCTGTGTCAGCAACTTTATAGCTGATATTGAGGAAATTGAGATTGATTGCTTAAAAAAACCACCTCTGTAAGCAAATACAGCAGCTATAATGGCTGTGAGTCATTGGTGGCCACAAGCCTGGACACCACAACTTAGTTTACAATAATTGGACTGTTTAGCAAGTGTAATGATTTATACAGTGACTTTTTTTTCTGTCCAGAAAAATGAAGGATTTTGAGTTTTATCTTTACAGTAATTATTGATTGAAGCAAGCTTCTTTCAGCCCCTATGTCAGTATCACTGTACAAGAGAGTAACAGGAAGTGACTCTTTCATACTGGTAGCAATTAAAGTAATCCTAAGGATTCCTTCAAATACATTTTGTGACCCTTTTTCTTTAAAACAATCAAAACAATATCCGCCCACAACCTCTGCTTTTTTTTTTTTTTGCATATCTAATCCATTAGGTTCTCTGTGTATAAAATAAGTATAAAATGGTGCAATAGCTCTGCTTTTTGGCTCGAGTGTTGAGCTGTGTGGGAAAAGTAGACTTGGAAAGATCTGGTTGGGAATAGTTTTTGTTTGAGCTGTTTACATGTGCATCTAAATGTTTTATTTGCGTGCAGTTTCTTACATTGTATTCAGCACTTACAACCAGGAGTAGCATAATTTGAATGTACAAATCCTACAGCAGGAACTCTGATGGAATCCACTTACCCACCAGTAGCAGTACTTAGAAATTTATTTCAAGCAGTTCTTCAAACATAGCTGAAAAAATAAGGAAGATGATCTAATTCACTGGATCACCACTTTATTAAGTACAGTTAGAATCTGTCTTAATACTCATCTTGCAAGAAAATTCTTTATAATCCTTACCATTGTAGATGGCTTTCCTCACTCTCACACTGTGATTATTCTATAAAAGTTAAGATTTTGGGTCAAACCAAGGGGAAGATAGGTTGTTTTTCGTGCAACAAATAGGATCCACCTATGTTACCTGTTCTTAATAAAAGGTTTCTCATAAATATCTCCCAGAATAACTTAGTAAAGAGTTCTTCAAGGGATAAGGAGCTTTGATGGGCACTACAATCATGATAGAAAGAGCTTTATAGTGTAACTTAATTTCTTGAACTCCTCAGAGGATAAAGTTGGATGTTACCTGAGCCCTGATGTGAATGAGGGGTAAAAAACTCCAAACAGTCATTTTTTAGTAAGTGAGGATCCAAATACTCCATTCTCCTGTGACCCAAAAGTGTATGAAGCTTTTTTCCTTTGGTAGCCAAAAGGAACAGGCTTAGACTAAATCTTAATTTCCAGGTTTCCCTTTGTTTCACCAGGAGTGACTGAGTACTCTGGGGAGGAACCTGGCATAGTTCATATTGAGATTTATTTTCAAGTTTTTTCTGAAAATCTCTTCATAAAGTTCCAGCTGTTATGCAAATGCATGTTGGTCAATTCTTGTTTAAATTATACGTAGTAGATTACATCCATCTGGACTGTCTGATAATGAAATAAAACCTGGATGCTTGTTCTGGAATTTGCTCCTTTTCCTTCATTAATAGGTTCCAGTTATGTAGAGCATGATTGGTCTTGCAAATGCTGTTAATATCTTGGCATTTTTGAGGAAATATAACAGAAGAAACACCCATGAATAAAGGGGACCCTACACTAATTTGAAACATGAAATCAAAACACCCAACCTTGGCCAAAGTTGTCAAATAAATGAAAAACGAAAGGATTGGTGCCACTTGTATTCAAGTGCTGTATTCCTTAGCTTTATAGGTGAGACAAACTGTGACTAGAGAATATTGTTCTTCCATTGCTGACATATCAACTTCCTCTTGGTATGTTTATGGTAGTGCTGGGCATACTTCACAAAAAATAAACATGCTGCTGAAATTGTAATGGAAAAATCTGTGTGTGTCTGTTTTTTACAGGAGGATAGTAAGCAGGCTCAGTTTTTGGCTTTGGCTGTTGTATATTTTATTTCTGTGCTCATGGTTTCGAAATACAGAGATATACTGGAACCCCAGAATGAAAGACGACCACCAAACCAAAGCCAGTCACTCAAGGAATCCGAAAATGAAAATAATGAAACTTCTGCTGCAGGTGAATTGTTAATTGCTTTGTCAAAAGAGCTAACTTGGCTTAAAATGCTTTAGAAATCTTTAGGAAGAATATGTGAATGCTTCTCTGTTAATAGTGACCTTAAAATGTGTTTTCTCTTCTTTTGGTATGAACAGTTGTGGAAAAGCCATCTGCTGCTCTTGGTGCTTCAACCTCTACTGAAGATTCAGAAAATACAGCATCTATGCAAAGAAGGGATTCTGGTCTTGGGGAGGAAGCAACTCCAGCACAAACAAACAGTTTGAGTGGTGCTGCTGAAGCAGGACCTCTGGGTGTTAGTGCAGGCCCAGATGCAGTCAGTGAAGTCCTGTGCACGCTCTCATTAGAGGTCAATAAATCTCAGGAGGGCGGAAGTGAAACAGGAACTGAAGAGAGTAAATCTGTGGCTTCTGTGCCAGCTGCAAAAAATGTCAATGTGAAGGACATCTTGAGAAGCCTGGTGAGCACGCCAGCTGATGGCCCTGCAGTGGATGCTGCTCTTCTGCCACCAACCTTCCTTGGAGTTCTTGGTGATGGAGCTGCTGAGCAGCCTGTGCAGTTCCATTCCTTTGACAGGTAATGTAACATCTGAAATACTTAAAAGTTTGATTTTGGTAAAGGTATTTGTAACTAACAGGAAAACCGATGCTGCACCAGAACTACTAAGCGTAGTAGTAGCAGATGAGGACTGCTGTGCATAATTAGTTGGCTTTAAAGAACTCAAGAAACAAAACAGACATTAAATAGCTTAAGTTTATGATACGTAGATGAGCCAGTGTATTCATCACAATGTTGTATCTAGGCTCTGTTTTTGTGGGCCTGCAAAAGAATGCTGGCTTGCTAGTAGTTACAAACGGTTCAAAACCAATGAAGTTATCATCTAGGTGTCCTTCTACCTAGAGAATATTCCCATATTCATTTAGGAAAATACATGTGCGTTCTGCCTTCTGCTGCCAAAGGCGTAGCTAGTTTAACTCTTTTCATTATTTGTTGGGTAGCTATTATCCCTAAGCTGCTAGATTTGCTTTGTTATAACAGCTTTTTGTTTCATTGTAATGAATTTCTGCCTTTTTTAATATACAAATGCTGTAGTGGATTAAAAAAGGAGAATCCCTGCTTTTTTTCCTTTTAGAATGAAGTTACTCTTTCCTGATAATAATTTTGGTGTTTGTTTTGTCTCAGTTTGATTAGCTCTTTATCTTTTCCCAAGCATAGTAAACCAAACTATCTTTTACTAGACTTAGTGCCTTTTACCTTTTCAGGATTCCCAACAACTGCAAAGAAAACAAAAAAAAGAAAAGAAAGAATCCTGTAATACTTGCATTCCTCCCTCAAGGAAAGCCTTGGTTATTTCCAGAAATCCTGGTGCAGGGGATCCCTTGTTACCATACCAGATCCTCTGCTGATTGCTGAGCTTCCTGTGGCTCTGATGTGTGTGCAGTCTGTGTCTGCCTTGTTCACAATCCCAGCTGCCCCATGGGAGCAGTGTCACTGCCTGTCTGCTCCACTCACACTGCCTGCCCTATCACTGTGGGGGAAGAGACACTGCTGTCTGGCCAGATGGGACACAGATGGGGTGTGCCAGCATTTGGGCTTTTGTCTCGGGGTAAATACTGTGTTCTCCTTGTGATGCTGAACAGGAGGACGTTTTCTGGGAGGAGGAGGAGGATGGAGGCAGAGGGGGACATTGATAGAAGGGGGACACTGAGCTGGAACTTGCCACACCTCTCTCCCCACTGCTGCCCGAGTTCTTTTGGCACTTCCCCTTCAAGGCCCCTTGTTGCTCTTTGCTACAAGTGGGCAGTTGATAACAAAATGTTTTAGTCTCTGATAATGCATTTTTCTTTTGAAAATCCTGGTATTAGTTGCTGCGTGGTTTCAGCCACCCAAATAACATTTGTTTGGAGATCTGGTACACAAGTGACTATTGCATTTATGAATTATTTTTTAGCTGTTGTGGACACCAAAGGTTTGTGGTGCTTGTGCTGATTTGAATTGGTGTACAGGAGGTTAACTAGACAGGAAGTAATTGGGTGCTTTCAGCCCTGATGGCTGACATAGGTAGATTACACCTACAAAACCTTATCAGAGGAAGCTGTACAGTATAATTTGATAACATGTACACTAATGAAATACTGGGTATTGGTAGCAGCCCATCTATCACTTGCATTTCTGTGTTCTTCTTCCTTTATAGTTACAAAGTCATTCAAAAAATAACCAAAAAACTCCCTTAAGTTGTGGTGTGTTTCATAAAGTGAGTTACCACAAAGTTGAATTACTTGCTGTTCTGCCCTTTTTATTTCTCCACTGCCCAATGGACACTTCTGTTTCCACCTCCAAAGTGCCACCCATTTGTAACAGCTCTTAACATTCTTTCACTTAGCCTTGATGCCAAATTACTGCCTTGCTCTCAAAACAAGGTGGTCTGATGAAGGAATAAATGCAGGAGAATGAAGAGGGTGTGTGGGTTAAAGCAGTAAACAGCACTGTGCTTCTGAGCAGAAGAGCAGAGTTTTGTGGGGTTTGTGTAGCTGTCTGGGCTGCTCCACAGTGATGACTTGTGGGCATTACTTTCCAAAGACTTTTTGTGTAGTAGGTGGGGGAAAACACATGAGGAAAAAAATCATGAAGTAGTATAAAATATTTGTCAGTGTGTTGTTAGCTGAAGTTAAAAAGAGAAAATAACTGTGTGTGAAACATTAAAAGTTAAATGGACAGGCAAGTTTCATGGCTACTTGAAGGTGACTTTATGTAGTGAGACTACTTAAAATGCAAGTTTATGCTCTGAAATGACACCTAGGTACCACAGCAGGAAGGAATTGTGCCAGGGATAAAAAAACACTTTTTATAAAAAACTGGGATAGAATTGGAAATAATAGATCTCATCTCTGTGATAGGTAAAAATGCTAAGTTACATTGTGAAATTTATGTTTTGGGAAAACAGACTTTGGGGTACTCTCTTCTGTGTCTGCTTTAGATTTAATATATTGTTTGATGGCAAACAAAAATTCTGTGATTTTTTTTTTCTTTTTTAAAGACACTTTGTTAAAAGTTGTTCCCATGTAGCAGTTTACCAGTGGGATATCTCTGGGAATTTCAAAGCATCTCTCTGATCCTGCATTTATCTCAGGAATGCTGTGTCAGAAATCAAAACTCTCCTCATATCTTAAGGATTATCAACTTCCCAGCCATAGCTGGAGAGTATACAGTAACAGCTATGTGAGTGAAACCTTACTGAAAGGCTGCCAGGTTGCAAGCCTTTGGAAACAGCTAGGTGTATGTGTTCATTCCCATGCCAAAAATCCTCCCCTTATCTTATGGGAAGATACAATCTTGTGATTAGTGGGTGCCAGGGGTTTATCATGATAAAGTTCAAAACTTGCATTGGCTTTTTCCCAAGATCCACAGGAACATGAATTAATGTTCCAATTTCAGTGTGTCCTAAACCAGCATTTTTTTATTTAGTAGTAATAGTGTAGGAAAAGAGGAGGGGACTAATGCAAGCAATTTCAAATAAAATGGAAATAAAAATAACCAAAGCTTGGGATAAAAAGAGAGATGACATTTCTTTTCAGTTACTCTAATAAAACCCATAACCTATCACTTGCCATTTTTACTGTGTGCTTTAAAATAAAACCTCAGTCTCTTCTGGCTTCTGCTGCTCTTTGTGGAAACATTCAATAACCATGTCATTATGGGAGGCTGATGCTGAGGGTTCAGAGGAATATGGGTTCTTAAATCATGATCTTGTACCATAGAGCTTAAATCTGCAGCTGTGCTGCAACTTGCAGAACAGATATGTTAATAACCCTGTTTTTCTTTTTGGAACATCGTCTGTAAGCTGCTTAGTTTGGCTTAGCCTGTGTTTACTCATTTGTCAGTCAGTGGTGTGCATATGCCTTTTTATAGTTGGTTGTGGTAATTTCAGTTAAATTTCATCCAAGTCCCTTTTTATATGGAATGGATACATCTTAGACTTCATTGATTTGGGCCTTCAATGCAAAAAGAGTAAAGTATTTTTAGACAAGATTAAATCTGCCAAGTGTTGGTGGAGACAGAATATGAGAATGGGGAATCTTTAGATAAAGGCTCATGTGCTGTGATGGAAAGCTCAGCTCTTTCAGCACACCAGCAATTTGCATTCTGCAGGGACCAAAGAAGCAGACCATTTGAAGTCTTCTCCCTGCCAAGCTGATTTTAAAGTTCTCTTGCAAAATTGATTGTATTCTTTCTGTCATATCTTCTCTTCCCCTCCCCGCATTCTCTGATCTCTCATGGTTTCGAGAGTCTCTTGTTCTTCCTTTCTCCTTGGATATTTCAAGGGAGACATAAGACAAATGGGTATTATCCACAGACAGCAGAGCCCATAGAAGGACACTGACATGGCAGGCTGCCTTCCTGACTCACAAAATAGAGGTAAAAATAAGTCTCTGATCCTCTTTATTGGTCTTTTGCTCTTTGCACAGGAGTCTTGCAGTGGCCATCGTTTTGGTAGCCTGGAACAAGGCTTTTTTCTTTTGGTTTTGAATTAAAACCATTATCCTATAGTGGTACAGACAAACTGTCACCTGCATTGCTTTTCAATGCTAAAAAAACCAAAACAAACTAAGAATTAAATCTGTATAAATTCTTGTATGTCAAGAGGAATCAGAGCTCTTGCAACTATTTTTAAATAACAGTGAGGTCATCAGTTTGGGCTGCCTCGTGTTGTGTTAGGAATATTTGACTTGCACCCAAGGAAAATTTGAAATATATTTAAAAGAAATGGGGACTTGCCAACTTAATGCAAAGTAAATACTTGAGAAAATGCTAAATGCTAAAATTTTAGGAGCTGTAGGTATTTTCTATCTTTATATTGAAACAGAGGAGTCAGTGAACTGAAACCAGGGAAGGGTTCAATAAGTAAATCCTTATGGAATTTGGCAGAATAGATCATTATTGCGTAAGCCTTTGTCTGTGATGGAAGTCAGTGTTCAGGCCAGTGCTCTGTGCTCATTCAGCAGTGAATAATTGTCTGCAACACAAGACTTCTTACACTTCAGCATAATTGGGACTAATAACACACTGACCTTCTGGCTAAGATGTATTTATGGTGGCTGCTTCTCACTATGTCTGGCCTATGTTTATCAGTTCCCCTGCTGTAAATTCTTATTTTAAACCTTAAATATTTGATTTTAAATGAAAATAGGCAAACATCTAATATAGTCATGTAAATGAGGCAGCTCAAGTGTTGTTCTTACCGTGGTGCTTGAGGTCTCCTTGCAAGAGGAGTGTACTTTTAAAATTTTATTTATCCTGTAGCTGAAACTCAATATAATGGATGTTTTAATATACATGTGTAACCCAGAAATAGAATTTAATTGATGTGAATATTAAGGAGTAAAATGTATTGATACTTTTTTTCCACATGAAGCCTCTTTACCCCTGTGTGAGGTTGCTTAATATGCGTATTCTGATAAAATTAATCATGATTACAGATGTTTTGTAAAATATATTATTTTTGTAGATCTGAGGAAATAGAATATAAAGCAGCTTGTTGATGAATATTTTTCATATGTGTAGCAATTAACTTTTTCAGAAAACACGTAGCAGTTTAGCAACAGCAAAAGGACTGTCTTATCTGTGTACTCTTTAAAAGCAAGTGCCCCCTTATTTAAGGGAAGTTGAAAGCACATTAATTTTTAAGACAGTTCTGACAAATTTACTTGATTAAATAATCTGCTGAACACTTCATGTTTTCTATGTAGTTTATTTGCTACAATATTTAAACTCAGTTTTCCACTGTCTTGCATTGTTTATGCCAGTTGCATTCATTTATCTTATTTTAACATTTAAATAATCTTTCAAAAGAATAACATAAAGGAACACTTTTAGCTAATGGAAAAACATTTCTTCAGAACACATTTGCAATTCCACCTAAATATTCAAAGAAAATATCAAGGAAGGAAAAAATGTAGGAATTTCAGAATGTAAATAAAGAAACATGACTGATAGTTTATGCTTCAAAATTCTTAGTTTGCTTTTCCAGTATGTGGTAAGTATGAATATCTGTATGATTGCTGAGCTGCACTTTCATACCTTTGAAGAAGGCCTGGAAGTGGAAACTCCTAAAGCAAATCCTGCAGCTGTAACATTGGTCAGTTGCCCTGTTGAAAGGGCAGACATCCCTGGCAATAAATGTTACATTACCAGTACTGCAGCAGTGCACAGCTAGAAAGTCAGTATGTCAGGATACTTGGGTGTTTTGGTTTGTGGTTCTTGGCCTCCTTCAAGGATTTTTGCATCAGAAGGCCATGGCAACTGACCAGAAGACCAGGAAAATTCACAATTTGGGGTTTTCTTGCATCATGCTTTTAAACTGTATCCAGCACTTCTTTTGGCTGTGTGCATCAGATTGACACAGCTTTTGCAAGGGACCTTCTTTCCTTAGCAGACATACTGTTTATTTTATTTTGGCGCAAAAATAGCAATAATTTCAGTTGACTGTTCCAGATCATTCTCTATAATCAATTCTGTTCAGAAGTAGTCTGAGCGCTACAGTGAGATGTTCAAAGCCTCTCTTTTCTTTTAAGGGTACAAAGTCCAACAGGACCTTTTTGCTGTTGAATTTATGAAGTAGATTTGTTGAAGTCTTATTCTTTAGGTAAAAGCTAGAGGCTCTGTTTCAGTGGGGTATAGTAACTAATGTGTATCTCTCAGAAAGGTTTGTGAGACTTGGTGTCTCTTGTTTGAAGGATGCAATGATACTGGAATACTCAGGCATTTCCCTGTGTCCTGTTTATGAGGTAGCACATTCTCTTACATTTCAAAGTCTGATACCTGTAGTCATTCATTTTTATCCCTTGAATCAAAGCAAGAGGAATGATATTGGGTAATTAAAAAAAAATATAAAAGCAGCAGCTCTGCTTGACAGCTGTGAATAGAGTAAGTGCCAGATTTCTGGTGCTGTTAATCTGAGTATCTTTCTTGTAGTGAATGCCATTGCTAGATGCTGAAAATTATACTGGAAGTGGGTGTTAGAATATAGCTCCTTTTTTAGTATATCAAAGTACTACTTTAGTGTACTTTTAGTATACTTTTTAGAATGCTTCATGTAAAGTGAGTTCCTGAAGGTCAGAGTAGCAACTATACATGTATCCCAAACACGCAGTTTTGGAGGTGAGGAGATAGACAAAAGATCTGAAAAGGCAGAAAGGACTGTTGTGGTCATTTACTGCTGTCTATTGCAGTGCAGGGGGAAAACCTCAAAAAAGTCTTAGTTCCTTAGTTCCTTTGCTTGAATGCACCTCTCCTTGGGTAGCTGTAGAGACTCTGACAACTTGCTGGAACTACTCCCTCAGTGCAGCTCCACTTGAGCACACCCAAGGTCATAGGAGTTTTCAGGAAGGAATGATAATCTGTAGTGTTGTGCCAGAAGGCTGTGGGAGCTGGGATTTCTTTTGCCTGCCCTCATTGCTGGCTGCAGATGGGCACTGTTAAGGAAACAGCTCTGTCTGCACACGGCCATCCCTGCTCCAGGCCGGGCATCCTTGCTCCTGTGCAGTTCCAGAGCTGGCACTTGCTCTGTGAGGAGCTGCTTTTAGTAGTGCTCAAGCTCTTCTAAAACTCCTTCTCGATGGTTCCAGCATGTTCGTTTCTCAATTTTCATCTGTAATAGGTCCTTTCTAATATTGAATTTGGTCAAAATTATGCCATGTATGTATTTTGTTTTTTAAGGTGGTGGTTCTGGTGTGTTCTTTATGACTTGTATGCCACCTGTTTTGTAGTTCCTGGGGCTCTTAGTAGAGTCAGAGAGTAAAACCAGAATATTCATAGGCATTCAGAGGACACACCCATTCTGATTTGATGTTTTTGAGAGAATTCTGATTGACTATTTGCCCAGGAAACAGAAAGCTCCTCTAAAGGACTTACTTTTACCCTCAAGGTAATTTGATGTTTTCCAATTTAAAATTATTTACATGAATTATATGTTTTTGAACAGACACAACCTATGTGTGCACAACTTCCATCTATATGTGCACCAAAATTTGTCACTAAACGTTCTCCTAAATCAAATATATTATATCCAATATAATTGTGTCTATATTGCTTAACAGCAAATGGATGATTATTTCTGATTATTGGTGTGCAAAGAAATTTTTCTAGATCATGCACCAAGGTCTTATGGAGTCCACCAGAATAGACGCATGAGAAGTTATACATTTTTAGGTTTAATATTATTGATTAGTATTTCTTGCACTGGATATCTGTATAGTGAAAGGACTTAAAATCTCAAAAGGAATATACCTGGGCTTCAGTGCTGAATTGTGAAGATTGGAAAAATGTCCCAAAGTTTACTGTATGTGGGTGCATTTGTACTCTGTAAACTTGTATTCATTTCCTAACCCCTTCCAGGGGTTTGGATGTGTGCTGTAGAATAGTAGGAGCAATTCCCAGGCAGTGAATGTCATCACAGAATCTTGAGTGAGAGACCCCTTTCTTACACTTGCATGGTGCAAAATTAATTGGCAATGTGACAATAATTTTAAAAGCACTCTAAATATATGACCTATTTCTTAGCCCATTGTTCATGTTTCAGGGAAACAGACATGAACATACGAGCAAAATTCATGGTTTAGGCACAATATCTTGACTTGGGGCTCAGGTGTTGTTGCTTCTATTTTTTTAGTGACTAGTTAACATTAGCAGTCACCCCTATAATGATATGACATGTACTGCCTCCAAGTATGGTGCCTGCCTACTCTGGCCATTGAGGAGGGCTGATTTAATCTGTAACATGGGCTAGCTTCTGTGACATCCTTTGACATCCTGTGACTGAAGTCAAATACAGTCCTCCTTTCCCCATTCCAGCAAGAACTGTTTTAGAAATATTTGAAAGAACTTCTTTGGTTGTTCTCACACCTGAATTTAGGTCAAGTTTCTGAGTTACTTTATTTAGAAAATGAATATTTTAAAGCTATTAAGGGAATACTTTCAGTGTGTAGTTGTATTACTGTCAACAAAAGATGTGATTAAATAAATTGAATGTTGAAGATCTTCAGCTTATGGTTAACACCAGGTAATTAAAAGTAAGCGCTGCAGTGGGAGTACATTATATATCAGCTGTACTCTTTACCTCATTAGCTGGGCTTTTGCATGTTTATGGAGCTAACTTGCAATTAAAAATGCCTTTAACGTATGCTTAACAAGGCCTTTTAGGTATTTGGAATGAAGTACTACAATTTAATTGAAATTGGTATAGCATAAATACGTGTTTTTGTAACGTGTCAGATAAATTTCCATGCCTAACTTGTCACTTTGTGTCTTTTCCTCTGATGTAGTCTTTAATGCTGACTATAAGGCCTGACATTTAGCTTGTATAAAATATGGAGGTTCTCTCTTAACGCCAAGGAATGTTTTGATTTGTTATATAAATAAAACTTGATTGGCAAGATATACTTTAATTCATGCCTTAGCTGTATTTTTGATACGTGTGAGCATTTGTATGTGCTTACAGATGTGTTAGGATGTTTTTAGCTATGGTATGACCTTCTTCAGTCAGTCTTGTGTTCTGCATTAGAATACCTGGAGTAAAAGACTATCAATGCATCCTTCAGAGTTGATAATTCACCTTGAAGTTGAATACTGCCACGTCTTGTGTAAACAGTTGCCTGAAGTTTAAAGCCAAATCTTGGGCAAACTGAGGTGCAAAGAAAAGCCTTGTTGCTGAACCCTTATCCTGGTGATCTTCTAACTTTGTGCTTTTGGTCAGGGGTTCTGTGGAAGTGGATGAGATATTAAAGTGTCGCATAAAAAAAGTGTACCATCAACAAATGAAGTGTCTTCAGGTTAAGATGTTTGAAAAATAAAGTAGGGAAGCAAAGGAATTTTGCAGGACATGGTAGTGCAAGTGCTAGATGCATAGAAAAGGATCAGGGAAGTGTGAGCCTTCACATGCAGTATAATTTACTAACTTTTTATCTTCACCTAGGAGTGTTGTTGTACCAACGAAGAAATCAAGCATTTCCTCTTCTACAGCTGCTATTGGTGCTCCTACAAATGCTGTCAGTGTGGTTTCTTCTTTAGATTCAGCCCAAGCCCCAGATTTGTCAGGAGAATCTCCCGGTAAGTAAGGGTTAAATTAAGCAACCTTAATACAAACACTTTTTTCTGTTGCTTCTATTCCCATCCCCATTCACTCTGATTACAAATAAAATAAAGAAAAAATTACAAAAATAGTACTGTATTAGAAAAAAACCCTAATGTTGCAACAAATGCAACTGTCTGAGTAATATTTGTCTTAATTGCAAGATTTCTCACTGTTTTGATAGAGCAATCATACTGTATTAACTTGTATGTAGTATAAAGATGGTGTATTCTAAAGACTATTTTTTATTACAAATTAATAAAGTAAAGTGTAAGCTTATTTATAAATTCTGGGATGTTTGACCAAGTATATGTGTTAGTGCTAAGTAGAACTGGAAATTATAATCAAGTGTTTCCAATAGCTTTAGCCTGAGGTCACATTCAGTGTTGATGCTAAACCAATTGCTTTGGACAGTTTTTTCAGTGGGGACAAAATGGAGTAGATTGTTTATAAGCAAGTGTTCCTTTGAACTCTTGGTCTCCCTGGTTGTTCTGTGTGACATAAATGATGTTTAACCTTAAATGATATGTCAAAGCCATGCTTTTCCACTTAGCCATGTCTGAATCACAAGGCTGTGTAGGATCTTTGTGCCCATGAAGTTTGACTTCAAGACTTAGAAGTGATTTGGATCTAAATCAAGGAAATCTCAAGCTGTGCCTGATTGTTGGTAGTTTTTTCAATGTTTGAGTTACTTGCTTCCTGGTTTTGTGAATTTACATCCAAACTGCAAGAACTGGGGAAAAAAATGTGGTCCGTTACCGTGTCCTCTCTACTTGTGTGTCTGGAAGGTATTTGTTCCCAAATTCAACTGCCCATTCCATTTCGTGGGAGAATCAAAAAGGTATTGTCCCAGTCATTTTAAAGGAAAAGAAGAGCTTTTGAAATATAGTATGTTCTTACTTGTTGTGAAAGGGACAATCCATTGCCACCAAAACTGCAGGAGGTAGCGTTATATTAGTGTAGGAGTAATATTTGAAGTAGTGGAATTAGCTGTATTTTGAAATGTCACAATTCTTTGGGGAAGATTGGCTCTGAGCAGCTAATCTGCTTTAAAAATAGTGAAACGTCACCTACATTGAAATTGTTTAAAATAATTCCTAATTTGTTAACGTCTGACTGATTAACCCGGCTTCATTGTAGGCTTAATTATTACCATTTCTGAAGTAGGTATTCACTTGCTTTTAATAAAAACAAAACAGATGAACATTGATTTTCAGATTTAGTCATTTTTTAGGAACGTATAGAGGAAAAAAATAAGTGGTCCTGGGCCTGTAGAATGTATGAGGAATCCAGACAATAAACAATACTAATGCAGTTTGTAACTGTGTGACTTCCATCATGTCTGGAAGTTTTGGCAAAAATTGGACATGTAATCTGAACTGATATGCATAAAAAGAAACTAATCAGGATTAAAAATAGACATGTTTAGATTGGCAATATAATTAATTAAAAGAAAAAGTAAAGGGATAAATGAAATCATGCCTTAAACAGATTAAAACTTGAGACGGTTTCTTTTTTCCTTTGTAAAATAATGACATGGAAACAGAAATCTTCCAGAGTTGCAGTGGTTTACATTTAATGTTGCACATGTAAATTGTACACATTTCAGTTTGAAATCAAATTCTCTATAAGGCCTTAATTTGTTTTTTATTAGAAGATGGAAATAGTAATAAGCAAGCTTCCTATAAAACAAAAGTATAATTAATACAATTTTCATCTGAGTGCAAATCACATATTCTTTCATGAATTTTTAGTTTAATGCAGCAGAGAATCTACATTGTTCTCATTTTTTCCAGCTACCACTCATTATAAGTCTGTTAACTTTTGCAATTAAGAAATAAATGTAACCTTTTTTTAAAAAAAGTGCTGAGATTAGGTAGGGGCTTATATAGTAAATATAAACTTGGCGCTAATTCATGTTTGATATGAAGGCTGTTAAGCATTTTTCCTATATTAAAAACCACATTTCATGTTTTTTTAAAATGAGTTTTATATACATTTGTTTGATACATATAAAAATTCATGACATATATAATTATATACTATGTATACAAATAATAATTTATATAAATTATATAGATAATTTATTTTTATATAATATATGGCATGTAAAATATATGAACACAAAATGCTTTATGATGAAGATTTGAGCAGATTTAGTGTAAAACAGGAGTGAAAGTGGTATGTAGACATTGAAATAGGATTAAATAGCAGGTGATAGTGTTCTAATAGTAATGTGTAGAAACACTCAGTTTGGGAATAAGTGTTACACAGTATGTGATCATCCTCCACCTGCAGATGTGATGGCAGAATTGCTTGGTCAAGGGAGGATTTGTGTTGAAATATCACTCTGTGTGGTTCCAGATGTCTCCATTGCCATTTGTGTGTAATCCGAATTCATCAGGGTCCTTCCCAATATTTTCTCCTGGAGTTTGCATGTTGGCTCATGGGTTGTGAGCATCTCAGATATTTGATGCTTAGATGCTCCCATATCACACAGATTGTGACAAATCGTGGCCTACCAAATACAGAGTGTTAATGGATTGGAAAGAACCATCCAAGCTCGCTCTGTTCCTCTGATACTTCAAAGGGGGGCAAAACTTGTTTTGGCCTTAGACACTCTGGCCTTTTTGCATAAGTTTCTTTGCCTTTACTCATTCAATCTGCAGAATATTTCTGCACAGAAAGCCTTTCCTGAGCACAAATGTGCCCCTTGTGATCTGGAGTTTCCCACCGGTCTGTTGCTGATGGCTGGTATTTGGGCTGTTGGTTTGCTGGAAAGGACCAGAGAAGATAAACCTGGGGACCCATCCTGAGCTAATCGTTCAATGCCTACTACCAAGGGTGGTATTGAACAAAAGAGCATTTTTGCTAGGAGTAATGTAAGAAGGGTGAATTCACTGGAGTTGTTCCTTCCTTGGGTTGTGTCAGGCTGAATGTGTGAAGTGACGCAGAGGTTTTACACATGCTGTGTTCAGGAAAAGCTACTGCTAAGACAACACTAATATTTGGACAGGCAGGACTTGGTAGAGCTGCCTGAGCTATTGTGAACGTGCCAGCAGGATGCCTGTATTTTTTTTTTTTGTCAGTTTTCCTTTTAAATGTTTCCATAACAGTCACTGTGTTCTGAAGTGGTGAGAATTTTTTAAAATGTTTTGCAGTTTGCACTCCCACTGTTTTCTCTGATGCTCTGAGTTTCTCTGTTTATGTTCTTGAAGGATTTCACATGTGTTTAATTAATGCCCTTAATTCAGTCTTGAGGCTTTCACTATTCAGTTTCCAAATGGTTGTTCAAATATGATTTTTATGAAGAGGGGGTGTAAAAATTCCGAAGGAAGCAGGAATGAATTTCCTCTTGTCCTTACTGACATTCTGAATATAGAAAAATCCTGAGAAGTTCTACTCAGTTTCTGTTGCCTGCCTCCTCCCCTTCTACTTGAAGTTCTTTGAGTTTCACTTGTTTTGCCTCTGAGCCACACAGTTAGTTACAGGATTTTTTCTTCTCTGGGCAAGCTGTTCCCAAATTGTGAAGTTGTAAACAAGGCCATGTCAAAGGGTGAAGTGACAAAGGAAGTGAATGCGTGGAAGAAACACCAGGAAAAGCAGTAACAGTGGGTAAAAACAGAGTTGTGACTCCTGAATTCTAGTCCAATACATAGGAAAATGTAAATTTTCTATGGCAGTTGGCTTGTTTTGCAGAGATGAATGGTATTCATTGATTTTTGTACATAGGTGAAAATGAACTTGAAGTCATGCAATAAAATAAATTAACAGGAGACAAGCTAAAGTAAGAAAAATGATCATGAAGTGAGTTACCATCAGTGCAGGGGTTGTTCAAGCAATTCACTGGATTATAGTAATTATTTCAAAGAGAATTCCAACTTAATGGTGACAGTAGTTGAAGGCTAGTTACCAAAGCAGAATGACACTTTAAAAAACCTCAGATCCTGATGATATGCCATGGAAATGGCTTGATACTGTGTTAGTATAAAAACTGTTTTAAAGCTGCATCTCTTAAGTGAAGTTTTCACCGTTGTTTGATAAAAATGTGTTTTGGTTTAGCCTACAGATGTGTTTATGTAAAAGATCCCTTATATTAGCTTGTAAAACCTTTCGTTGTAGTCTTGCATTGTGCACTTCCAGCCCCAGAATGAGTTCATTATTTTACTGGATACCTCTTCCACCAAGGGCACTGGTGCGTTTATGTAGGGAATGTCTGTTGTACAAAAATAAGAGATATGGTTATTTAATTCAGCTCTGGGGTTTTTTATGCTTCATCTCCATCTCCTCACAAAGTAAATTATCATGTACTGCTTGTGCATTGCCAAGTGCACTTTGTAAGTGTGTATGCAAAAGGATGAGGATTTTGCACAAAGAGTTTTTTTAACAATATTTTATTGCTTGAGACACTGTTTGTTTAGACCCTTGGGGACCTTGAATAAACAATAAGGTTTCACTGTAAGGGTGCTAGACAGATGATCTATTTGCATTTTCTTTTATGTTCTTGCAAATGTCTGTAAAACTGTCAGTTTGAAGGAGCCAGTTTATCAGTGAAAGGATAAGGAAGAGATAAGTCAGTTTAGTTCCACATGTTTGAAGTAGCTACTGAACTTACCCACATGTGTGCTGTGGATGAAAATATGCTACTGAAGTATTTTCATTTTTTCTCTAAAAGCAGAAAAAAGTGTAATAAAAAGCTACTCCTGAGTTAAATAAAGTAAAAAATGTACCTTCATAGAACAAAATCTGCATGCAAAAATCGCTATGCCTAATCCTATTGAAAGAGCCCTGAAATTCTCTGCTGGGATAAATCTGAGATTCACTCCTTTTAGTGAAAAAATATCTGAGTTTGGAATGTGGTTTTAGGTGTTGATAAGCATGAAGAAATTCAGACCGTAAATATCCTTATGGAATCTTCAAAAAGAATATCAGTTTATATAGATGGCTCCCTTAGGCTTTGTTAAATTCAAATTCTCAGTGCTTTTTCTGTTATGTGTATTTTAAAAAGTTGATATTTACTTAAAATTTCACAGTGTTTTACATTTATACCTAATCTGTTTTGTGCAGGTTTTTTAATATATCTTAAAGAAAAAAATAATCATGTCCTGTGCTGTCAGTGATTTCCTTTACCTCTCGCTCGAAGTATTTTTACCAGTTTTATTGACAAAATGGAAAACTAAAAAAGCCCCAACCCATCCCAACAAAATAAAACAAACAACAATAAAGCCAAGTTACCCTAGGCTGAGAGTATGTTTCTTTACTGGCCTTGTTATGGCTATTAAGCCCTCTCATTGTCCTTGCAGATGTTTCCTTTGATTTTATTTTTTCCCTAATTTTTTCCTGCAGTTATTTTGCTGATGGCCCAAATACTCTGCAGAATTATTTTTGTCTTGTTTAATTTAAAAATCATGCTGTTATGCTTCACTCTTAAGTCTTATTTTCTCCTGATAATCTTTGCTTTAATAAGGTAGGAATTTGGTTGTATATAGTATTGACTATATAACCATACCCCGTGAGTTGTGGATTACTGGTGTCAGATTTTAGATGTGGTAAAACACATGTGAGCATTTCTTTATCAAGGCATGCTCTCTCCACAGCCTGTGTGTGGAGGACTTTCTTATTTAGAAGGCTTTGTGTGCCATTTTAGTTTGGTACTGTGTTGGACTGCCCAGATCAGTGTGCTGATTTCCATTTGTGGGTAGTGTGAGCCTATAAATCACCTTTTGGACTTTGGAATATTTTCAAGTTAAAGGGACTTGTTAAATGAGAATAGGGGTGTTGGACTTTGGGGAGAAAGCTGGGTGTTCTAGTCAAATTATTTAAATAGAAAAATTCTCATGACAAATGACATTGTAGTTTTAAAGTCTTGATAAAAAATTAAAAGGGAAAGAAACTTGACAGCTACAAAATTATCTGACAAACCATTGAATCCTGTGGCTTTGTTGCCTTATGTAGGCTTTGCTTTTTTGTGCAGGAGGCTGTGTTCTAATTTTCAGCACATCATTTGACAGCTTTTCTGTTGGGTGTAGCCAAAATACTTTTTAGTTGTTTGACTGTGGAAAACTAGCTGTTAAAAAAATGGAATTGTATCCATAAAAATATTGCGAACATTTACAAAATCTTGCCATCACCTTGAAACTTTCAAGAATATGTATTTGATTAGTCTTTATGAGAGAAATTATTTAGGATACAGTGCCCAGAAGATTCACATTTCATTTTCTTTTCAGCTAACACTTTGTTCACCACTTTCTTATCCTTCATTCTGCATGGCCCACTCACTTTCATTCTGATTCTATCATACCTATACAGCAGTCAGCCTAAGAGCTTCAGGTTGAATTTATATAAAACACAAATGAATCACATTCACAAAGATATCTCCTATCTCTGAACAAAGAGAAAGAAATAAGAGCAAAACTTTTCATGGTTGTGATACTCTAATTTATTTTCTTAGTTCCTATGCTGCCTTTGAAACAAGATTGGAGAAAACTACCTTCTCTGGATAGAAAAACAAAAAACCCTCACCCACCAGAAACCCTTGATATTTTTTGGAGGAAGCTCTGTGTTGCCAGAGTTTTGGAGCAGAGTTTGAAATTTAATGGGAGAAATAAATTCACTGTCTTAGGGATCTATCTAAGCCGTCTCTTTCTACATCCGTTTCACTTGAGTCGAGTTGAAAATCTTTGAAAAGTTGCAGTTGACACATTTTGGTAGATAGTTTCAAGATATCAGCAGCTAATTTCCAGACAGATTGCATTGAACTGAATTAACCAACTCCATTGTAGGTGGGGCCATCAGGAATTTTTCTATAGTTACAGTTCTAAGAAGGGTAACGTCTTTGCTAAGACAGGTGTGAGAACTAAAATGATTAAACTCTCTTTTTTCAGGCTTTTTTCCCTTTTCTTTTTCCCCCCACTCCTTTCCAGCAGCATAAAAATCTGTAACTGGCAAGGTGAGAGAAAAGAGAATAGGACAGGGTCTCAGGGTGGAAAGAGATAGGATTGCAGATGGACTAGGAGCAGCCATGCTCCTGGGAAATGCACAGAAACCTGTCTGCTAAGATTCATTCCTCTCTATAGCTTGGAATGCGGTGTAAGATTTGTGAGTCACCATTCCTATCCTGGCAGAAAATATCTGTGAAGTCTCTGGCTGTCTAGCTTGCCCCCTGTTCATCATTGCTAATACCAATCCATACTGCAGTATGGGGAGGTTGTATTTCTCTATGTACTGAGCAGCAGAATTTAATATTTACAGATTCCTCCTGTGCTGATGAGAGCCATGTAGTGTCAATTTGACATAACACAACTGCTTTTTTTCTGTAAGTGTAGGATACATAAATGACCCAGTCTTCCCTATCAGCCTTTGAATAATTGATGTGGCAAAGTTAATAACTCATAAATGAGGTTATACCACTGCCGTCATGCTAATGACACCGGCAGTGCAATGGAAAATTTTATCATAGCTGCCTCTGTCAGAGTCTCAGTTTTTCAAAAATTTAAGCCTGGCTGTTGAAAATACTCATTCATTGTTTTCTGCATGATTTTGACACCAATATATATTTTAATTTCAGACAAAAATATTAAGGGTTTTCTGTGCAAGTTACTTGAAATTAGGTGAACACTAACCAAAATAGATGGTTTTAAAACATTACCATTTGGCTGTGTATAATTATATATTAGTATTATTATATGTATTAGTATATTATAGGCATATTAAAGGTGTAAAACATTGTTTGTATTCATTTCTAGGGTTGTAAGTGTTACTAGATTTGTTCAGAGAAGGTCCTGGTTTATAAGACCAGAAGGAATCACTGCAGCCTAATCTGACTTCATTCACAAAACAAACTACAATACTTCCTTGAATTAATTTCTGTATGTGCTAAAGCAGCATTTAAAAAACTTGCCATGGCATTCCTGGTAAATATGAGTTCAAGTAATTAGGACTTCTATGGAAAAAAATATTTGAGGTACAAAGCGGTGAATGGAGTTCACCTAGTCCTCAGACTTGAAAAGCGTGGTTTCTGACTGAGAACTTAAAGATTTAGTTTCTGGTCTGCTTTTCTAATCCCTGGAATGTTTTCTTATATAATGTGTTTATTATTACTTTCTCTTGTAGGAAGGGGATCATCTAATTCAAAATTGCCATCTGTTCCTGCAGTTTCTTCAGTGCCTGAGGATTCTGCCTCCAAAATGAGGTAACTTCTTCAATTGTTCTGAACAGCTGTGTTGCAGCTCATGTTATTGATATTACAATTGGTATTCTGATACCACGTAACTTAAGAATGTCCTTTTGCTGATTTTCAATAACTAATGAATGTTTGGGAAAGTACTGAGTGTTGGATTAATTCTTTCTTATACATGTATATCACTTAAACATTGTCAAAATCTATATTCCTTTTTACAAAATTCCAGTAACTTCCTTCTTTTATTGCTAATTACCTATCTCTTTACTAGTATTACAGACAGGCTTGAGCATGCTTTGGAAAAAGCTGCCCCACTGCTGAGAGAGATTTTTGTGGATTTTGCTCCCTTTCTTTCTCGGACTCTTTTGGGCAGCCATGGGCAGGAGTTGCTGATAGAAGGTACAAGTAAGTTTCCATTTAAAAAAGGAGGGGGGGGTTGTGTTTTTTGTTGCCTTGGAGACTGAAAGTTTCTTGATTTAGGAACTTTCTTCTTGCCTTCCCAAACAGTGCTGTCCACTGAATTTCACTGACTCTTTTTCTTCTGTCTTTAACCTTCTGAGGTCATTATCACTGACTCCTCATCTTTGCCATTTCTGCCACCTCTTTCTGTCCATCTTCCTTTGTTCTCCAACTCTCCTGGCCATTTGTCCCATAGAAGCTGTTATACAAAACATGTTTTGTAAGCTTTAAGAGAAATTTCAGTGTCAGGGTCAACTGTTAGACACAGTCGAGTGTCTAGTGTAGTGAGTTGGGTACAAGACCTGTCACTTTTGCTGGGGTGTTGGAACTGAAGTGTTTTTGGGAACTGTGTCAGTGGAGCGTGTTCTGCTGCCTCTCTCA
Source organism: Zonotrichia albicollis (assembly GCF_047830755.1). Classification (NCBI taxonomy): domain Eukaryota; kingdom Metazoa; phylum Chordata; class Aves; order Passeriformes; family Passerellidae; genus Zonotrichia; species Zonotrichia albicollis. The sequence continues at coordinate 10,860,825 of NC_133823.1, forward strand.
CACGTGAGTCTGCTCCTGGCTTTTTGGTTTCTTATTGGAAGGGAGTCATACAGGTAGGAGGAATCCTTGTCAGTATGGAGGAGGATTCTCTGGCACATCTGAGAAGATGGGGATTCCTGTGCAGTGATCATGGCTCTTCCTGGTGGAAGATTGGCATGACATGGTTGAGATTGAGATGATGACGTTTTCTTTCTGCTGGTGGGTTTCTCTCTACTTAAAAATGAGGCTCAGTTCTGCAATGCAGACATTAATGTCTTCAATTAAAAAAAATTGTGTATATTGGAAGACTGAATTTAGCAGTGCAACACCAGTTTTTTGATTTTCTCAAAATTTGACTGTGTCATATGAATTGCTTTGTCCACTGCTTTTCAGAGTGAAATTTTCAGGTTTTGTCCTGTTGAAGATGTGACAAGAAGAGCTTGTTGCAGCTTCCACTGATAGGTGCACTCATGATAGAGTCCCTTGGTTGCTTAACTTGAGCTATGTTTGCACTGACAGATCTAGTTTCTTCCTAGGGAATTAAAGTTCTTTTTTAAACATTTTTGAAACTACTTGTTTCTTGGACTAGGACAGTCATCCTGTTAGAAGGGCTGAATATGGGCATTGTCAGAAACACAATTAGAGTATCAAACACTGCTAAGTGTTTCACTGAGGACTGCTGATATCAAAATTGAGACTTCATTAAATTTCACAAATTAAAGTTGTTTAGTTTTGGAGTTTAGCTTGCTTACCATTTGAGGTAAGAAGAAATGAAAGGAAAAAATGTATGAATTGCTTTCTTTGAGACTCGAAAAGATGGGATTCTACTTTTGTTTATGCATTTGGGCATCATTTTAGCTGATAAACATTTTAATAGAAGCTGCCTTGTGAACAAATTTATTTCATTCATCTAATAAGAAGAACCAGAAAAGCAGTTTTTCTCAAAGCTTTATTTTTGAAGATAAAAGAGAATCTGGTTCAAAGTATTTTGATTGTAATATAGTTATATAGATGGGTAGCTGAGTATTGCATAGATTGGATGAGCAAAGAAAAAGCAGGATAATCACTGGAAGTGTATGAGCTGTCTGGACAAAAATGAACACATGAAAGCAATTTTTTGATTCTGATCCCCAGTTATAAGAAACCCAAACCAAAATGCGACCACAAATAATAATACTCAAATTAGTTTGTAAAAAACTGAAAATATATAATAGGTTACTGCTTGCACTTCTGCTTAGGTTTAGTGTGGGGTTAAGGGTCAAAGTACTAATAAGAGTGTTTGGGATGTCTGCTGCCATGAAACAAAATGGAAACTTGATTGATAGCTGGGGGCTGAAAGGAGAACGCGTCATGGAGAAAGCAGAGGTCATAAAGCCATTTCCCTTCTCTGCATATATAATGACCCAATCCTTCGAGAAATAGCAAAATGTAGATACAGTGGATTAATATAACATATGTTAACCACACTTCTGATCATTTTGACATACAAACATTTATGAAGCTGAGTAATGGGGGTAAGAATTACTATTAGCTGCTTCTTTTAGATGGAAGGCATGGAATTTATGATTTCCCTCTCACATAGGTACTTTTGTTTTGTGCTGATAAAGTACAAAATTGAACTGGAAGGGGCATGAAAATTTCAGCTTTCTTTTGTTTGTCAAATCTATTGCACTTCAAAACAGTTTGTGTTAATAGCTGGTACCATAAGAGCATGCATTTATGTATCATTTTTTTTCCTTCTGTAGGTCTTGTGTGCATGAAATCGAGCAGTTCAGTTGTGGAGCTGGTGATGCTCCTTTGCTCTCAGGTGAGGTTTAAGTAATAATGTCTGAAATTGATCTGTCTGAACACAATGGAAATTACAGATAAAATTTTACTCTAAATTTTACTTTTAATTTAGGTTCATATGTAATAGGTCAAAAAAATAATGTACAAAGCCTTTTGATTAAAAAAAATAGTAATTCTGTCTATTCAAGTGGGTTTTTGTTTCCTTGCTATTGAGCATTTACATAACCTTGAAGATGGTGTGCCTACATAATTCTGTGCTGTCATTTTTGTAAGATAAGATAGGATCAATATAATATTAAAGTTAAAGAAACTGATTGATTCCTGCATCTTGACATGCTGAATCCTCTGGGATAAATAGAATTTTTCCTGTTGTGTAGAGGTTATGAAATGAGTGATAAATACTTTTAAAACCCTGTCATTCCTAATTGATTTGACAAGTACTAAGGATTTGAGAAAAATTTAAGAAAGCAACCCTGGTTGTCATCAGTTTGGGACATTCTACATTCCTAAAGGCAAACTGATTTTAGATATGTAAGAACTTGAGAGCTGCCTGTTTCTGTGGTTCAAAAAACAGACAGAGCCTAAGGAACTTTCTTAAAATTATGTATCCTTTATTAATTGGATTTTTTGGGGGGTTTCTTGCCTTTTTTTTTTTGTTTGTTTTTTTTGTAATTAAATGGAAGACTGTTTTTATTGAGCCTTTCTTTTGGTGCCTTAAAATTATACCTTTCTGGTAGTAAATTCCCCTACTTAAAACTTTAAAATAGCCTTTTTTAATGGGAATGGTATTGGTCTAGAGGTCAAGGGTTCTGACCCATTTCAGAACCTTTGACCTTCATTTACAACCCCTATGGTTTGCTTGCCTGACGAATAAGGATAATGCAAAATTAATGTTTCTTCACATCGATTTATTCGTTTTAGTGCCTATATTGCCAAATTTATTTAGAGTGTGCTGATAGACATTTCATGAATACAAATGAAAGAATCATAGAAGGTGTGAAAAATCGATAGTCTACGTTGTCAATAAAGTGCAATAAGAACAATTACTTCTGGAGATTACACCTAATAGATTTTACAATGAACTAGTGAAGAGTAGTTATGTTTTCCAGTGAGGTTATTATTAATGAATGTAACCAGAACTTTGCTCATCTAGTTTTCCATCTTCCTCAGGAAATATGGTATCATTTTACCCTGAAAGGAATTAAATATTCCTTATGGAACTTTTGGAATTTAGACATTATTTTACATATGGCAGTACTGGAAGTGAACATAGTTCACAACTTCTAGAATATGAACTTGCAGCTGATTTAAATGATAAAAGAATCTTTGCTGCTGAGAAATGTATGTAACAAATTTTACTGTTCATTCAGGAATATGTTAAAGTAAAAACTAATCCAAGCATTAAATATGTGTCTTACAACTGGTATTGCCATTTAGAAAAATTAGTTTTTGGTATCCATGCTACTTGTATCAATAATTAGTGCTTGACCTTTCCCCTTTTTATGGGTAAGGTAATCTAATCTTTCTTAAAATCATGTTGTGCTCTGTACTGTACGTCACTTGTTTGGTTTTGGGAAATGGAAAGGATAAGGAATAAATGATGTGCTCTAATGCACCTATTTGTCATATGTGTCACAATGCCACTTAATGCTAATCTAATCAAATTGAAGCTACCGTGATTGCTTAGCAGTGCAAGTTGCACAGGCTGAGGTGGTTCTTTGTGGAGCAGTGGAAATAAACCAATAAAGTCACAAAGACCTCAAAGTCTTTTTAAAGTTACATAGCAGCTGTAATTTTTGGCAGAATATGAAAAATGATGTGAGAAATGAATCTAAAATTAGCTCCAGATGTATACAGATTGTTCTGGGGTGATAATTACATTTTTCACTTTGAATTTTCCTAATTCAAAGAGGTCAGCATGGCAATCACAGAAGTGATTTATTTTGTTAAGAAGTGAACTGTCTTTTGCTACATGAAAGCTTGAGAGATATGAAATTGAATTTCAAGCCGACATTTTACAGATACTGGGAGGAGATGGGGTTGAGCTTGATTGATTTTTTCTTTTTTTTTTTTGCTTCTTTTTATTTTCTTTTTTTCTCCAGCAAGATAGGGTTGGAAATGAAGTGATATCCTTTTGCTAAAATTTTAATTAATTTTTAAGAGGAGATGGAGAGGATGCAGTGCCAAAGATCAAAAGATCAGGTCAAAAACCAGTTTTTAATCACATAAATAATGTGGCATAGTTATGAAGTAAGTATCTGCAAATTTGATTTAAAACTTCACAAATTTGTCAGCCATCGTTTTGTGAAATTGAAAGATGGCTCTGATTAATCTTTGGTGTTTTTTATGATAACCTCTTCTCAAAATTCATTTTAAACATTGTAGATACGATGTAAATACTTGGATTGTTTTTCTGAAGCACCTGACATTTTTCTGATGTTCATTTAGATCTGTGGCTGAATTATATTTCTCTTCTGCAGAAGTGGAAAATGGAATAATAATATCCTACCTTTTTTTTTTTCATAAAATTGTGAAAATACAGCCCTTTAATGAGTGAAGTAATTTTTAAAAAAATTCAAGATGTGCAATTCCCTGAAACTATTTGTGACACCTGGTTAATTTCTTTTCTCGTTTAAAACTCATATATTTAGGCATATAGAAAAAGACCCTTATTTCATGTTTTTGTGTTTGCATGTTGATATATTGCTTTCTGTTTAACACAAGGTAAAAGGAGAAACAGGTGGTTTGAGACACAGACAAAAGGCTTTTTCTAAGACAAAAACAGTTGTGTTTTTTGATAGACACGCTACATTTTGAGACGTGTCTCTGTGTGTGTACTTACATTTCTATAAATCTATCAAAACATAAAGAATCCTTCATTTGATATTACTGCAAAGCGTTCCTGCTTATTTGACATTAATGTCATTTTTGAAGGAATTGACGTTGCATTCAAGGCCACTTTATAAAAGCGTAGTGTTGCTCATCCTAATTCAGTCTGACACACATTCCAATAACACTACCTCCCTTCTAGGGTTTAAAACTAAATTTATGGCTGAGCATTGTGAAGTGCATCATTTAAAAATGGTTTCAACCCAAAACATCTAATAAATAAATAATGTGTATGGCTACTCAGTAGCAGACTTTCCAGACTAGAAATCATTCCATCGGATACTCAACAGTCCACTATCGGAGAGGGCTGTCAGATAAATCTTATAGTAGCTGCATTCATGTCCTGTAAATCACATGTTATTGTCTGAGCCTTCTGCCAGGTCATCTATTCTTTTCCCATTTATCAGAAATGCATAGAGTACAGTGAACCTGGAAGCACCATCTCGTCTGGTCTGGCATCCTGTCGGGGTAATTAAACCAGCTCAAAGAGAGAAGTTCCCTTTCTGTTCTCCCATCTTAAATGAGTGGCATTAGGATGTTTGAGGTGCTCACATGCAGTTGTGAGTCAAGACTTTTTCTCAGGGAAACTGATGTCACCCCTGAAGAAACCATTTTCATCTAGAAGGGCTTTCTCTCTGTGCCTAAAACTCAAAGCAGCATAGATGAATTGAGTGCGTGTCCATAAAGCATAAATGCTACTGTGCTTCCTTTGCTTTGTCAGATATTTTCTTGAAATACATGACTGTGTAGAAATACATGAGTGTAGACTGTGGTCTTCCCTCCTCTCTCATGAAGGGATTAAAAATATTTATCTCTTGCCCACATGCATGAAGCATTTGTCTGATTATTGTAGGTCCAAGGTAAAAAGGTACAATATAGGTGAGATAGGTTCTGTAATTTTCCTTGATGCCTTTGGATTTACAGAATTTCTGACACTTGAGAGATGCTACTTTGTGTAGTCAATCGACTGAATTGTCAGCAGAGTTTGTGTTAGAGAACTAATTAGGTGGCTTTTCTCAGCTCCATCTTCTACTTAAGAGCATTTTTCTGCTGTGTCTAAATGTTCTAGACTGCAAAATAAACTTACACTATCTGATTCAACACTGTTCAGCTCTTGGATAATTTTCTGAAACTGATAGAATGCCACCCAACGTATTTGAGAGGTTACAACTGAAAATGAATGAATACTGCAACACCTTGTATGATCCCTCCACCACCACTGCCCACACATGCACCCCATGTGCTTGTTCAAGGTGTTCTGATTCTCGATTCCTTTTTCCTCTATCCAGTGTTTTTTCAAAAGGACTAAAGGCACATTCTTGGTACCTGATAGTGTATGTAAAACCAAGACCAACATTTGAGTCCATTTAATTGCTAAGTATTTTATTTTCTGAAAATAATAATGTGATATATTGCAATATAACTTTATAACCATAACTGTTAGATGTATAGTGGACCTTGATAAAGTATTACTTCCATGGGGAGATGGAAGAGGGAAGCAGAAACCCTAATACTCCAAGTATTTTTCATGTGCAGAGACAGCATTTCCTCATATTGCCTAGTGAAATATAATCACGATTGAACATGTCATGTGCAGCTCTGACAGGTTTTGAAGGTTTACATGTGCATTTAAAAAAATATGGCAGAGGCTGATTAGTAGTATTAAGACAGAAAAAAATCACACTGTAAAAGTTGGTCGTACTCCCCTTATAGGCAAAGGTTTCCAGCTTGCTTTCATTTTTCTTTTTCCTTTTTCTTGTCTAACTTGTTGCTGGTTAAGAGGTGACATTTTTGTCACAGGTATTTCTTTAGATGATAGTTCATATTCTACCAAATCCCTTTGCTGGTAGATTCTGGGGCTCATAAAGAAGTCAGCGTGCATCCCTTGCACGAGCAACATCTTGGTAGTTTTATCTCTCTTACTGTGATTAGGAATCTTAATTGAGCAATACCAACATGTTCCATGTATTCATACAAACTGTATGATTCCATGATTTTCCCTAAGGAAGAGCAATAGAAGTTGAATTTTTTTCAGCAGAATTTTTCCATGACCTCCTTTCTCTTCCGCCCCATTGCTTAAGTGTTTGTGGAATGCAGAGGGATCTTCAGGCTTTTATGAGTATCCTCTGCTCAGAAAAATACCTTTGCATCAATGATCCAAGTTCATTACCTCAAGAGTGGCTTTCTGCAGTGTGTTCTAAAGTGTGGCAAGCCTTTGAATTGCTTGGAGATTTTAGTTGATGTAGAATATGGCAGGTTTTCAGTGTTGGTTTAGAGAACACATTATGCTGATGCTCTTCATCTGCACTGGTTCCTAATTTACTTTTAAGTGCAATTTGATGTGATGGATAACTGCAGTGATTGCTATGAAGTTTTAATTGAATTGACTATGGGTTATCTGAAGACCAATGCCACTGTGATACCATGGCAGCTGAACTCAGCAGATTCATGGAATCTCTTTAGCAATATCCTGGATGAGATAGGAAGAGAATAAATGCTGTTGGAATACTTTTTATGTGCCTCAAATATTAGATGATCATGTTTTAGTCACAATAGTGTTCTTCCATCTAATCTGTTTGTTATAACAGCTGAAAATAAGTTTTAAAAGAATTTACTAATCCTTTAGATATGTGGTCAAATATATATATGTGTCTGCTTTGGCATAAAGGGTAGATTTTGTAAGCTGTCAGGTGATTTTTTTATCAACTGTAATACATGCTCTAATTTCCTTTTAAAAGCCATTTAGAAGATACCAGGAGTGGAAAGGTTTTCTTTCTATACAGTGTGAACTTCTGCCAATAGGATCTTAGTCTGTATCAAAGATTAATGCAGCTGTACTTGAGTTAAAAAGCTTCAGTGATAGATTGCTTTTATGATAAAATGATAAGAAACATAGCTTTATCAGGCAAATGAAAATGATTTAGATCTTAACACAGAAATTGAGAAAAGAACTTAGCAATGTCTAAATTGAGAAATTTAGGGAAAGAGTTTGCATGAATCCTGCCCATAGGTGTTTGCCTTGTGCCTTATATTGCTAACTTTCCGTGAAATGTTCTGCCAGAAACTTTATAATGCACTTTTGGCTTCTTTTTAAAAATATGTTAAAATTATTTTTAAATTTTATTGCTTGTGCTTGTTTGAAGTATTTGAAGATTGGAAGAATATTTGCTAGCCCACCTTTTTGTAGAGATGAGGTAGCTGTGGAAGGGAGAATATTCAAGATCATCTTACTCTACTGTGGACTATCTAAACTCTTAAGCTGCTCGGATCTGCTTCATACCAAGTGGATCCAGGCACATTAATAAAACTGTAAATCCTAACATTGGAAAACATAGGATTGCCAGGCATGCTAATGATTGTTATGCAAACAGCAGTAGGGATGTTTCTAGTGTAATTTAGTAACAAATACTACATGGTCTTTGTAACTGGGAAACAACATGGAAGATCTTTGTCCTAACCTGTTTTAGGAAGCAATTGGATGGAAAGTAATTGGGAAATGTCTGTTGAGCTTTATGTATAGTGTTGCTTCTGATATTTTCAGTGAAAAGACTTTACATTATAAACTGTTTTCACCTCAAAAATTCTTTTTGCCCTGCAAGGTGTGTTTTCATTTACAGAGGATGGGAAGCCAGGGAGAGGAAAAGGTAGATCTCACAGTAGCCAGAGGCCGTGCTATCAGAGTATTCTCCTGGAGCAGAAGAGATTTAAGTTCAATTAATGTTTTGGGTAACAATTATTGCCGGGTAAAATCATCTGTCTGAAAAGTTTCAACAAATCCTCACAAAGTAGCTAATAGTCCAGGAGCTTAAGGGCATTCAGCAGTCATGTAGAAGAGTCCAGTATTGAAACAAATTAGGCTCTCTCAATTTGGAAAAGCAACATTGTGATTCATCTGTTTGCCCTCAGTTGCCATTTCCTTTTATTTGTTGTTATACGAGATTTCTGCATTCTCCTGCATTGCAAGCACTTGATATACACACAGTGAGCTGTTTGGCTGGTGGTTGGTAGGATTAACTTGGGAGAACATGAATGAAAGTCCTGGAAGGTATGGGTGGGCCCTGACTGTAGAATCCAGACTCCTTAAATGTGGTCCTTTGGTGCTTGGATTTCAGATTCTGTCGTGTCAGTAAGCCTCCAAACAAAACAGAAGGTTATGTTACGAAATCTGTTCTCCAAAACACCTGGGTTCTGCCTTACACTGATATATCTGGGGGTTTATGCATGGTGTAACTTCTTTCCTTCCTGAGTGTGAGTTTTTCTTCCATCTCTGAAATCTGAGGATTTCACTTTGGGTGCTGAAAATGTCTATTGACAACTTTCATGCTTGGTATTTGTCACTGAGTGGAGTACTTGGGATAATTACAAATGGATTACATGTGCTATGGATATTTTGCTACTTGCTTCATTGAACTGTGTTATACATTTGAAGTGTCTGAAACTGGAGATCAGATTGGTAGATAACTGTCTGAAGTGCAAATCTGATAAGATTGAAATAAATGGAAACAGCTGGGAAAACCTTTCCTTTGAACTGGAGAATGTTGAAATTACATTTAAATTAGCTGCATGTATTTTTTTGTTCTTTGACTTTAGCAATATGTAGATTTTGTCTCTCCAGAACTAGATTATTGTAATGTTTTCTGTGTGAAACCCCATGATAATGCAAAGCCTGTCTGTAAGAACTTCATCCCCACTCTGATTTCCTGTTGCTTTCTAAATTGTTTGAGAGTTTAATTACCTGTTGAGTTCCATGGAATTGCTTGGAGAGCACCCTAGTATGTGTAAGTAGGAGTTTCTTTCATACTCCTGTTCTTAAAATTGCTAAGGTTCAAACTTTACTACACTTCAGATCTGCTTGAAATCTGTTTTTTCTCTTAGGTGTAATTGCTGGCTTCAGGAATATTGTGCTTTTAGTATGGATTATAGATAGGTTATTTGAAATGTCTATGTTCAATTATGGCTAAATTTTAAAAACTTTTTTTGTGATAGACTCGTGCAAGAAATAATGTGCCGTGAATTAATGGATGTATACTGACTGTCTGCTTAGTAATAGAAATCAAAGAAGTTTTTAACTTTATTTTTGCCTTAAGCATGAAAATAAGTTGGATGTATTGAGAATTTTTCACCAATACTGCATGAATAATAAGTGACCAATTCTTGACTTAGTGATGTAAGAAGCACTTGGTAGTTGTATCCTCACAGGTGGTGGTCTCAGTAAAAATATGTTTGCTTTATATTCCTATATCTTTCCATTATACTTGCTCTAGGAGGATGTTTTAAGAGTTTACTCATTCTCCAGTTTGGAGTTGAAATGTACAATGTGAGATTTTAAGATGAGCAAAAACTAGTGTTTTTTGGTTTATGCCACGCATCTGCTTTCTGGGAAGGAATTTTAAGCTTTGTGGTTTTGAAATATGAAAAAAAGTCAAGATGGGTTCTATATATTAGACTAAGAAGGTGTATAGAGATGTACAAGTGTACAGGTGTAGTAAAGCTGTGACATTTTTGTTTGGAGTGATGACAAGCATTGTTTCATGGAATTCTGGTTGGAGGATTCAATTTGCCTTGCAGGCTGTTGGTAGAGAAATGTATAAAATATAGGGTTACAAACCACAAAATGATTCTTTGAAATAGTTTACCACACTGGAGTGTAGGGAGATGAACTTTCTGAAGTTGTTCTTACTGAAACAGAATTCTGTGGCAAAAGTGAGGATTTTTCTCCTTGATTTTCTTTTTAAAAGTACAATCTTTAGTGATTCTGTAGACTTCTCATATATTATAAGCTCATATGAACAAAAACTCTTATGAGTTAAAAATTATTTGCATTTGCTGAGAAATTCAGGACATGCTGTTGCTGTGAGTTTAGTGGAAAACACACCCTCTACAGTTAGAAATATTAGCCCTTAAAGCTATGTTGCTGAGAGTTTGATTGATTAATGTATACATTTTTATGTCTAGGGAGGAGAGTGGATTGTCTAATGTGAATGTGAATCTTGGGAGTGGGATAGGGCAACAGGACAGCTTAATTTCCATTAATGTACAGTGCTGCAGATGTTCAAAACTGAGGGAACATAATTTAGCTGCCGAAGCAAGACTTTTCTGAAGAAAAAAGGCATCCTGTTGCTTCACCAGCACACTAGGACTTAAAAAAACACCACCATTTAAGGTGAGTTTTGTGCAGCAAGAGCACACCCTGTGGCTTGGCAGTCTAGTCAGAAGGATGATACCACGCTGGCTTTATAACTAGATCTTTGAACAATATTCTCAGGGGTGGTAAATGCAAAACAAAGTAATATCAACTGGCACTTAATTCTGTGAGCTCCCTGCTGGTGGGGCTCTGCACTGAAATGGAACTCTTCCTGACAGGAAGTCAGCCGCGAAGTGTGGAGACCTCTGAAAATAAAGTGTGCTTTAATTTGACACCCTGCTGTTTTACAGCCAGTCTGTTTAATTTGAGACTATGGAAAGAGGGTTAGTGCAGGGGAGGGGCAGGAGATTATGGAAAGTTCAGTGAGCAGCAATGTTTCTTGTCGATATAATACTAATTACAAATATGGAAACTTTGTTGTTTGTCTTAATAAACCAAATAATGTGTGTCTGTTTCCAAGCAGAACTCCTTGGGGAAGTCAGGATTTGGGCAGATGTGCTATTTACTGGAAGTTCTACCCAGAGAAACTTTGTGGAGTAGTGCTGTTCAGTTTATTGTCTGACTTGCACTCTTACTTACATGCATCTAAGCTTTTTGCCCATTTGTGGAGCTGGGAAAAGATTTGTCTCATCAAGGATCGTTGGCAGTGCGCTAATTTTTCCATCAGTATTTTGTGGTAACTTAAGTGATAAAAACTCATAATTCAGATTATGCAGCAATCATGATATTGAGGTCTATTAGGTATTAGATCCTAGTTCAGAGTCAATTTTTATTCAGAAGAAAAAGTTGGATTTTGCAGTGCTCTTTGAATAGTTCTGCATATATTTATTTGTATTTCTACCTGAAACCAAGATGGATATATTTTTCTTTTGGTAAATCTGCTTGGTAAGTGCAAGTAAGGATTTGCAGTGAAAGGAGTAAAAAATTATTATTTATCATGTTTATTGTGGTGATAGTTGATAATAGAGAACTTTGTTGCAACATGTTTTATATATATTGCATTTTAGTGTAAATAAAGACAATAGATCTAGGATAAGGAAGGGAACAGAGTATGCAAGTGGAGAATAATGGGAGAGATAGTATTTTTTTCGCCTTTTAAAAAAAAATATTGATTTAGCCTCATTTTCTCTAAATCTTTTAAGAAAAGATCTGCATTAGCATAGGATTGTCTTAGTGAATATCAAGGGACAAGTTTGGACATCCTGTGTTATGAGTGAAGAGGTGGGATTGGTTTAGATGCTTGAACTCCATTCCCTCAAAGGTACAATGGTAGCAAGAATCATGTTCATCATGTGCAGGCATTCATTATGAGAGTTTAAATAGAAGCCAAGCTACATTTGGGGAAAAGGATGATACCAGAATCATGGAATCGTAGAAGGTTTGGGTTGGAAGGATCCTTAAAGATCATTATTTCCAACCTCCTTGGTGTATAAAGGGGCTTATGGTTCCAAAACCAGTGTTGTATTTCTTTATTAGTTAAATTTATTTATTTGAAGCTAAGAACATGGAGCAGGAAGATTGCTGCTATTTCATGGTGATGAAGAATGTTGCTATCAGTGGGACCAGTCCAGCACTGCTGCTGCTGCTGTACAGCACTGAGTTTGGTGTGATTTTCTCGTTTTTGTAATTTGTACTCTACCTTGAAAGGCATTTTCCTTCCTGTTCAGGGGTTTTACAAAATCTCAAATTCCAATCACAGTTAAGCAAAAAAGTACTGAAATCATGGGTCTGTTGTGTTATACTCCTGCTATTCCTCAATTTGTTTGGCTTTGTTCATGAAAATGATGCTGGCACTGCAATTTAATTATTTGGATCTTTTCCCATGTTCATCTCAGGTTGTTGCTTTTCTTCATGTCTGTTTTTCTGATTCATCTCCTTTGACTTAAGAATTCTGTGCTTCCTATTGCTGCCTATTTACAGAACTGCTTGGTACTTGGATTTCTCAAGTAATTTTTAAGATTCCTGTTCATAATTTTTCTGAAACTAGTCTTTCATCTTGGCATTGAAAATAGCCTATGGTTAAAGAACCTGGAGAGGAAACTGCAGTGGAGAAGGTTTGCTGCTAGATGAACTCAAACCTGACCCCTAATTTTGTTTCATGGGGTGTCATGGCAACAGCCTGCTAGTGGCAGAGAGAGAGGGAAAAGCTGCCTGGGGAAATTGCTTCCTCCCTGAGAAACTGGGGACCTGAAAACCACTCATTCAGTTTTTTCCCTAGTTTTTCATACTTCTTTGAAACTAGATACAAAAATGAAGCTTATGCATTTTGATCAGATATGCAGCTTTTATGTTGTGAAAATTCTTACTGTTATAATTGTATTTATGTGATATTTTTATTATTTTGTATTCATTTTGGATTAAGTTAAAGTTTTCTTTTATCGTTATTTTAAGAATATTGGGTGTTACCATAAATTATGGCAAATGCAACCTATCTCAAGATTTTTAGCTGTGTGTAATTTTTAAAGATTGTATATGCTGTAATATTTTATATCTATTTTTTCATAACAATGTATTTTTTAGGATAGATTTATGTCCTTTGTAGAGAAGGCTACAGTTGTTACTTTGAGAGTAATCTCACAGCACAAACGACATTGTCTGACAAGCTGACAGTTTTTTCTGTGGTATTTTTACTGAATAATCTCCTACTTAAGTATGTAACTCCAGCTCTACATGTGTATAATTTCTTCTCAGAATCTATATAAGCTTACTGTGACTTGAACTCTAACTTTTAAGTATTGAAATTAAACTCTCATTATAGTTTTAGGCATTTACCACTAACAACATAATACTAGTTTATAGGAAGCTCTGTTTACATGGAATAACCCACATGGTTAAACAGCAGGGGAGTCTTCTGCTTTTAGTTAAAAACCTGCTGTTTCTGTACGGCTTATTTACTACTTCTTTAATTCTTAATGTAGTGTGCTGTGGAACTGAGCATGCAAAAGTCAGCAAAGTGTTCTGGTTTTTGCGTCCAAGGTTATTACTTGCTGTACAATAATAAAGGCACTATTTTATTGGGTTAGTTGTAATTAACTTCAGCACTAGGCATTGATATAAATCATTCCTAACCTGTTTTCTTTACATTTTCATTCTTTTAAACTGATTTCACATAGCTTCTTTCTGTCGTCCTTTTACATGAGGACTAGGGTTGTAATTACTTTTTTGAAGTGGGCAGTCGGAAGCTCGTGTGTGTGTTGGTCCAAGAATTGATTAAGGAGCACTAATGAATTTCATATAGCACTTTTAACAGATTTGTAATAAATACTCTATCAGTGATCTGTTATAACCTTAGAACTCAATACAGTGTTGTCATGCTGTGCAGCTGGGAAAATATTTCAGTATCAGAAACTTTTGTTTGGTTTCATAGTTAAAATAGTAAAGAATTTTGTGGTTATGAATAAAAAAAAAAAAGGTCCTGTACCAACTTCTTCCCAGAGTACATTTTATGAAAGGAGTTATCATTATTTGTTTTGGTGTTTGATAAAACAGAGGAAAAATACTGAAACAGTGGTAATTTTCATTTTTCTGCTTAGCCTTTATGTTTAGTACCATGTGGGTCCTGTGCCATTCTGACTTATTAATTCATTCTGATTTATTAATACGCATGTACTGCAGCACGTTTGGCTGCTCCTCAGCAGCACAGATTTGAAACAAGGATTTTGTTTGCTCTTTTCAGTCACCTTTGCAACACTGAATGTGTTTGTTTCTTGAATTCCTTCTGTCTTTTAGGGGTAGATAATCACGTATGCACAATCTCAGCCCACCTGTATGTGTGGTTCATTAGTTTGATATGAGTGTGTTTGGGTTATTTTCTCACATTAGTGTGGTGTTATACCTTCACTTGAGAAGCTCTCTCATCTAGTCAATTTTTACACAACTTTCTCCTAAAAAGCTCGCTAAAATTTTCAATACAAAGGCTTCAGTTGTGTACTGTCACCAGCAGATTTTTTGACAAAAAGCCATGTCTTTTTTAATGGAATGCCAGCAGTAAATACTTTTTTATTATAACTGGGTGTGCTTGATAGTTTTAAAAGTCTTATAAAAATAATTAGCTCTTTTATAAAGTTCTAATGGCAGCCTTGCAAGTTTCCCCTGAAGCAGTCTCTAATGAACAGGCCTTGATTTTTCCAGTTGGGCTTTCAGATTCCCAGAGGACTTGACTTCAGACCTCGAAGGGCAGCAGCTGCCATTTGTCTTGAGCCCGGCGTTGCCGAGCAGACAGGCCCTGTGCTAATAGGACACATTTGTACAGCCCGAGTACGTGGGACCCCATGGAGCCCTAATGACCATCATCTGTTGAGAGCTTGTAGCTGGCCAGGGTTAGAGTAACTTTTATCACCCTTATTGAAATCAAACTCTCTCTATTGATTAGTGAGCTGCTTGGGCTTGTTACAGAGATGCCACGTTAAAGCTTTCATAGAGAAGCCTTTGTTTAAATTTCAGTGAATCCAAGCCTGTTCGATAATGTTTTTTGGGTGACAAGAGGGTCCGAATTTTTAAGATAGTAGTAAATATTTTTGCAAGTTCTCACTTTATTTCGGGATTCAGCAACAGTGGTGATGTTCTGTAGAGAAACGGCCATGAAAATATTTATTGAGATTATTTTTTTTCTTAGCCAGTTTTCTATTGTTCCTTCTTTATCTGTTTATGGTTTTTAAATTTATTTTAGCATACAGGTATGTTTGTATATATACTGGATAACTGTCTCAAATGTTCTCATGTTATTTTTATATTAATTTCTGTCACATCTTTGCAAAATGTTCCTCTTTTGTAAGTACTTGGCCTTTGATAATTTTGATATTAAATTTCTGCATGGTTTCTAGATATGATTTCCTTTTAATCCATGTTGCTTCTAATTTTTTTCAATGGACTTTCATAGATTAAAACAACTGAAGCATGCTTCAACCTTTAAAAGTAATTTATGTTTTCAGAGATTCTGCTTAACATGCAGTCTAACTTTTTTTAATTATGAAGAGCCCAGCTGAGATATAATCTACTTTTCACTATATGTTCTTTATTGCTGAGTTCATTCAAGCCTGTAGTGGATGTGGTGCTGAGAGAGTGCTGACACCAAGTGCAAACACTGCTGAAAAGTTCTTGATAGTTTACTTTAGGCACTTAAAGATTAGTGTATCTCTCTATGAACAAGTTTTTCATGCAGATTTGACCTTTACTCTAGGATATAATATGTCTCTTAGTCATATGTTAACACATTTTCCCACCCTGCTCCTTAGTGCACCATTCATAGTTGTCAGTACCAAAGTCATCCTTCTCCTTTGTTTCATAACCAAAATAAATTATCAAAACTCCGCCAGCTTTATGGGAAGGATGGATTAGTGAAGAATTTTCTCTTTTTTGCCTGCTGATGAGAGTGTGTTTCCACTGCTAGATATAATCCTTAATTGTAGAATATGTTAAACTGTTTAGAAGGATTTTTTTTCAAGTTTCTGAGAAAAATGAATTTTTAAGGAGCATGCATGTGTCTATATATGAATGAGAGCAGCAGAACAGTTTGTTACAGTTGGAAATAAAGCAGTTTTCATCTATTGGAAATATTCTGTTCAAAATCCGTGGTTAATTGCTTAGCCATCAGACTAGTTGATGGGTTGGTGTTGGAAATGTTTGTATATACCTTGAAGAATGTATGCTTTGAGGTATTAAGAGAATTGTGGAATGGTTTGAGTTGAAAATGACCTTAAAGAACATCTAGGTCCAACACCCCTGCCGTAGTTGTTTAAAATACGATTAAATTACTTTACCAAGGGTGTACAGCTGAGGGAGAATATGTCCATTTGTTGCCTACAGGCAAGCATTTCAAATTCCAAACCAACAAAAATGTGTATCAACAAAATTTTCTTGGTATTTGTTTGAGTGATTACAGTTTAGGAATGGTTATACTGGGCTAGATAAAGGCTTCACTTTACTTCTTGTCCTATCTCCAAGTATAGACACAAAGACATGCTCAGAAAGAATAAAATAGGACAAGTGTGATACTTTTCTACTCTCCAGCAACTTTTGCTCAGGGTACTTCTGAATTGGATGCAGTTTCTGTGTATTTAGCCAAATGTGTTTATTTTTTTTCATATGTACTTGTTCTGTTTCCTCTTGATCCTATTGAACTTTTAATCACCATGGTATGCTTTTGGTAATGGATTTTTTACACATTGTGTAAAGAACCACCTGCATTCTTTGTTATGAAGCTGGCTTCTGCTATCTGCTGCTCGCAGAAAAAGGCTTTTTGGGTAAATAAACAGTTCCTGAAGTATTTGATCTGAACAAGGATACTCAGAATGGGTAGGAAGCCAATAACAAATGGAAAAAAATCGAATTCAAGGCAGAAATTTTTTAACAACTTCACTTATCTGATCATTCTGTGGGATTAGAGATGTACCTTGTTTTTTATGAAAGGAAATATGAGGATGAAATAGTGTGAAAGACTTCTAAATGCATCTGAAGATTGAGATAGCTGCACATACACATGTAGGCACAATGACATAAAATGGGATGTACAAGAACTGAAGCCTGTTTGCTACACTAATCTTGTTGCTGGCTATGATCTTATCCAGCTTTGGTATTTTTTGTGTTTTGGTCATTGGATATAGTCTAATGCATGCTGTTGGTCTTGGTATTTCCTAGAAAAAAGTAAATGTAGTAATTTATGAGTTTTATTAGAGAATTTGGTGCTGTCATACAACTGATCATTAGTTAAGGTTAATTAAAAACCCCCACTGTAAAACAGATTAAATAACCCCAGCGTTACTCAAATAGGACAACAGGTCATGATATCAACCTCAAGGGAGATGATTAGTTTCCGAAAGGAGGGGTTTAAGACCACTACTGTTTAATGTTTTCATTTAATGACCCTTGTGCACCCAGTAAGACTGTGCTAATGAAACTTGTTGATGATATAAAATTAAAGCTATAGAGGACTGGGATGTATTTCTGCTCACTTCATAGTTGAGCTGTATAGAAAGAAAATGTAGTATGTTATTTCATACAAAATTATAATTCAGATCAGGTTTGCAGCACCATTTCAGGAAAGGTTTTAGTCCTTGCCTAGGGTATTTATGGGGCTGTTTATAGTTTCTATTAAGGAAATAGGTGACACAATAACGAGTTAGGAAATTTCAGACAAAGTATTTGAATAAAAAGTGATTTCTTATTTGTGTCCTTGTTATGGTGATTTTTCATTGAAGTTATTTGTGATTGTTTCTATTGCTTCTTGGTTTTCCCATTGCTTCACTGTTGAGAGTTCAGTGACCAAAAGCATTACAAGTAGATGATGTCTCTTGGTCACTGAACATTTACAGCCACGGGAAATGATGGTCAATTACCTACAGCTTAGAACAGGTATGAAATTATCGACTCAGCTGATCAGTCCTTCCTCAGAAAAGTGCTGAAATGTGTTTTGTAGTTATTTAGTTGCATTAGTGGTTGAGTTTGAAGCTTTTAACATGTTTTTTCCATAATACCTTTGGGAGATGGATAACTAAGATGCTGATATAATAATGCAATATGTATACTGAGTGTAATTGTTTGAGAGTGAACATATACTGTGGGGAAATATTGAATGGATCATGAAAGATGAAGACCATTAGTCTTTTCTTTCAACTATTAAAATAAGCTTTAGGGTGTGTTCAGCTGTGATTTATAAAAATGTTTAGACTAACACCTTCTTTGATGATGTCTGATGTAGAGAAAAATGCTGAAAAGTATCATGATAAATGCACTTTCTTTTCACTTTTGGCAGCCTCCATCTTCACCAATTAAATTTTCAAGTATTGTTGTGAGCTCTTTAGAAAGCAGAACAACAGATGGACAGTGTCATAAATGAAAAAAAAAATTTTGCTTTTCCTGAGTTTTCTCACACTTCAGCTAACAGAATAGTTTCAGTTATCATTATATGAAGCTAAATATTTAGAACCTGATACTACATTTAAAACCCCTTAGCATGTGCACATTTGCATGTGCTCTTTTGTTTAAAATATTAGAAACGAAAAGGTTTTTTGTTTTCCAGTAGAATACATTTATAATTTGTGATGAATAATACATCACGTGTTCCACTTATTCTGCTTTTAATTCTGACTCCTTGAAAATTGTAATACATTGTTGCAGCTTAAAGATGATGAGCATGATAAACATGATAAGCATGTCTTAGGCCTGGAAAAACAACTTGAGAAATCAGAGTTATAATTTCTCCCCTGCATCTGAAATTTGCAAATACTTTTTTTTTTTTTTTTTTTTTTTTTTTTTTTTTTTTGTGGGGGCAAAGGGGCAGGATTTAAGTTGTAAATAACAACATTGTTTCAGTGTGTATCTGATCAAACCTTTGTCTCACTGACTGAGAGATAAATCTGCGACACTGAGCACCAAAAAATGCACCCTGACACTGTGTATTAAAAACCTCCTAAATTCAGAAATCTGAAATTTGTTTAAGACGGTTTTCCAGTTTTGAAATTTTCCCTGCCTTGGAGCTGATGAGATTTTTAAAAAAATAACCACAGTGATAAAAGTACTCATGTAGATAATCAGCAGGATTATTATTTCATAGAACAAAGAGTAAAAAAAACAAGAAAGCTGATGTGGAACAGCACATGAAACTTAACTATCTGTCTGCTGCAGAATCAGTCTTTTCTATTAGATTAGAAGAGCTGATGAATTTAAATCAAGAGCCGTATTTGTCCTGGTCTATTTGCCTCTACCTTTTTCCCAAAACATGAGGTACACACTTATTTACTGCTCTAATTTTTAACTAGGTTAACTTTTTCCTATGTGGTCTAAGATTAAAAAAATCTATTTTCTGTGTTTGTTAAGTAATTTTGTTTTCTTCTCATCTTTCAAATGAGGGTAACAAGCCCCAGTGACAGGTCATCTGAGTTGGTTGCTCACCCTGTGTCTCTTATGGGAGCCAGGCTAGCTCACCTACATGTTTAAGAGGTGTAGAGTTTTGCTTAATTCAAGGTTCAGCTGGATTTAAGGAATTTGCAGTGCATGCTCATCTACTGTTGGCATTGTTTCAGTGTGTTAAAAATGTTACATTTTAAAAAAAACACAGTGTGTTAATGGTGCAATATTTGAATTGTTAACAGATTTTTAAAAAATTATTAGAGACGACTATGTAGTGCTAAAGTGAGGGTTGTTATTAGGAAATTTCCCTACTAGGGTTTAAGCTACAAGAGAAATTTGTGTGTAAGAGATAACCCTTGCCTTAATGTGAAGCAGTTTCTGGCACTATCATGGTTCAAAAAGGCAAAAAGCATCCATGAACCAGAGCAAGTTCAGGATTATTGCATGGCATAACAAAGGACAATGATGGAATCCTTTGTGGGATGTTTCTGGATTTTCTTCTCCCATTAATATGACCTTAAGTAAATGATGCTGCCCTGTTCCTTCATGCTGGCATTCATTGCTTCCTGATCCGCACACAATTAATGCTTTGTGTATTTGCTGAGTGTGCTGTAAGTTGCAAAAATGAAAAAGAAAGTGTCTTATTTTGTCTCTGAAAATGCCTCTTCCAAGTTCTGTTTTTATACAGCTAGTTTTCTCTTTTGTTTTGTCTTTACCCAGGAGTGGCAAAACTCTATACAGAAGAATGCTGGCCTGGCCTTTATTGAGCTTGTTAATGAAGGAAGGTAAGTAGCAATATTTGGTAGCACCTCTGCCTTAGCCTTCAGGGAGTTCTGTGCCTTGAAACTTTTTAAAAATAATTTTTTTTCTTCTTCCTTTTTGTGTAATTTTTTTGAAGTTTTACGAGCATGGTTTCATGTTCTTTCATTCTTTGGTTCAGTTCTAATTCTGAATATGGGATTTTGCAGATTCTTAATGCTCTTTAGTTTCATTAAATATTTTGCTTATCTGTGTGTCATGGATTTTCTTTCTTCCCGTCCTTGTGTACTGGTTAATGTTGAAGCTATAATTTGTATTCAGCTAATCTCTTGAGAAAGGGAATTGATATTTGAAAGACATTACTGCTAGGAATTGTGAGATAAGCCTCTGTCTCAAAAATTAGATTCCAGTTTGCTCATTTATTTCTGATCTATCTCTTAAACTAGAAAGGAGGAGAGGCCCTCTAAGGAAAAAACCCTCTTAATATTACCAATTAGTTTAATGTTCTATCCATAACTTTATATGTATATTATTGGAACTTGCAGAAAATGACAGAGCAGGTGATGAGGCCATGCTCTTTGACTTGTAGCAGTGTTCAGAACCATCACTATATTATTCATGAATATTGAATAAGTTGTTGAGGCAGACTAAGAGCAGTGTTTACCTTTTTCTAAAGGATTTTTTTCAGGATGTCTTACTGAGTTACCTAAGGTGTATTATAAGAAATGCCATTTATTTAAATGTAACTTCAGTTAGTGAGTAACTTCAGCTGGTTAGAATCCAAATAGAAAATAAATTGTATGTATTTAGGACAACTATCTAACTAAAACCATAATAATTTATCACATAAATTAATATGCTATGGAAATACCTTTTTATCATTTTAGGAATGGGGAAATGGCTATTTGAGATTTTTTTTTTTTCTTAAGATGTAGATGTTCTCAAGATTCATAAAAATAATGGCCATTTTAATGGCTTTTAATGGTTGCATTTCAGTTTATGGTAGGCGAAACACCATTCTGAGGCAGGAAAAACATTTTGCTACTAGTCTTGATCCCAAGGGCCAAGGTAAAGTAACAAGGGTGTTCAGTTACAGTGTTAAGATCTAGCCTGTAGTTGTTTCCTATTATGTGAGGCTGACCTGCCTTGACCTTACTTACAAAATGCCTGCTATAAATTTGGCCTTTGATTAATGTTTTATTAGCATAGATAACATAGAGATCCCACACACATGTAAACCACAATGTAAGGTTCATCTGTGTAAGATGATTATCATGGACAAATCAGTTGCTGAGACTGAGCTGTGCATGGCAGTCACCCAGTAGCTATTCAGCTCGTCCAGGTCAAGCTTTCTATCAGTAAACTATTTGGAATTGACTATTTTCTCCTCAAAACATGCAGTGCCCATCACAGACAGATGGAATCACTCCCCCACCTCCATAAACAACATCAATAACTTGGAGTCTAGCCTGAGCCAGAGTGGTTGTCTCAGGGACAAATGATCCCTTGAAGACTAGGAAGTGTGGTTTTGGTTAGCAGAAAATGTCTGTGTAATTGTTACTTCATTTCATTTCTGATGTGTAGCAGAGTTGGGTTTTCTTTTAGGCGTTTTTTTTTTGTTTTTTTTTTTTTTTTCCTTTAAGTAGAAGCATAACATTCATTCTGGTGAAGAGTAGAGGGGATTAATTTCTTAAAAATGGCTCCTTCTATCTGCCTCCATTTTCTTCCGTTGCTGTTTATAGGAGCCTTTATAGTTACTGCTGAATTGCAGTGCTTTGTAGCTTTGTAGCAATCACTAAAATCAAACTGTTATCCCTCAAATGATAGGAACTGTATTCCAGAACTACTCTTTCCTTCTCTTTATGCAATTTGCACATTCTTTTTCTTGCACATATGCTAACACTTGGACTGAAACATCTCAGACCTTGTATTTTATTCTATTTGCTATTTTTTGTATATTTTTGCCATAGCATTATAGTCTTAGAAACTCAAAAGCTAAAGTCTTTTAACTGAAACCTAAAAAAATATCTCAGTGATACTGATTTAGACTTTAGCTGCATAGTTATACAATAAAAGCTGAATTTTAGGTTGTTTCTACAAGTGCACAAGAAAATATGACAAAGTAGTTGTAGAAAGGACAGAACTGGTTCAGCACCAGGGAAGGATGGGATAGGGAGGGATTTCTGTAGGGCACTATGACTTGAGAGTTACAATAAATAAAATCAAGGACTGGAAGAGCTTCCTGGATTTTGTGGAATCACAGAATTGCTATTGTCTACTGCCTTGGTGGGGGAAATTTGGTCATCCTATAATCTTTGTAAAGCAGAGTTTTATTCCCAGTGCTTATTACTAGATTTTTTGGACTAATGGTGCTATAGGATATTCCAGCTTGAGCTATGTTCTACTGGGTTTTTTTATTGGGCAAATAAGCTGACTGAAGAATCTTTCTGGAAAAAGTCTAGAAGGGAAGATGTAAATCTCTCTTGTACTTGCTTTCAAATGTAATTTTTGCTTTTATGTGAAAGATATGAATGTACCTCTCTTTCTCTCAGCAGTTGGAAGTTTTAGATTTAGGCTTGCCATGTTTTGGCTAGGATTCCCTGGACAGAAATATGTGCAGAAAGTTTGCCTCTGGGACTAGTAAGATCTGCAGTGTGTGTGCTGCATTCAGAATGTGTTGGTCTGAATTTCTTCATATTCACAAGTAACTAATGTGTTCCACAGAAAAGCTGCTCCCTGCCTTTCCAGGTAGATTACAATCTCTTCATATGTAGAGCAGAATTGATTAGTTTGTGAAGTTTTGAGTCTTGAACTGAAAGAAAATCTCTGAACAGGAGGCTGGTGGGTGGAAATACAGAACTGTAAAGCTGCCTAAAACAGAAATACAAAACTGAAGGCCTGAAGTCCAGGTTACAAGCATAGTAAAAAGAAAAAAGCCAGTGTAGAAATACAGCAAGCCACAGAATGTAAGGTAAAGGAGCAGGTATTGAAGAATAACCTCTTTTCTGTGCAATAACAGATAGATCAATTTCAATACATTGCTACGTTTAACATTAATCTGGTTTTAATAAAAAATAGTAAGTATTGTTCTCTGTTATTGTGGTGTTTGGGAACACTATTAATGCTCTTTGAAACCTTGTTAAAAAGGTGCCTGTACCCATGGCTCCTCCATGGACTGAGCCATCTGTGCAGCAGCAGGATAGGTTGTGAAATGTTTTCCTTAGCCTGCTGAACTTCTCTCAGTCTGGATTTCATTCTTTGTGCTTGCCTTTCACCTTTGGATCCTCCCTTTATGGAGAGTCTGTTTTGGAGCCTGAACCTGAGAACTTACTGGCAAGGGAATTTGTTCACCAGAACCATCCTTTAGGTGGATCTAGTTGACTCCATGGCCAGCCCTCTCCTTTGGAGACTTCTGAGGTGCCCAGACGGATTCCTTTTTTGCACCCTGGAACTAATTTGTTTCCTCCTTATGCACAAGATGGTGGAGCTATTATTTATGAACCAAACCAAGCTCAGCTTTGTTTTATTTCCTTGCATGTACAAATGGCTCTTTTGCTAGAGCCTGATTTCCTGTAGTTGACTGGTTAGTGAGCAGCTCCTGTGCTGTGTGAAGGTGAAAGCCCTCTGCTGTCGCTGTGATTCATTAGCACACTTTAGTGTGAAGCATCTCTTATGCTGGATCTTGTTTTCTGTATCAGTCAGGGCACTAACAAACGTACTCGAGCTTGAGAGCAGGCATGACAGTTATTATCCCCTTTGGGGTGATAATGGCTTTGGCATGGCAGGGGTTGAGAGATCAGTCTCCTAAGCATGCTGCAGCAATTATTCTTTCCAATTTTCAGTTGAAGAGACTCTAGAAGATGTTTGATTTTAATATTCTCAAGCACAGTTTCCTTGGTCATCTGAAGAATTATGAAACAATGTTCTATGCTTTCATTTTTATACACTTGTAAATGAATATTCACTAAAATGGTCCCCAGATATTTGGTGTAAAGACAATCTCATTTAACTAGCAGAATCCATGTATAATTTTCTCTCCTTACCTTTGCTTTTTCAAGTCCTTATTCAAACAAGGCAACCCAAAACATAAGTATTCATAAGTGTATCCATGTTTGTTTTTCTGTAGCTTTTTTTTATTGCCCTGTTCTTTGTTGTCTTTTGAGGAATGAAATCTAATCAAAATTCTCCCCTCTGTATCAGAGCATTTTCTAATGGGTCTTTCAGTGTAGTTGAAACCAGCTTTTTTTCTTTTTCTTTTCCCAAAGGAATCTTGGAAGGGATTTTGTGCTCCCTTGGATTTAAAATTATTATTTTTGAGACACTATAGCCTTCTATTAAAAATATTTGTTGGAATTGTGCAATTAATTCCGAAGTTATTGGGAGGAGAAGGAAGACAAACAGAATGCAAATTTAACATCTGTAGCAAGTAAAAACTCCATCAACCAACCAAAAAAAGGTCCCAAACCTCTCCAGAAACAACCAAATGCAACAGTATTATGCTCTCAAGACATAAGATCTAATAGTATAAAATCTGGAATGCTGTAATCATCTATATTTTTATAGCTGAGGGGGTGGGGAAGAATTTAAGAACTAGACTAACAAAATTTAAACATATGTCACCTGCTGTTCCTTGTCTTAAATTCTGTGTATTGCTTTTGACTGATCATGAATGCAAATATTTTTAATATTGAATACTTGGCAATTAAGCTGGCTGGCCAATTATTTGGATGCTTTCTGAATGGAAGATAGGGGACAGATGTAGGCTGCCCCATTCAATTGTCTCTCGCTCACAACGCTGCGGTCACTCTCAAGGAATGAATGTTGGAGGGTTGTGTTGCCATAGGAGCAACTACTGTGATGGAAAAACAGTTAGAAAAATACAGCTATTAATGAAAAAATGGATGATAACTGTCAGACTTTGTGCATAATTGACCAAAAAAGGCTCTGGAGAAAAATGATAAATGCAGTCTGGTCCAAAGTAGAATTGATTACTGCTAGTCTGCTCCCTGTGCTGCAGCCTCCTTGTCCTGAGATTCTAATGACATAGAACCTGGACCTCAGCCTTGTTTTGTAAGAAAAAAAGACATGTTTTCCACATTTCCTTTCTTTTTTCATTTTTAACAACCCTTTCTGTTTAAATGGTACATTTTGTAAAAGAGATTTTTTTGTGGATTTATTTTCTGAGTCTCGAGATTATTGTTTTAGTTTGTTTAAAGCAAAGAAAAAGCAGCTTTGTTAATGTCTGAATTTGAATACATAAGATCATTAGGCTAGACTTAAAGCAGCATTGTAAATGTGCTGAAAGTTAGGAATTGTAGCCTGAATGTGTTTCAGAGCTGGATAAGTTGACTTGTGTGGGGTTCTTGATGCTACCTAATTTTTTTGTGTGCATGTATGTGCACTAAGGTATACTGTGGTGGATACAACCATTTGAAAAACCAATTCTTTATTTACTGAGTTTTGAAGGGTGTGTATGTTGCAAAGGTAGGTTTTGCTTGTGAGAATACATAATTAATTTGTTGGGTCTATGAAAAAGGAAATTCATTAACCACTTTTGGGTGCCCGGGAGCTCTGAAAATGTTTTTAATGTGGAAAGTTTTTGATAACATCTGCTTTCTAAAAATTAAATTATTGCAACTGTAACAAGAAGGTATTTGTGCTGTATTGTGTGCATACATGTACTGTACTATTGCCATCTGATGGGACATTTTCAGAAATCATCTCCAATAGTACTGTGCAATGGCTTTGAAATGTGAACACAACAGTTTTCAATGGGCTCTGCCATGTCCTAAGAGGCTCTCCTAGGTAGAAAACATTGGATTTTCCCTCAGCTACCTTTTCAAACTCCTGCTTCATTTAATGCTAGTGTGTGTCCAAGTCAGCATTTTGGTGAGTCTGCACAGCTTTGGGGTGCCTTTTTGTTTCCTTTTTTGTTTTTTTTTTTGGTCTCCAATTTTAGGTCAATAAATTTGTTCAAACTTCAGTCTTTAAGACTTTATGGGCTAACAGTATTCTTTGAGAATTCAGTAGAGTATCTGTAAAGTACAGAATCTATGTTCCACAAAGCAATTGTGAAATGCCCTTGCAACAGTAATTCCACTACTTAGCACATTGAACAGTCAGATGCCATAAAATTCCACATATATCCATGTAGAACATATCCCCTTTTGAAGTCAAAGAATCTCCTACATGCAGGTTCGTGAGGAAGGAGTGCAAGTTGGAGAGGTCACCTTGCTTGGCTGTCTCAGAGTTCTCTGTTGTGGAGCACCTGGAACTTACAGTCTCTCCCCACAGTAGTTTGTGATAGATTTGTGCCTAAATGTTGCCAATGTCACCTAAGAACCTTTTTCATACTTGGACTAAAACTGATAATTGTTAGACATCAGTAATAGTAATCCAGAATTTCTCAATCTCTCATTTGCTCTTGCTTTGCACATTTCTGTTTATTTTTTCATCTCTTGTACTTTTTAATTTTTCCTTGTTATAAGGAGCAGCTTTTTTACTCACTCATCTAAGCATTCAGCAGCCAGAAACTGGAGGAGGACTTTTAGTTCTGTGTCTCATAGTTTTCCAGCATAACAATGAAAATCAGTCTATCTCATGTATTTGGCTGGAACTCCTTCTCTCAGTGGTTTAGCACTTCATTCCTGACCCAGCAAAATATGCAAGTATATATTTAACTTCCAGCATGGAATCCATCCCCTTACTTGTTTTTACTAGGCTGCTCATCTTTTCAAAGTTTAGCACATGTTTTAAAACATTTCAGTCTGGAAAAAAGGTGCCTGGGAAGAAAAGTTTGTCTGAGACTTTGAATCTGGTGTGCACTGCAAGCAGAAGAGTAGCCCCAGTACCCAGAGTCTTTGTACTCATGAATAATCACGTCCAACTTCTACAAAATGTGTCCATCCACATTCTTCTTGTATTAAGATCAGGAAAAATAATAATTCAATAGTATGTCATAAGTAAGAACAAACAAGAAGAAAATCTGTCAGGATGGTGGAGTGTAAATCAGCACATTCAACACCAGTTTCGTGTTTAATAGTACTGAAAAAAATCAGCAGGTATATGAGATAATATAAGGCAAGTGTGGTCCGTGGACCTTCATACGGGGATTACGAAGCCTCAGCAAGAAAGAAATTATTAGACTTGAGTTTATCTTTAAACTTGGGTGTGCATACTTTGAAAAATACAAAAAATTCAATCTGTTTACTTAAAGAAAGGAAAAGCTGTCATTTTGCTGTAAAAAAAAGTATTTAATGTGTTTTAGATGAAATTTTTGTTTAACTTAAAAAGAACTAATGTAATCTAGTTGCTGGGGAAGAAATCAGAAAAGCACAAAAATGTTAAGGGAATTTTTTGATCTTTGTTTTAATTGACAGTAACTTCTATATTATAAAACTATTTTATGGGAGAATATGGTTTAAAATATCTTTTTGGTCCGGCACAGGTTACCCAGAGAAGCTGCAGTACTCCATCCCTGGAAGTGTTCAAGGCCCGGCTGGATGGGGCTCTGAGCAATCTGGTCTAGTGGAAGGTGTCCCTGCCCATGGCATGGGCTTGGAGATGATCCTTAAGGTCCCTTCCAACTGAAACCAGTTTATGATTCTATAAGATTCAAGCCTTATTAAAAAAAAACCCAACAAACCACAAACAAAAAAGCACCAAAAAATTCCCCACAAACAAACAAAAAAAAAGAGCATTTTTCTGGAAGCTGCCCCATAGTGTGAACAGAATGTATAGACTTGATGGAGGAAATGAAATTGTTTTCAGGAAGACATTAATGATTGATTTGTATGGGAGGCCAAGGCAGGAACCAGAAAGAACCATTATGATCCTTTAAATCCGTGAAGTGCCACTTACTGGCTTAGTGAGGAGAATCAGGTGTTTCTAAACATTTTTTTCTTAAGAAAGCTTTTGTTACCTGATCTAGGTAATTAAGTTTATAGGCTCTCCCTCATGCACAAAATGTGTTGTGTGTAGTTTGGAATAGGGCTAATTCTTCAGCAAGAGTCAGAATCCTGTCCTTGATTGAGCAGTGGTCTGCTCACCCGGGAACAATTGTTTTATTGACAGCAGTGAGCTACACTTAAGTTTCTGTTCAACATTTGGTTTCCCTTAAATGGAAAACTAGCATCTACAAGGTTCCCAAAATTTGTCTTTAGTAGATGATTAAAATTTCATTTTAAACATATTACTGGAGGTGTGTTCTTTTATACAGGAGCTATGAGCTCATATTTGCTTTGATTTTTATTGATGGCTACAGACTCCTCTATTATATCATGCCATCATTATATTTATGTAAGGATATATATATTTCTTTTGCAAAGTTCCATACTTAAGTGGTAAACTCAAAATAGAAATCTGCATGGTATGCCTTGTATGTGGATACTGTTTTCATAAAGGAACTCCACAGTGCCCTAGATGATAATGCAACTTGAAGTGTTTGTTATGAGAAAGCTAATCTGAGCATGTGCAGTGTTTGGAAAAGGTTGAACTGAAAAAAAAGATTAAAATTTAAAGTTCTTGAATGTTAAAAAGAAAAAAAGAAAAATCATGTTGCAGTTTCATCTACCTGGCCTACCCCTGTGTGGAGTATTGTACAGAAAGTGAGGAAAGTGTGTGGGGTTAGTAAGGAGAGCTGAGGGTGACAGAAGAAACCCCTGATCCATAGGAGACCAAGCTCTTCCTGGACCTGAAGTGTATTTGCTTTCACCAGGTACACCTCTGCTCTGTTTGGACAGTGTTGTTCCTGTGTGAGGGAATGTAGTTCTTTGCTGTGTTTGGATCACATTCATCCTTTCTGGACATGCATAGCAGGAGCTGGGCTGCTTACCAGTTATCTACCATGTTTGGTAGATAAAAAAGGAGACCATGTTGTAAAGTGTTAAGACAATTATTATATTGGGTGATTTCATAAACAAGGGAAAGAAAAGTGGGACTCAGAGTGTGTAATTAGATTAAAAATAGACCTTTTAGAGGACAGCTGTTACTTTTCAAAGTCAGATCAAGCTAGCAGGGGATACTGGTATTGACAAACTCAGGGAAAGTAATGGAATACTGTCCAAGTGTGTTACATGCAGTTTGTAATACGTAGTATGTGAGCATTTGTGATCCCCTTAATTTTTTGAACAGTTCTTAGTTCAATAAAAAAGAGTTTATTTAAAGGCTTATGTGTGAGATTTGAGTGTGCTACTGGAGATCATGGAGAAAGAGACAAACACTTGGAATCTGCCCAGGCTATTGCTTGTACAGTTCCTTGTTGCTGGTTTGTCACTAATGCATGCAGGTAAATTGGCAGAATTGCATGTTTGTTGCCCAACAGCTGCATCTGTTCTAACAGTGAGTAAAAACAGAAAAAAAAAAAAAAGGAGCTTGTAATGTGGTTTCAAACTAGTGACTTTTGTACGAGCCTCCCCAAACAGGAGGAGAAATCACATCTCAAACAGTGAATTGTACATATTTCTTAGTTCAAGACTTCATCCATGGGGAGATACTAATCCACCAACTTGGCTGGTTCCTGAGCTTGTGGCCTCATGTGGCTGCTGTGCTGCAGGTTTCTGGAATGAGAGGGGCAGTGAACAAAGAGCTTCAGGTGTTGTTCTGCCTCTGAATTTCTTCTCATGGGAGCAGGCATGTGCCTGCAAGTCTCCTGCAAGTGTGGAATTCTGAAAGCACAGGAAAAGAGACAGCAAAGCATCGCTCTTTCAAACATACAGTAAGAGACAGGTGGATCCTTATTTCAGATAAATAAGTTATTTGGGTTAAAATTAACATTGGATGCATTAGAAGACATCCTGAATAATAAATTCTTTGGTTGTAAAGAAAGCCTTTCAATGCACTCTGAACTTGTTGAAATGTATTTTAGTTTATATGTGCAAGGAAAGCAAGTGATTTTACATTCTGCTGCTCTTTTTTCTACAACTGGAAACGTTACAAAAAAGATTTTATAACAGATATTTTTAAGATTTAATCCACAGAGCCTGTAATGGATTTATCTGGTGTTTCTTTGAGTGATCCTGTGGAAATATGCACCTTCTAAAACAGTGTGACTCGTGTATAGCCTGTTTCAACTTTATGAATCCCAATGTAACTAATTAAAAAGGAAATGTTTTTGGTAACAATATGTGAACTCAGAGAATAATTGGGCTGTAATTCAATCTGTCAGCTCTGCTACCATTCATAAACTCAGGGTTTATGAAGGCCTCAGAAATCTCAGTTTGAATTACAGCTTTATTCTGTACATAACCTGTAACAATGTATATCTTAGCATTTCATTTGTGAGACTGAGAATGTTTTATAATCCTGAAAATATTACTTAAATGTATACTTACTATAAAATTTCAATCTTGCATTTGGAGGGAAAACTGTATTGCATTGCATTTTTTTTTAATGTAGACTTTGCATCAATTATGTCAGAGCTTTAACTGTGAGTGTTTATATGCAAAAACTGCTTACTTTATATGGTGGTGGATGGGAAAGTTTTTTTTTTATACGTCTCTATTTCAGGTAAAACAAATTACTCTCTGGAGTGTTTACATTTTATTTAATATTTACTTTGGTTTACTATAGAAATACTATTTTGCTAATGGCCAGAAAATTACCCCCAACCTTATTTATACTGTTTTCTTAGGACAATAAAGTCAGTCATAAGAACCCCACATATTTGCATATATATGCACTGTATTTCCAGATTTTTATTTTTGGACTTCAATTCTCTTAAGGCATTTCCTAAATCTTCTCTGTCCTCAGGTTGCTGAGTCAAACCATGAAGGAGCATCTGGTGCGAGTGGCTAATGAAGCAGAATTTATCCTGAGCAGACAGAGGGCAGAGGATATTAACCGCCATGCTGAATTTGAGGTAAGAAAGGAAGTCTTGTTTCAAAAAGCAAAACACAAAAGCATAACCATCCCACTGTGTATAAGGATTCCAGGCTGTGATGTGGGCTTTGCAGGTCTCAGGGTTCCACTCTGAATGGTGCTTTGCAGTTGTAAGGTGATTTGATAAGTTTGCTGCTAACTTTGATGGAAAAACAGGTTGAGCAGAGCAGCTCAGAACTTGCTGAAATCTGCACACCATAGATTGTAGGGGAAAGAATTTTATCATACCAATGCTGGTCTTTTCCATTTAGCAAATATCACTGTATGTGTTAAGGCTGCTTAGCATCACAGTCAAGATACAGGTCTGAAAAAAACCACTTTGCTGAAGATAAGTGGTAACAGGCTGTGAAGTGAAAAATGAGAAATTACTTTCTTTTATCATTTTGTATCATCTGCTATTTAACTAATCCCTCTCTAAACCCATTCTCCCTATGTTTTACATGCCTCAGTGTGGTTTAGTTATGTTTTCATATTTTCACCCCACTTAAGGGAACCTAAAGCGAAATGATGGTCTCTGTTTTTGTAATAAACTTGTATTACTTCAAACAAAAATACAAGCCTGTTTTCTGAGTCACTTTGGTCATACCTCCAATTTAGGGTCTTGGTTACATTATATATCAGCTTTCCTTGTGCTTTAATTATTGGATAAATGAAGCTAAATCTCTCTCAATTCACTAATATTCTACTTAAAGAGTACTTTGTCTTTCTTCTGACATGTGATATTACTTGTGGTTTTGTTTTTAAAATGAAGCATTAAGAGATTGAAGGCACATTTGTGTTTAACATATTTCTAAACTGTTTTCCTCTTAAATCTTTACTTGAAAAAATACTCCCCAAAGATGAAAGCATATTTGTCTTAGACAGTGCTTATGTTCTAAAGGTCATCTGCGTTGGCCCCGGGATTCAAGCTGTGCGTTGTCTAATAACATATCTGCACTTCATCTAGAGCTGGTTACCCCCTCCTGCAAACAGAGATGTTGGAAGGTATCTACAGTACCGTTCTGCAATGGTGAAATAGCAGGCATGTTTCATTTATTACATCAAGGCTTTGGCGACAGTCCTGTGGAGATGAAAAGTGCATCCTTTTGCTCCGTTGCCTGATAATTGTTGGACTGGGACATGCTTGACATCTTTTGCTCTGGATTTATGCAGAAGCTCCATGCATGACATGATGTTATTGATTAGATGAGCAGCCCACTTTCTCCCTTCAGATGTGAACTATGTGCATAGAGTGGGGTGTGTGTATAGGAAACGTGAGAGAAATGAAGGGTTCTCTCATATAAATACAGGCTCTCTGTGAATACAGTTGTTCAGTGACAGCTGCACTCAGCCCTAGTTCAGCCTCAAGATACCTTTTATGGTGTCTGGAGGAAATTTAAACAGAGCATCAACTTACATTTTTAATATAGCTCTGAGTTCTGCTGTGACAAGTCTAGGATGAAAGT
The DNA here is from genome assembly GCF_047830755.1 of Zonotrichia albicollis. Taxonomy (NCBI): domain Eukaryota; kingdom Metazoa; phylum Chordata; class Aves; order Passeriformes; family Passerellidae; genus Zonotrichia; species Zonotrichia albicollis. Next base: position 10,893,555 of record NC_133823.1, read on the forward strand.
TGGCTGATATTTTAAGCTGATGCTGGTTTGAATCTGTCCTGTCTCAGCAGTGGTGGCTCAAGAGGTTTAACTTATCAGGTGGAACTTAAATGGAAAATGGTGTACTCAAATATCAGTGGTCTGTTTATCCAGTTTAGTTTTGTTCCTGTGTTGGAAAGACTTTGAGCCAATATGACTTCCACAGGTGTAGAAACTAAGGATATACAACTATTGGATTCTACCAAATGTGTTAAGGACCTGATGTCTGTGGCAGACTTCAGTCACTGTTTTGTTCCTTTGTGGAAAGAGGAACCATTAGTCATATCCATCTGAGTCTGCAGGTAACAATCAGAAATCATGTCAACAATCAGAAATTCTGGTGTGTAGGGGATACAGTATGAAAGTGGCATAGAATGTAATCTTATCCCCTAAAGAGTTGTAGCTGAACCAATCACTAAAGATCGGGAGCAGGCCTGATGTTAACAGGCCACACCTGTGACCAATAAGAACCGTGTTATAAAAGAATGGATTGGTGGGCTCTGGAGTCAGATGGCTGCTGCAAGGACCAGGAACAGTCAGTGCTTAGAGGAGCTGCCTGTGAGAAACATCGAGGAGGTACAAAACTCTGGAGATATGGAATGCTTGCACTATAATGATAATAGAACTCTTGATGTATAAGACAACATTGGTGTTCTGTGTTCCATCCATGTCTTAAGATGTGATAGCTGAAGAAAGTGAGCAGTGATTCTATAAGATTTAGCCCAGGAAAATTATATATGTGAAAATGTGGGTTTGATCACATTTAAAAGTGTTTTGTGCTTCTGGAAATTTATAGTTGCAGGGTTTTTTTTAAGAAATGGTTGGGATGGGTGTGTTTGGTTCAGATCAGAAGAAAGTTTTGCCCTGAGTGCTATGGAGAAAGGAGATGAGACTGGTTGAGGAGAGATAAAGGCCCTCAGATGAGAAATAAGGAAAGAACCCTTACCCTTTTTTTTTTTCATTTAAATTCAGACTTGCAAGTCTGGTGTTTCATATTGCATATGAAATAATCCATGTTAACACTGGGTCAGCAAAAATCCAACCCCCAATTTTCTTTTTAAAGATCTTGAGGATTTTTACTGCTACCTGATTGTAATTCTCCATTTCTAAAAGTCATGATGAAGATGAGCCTTGCAATACCTGAGTCAGATTTTGAAGAGATTTGCTCTATATTGCAAGGACAGTTTAAAAGTAATAAGGCCATTTTTCTTTTATTTTAAAACTGAAGTCTGGTATTTGGGGCACATAGAGGCAGGAGAAGGCAATGGGAAATTTAGGGAAGCTTCATAATGAAGCTCTCTAGTTATGTGTAATTGTATATACTCAGTTAAAAATGGGATAAGGATGGTTGTTTTAAGGGGAAGGAAAAGCCTAGGAAAATAGGTAATACAGGAAAGGCACTGCTGTGCTGAGAACTGCATCTTAGAGATGTGATGCAAGCAATTATTTGACTGGTGATAGTTTAAAAGTTGTGTGGGTGCCACTCCTGTTTGGTCCTTAATTTATTGCCCATACAGGAGAGATGTTTTCCTTCCAGAAGTGCTTTGAGAAATGTCCACCTATCAATTTTTTCCCATCCAGGAGGAGACAGAGAAGCAGCAGTAAATGCAGCACGTGTGAACTTTGCTGTGTAAGCTCTGGTTGGGCTTTGCTCTGTCTCTGTGTGGTGGGACCCTGCATTGGCAAGAACATGGCGAGGAACCCTTTCCATATGGTGGGATGATCAAAAGCATGGGAAGAGTCTCTGAAGCAAGGATATTTTTGGGTTTTGTTTTCTTTTTTTCAGGCTTGTTGTTCCAGTTTTGCTGTAACTTTGGATATGCAGTAAATCTCAAGTGCCTCAGTGGGACTGATTTAAACTGATGAGAATAGAAAAAAAAATTTTCTATTCTACTTGTGTCTTCCCATGCCAGTTTTCTCTCTTTCTGAAACTTAAGTGTCTTTTCACTGCTACCTGTATAAGAAGTAGTTCCATATAACCTTAAATTTTCTCTGTTGTCCTTTGGGTTTATATGCATGTCTCTTAGGTATTTTTCAAAATCTCACCCTTGGTGTTTGACAGAGTTGAAAATCCTGAATAGGAACTCCTTTATGGTAGTTTCATGCTGCCACCCAAATTATTTTCTAGAAATGACCTTGAAAAATGTGGTGATTCTCACTGTGTCTTAGATTATCTGTGCAGACTGCTGTGGAGTCAGGCCTGTGGGAATAATTTGATTTGGTGTGAGGGGGAGGGAATTTTGTACTCTAATTGACTTTATTTTATAATTTATGACAGAACTGCCCATTGCCTTGGCTATGCCTCCTGTCTTATGTAAATCTCTTGATGTACTTCTGGGTGAATATACATATTTATAGAATTCTAAATAAGTAAACCTGCAAGGATTTTAGGCATGGACTGTTCAGTGTTTCATCTTTCTAGCAAGCTTTGGCTTGCTCTTGGATGGATTTAGGCAAAATTCTGTGATACCAAGTCTCAGTGCTTGAGTAAAGTATTTTTGATGACTGCTTCAGGAGCATGGTTTCTTTTTTTGCTGTTTGTGTTTTCTCTTGTTATTGGTGTTTTGGGTTTTTTTGCATGGAAGAGTCCCATGAAAAGTTAGGAAAATGGGGGAAAATGCTCAATACAAAACTATTCATAATGTTGTACATTATGGTGTGTGTCAAAGAGCAGTGGAGAGTGCCACACAATAATTTTCAGAAAACTTTCTATAATGGCTGGACAAGGAATATTCATTCTGAGGAAAACAAACCCCTTGGTACTCTTTCATTTAAATCTTACTGCTCCTCTAATTGGCAGAATAACCTTCCTCCTCAAAGTGTCATTTTTGAGAGATTGTGTGGTGTCATCTCCTTGAATTTTTCCTTCTTATTTTTTTCAAACTCTTGTCATCCATAGAAATAGAAAGTGCTGGCATTCTTGTTATTGGCTGTTTCTGTTGATTAACTGAGAACTTCACATGACTTTCCCTTTGCATTTGTTATAAATCATGCTAGGCAGCTAACTTCTCTGCATGATTTCTCTTCAATAATTAAATCTAGCATTTCCAGCTGCTGTAAAATTTGTTGCCCTTTTGTGTTCAGTTATGTTTTTTCATGCGGAAGACTTGGACTTCCTCACAGTTTTAATTCTTATTCAGTGTCAATTTACAGGCTGTGGTGATAAACAGAATGTTTTACCTCATGGCTCCTGCTGAGGAATGAATCTTCAAACTGGTTTTGCCTTGACAGAGGTGGGATGCAAGGCTAGGCAAGCGTTCCAATAGGGACTGAATGGAGCTTTTTGCTTTCTGTTCCTTGGCAGAAGGCAAAATCCAGTGCTTCCCTTGATGCATAATCTGTGTTCCAGATCCTTTCCCCTTTGGTGCACTAAGCATTAAATGTTGAAATAGGTTATTTGTATCAGAGGAAGTCACTAAAAGTGACTGCGTGTCAATTCTGGCAGAATACCTGTAAGTCAAAGGGAATGTTTGAGAGCCTTTGAAAGAATTGTGGAAAGGTATTTGAGATTTTAGTAGTTTCTGTAGATGATTGTTGCTTCTGTATGTAATAAGTTACTGTGGGAAATGTTTTAATCCTTGACTGGATCCATATTCTCCATAGTTTACTGGTGGTTTTAACAAAAGCTGCTTTGTTACAGAACCTGTGCATCAAAAATCCTTCTGTGGCTCTTAGAACATCCTTTTATATTAAGTGTTTTTCAGCGCACTTAATAGTAATGTCCTTATTTATTAAAACAAAAGATTTTGTAGTGATTTCAGTGGGAATTCTCTCTTTTAGAGTGGATCAGAAGTGCTAGTTCTCCACAGAACACATGGAGATAAAGGATAGGACAAGCTGCAGGAATGCACCCAAAAGTTGTTGTCATTAAGACTGAAAAAATGTAATGGGGTAACATGAAGGAAGCTAGATGTTCCCTCATGGAAAAATAAGGCTTTACATGTATTGTTATGAATGGGCTTGACTCTTTCAAATTTAAATTTTAAATAAATGCTGCCCTTTGCATTGGGACGTTTAGGTGTTACAGCACCATCTGTCTGTCAGCAGTAGGAAGAAAAAAATTGACTTTATTTCTAAACGTATTTTAGAGGTATTATAAATGCTTCAAAGGTATTTACAAAGTGCTGAGCAGAGGAGAATATTTTTTTTTCTTGGGAGGATTAACCAGTTTTGTTCTGCTGTGATATGTGGGCAAGTCCCAGACTAAGAGATTAAACTTCTTTTATTCCGGAGGTTTTTTAAAACTGTTTATCCCCTCTCATAAGTACTGTTACAGATTATTGTATTCACTAGAAATTACCAATAAGCTTAAATAATCTACTCTCCATACGTCTTTGAACTTATCTTTTTCTGTAGGAATACATTTGAACTCCATCATAAGAAGTTCCTATCTGCCCTACCTCATCCTGCTTTTGTTTAAATATACTTTTGGCATTCAGACTTGATGATCTTAATCCTTCTTGTCTGTCTCGAGTGGCTTGTTGAAAGAAATCTAATGAAGCCTGACTTCCTTTACAAAGGCAATAATGGCTCTTGCCAGTGTGTTTATTCCTTTGTTTGCTTTTTGCTTTAAACACAGCTGCAAGTTTGCCTTTTAGAAATTTCAGACTTAGTGCCATGTTGCTGCCAGCAGTCCTCCAGAGTCCATTTGGCATCTTTCTTTCCTCTGGCACGGAGGCAGTTTGAACAGGAGCAATGGAGCTGATGGCTGTGCTCATCCCTGAGTTATTCTGGATCACCTGAGCGGGCACTGCCTGCTCTCAGCAGTTGTTTGTGTCCCAGTTTTCTTTTATAGCATCTCTGTTCTGGGGTGGTCATGTGTTCCAGGAGAGCTTTTTACCCTTTGATCTTGTATTAGCTCTACAGAGACACCTTAATGGGCTCCCTCCTCCTGATTTGTTTGAAAAATAATTTAATGCTGCCTTTTATGGCTTTATGCAATTGTTCCTCCATCTCTTTTGACCTGGTTCATTCTGGTTTTAAAGCTATCATGCCATAGTTAACTTATTTTTCTGTTTTCCTTTTCTGGGCAGACTTACTGAAGAATTCTAATTTCTTTCTCCAGCTTAACCATTCCAGCTTTTTGTTTGTTTTGTAAAAAAAGCCTTCTTTTGGATGCAATATGTTTCCTTTGAACCCTTAATATTGTATCTTTTTATACAGGTTTTGTGTTGTCTATTAAAACATTTTCCATGTTTTTCTGCATCTTTTTATATTTATAATATGAAAATTAACCTAGCCTGGTAAGAAATTTCTTGCTTCAAATGAGATGTTCCCATCAGAAATGCTGTTGTTCTCACCTATTCATGAAAAATAAATCTGTATTGTTTACCTTATTTATTATTCATGTACAGATTTTTATGGTACCTCATGCCAGGTAATGATTCTTAAATAATCTGGACTGAAATAATACAGTGTAAACAGAATGCAATTTTCTAGCACTAACAAAGCAAATATCCTGTTTGTGTTTGATTGGATATTTTATACTAAAATTTCTGTCCAGAGATAACTGGTATTGCTTATGTACCATTTTAAGAATGGTGTTAGGAATTGTTCAGCTTTGAAGAAAAAGCACTGGTGACAGTACACATCTCTCCTATGCGTTTTATTGTAACTCAGTTTGATCTAAATGAGAAACACGTTATGTTAAAATAATTCTGATATTGGAGCTGACACGGTCACAGAAGATCTTCAGGGTTCTGAAGGTGTTACTTCTCAGTATTTCAAGTGGTAGGTTGGACTTAAATACTCTGCTCAGTTGTAAACTTGAGCTTATTCTTATTTTCATTTAGTATTATTTCTTTCCTGCTGTGTGTTTATTATCTTTGGGCTTCACTGACACAAGCCTGTGTCAGTGTGCATTCTTAAGGAAGAGCTTATTGAAAGGGAAAATGCAGTAACACTCTCCCAGAAAATACTCCCACTCTTCTGCAATTTGAGGTGATGCTTGAGTTGTAAAATGCCTTTTTCCTGGTAGTGAGTCAGATTGGATGAGGAGACATCCAGCAGTATGAGGATCACAAACAGCATTTCCTAGAGCACCTTCTGTTCATTACAGTGTTGTAATTAATAGAATAAAGCTGTTGCTGATAATGGCTGATGACTACACTCAGTGCTTACAGTTGGGAGGCTGACTCCAGCAAGTGTAATGAAGGATTAATTCTAATAGCTCCCAAATTATGGCAAAAAGGAGCAAAGATAAAGGTGAACACAGTGGACGTAATTTTATATCTAAAAATAGATTATTTTCTGTGTTTTATTATCTGAGGTGAAGTTCCTGTGCTGTGTCATTATTATGATGACTTGGTCTTCCAAGCTTCCCCTCCAGTTCCTCACATCTCCTTTGTGAATGAACGGTTCTGAGTAGCTGAGTGTCAGCAAAGAACTCTCTCAATTCATTATTCACTCATTCTGCAGACTGTTTTTACGTATATGTTGGAAAGCCTGAAACAAACTGACAGGAATTATACAGTTAATGTTAGTTTGACCAGCTCTTATCTCATATTATCTCTCCTCTCCTTCTGGAATTAGCTCTACTGATTCTTGTCAAATACCTTTCTTTGGCTGCTTTTTCTTTCATTGTGCTTTTGTGATGTTGGTCTAGGTAAGTCATGATACCTTCTCAAAATGTGACTTTTTAAATGAAAGTAGCTTGTTTATGTTAGTGGAGGATTTGTGCTTACTGATGTTTTAAGAACTTTAATGAAAAGAAATTAGAGTATTCTTCTGTTGTTGTTATTTCCTGATTTCACACTTCCACAGAAGGTGAAAATATAAATATCACAACCATTCTGAAAAAAAGTGTTAATTACAGCATGATAATTTAGTTTATTTTGCCTACAGAAACCCAAACCTGCAATTTTTTTTTCTATGGAAACAGACTAGGGAATCGAAGATTTTTTAATAGCATTAACTTTCAGATGAAATGTTTTTCAACCAGTCTTTATAATTCCAGAATTAGTGGAAACATTTATATGTTTAGGATTCTTCCATCAAGGCACAGGGAAGCGAATTATTGAAAAGATAAAAATAAATTTGTTTGCTTTCTGTCAGAGTTCATATCTACAGCCAACCTTGATAGAAGACCAGAATGATTTAGACAAGTTTGCTTTGGAGATTCATAACATATGCTTGCTGGACAGAATTGAGTTATCTCTGCTCTAGAGAGTAAGTTATTGTAGCAGGAGCTGACAGAGATGAAGATAACTGAGGGAAATTCAATTACCTTTTAGTGTTTTCCTTCTAATAGGATTCTTAATGTGAAAAAGATCCTTAGATGATGCGCCTGTGTTGCTTTGTGAGATCTGCTTTGATATCTGCATCCAGAATAAAGTGAACTCCTCTTTTCTGGCCTTCATTAAGGATGAAATATGCATCTGATTGCTAAATGGGTGTTAGCTTTTGATTCAACATATTATCATTTGTACTCCAGGTGTATTTGACAGTCTTTTGGCAGTAGTCTTGAATATTCTAAATACAATTTCATTTTCAAAAGTATTTTTTTTATGTAAAATGGTTGTTTATAACAGCGATTGAAGAAAGCAGTCACAAAATTGTTAAATAATTCCCTATATTCTAGTGCTGTCTCTGCGTGGTTTTTCTCTCATTCGGCATTTCCTGGCCAAGTTACAAACACTATTTATGACTGACCTGAGTTCAGGCTGTTGGGTTAAAGCCTGTCCACTTGACTATTAGCTGCATTTCATGTAAAAGCTTTTCAGTCCTGAAGTTACTGGGGTACACTGGTGCATACAGGTATTAGGATGTTATTTGTGTTACTTGTAAAATATTTCGTAGTGTCTGGTGGTTGAAATGCAAATTTAGAAATGACTTTATGAAGGCAGCTCACTCTGCAGCTGTGTGTACAAGAACGAGCCATGTGCAAGTTTGTGTACCTGCAATATGCACACATTTACTGACCCACTAAACTACTGTCTAGAGCTGAATGTAAAATAGTTTCTTTTTTAAACTCTGAACCTTACTAGGGTCACAAAGTGTGCTTTTTATCTGCATTGTTTACCCAAGCATGTGCACACTCATATTTCTGTATAAGAAAGGAAGAACAAGTATCTTCACATTAGATTGATTTGCAACCCCAAACCAAGTTTGGATGTTCCTAAAAGACATGGAATTCCTGACTCTGTAGAGTAATGAATTGAAATTCTGGTTTGTATTTTGAGTAGCTGTCTGTCTTGATCTATGGCTTTTTGGTTAAGCCAGCTGTGGTTACCCTCATCATTGTCTTGCTTGGACTAAAATCATAGTAGCAATTGTCTCATTTTGTTGTTAGTGCAGTCTCCCGATTGAGGCATGACAGTGTTGATACCTGCAGTTTGTTTTTTGATGTTCATGAAGGTGACTTATGAAAATCAGCTTTGGGGCAACATACTGAGATGCTTAGAAAATGTTTGAAGGTGTTTGTCAGTAGTGCCTGAAAGCACTTACAGTCAAGGTTTTTACTGTTACCTATATTTCTTCCATTGAGTATTTTTCTCATTTATCTTTTAGTATATTACTCAGGAGAAAATGGTACAAAATTTTTAGTACAAAATGCATTTAGCATAATAATTTACTTTCTTGTTCCATTGAAAGCCTCAGCCTTTCTCTGAAAATGCTCCATTTTGAATGAAAAATATTGTGGTGTGCAGAAATAAACACCTTCATGAGTGATGGTTGAAAAGAGACAGCAATTGGTTAAATAAAGATTTTACAACTAAATTGATAAAATTATCTGTAGTTTGTAGTAGATGGGGATGTCTGGGATCCAGGGAGGTGAAAATGGTGAAGAACTGTCGAGTCACATCCATCCAGGGGTGATATTCCTAATCTTTTCTAGAGGCAGACGTTTATTTCTGAGTAGATCTGTGCAGCTTTCCAGGAAAGGGAACAAGACTGCCCTAATCAGAATTCTTAACTGGAATTGAAAGGTCCTTTCACATTGCCTCTTCTACCTCACTGCTTTGCAGTCCAGGTTTTTATCTTAACTTCCCTGTATTTAAAGTGGGAATCACTATAACAGAGTTTAAAAACCTTTTCCTTCCTGCTTCATGTTACTCTTTTATTGAAGTGTTTGTAGAATGAGTCTCTCTACTGATTTTTCTCTTTGACCTAAATGGGAGAAAACTGAACCAATTCTTTTGTGATGGTCTCAGGTCATGAAAAGGAAGATGTGTCAGGCAGTTAAGTTGCTCTTCTGGTGATTATTTTGTCAGGGAAGCTTCCAAGTGACTTAGAAACCTCTGGATTTCACTGTTAATCTGGAGTCCAACTGGAAGTGGCAGAGTCAATCCTTAGAAAGATTTACCAATCAGAAAACCAAACTGTCTTTACTATTTCCTTCGCACAAGGTGTTTCTTGTTACTTTTCTCACCACTCCTCCCTCCCACCTGTTTCCTGCTCAAATTTCGAAGTCCCTGTTATTAATTCACTATTTTGAAAATGCATCTTCAAAGATTTCTGGCCATCTTGAAAGAAAAGATTTTGATCTCTTGGAAGGTGATGATAGTGACTGATGAGCAGTGCAAGTCCTTTGGTCATCATTCCATGTTTTTTTCTTTTGTATCCTAGTGCAAAGATACTGGTTCCAGTTGGGGTTTTTTTGTCAAAAATTTACAGGAACAAATTTTAAGTCTAGGTATTAATGCCAAGGTTATGGTCTAATGGATTTTGAGAAGTTTGTGTTCCTTCAAGCCTTTTCCCTGCATGTCCTTGCAGAAACTTGAGATTTGTCTTACAAAACTATCCTGAATTGTCTTTTGTCTTTAGAGTAGTTGGAGATTCCATCTTTTGTGGCTGATGCTAGTCCTTGACAGATAAAGCAAGCAAAATTCTCAGTTACTGGATGGGTTGCTGTATTATAGAGAATGTGTGGAACTTGTGAAACAAATGTTGTCATAACTTGGGACCAGAGGCCAGGGTTGGCCCTGTTCCCTCTCCACTAACCCCAGCAGGACTGAGTCATCCTCACTGGTGCTGGCTCCATGCTGGCCTTTGATCCCAAGGGAAAAGAAAAAAAAGCCCCATATATTCTGGCCCAAGGGAGAAGAGGTCCCAAGGGAAAAGAAAAAAAAAAAAAACAACTTACAAAAGAAAAAAAAAATTTATGTATTCTGACTTCTAAAATATTGGTTTTTTTCCTGTGCTGCCTGTTAGAAACCCCGAATATCTAATTTCTAAGCAGTTGTTGAGAGCTCTGTAGCCAGCATCACCCATCTTGGCACTGGCCCAATGCTGTTTTGCGAGGCAATTTCATATGGTCAGCATGAGAGGAGGGAGGAATGTTTCCTGGGTTATTTTTGAATCACAGTTGTTTGAAGCTGTTCAGAAATTTAGAATATTAGATGTAGTTTATTGGCTGGAGTGTAACTGAAGCTGTTAAAGTGTGTGAGAGATGTTGTTACATGGCTCTTTGGTATGTCCAATAACTGTTACTTACATGTGTTTTATATAATGTTTTATGTCATTTCAGTAGTTTCTTTCGGTTTTGTGCATGCTTGGTGGAAGCTGCTGATTTTGATTAGTCACTGTACTTTATTTCAAAACCTATAATTTTAATGAATGAACTGTAATTCACACAAAAACTCAGATTTGTGTTTTAAAAATCCACAGAATTGGTGTTGGTTTTTTTTATTCTGCGTGGCTTTGTGCTCTAAACATAACAAGCCCAAGTATTGAATTTATTATTTTACACTGAATTGAATTGGCAGAGTCTACTTAAGCAGGATTTGTGCAGTTGGATTGTATAATCTGTTTTGTGTTCTTACACCAAAATCCCTGCGTTCAGCTGATGGTAGAAAATGCTGATAACTGTATTGAGGGTGAATATGAAATCACCCTCATACCATTTAAAAAAAACCAAAACCCAGAACAGACAGAGAAGAACTTTGTATGCTGAACTTAAACAGAGCCAAAATCTAAACTCAACAAGAACATCATAACCTTGAATTTGGAATACTTCACAAGTTCTGAAAAGTAGTATTGAAATGAGAAATAACGAGAAAATTTAGGAAGTGGCTCTTAGCTGTTCTTATGTAAAGGTAAACAAATGGTTTAGGGAGTATTATATAATTTTTTAAAATAAAATTGACAACATAAAGGATGATGCCAGTGAACACTCCTTGGTGCTACATAGTTCTTCATTTCTCTGAAGGGAGCATCTGTGGTAGTTGCAGTGCTGTCTCTTGCATTGCTGCAGTCTTTTCATTTACACAAAGAGAGCAAGAAAAAGTATCAATTTTAGAGCAATATGCTTAGTCTGCATTCTGTGTTGTTCAGTCTAAGGATCTGGAGTTGTATGAATGAGTGTTTCTCACTGAAGATATCTGCCAAAAACCCAGAGGCTGTTTTCTTCTCATGCTTCCAGTAATGGGAATATTTCAAATGCCATATTTTTATGGATAGTAAAATCACCCAGTTATAAAAGAAATTAAATTATCCTGCCCCCAACAATTTTTAGAGCCAAGTGTCAACCTTTCAATGGTGGTAGAATTTTTTCTGAATAAAAAAAATGTTAGCTAAGAAAACTTCTTATACATCTTATGCTATTCTACAATTAAAAATCACGTTACCTTAATGCCTGAGAATCAATCGTAAAGGAAAAGGTCTCATACTTTAGGTGGAATGAAACACAAAACATAGAATACTGAAAAAAAGGAGAGGGTCAAAAATAGAGTTAAAACAATTTGCTTTTCATAGTTTGATGCTGTAGGAACTCTGACAGGAGGCTTTAAGATAAGGCAGAGGTTAAGCCAAAGCTGGGATTGTGACTCTTAACATGTTTCCAGAATAAGTGAGTAGGAATGATTTTAAAGAATAACTGCTATAAAACACCACATAGACCATATTTTAAAAATACTTCTCTTTGATTTTTGTTGGTTTTTTTGTGTTTTTTTTTTTGTCTTTGCCATTTCATCATCATCTTAATCAAAATATCTTGTTTTTAAAATACTTATCTTGGAAAGAATAAGCCTCTCAAGAATCTCATTTTACAAAGAAGTAAAGAGCAATTTTGGAGTGTAAGTTAGAAACTTGTAAATTGGCAGCACTGAAGATGTTATTCTTGAATAGACTTTGGAATAAAATTCTATGTAATCCTTTTTACACAGATTCTCTCTAGTAATTTGAAATTTCTCTGACCAGAAAACCCTCAACAAACCAAAACCCACCCTTAATACTTTTGGTTAGTAATGAATTAAAATGTTTCTGCAGATGAAGATGACTTAATGGTAGTAACTAAAGGGCTTTTTTCCATGTGTGGGAAGGAAACACTTTGCCAGCAAATCCATGTTTGTCCTATTTAGCAGTGTTGCTCAAGGATACCTGCCAGGCAGGGTGATCCTTCTTCACTGTGAGAGGCTGCAAAGGTCCCCAGCTGTCAGACCACTAAATCAGCTCTTGGAACAACCATGGTAGAAACTGGTGAAGAACAGATGAGCTACCTTTTGGGAATGAATTTGTGTTTGTAAGGACAATTACATGTTTTTAGTTTTTAAAATTTTTTTGCAGTTTTCTCACTAAGCCTCATAAGTGACATCTTTAGGAACCCAGTCAGGCTTGAAAACAATGTGGATCCAGAGAACTGATGTTTATTAAAGATGTGCTTGTCGCTGGCATGCAACCCATCATGGCAAGATAGGAAATTATTGTGCCTCAATGCTTGTTATCTCAAATGAACGTTACCTCTCTGTTCTTTGTTAATGGGTTGATAGATTTTGGTACATTCTCAAACTCCTGGATTAAAATCAGGGTTGTGTTCTGAATCCAAGACACTAAACAGGGAAACCTGAAAATGCTTGAGGGCAGCTATGTATTAAATAGAACCAGAAACACAGACCCCAGATTGGAAGGATATCTCAAGGGGCTAATCTTTCTGCCTTTTGCAAAGCTGGAACTTTACATAAGCTTGGAAACTGTTTATGAAGAGGTTTTTGGCTGGAAATTAATTTTCTTTGCATGTGTTTTGCAAATTTATAGGGAAATTTAGTTAGTGTGATGTAGCAGGAGTATCAAGCAAGAAATAACAAAATCAACAGAGGCATGTTGCTTTTTTTTTTTTTTTTGCTTAGGATTCTACATACAATATGAATGTGACTTCTTCTATAATAATGAATTCTATATAGAAATAGCCATTCCTCCAGGGTAAGTTTTGAGACCATTAACATAAGTCAGGTGTTAAATACTGATATACCTAAGTATTTATAGCTGTCTCTTTGATAGCTATAGAAGTTAAAGAATTTTAAGTCATGCAAATGTCTTTCATTTTTTTATAGCCAGAGACTGAAGCCACATTTATAGTGACTTTATTTGGAACTTTATTACAAAATGCTCTGTATCACTTATGACAGGAACTAGTGGTACAAGCGATTTTGTAATAAGGGTCCAAATTAGCCTTTGGTTTATCTGCTCACCTGAATCATTCTGGCTACATTTCCTCACTCATTGAGAATGTCCATTTCTTCTATGCTTTAAGGTATTATTGTTTCCCCACTTATAGAAATGCCACTTTTGCCACTAGTATGAAAATTATTCAGAATTAATCAGATACAAAACTTGTGAAAAATTGTTTTTTTTTACGAGGTATCTTTAAGGGCTTTCTAACTAGTAAGTTGTGTTTTTCAGAAATCCTCACTGGCGTGTGCTACCTGTTCTTAGAGACTTCACTCCAGGTTTAGCTGTGCCAGCTGAAGTGCATGAGACTTTCAATCTGTTTAGGTGTCACTCCTGTGGCAAGCCCTGGTGCTGTGAGCTGCAAAAGAGCTGTGCTGGCAGCAGGGTGTCTGGAAATCTGAATCCTGGGGAAGCAGGCATTTGGCTGCTGGGGCCAAAGCTGCTGAACTGCTTTGTTCCCACCTTCCAGGCAATGGAAATCCTTACTGTGGTGCCTTAGTGGAATGAGGCAGTTGCAGAGGTGCTGGTCACAATAAGGGAATGAATGAGGGCATTTCAGAGCTTTGTATTTAATTCACTTCAGTACTTACATGTTTTCAGCTCATTAAAAGTTATTTTACTCCCTTTTAAAACCTTTAGTTGCATAGAAAAGACAGTATGAAAAGATAGTAAAACAGAGTGTCCAACACCTGTGAAATAACACACCAGTGTGACCTTAATTTGCTCCTCACTAAGAATGTGTAGTGAATCCTTAGATTATGTAAATATATGTCATTTTTTTGGACAGAGTGGATGTTGCTTATGAAGTAAGGGAGTGTGTCAGTTCCAGAAGTTTTTGGGGATTTGGCTTGCTTGCTGCACTGGACTAGAAGTTCTTCAGTGAATGCAGCACGAATCTCTGTGGTGGTGTTGAAACCCCTGAATGTCACAAGGGTGATAGTGTGTGCTTGGGGAATGGCTGAAGAAATCATCCCTGGCTCCTTTTCCTAATATCAAACCTTGGAGCACAGAGCCACCTGTGCAGGAGTGCTGAGCTTTACTGCATCTAGAGTGTAGGGAATGGTCCTTGGATTCACTCTAGGTTGAAAAATGCCTTGAAAATTTCTTGCCAAAATGTGTTGCTTTTAGGCTCTTAGACTGTTTTAAACTAGAGCAGCATGAAGGGACTGCTGATTTGCAAAAGAGGGGGAGAGGAAACTTCCTATCCTAGTGTGTGCTTTGAATGCAAAATGTTTGTACATAACTGCAGTAAAAACAGGTCCTTGGATTTGAAAAGAACATTTCTCCCTGCATATTGTTTATGCCAGTGGTTAGCAGTGATGCTTAAAGTGTTAGAATATTGGAGTAGTGTAGGAAATCCCAGTTTCTAGCAAAAAGGAAGAGATCTTACTTGTTTGTGCAAAGCTTTACCTTTGATTCTGATTCGAGGGTGCTGCTGTCTCACAAATAATATCAATTAGATAAGCATCAAAAAAAAGTCTATAAAAAGGTCTGTGGTGCTAGTGGACACTGCAGAAGAAATCTGATTTTTATTTGTCTCTGCTCTTCACTATTTCTTTATTCTGACAGCTGCTTTTTTTCCATCTGAACTCACATTAGTTTGTCTCATTTACCTACTGTACTAAATTGGGTTCACTTGAAATACACAATCTGCATAAAAGTGCTGTTGCTACTGTTTATTTGGGTTTACTAAAGCCTAATTCTCTGCGACTTGAAGGTAAAAAATAAAGCTGTTGACTCAGCACTGATTAAAGCCAGATGTCTCTTGAGATCCTTGCATTTCTTTCTAATCACAAACTCAAATTGATTGTGGTAGATTTTTTTTTTTCTGGTCATGGCCATAGTTTTACCAGTCTGTGTTTGGTATGATCTAAGTCAACTGCATGCTTTTTTCCTCCTCTTGTTATTTTAAATGCACATTTTTTTCCCCTCAGGAATGTCTGGCTATAAACCTACTCTTTTTTTTTTTCATTCCCCCCCTGCCCCCCTCCCCATTTGTATTACAAACAGTTGATTTAGATGCAGATTCTTTTTAATGTTGAAATCAGATAAAAGGCTGGAAAAGTGGATAAATGAGGTTTGGAAAACCATGGGTTGGAGAGATGAGAAGCCATTGCATTGTGTTCAGTCCATTAAAACAAGAAGAAATAGAAGAGATACTTTGATAAGTGTTCTGCTGGTGTTAACCTTGATGGCTATTATCGGGGGGATGATGCTATATCTATTTCATTGGCTTAAGCTTTTTTCATGCTGAGAGAAATCAATACTTGCAGTCGTTGGATGACAGAGGCATCACTTCAGAATTGACGGTGGCTGTCAGGCGTTGTCATTGGTTGACTTTTGTTCGCTGTTGAGGTTTTAAGCTTTCATTTTTCTAAGTCTTATTCAGGAGTCTTTGTAAGATTTCCCTGGGTAGCATTTTTAGTCCAGACTTTAAACCTCAGGTCAGAGGTCAAGTGCAAAGATCTGTGAAAGCAGAGGACTGAAGAGCTCCTTCATTTACTAAAATATCCTTATTTGCAGGGAATTTGCATTAGTGGCAAGACTGTGCGTTATCTTATGGATGACTTTTCCTCCTAAGTGACACCCTCTGAGACAGGCTGGTCACAAAGCCAGTAGCTTTTAGCTAAATTAGACAAAGCAACTGGCGTATGTAAAATGTTCAGTGATCTGAGTTGAAGAATAAAAGTAAAAAGGTGCAACATTTCTTTTAAAAACCCTATACTAATAAACTTTTGAATCTCCTGTAGAAAGCATTACATTGTTATTTTGGGGCTGCAGAGGTGCAGCTCCAAAATTGCAATGCAGATGGTACCATGCAGAAAAAATATTTTACTTGACGTTTTTGTAAAGATAAAGATAAAATAGTTCTAAAAACTAGGTAAATCCTACTTTTAACTGAAATATAGACCGGCAGAATAGACTAATTTACCCTGTCAGTATTTCCAGAATATTTCCTGCATACCAAATGTACTGTATTTTCATATCTGTGACTTGCTTTTTGGATGACCTTGTGGCCCTTCAGAATTCCAGTTCCTTAAAAAGGAATCTTTAGATAACCTACACGTTCAAATTACTTGCAGTCTTGTCCAGGCAGACAATGGGAGAGAGGAAAAACCCTGTTCTGTGATAATGGGGAAGGATTTTGTTCTGTCCTGGATGAAGGGTTGGAAAACAAGAGTCTTGCCTCTGTTCCATGCTTAACGCACTTCCCCTTTGTAAAACTTTCAACAGTCACCGAATTTAAGACTTTTTGGAGATAATCTGTGAGGTGTGTATATGAAAATGCATTTTTTTTCTCCTTACAACACTTTGTTTCATCCTTAGTGTGACTGAACTACTCTTGTGATTACAGTTTCATTGCACACTTACCCAAACAGGGAATTGAACTCATGTAGGCCAAGGCAGCATGGAAAGAAGGTTTGACAACTCTGTTTAACTGTATCTTATTTGTAAAACCATATTCTGGCATGACAAGGGTGCACATTGCAGGTGCAAGAGATGAAATACTAAAAAAGAAATAAAGCCATAAAAATACTTTTTGGAGATTGTTCACTGACAGAAATCAAGCTGGATTTCTATTTTACGTAAATGGAATGTTTGGGATTTAGTGTGAAGTATTGACTGTGTACCACTCTATATCTTGCTGTTGCATCTTTGGAAGTGCTGCATTGGGTGAACATGGCATCTGGAAAATGGAAAATGTAGAGAAATAGGGACTTCTGAGTGGTTTCAGAATAGTCTAGTGGTGATTTGCTATTCTAGGATGGGTCTTTTTGTGATTCTTTTAGTGGAACCAGTCTTCTTTCATTCTTATATTCAATAATAACTTGTATTTTGCTGTATATTTGGCATATATTGAGGGTAGAAACTGAACCACTGAACAACTGGTGAGACACCTGTATGTTCAAAGAGAAGGTTATTCTTGCACAGCTTTCTTAGGGTTAGTAGCTATATACACATGTGACAGCTGGAAGAACTGTGGCTTCTTTCTGGTTATGTCTGCTAAATATATATTGTAAAGAACATGCAATGGTTGAGAGTTCTTCCTAGAGTGATGTTATAATTTTATGTGATTGATGCCTGTGGGAGCCTCTCAGTTTTGGTGCATAATTGCAAATTCCTATTAATATTAAGTGGTGAATTTCCTGAAATTCTATTTCCGCTTAAAACAGGCTGGTCGTGTTTTCATGGAAGTTGTCAGGACAATAAAAGACAATTTTTTTCCTTAGTTTGTCACAGCTACATTTGGAAAATCTTTGTTGGTATTTAATGAAGAATGTGTTCAAAATCACATCATAAAGAGACTTTTTTTAAAGAGGTACAAGTTCACTATATCTTTTACAAAACATTCTAGTTTGATTTCCATTTTATCATGTTTTAAGGTCAAATGTGACTTTAATGTTCCATAAAGAGACAGAGATTGATAATGGGGAAAGAATAACCCTCTAATGTGATTTATATCTATGGATTTTATGTCAGATATGAAAAGTTGCTGTTCAAATTGTAAAGGAGGATCCATTAAAGAGCACTTTAAAACATTTTACTACTTAGCTTACCTTATTCACTTGTTTTTAGAATTCTGCCCTTTCAGGCAACTTTAAAATAACAGCTTTTGAAACATTTACAAAGTGCTAGAGAGAAATCGGCATCATCATGGGTGCAAAATAGTTCAATGTATTGGAAAAGACAGCTGTGTTCAGAAAGAGCTGGAAAAATCCTGTTCATGTTGGGTATGATTTAGTCATTTTACGTTTTTGTGAAGAGGGGTGGCAGAGTGCTTCATGTAGGAATACAAAAGACAATTTTTATGTCTCATTGATGTGGAAAGTCAGCTGCTTATTCTTCACTCCTCGTGGATATCTGCTCATCAGGTGAGCATTGCTGTAAAGTGTGGGGAAATCCTGAGGAAATACCTAAATACATTGCAATTGTTGGAATGGTTCTTTAAAATTTATACATATTTTAGTACATTTTTGTTGTCTGGTGTCTGTGAAAATCTACGCAAGGTGAAATTTTATTTTGTGTTTTTTTTCACATTCTTTCTTTCTGTCACTTTATATGACAAATACATTTATATACACACATATATAAGTAGCATTCATAGCCTGCTGTTTTTTTTTATTTGCAGCAAGTTTCTAAGGCTTGTACATACGTATAGATAAAGTGTTACTGTTTTAAACGTGAAAAGCATATGACATTGTGCTGATAGCTAACCTCTAAGAAATAATTGTACTAGTGTCTGCATCAGCTGTGCTTCACAAAGGAAAAGCAATTTTTTTTTGTTATTAGGCAGACATTTGTGTCCATTCCCCTAACTAGATCACAGAATAATCCAATCATTGACAAAGGCCAAAATGCTTTGTCTGGCATTTGTGATCTGTGGAGTTGCCAGATGAAAACTGAAATTACAGACAGAGAGTGCTGAAGTGGGGAAAAGCCTTTATTGTTTCTACCTATGCTTGAATTTCTTGAGGGTTTTCATGTAGAGCAAAATGGGATTTTGGTGAGGGGTTGACAAAAATTTGATGCTCATTTTTTGAGTTCTTTATTACAGGCAAATTTTCAGAAGGTCAACAAAAGTCCAAACTATGAGACAATGTTGTAACAGAGAATCTCTCATAGTTTTGAGTTCACTTTGTAGGCATGACTTACAGTTCTTATTTGCTAGAATTTTCTTTTGAGCCGGTTGGCAAGCAGAAGGTGTTTGTGCAACTGGGTAATATTGCTGGGAAAGTTACTGACTTTCCCATGCTGGCTTGCAAATATGCTCAACTTCAAGAAGCCACCCGGTAAACATTGATTTAGTCTTCAGACCCATTTTGTTTTCTGTCTGAAAAAAAAAGTGAATTTTACTCCTTAACTTTCATAGATATATATTTATATAAGCAACAGCAAGCAGTTGGTTCCCCAAATCAAGTCAAGAGTCATGGGAGTGAAGTGGTCATCTAGCTGACGTTCATTATTTTGAAATTTGCCTTTGTTTGTATATAGCTATTCACTTTGTTATAGGCATAAACACTTTTATTTTATATGTTTTGTTCTGCAGTCTGGCCATTCATGGCCATTAATGTGTTGACTTTTGCTGAATTTTGACTCTGTGTGTGTGATGTGGTTAAAGAATTCAGGGCACACCAAGATCCTCTGCTTGGTTCTCTGCATGGATTTCCTGTGGGCAGCTGCACAGGGTCTCAGTTCTCACACCTGGAAAGTGGGGTTAATTCTTCTCTTGTGAGGGTTTTGTATAAGTAATTAATTATTAATAATTGCTTATACAAAAGTGTTTCAAAGTTCCTTTGGATGATGTAATTAAAATGCAGAATAATAAAGTATTTATTTTCTTGCCAGTCACTGTGTGCCCAGTACTCTGCAGACAAACGGGAAGAAGAAAAAATGTGTCACCACTTGATCACAGCAGCCAAGTACCGGGACCAGGTGACTGCCACACAACTAATACAGAAAATTATCAACATCCTGACAGACAAGCATGGAGCCTGGGGAAGCTCTGCACCAAGGTAAGGCGTTCTTGGGGTGTTCTAAAATATTTTTGTGCAGCAATGCTCTGGTGATTTGACATATGGTCAGAGGTAAGCATGGTTTTTTTTAAACAAAGTAATAGAAAAAGGGTAAAACGAATGTATCCGTTTTTAGTATGGGTGAATATCAGATAACTGGTTTTGTTAGAGCAATGAAAAACAAGATGAGTCTCTTGTGACTTTCAACTTTGCTTTAAAAGTGTGACAGTATTTATTTTATTGTTTATTTGAAAAATAATTTGGAAAATCAAATGCTTTCTTAGTAAGAAAGCTTTCTTCTTGGTGTATTATGTGATTCAAGATTGAACCACAGTTCAGTAACTTGTTTTCTTTTCTGCCA